>NW_006408519.1:24254870-24281595 GCF_000296735.1 Chrysochloris asiatica
GAGACTAATATCCCTAGACAGTTGATTTACATGGTGGGCAGGGCAAAAAAAGGTAACAATTCCTATTAGTGCAGTGATTGTTGACATTATTATTTGCCTTTAAATTATTATTACTTCAAGCATTATAATTTTGTACATTCAAAATATTTCTGAAGATTAACTGAGTCAGGAGTCCCTGACTTCTTTTAACCCAGAGTAGCTTTGAATTTTCCCATATTATACTCAAGTAGTTTGAATATAATAGAGAAGGAACTAGAGGTTCTAAGTAAACTAAAGTAGACAGGAGGAGGGAGGAGGAAGTTGATGCAACACAGCAATCATTTCAGAGATATATTTACTCACTCACTCACTCGCTCACTCATTTAATAAACATTTGCTGAGCATATTAGGTGCCAGGTACTAGAATAGATCTCAGTGATACAGAGATGAATAAGGCACAGTCACCTCCCTTAGGAAACATTCATCTTGTGGAGGAGGGAGGCATGGCCTGACCAAATGAAGTGGAAAGAAATCTACCAACACATGTGCAAAGCACCAAGGAACAGCTTCTTCCATTCCATGACCCCAAATTTCAGTGTCAGATGACACACTTTCAGAGTCATATTAGGGGAGAAAGAAAGAAAACCCCACACCACTCCACTGATTGTTGAGTTCCCTTAACAAATATTTACTGAGTGACTCACTGTATGGTCACAGTGTCAAGTGTTAGGGATACAAAAGTAAACAATGGTAAACCTTTCAGGAGCAATAGCTCACTGTGCCCACACAGCAATCCAGATGCACAACTAACTCCTTAGTCATCCACATTGAATGTAAAGGATCCTGATGTTTGTGTCTATATGGGAGTATACACATTGACTTTGGTGCTTTGGTGGCATGGTTACTTGGTGCCAATTCCATCTGGTTTTGCTAAGAGTGAGTGGATCTTCATTGAGTAGAAAAAGGTATATACATATGGTAGGTGGTACTGCCTACATGGCCAATGACCAGGACCTTTTTAGACTCTCCTGAGGTAGAGATGATAAGAAAAATCCTTGCTCTTCCTTCCTGGTCTTCCACCACTGCCTCTGGCCAAAGGACATTTTCTTTACAGAGGTAACTGGGAACCTGTAGATTTAATGGTTTGTGACAACAAAGGAGAGGTTGGTTGTAGAACCTCAATAAAGAATTCTAAAAAGCTAGAGATATTGGTTTTAAAAGCATAAACAGCCATCCTTACTACCTCCATCTGGGAGTAATAGGGTCCTTTGAATCTTAAGATTCTGTAGAAGAACTATTTTGAATAATGCTTTCTTTAGATTTCCACCAAGAAACACATTGGACATTAAAGTTACCTGTCCATCATTCATTCTACTGTTCTCCTTCTGTACCAGTCAAAGGTTTAGGTGGGACTGTCATAGTGATTGGTTCGTTGGCGGCCAGAGAAGGCTTTATGGAAGAGGACATTGAGCTGAGCTTTGCACACACAGTGGGATTTTGATAATTAAAGAACAAGGCATGGGCAGAATTGAAGAAGCTGGTTTGTTCAGGAACTGTGAGTAAACTTTTTAAACTAGAGCAGTATGTTATGCTGCCTTTATCTCCCAGAGCTGTCTAGGTGATTAAACTCAATTCTTACATTCAGCAAGCAATTATTGAACTGTGCATAGTACTATACTAAGTAATAGACAGGCTTCAAAGAAAGTCGCCTTAAGGTCGAGAAACCCCATTGCAAAGATAAACCCATTGATTTTCAAACTGAACGGGCCTAAGAAATCATCTAACAACAATCCATTCAGTTTTAAAAGACAGCAACTGAGGCCCAGCTAGCTCATGTGAAAGGAAGCAGCAATGCGTGGAGGAAAAAGTAAAAGTTATAATAATCATTTATCCTTTGTAAAACCTCATTTCCATTACCCATAAGGTGGCAGTAATATTACAAGAAACGGTTGCTGAAAGATAGTTTACACAAAATACCAGTCTCTTAATAGACACTAAATCCACATACCCTTGCATTTTCTTTCTCTCCTTTTATTGATGGTAAATAATTCTGTGGCAGAGTTACCAATGAGAATATTCTACCTTCACTCCTAAGAGAGTTTTCTCTTGCATAGTATGGTGTTGTTAAGTGCCACCATGTCAGTTCCAACTCATAGCGACCCCGTATAGGGTTTCCAAGGAGTGGCTGGTGAGTTTGAACCACTGACCTGTGGTTCAGACAGACCTGGTGGTGCAGTGCTTATCCTAAATTGCCACACCTAGTCTCCTGCAGAGTATAGTAATCAGTTCATGTTTAGAAATTCCATGAGAACCATCCATCAAAGGCTTTTAACTTTCTCTTACAAAGAACCGCTATCTTCACAAAATCTTATCTTGCCATCTTCAGCATATACTACATTAATTTTTTTTTTCTAGACCTGTGGACACTGTCCTCATCTTCTCTGGGAATGTTTTGGTTCCTGTTTTTTATATATCCAATGCTCTCATTCATTCCTTTGTTCATAATCAAACATTTGTTGCATACTTCCTATGTGCCAAGCACAACTTAAGATTCCAGTGCCGGAAGAGAATAGCTCTTGCCTTCAAGAAAGTCAGTTGGGGCGCAGGTTTGCATTTAAGGAAGGTAAGGTGAAGTTTTATGGTGGTATGAACATGGTATCATGGGAGCACAGGGTGAGGGAGGATTGGATCAGCCTGAAGGATTTTGCTCCATTATTTTATCTGAGAACACATCTATCTCTCTTCGCATACAACTCATACAACCCAACATTCTAATGATGCCAAGATGTGGGTAGGAATAAGTTCTATCCAGCCAGAAAGGAGTGGAACAATTCAATCAAGCAACCACATGCAACAGGTACCTCAGGTTTATCTAGAAAATCAGTGGGTTATGCCCAAGGCAATAAGATAGAAAATTGTAACATCAACAAAATTTACTGAGTGACTATTGCAGTGTTTCCAAATTTTGGTTGTAGATCAGCATTGGCTTGGAAGCATCTGAGAGAGTAGAAATGCTGGGCTGCACCCCAGATGTATGGAGTGGGAACTTTTGGGATGAAGCTCCAACATGTGGATTCTAATGGTGAATTAGCAGGGATCAGGAAGCACTAGTGTATTTTGTGCCAGGAACGTGTAGAACATGGAGAAATCTTAACTCCGGCCTTAGGAGACTAGTTTCTGGTTGAGAAACCGATACACAGGTGGAAGAAAATGGTAAACAATGATGCATAATTCATCAAATAAGATCTTAGATAGATATAGGTGAGAAGAAATGTTGGAACACAGAGATGGGAATAGTCAAGTCACTCAAGGAAAGGAGAGGAAGCTTCTTAGAGGATGTGACATTTGACAAGAAGATGTAAGGATTCCTAGGAATCTTCCAAATGAAGAAGGTGGGAAAGGCATCTCCAGTAGGAGATGGGCCAAGTTAGAGCTGAACCATCAGGTCAGATAATTCCTGACAGATGCCTGAGTAAGCAGGATCAAGGTACTCATATGTGGGGTAGGGACTTTTAGGGATATTTGAAGTGAGAACTGGGATATTGATTAATTATAGATCACTGATTTATAGCTTTATCATATTCATTTATTAATTAATCCACCAGACATTTACTGGGTGCCTATGATGTGCTTGGTGTGGCGCTGTGGGTTAATACGCTGGACTGTAAGGTCAATTGTAACTGCAAGGTTGGTGGTTCAAGCTCACCAACTGCTCCTTGGAAACCCTATGCAGGGTCGCTATGCGTCGGAACCAACTTGATGGCACTTAACAACAACAAATGATGGGTTTCATAGTCTTTGAGTGGTACAAATGGATAATATGCTCGGCTGCTGACAGATTGGAGGTCTGAGTTCACCTGGGGTATCTTGGGAAAAAGCCCTGGTATTCTTCTACTTCTGAAATATCAGCTATTAGCAACCCTGTGGAGCACAGTCGTACTCTAACACATGTGAAGCCACCATGAGTCGAAACTGACTTAACTGCAACTGGTACTATCTACCAAGGAGATGGTTACAAGGAGATTTGCAATGGGAGCTCAAAGGAGATTGTGATGATCTTTTTATATTTGAAGCTAAGAGAAGTTTCCTGAGAAAGAAAATGATGAAGTCGCTTTTTAGAATTAAATGGAGTTAGCATTAAAGGGTTACGCCCAGGGTTATAGGATGGAATGGGAATAAAAGGGACACAGTTATTCTGCAAGTGAAAGGCATAGAGTTGAATGGGAACTCTGCATGTTCAAGACCCTTGGAGTTCAGTGTGGCTGGAATAAAGCCTTGGGGAGAAACGTGGCCATGGCTAATCTAGGAAGGACGGTGTAACAACAGGTCACGCTGTTAAAAGGCCTATTATGCTCTGCTGGAGTCTAGACTTCATGTGGTCATCAGTAGGGGGCCCTGATTATTTGATACAGCACAGTAATGGGGTCTGATTTACTTTTTGAAAGGTCATTCTGGGCATTGTGCATTTTCATTCCCCAACAGAATTGTAACTGGCCTCTCAACAGGTATCAGATGTGAAGTCTTTTGCTTTTTGTCTTCCAACAGTGCTTAGTAGAGTTCCAGACACATGTAGAGAGATCAGTGGTTGGATTCATTAATGGATTGAGGGGCACAAATCCATATTTGGGCTAACTTTGTAATGTGGATACTATAACTTATGTTGGGCTTGATATCTTAAACTGGAACTTCTTGCTCTTCTTGCTGTTAAGTGCCATCAAGTCAGTTCTGACCCATAGTGACCATGTGTAGGGTTTCTGAGTTTTGGCTGGTGAGCTTGAACCGCCAACCCTGCAGTTCAAATGGATTTGCAGTCTGACACATTAACCCACAGCACCACACCAGGACTCTTACTCTTAAGTATACACAAAGCACTTTGGGATGCTATTAAAATGCAGATTCTGATTTAGTTTGTCTGGGGTGGGACCTGAGATTCTGCATTTCTAGCAAACTTTCAGGTGATGCTATTAGTTTGGGTTTCCACATTTGCAGTAGCAAGGACCTCAAAATTTTAATTGTCTTATTTGAAAAACTTCTGAGAGTGAGGCCATTAATATGGGTTGTGGGAATGTTCTTTGGGGGTTGTAGAAATAGAGAACTTCTACTACGAGAGTCTCCTTCTTAGCTCTGACTCCAGTACAGCTCCTTTGGGTCTGATTCCAAAAGCAATGGCGTATCATTGAGGCCCCTTTGGTAGACATTGATCTTTTTTGCCTTTAAGGGAATGTCTGATGCTGCTGTCAGTTTCTTCCTTGCGCTGCCAAGTATTGAATTCCACAGAAAATCTATTAGTAACAGCGGAGCTGATAATGGAACAGCAGATAAAGTCAGAGGGCTCTAAAAACAGCAGGCTGGCAGCGTGTAATTTGTTTCAGCCCATGTAGACTATACAGTCTTTTCTCAGAAATTTTCAAGTTTGAAGTTTGATTGAGGCCAGTTTGTGATTTCTTGACATTTTCCTCTTCTCCTCTGCTCACTTTCAAATACTCATTTTCACAGAATAGGTTGGATGTCCCTGGGCCTTCACCAGTGTATAGACATAAAGACAGCCATGTTGACCATTCTGAAGTCATAGAATTGGATGCTGTTCATCATCTAAACAGGAGCCCAAAGGTCTTCATTTTAGGGTTCCCTGCCCTCTCTAGTAGAGTCTTGGGGGAGTGCTGTAAGATAAGCACTGGACCGCAAGTTCGGTGGTACAAACTCACCAGTCATTCCTCTGAAACCTTGTTCAGGGTCGCTATGAGTCTGAACTGACAACAAGACACTTAACAACAACGACCACAGCCCTCTCTAGTGGAGTACCTGGGTGGTGCACAGTAAGAAGTCGGAGCTTCATATCCACCCAGCAATGCCTTGGAATGGTGGTAGTGGTGGTGATATGCTGTGGAGTCAGAACCGACTCATAGTGACCCTGTACAGGGTTTCCTAGGCTGTAAATCTTTACGTGAGCAGAATGCCTCATCTTTCTCCCACAGAATAGCTGGTAGCTTTGAACTGCTGACCTTAAGGTTCACAGCCTGATACGTAACCACTATGCTACCAGAGCTCCTTGCCTTGGAATAAAGCTCTTGAAATCTACTTGTAAAGCATCTGCCATTGAAATCCCATGGAACATAATTCTCTTCTGGCACACAAAAGGTAAGAAGTGGTTGGCCCTCCTTAGTCATTAGTGGAAATCCCTGACCAGGTTTCCTATCATTCCCCATATTAATGTGGATTGTTGATTGTGTTTCTTCTGCCATTCACCATTGAATCCACAGCCCCTGTCTTGTCCTCAGAGAAGTTCTCCATCCGTATTAACCCCAGTCTCCTCCAGGTAGCCCATCTTCATGCCATACATGGATGTGGCCATTTGAGCAGTTCTACTCTTTGGGCCAAAGCTACCACCCTGTGTGGGACTATGCTGGGAGCCAGGAAGTCTGGTGTCCTATAAGGAGAATTGTATCTGGCAGCTGTACATCACTGGCCACCTCCATGATTTGGGCAAGTTGTTTAATCGCTGTAAATCTTGGACTCTTTTAGCTGTAAAATGAGGATATTTAGGAGTCTCGATGTGGTGCTGTAGGTTAAGCACTGAACTGGTAACCACTAAATTGGCAGTCTGAACCACCCAGGCACTCCTTGGAAACCCTACATAGGGTGGCAATGAGTCTGAACTGACTTGATGACATTTAACAAGAACAAATGATCTCATAATTCTTGAGAAAATAAGGTAAATTCACTCAAGGTCCTCACCTTCATTCCTGGCACAGATGACTTTCTCAGTGACTGTTAACCATTACTTGCACTGTTTTTCTCTGTGTCACTATGACCACAGCTTGGTCATGCCTCCTTCAGTATTTCACCACAGCAAAGCTCAGACCAGTGAATGAATGACAAGCATGACATGACTGATGGTTTCCAGATAAGAGGAGGGGTTAAAATCAGGGAAAGGAACAACAGCTCTGGTAGCATAGTGGTTATGAATTGGGCTGCTAACCTCAGGGTCAGCAGTTTGAAACTACCAGCTGTTTCATGGGAGAAAGATGAGGCTTTCTGCTCCCAAAAAGATTTACAGCCTTGGAAACCCTGTACAGGGTCACTATGAGTTGGAACCGACTCCATGGCACATAACCTCAGACACAACAAACTTAAGTACATTCTTTGCTGGTCCCTTTCAGGGTTCACTTGCCTGATGATGATTGTCTTCCTTTGTCAGAAGAAATCTTTCTTGTACCCCAAGAGTGTCTTTGAGCCTGGAGTCCTATAAGTTCAGATTCAGAGGCAAGGGTTGATATCCTGGGGTTCATCTCCTTTTCTGATGTCGACTCCTTCTCAGGGCTATTGGTGGTAGGAATCCCCCATCCCTTTAAGAAAGAGTTTTTACCCTAGTCACTAGGTGTCTTCTTGCCCTGGAATGAAGGCCAATTGTCTCCTTTTTCAATCTTGATCCAGGATTCACTCTCTTCTCAGAGCAGAGGATAATTGAATTCTTGACTCAGTTCAGATTCAATCTCTCTTTAAAATCAGTTTCTACTCAGGCTCACATAAGACATAACTGCTAATAATAATAATAGTAGTAGTAATACTGATCATCTTGTTAAGTTCTGTCAAGTGTTTCTGAGATACCCTAGCCCCCCAAATCCTCTAGTCTCCTAGGATTTTTGCATATCACTCCATTCACATCTCAACCCATAATAATTTGTTTCAGGTCTGCCTCTCCAATTCAGTTGGAGCTCAGTGAGAGGAGATACTGTGTCTTGTTCGTCACACTGTCCCCAGTGCCTAACACAGAGTGGGTGTCTGGTCACAGGCATGGCCAGTGAATGGACTGGTATTTATTTACCTTACATTTTATGAAGCTCTTTATCCTCTGCTCTTTTCTCGAATCCTTACCATAGATCTGTGAACTAAGTAAGGCAAGGATTATGGCAAAGTCCACTTTATGAATGAGAACATGGAGGTCGGGGGGATCAGAAAACTTCTCCAGGGTCTAGCTAAATTAAGGGAAGCACAACTCAGACTTTGGACTTTTTAGTGTCCATTTTCAATTGTTCTTATTGCTTTCTTTGATAGGCACTAAATGGTGAGCCTTTGTCTCTTGGAGTTTGCACATATGGTCAGAAGGGACCAGTCCCTGAAGAGGGACATCATACTTGATAAAGTGGAAGGCGAGTGAAAAAGAAGAAAATTTGCAATGAGATAGATTGATACCGTGGCAGCAGCAATGGACTTAAACAAAACAGCAATTGTGAGGAGGGTGCAGGTCCGGGCATGTTTTGTTGTGTTGTGCATAGGATTGAACAGACTAACGGCACCTAACAACAACAACAACAAACTCTACCAAACCCTCAATCCTACTCCTTTAAGAAAATAGCAAAAGCTCAAAGAAGAGGAGATATGGGATCAAGAGAGAGTTAAGGAGATGACAACATACTTAGGAACCAAAAGTTGCTGGAACATGTAGGGAAGGCTGGGTGAGTGTAATGAGCGCCTGGAAGAGTACTCTTGAGTGACTAAGACAGGGAGGAAGATGCGGTTTGATGAAAGCAAAGTGGGTGGGAATAAGGACGAAAAGAAACACCACAAAAAGACTCATATGCAAATCCAGATTACTCTTAAAATTTGGCCAGGTGCCACCTGTCAGAGCATCGCTCCTTTTCGGTAGCCTCTGGATTGCTCTATGTCATGATGGATAATTTTATTAAAGCCATAACCTGATGCTAGGAGTTCTTTTTAAAGCTGTAAGCAAAACAAACAAACATGAAGTTCTACGGAGCCAAGAATAAGTTCCGGAGTGGGTGAGGGTCGTGGAAATAGTTACAGGATGAGCAAGAGGAACCCAAAGCCTCATGAGCAGTGTTGTCTCTCCCACTTGCCTGTCCCATGGGATGTCTGGACTTGGTAGAGGGTGGGGCAGGGGATCGGCCAGGACTTCAGAGCTCAGAACTATTTCAGACTTGATGCCCAACATCCACGAAGACCTTGAGTTACGTCATCCATCCGTCTGGACTCTCAGTCCCTATGCCAAGTGCGGTTTCCAGAAAAAGGATCCACCACAAATTTTGGAAGCCTATCAACCAAAAGTCATCTCATCACTTTCATACATGAGATCTTTTCATTTGTGAATAGCATATTATTTTGCTTAATTATGGGCTTTGTGGAGATGGCGTGGAGCAGTGGAAAAAACATGGGCTCTGGAGTCAGAGAGACCTGAGTCTGAATCATGGCTCTGTCATCAACCAGCTCTGGGACACTGGCCTGACTGGCCTCATAGTTCTGGGTCCACGGACTGAGAATAAAAATTCAGCTACTATCCTGGTCAGTTAGAAAGACATGTCAATGAAAATGATAACAGTATGATTTGGATGCTGTGACAAACGTTAGGAGAGCTCTTGGTACTGTGGACACCTGCTAACACTGTTGACTAACTTGTGCTAGATGCCTGGGAGTCACTGTGAGGTTACTTAGAGCTTCTGTTCACTACCACATGGAAGGAAATTGGGCAATTGTTTTCTGAGTAATTGTCTCCTCTGACTCATGTTCCTTGTAGTCCCCATTGTGACCTATGTGCTACTCAGAATGAACAAGGTATTTCCTCTGTGGAGTTGGTTAAGGAACAGTTCCAAACTTTCCGCTTACGTTTTTGTTTCTTCCAATACTATCTACCTATGTACTACTGCCAGTACCTGCTGAAATCTATCTTGAGTACCTGCTCTGTGAAGGACACAGAATTACATTTCTCTAATGGAATTCCATTCAAGGTTAGCCATCATTCCTTAAAAACCCATTTGATGGTCAAGCATAATTAATACATAGCATGAATTCTAGTAAGTGGTCAAGAGATACATTTTAGCTGCAAGTGACTAGTTTTCTTCTTTACTTTTCTCTTTCTCCATTTTTTCCCTTTTATATCCCTTCTCTTTCTTCACATTATCTTTACCACACTCTCCCCAAACCATAGGATTATAATGGCATTCCCAAGTATAAATTAGCTTCTTTGTTGTTGTTTTAAATGCTATTGAGTTGTTTTCAACTCATATTAACCCTGAGGAGAGTTTCTGTAGAGCAACTGGTGGGTTTGAACCATCATCGAACTTGTAGTCAGCAGTCCAGTGCTTATCCTATAGAACCACACTAGGACCCCATTAGCTTCATTGTTGTTGTTAAGTGCTGTTGAGTAGGTGTTGACTCATAATGACCCTGTATAGGGTTTCAGAGCCTTTAAATCATCTTAGGAGCAGAAAGCCTCATCTTTCTCTCTCAGAGTGGCTGGTGGGCTCGAACAATGGACCCGTGATTCACAATCCAGTGCTTATCTATCGTATGACGCCACCGTGCTCCATTAGCTTCATTGTTGTTGTTTAGTGCAGTCAAGTTGGTTCCGACTCATATAAACCATGTATAGGGTTTCCAAGGAGCGACTAGTGAGCTTGAACCACCAACCTTGCGATTCAAACAGACCTTGCAATCCAGCACATTGGTCCACAGCGCCACACCAGGACTCCAAGCACTCAAAACACAAATAATTGTAACCACTTAGTCTAGGTCTGAAGGAAACTGGTAGCATAGTAAGTTATTAGTTGGACTACTAACCGCAAGGTCAGCAGTTTAAATTCATCAGCTTCTCTGTGGGAGAAAGATGAGGCTTTCTACTTCCACAAAGATTCACAGCATTGGCAACTCTATACCGGGTCACTGTGACTTGGGGACTGCTTTGACAGCACACATCAGCAGCTATCTACACCTGAGATTCTTACCACTTGCAGTGCATTCAAATTACCTAGATAGGCAGTATCTTTGGGGGTAGGCCCTAGGCCTGATACACTTTTTTAAAGCTTACAAAATGATGTTAGTAGCCTATCATTGATCTAGTTGAAGATAATTGGAAATCAAAAATATGACTCAACTACCCTAAAAATAAAATACGATTTCAGACTCAAAGGGCTGCAATCATGTGGTCTGGCCACACGAACTGCTACAGCTCCATCAAATAACAAATGTTTTTTGAGAACCACTGAAAGAGAGGGCTTGGTTATACCCAAGCAGAGCTTCTAGGATAGTTTCAAAGGTAAGGCAAATACCTAGAAACACTTTAATAGTTACCATTGGTTAAGAGTGAACTATCTGCTGTGTGCTATACTGAGCACTTTTATGTACATTATTAACACGTGAGAGTTCTTCCAGGTTTACAGATGAAGGGATGCAGTGATCACCTGACTTACTCAAGATTCCATGTACTCAAGATTAGAAGTGAAGCTGGGTGGCCTTAATATAGACGATTTGACTCAATGTCTACTTTTTAATTGTCTTTACAATACTTTTTCTCCACAGTTGCAAATAAGATGAAATTACAAAAACTAACTACAGCAGTAGCTCGCAGACTTGGCTGCATGTGAGAAACACTAAGAGCATTTTTTTTTTTTTCATTTTTATCAAGAATATAAACAGCAAAATATACACTAATTCAACAATCTCTACCAGTGGCACTGACTACTATTCAAGTTATACAAATATTCTTACCTTTCTTTTCTGAATTGCTTCTCCCTATGAATATAAATTCATTGAGCCTTAAGCTTCCTATCTAATCTTTCAAGTTGCTATTGTCAGATTGGTTCCCTATAGATAGATCTGCTCTTACCAGCTGCTCCTTGGAAATCCTATACAGGGTCGCTATGTGTCGGAACCGATTTGATGGCACTTAACAACAACATGAGGGTTAGTAAAAATGTATTCTAAAATCATAGAAACCATTATTAAACAAAAATATCAACATGTAAAGCTATTGTTTCTTGGTTTCTTTGCTGTCTAAGTCGACACATTTCTGAAGGTAGTGTTTCCATCGCTTTAACCTTCTCCTAAAGCATTCTGTACTCTTCAATTACATCACATCAAACTGGCAATTTGAGCATCCTTGAGGAACTCAAAGTGTGTTCCTTTCAAATGTTCTTTGAATTTGGAAACAAAAAGAAGCGGGAAGGAGCAAAATCAGGAATATAGGGTGGAAGGGGTAAGGTTTTCCATTGAAATTCTTGCAGGACATTCTTGCTACCTCTGAAAAATGAACAGGCACTTGTCATGATGGGGGAAAAAAATCATTGGCACAAATTTCCTGGCCTTTTTCTCACCAATGCATTTTTCAATTAAAAAAAAAATTCTTTATATAAAGCTCCCATAATCACCCTGTGTCCTTTGAGATAAGCTTTCAAGGTTTACTTTCTGGAATCCTCAAAAATAGTCACTTAAGCTGAGCTAGCCCTCTGCCTGGAAGCCTGGGACTAACGTGGACCAGTAGATCAGCAGATCCCTTTGAAAACAACTGTTTTGAATGGATCAATCTTTTTTTTAAAGATTTATGAAGGGGTTTCAAAAAGTTCATAGAAAAATTTTTTTAATCTTTTTTAATTCCATGTTTCCGTGAACTTTTTGAAGCCCTCTTATATTACTGAGGAACCTTGTCTATAGTCATCCATTGATGGCAATGACATGATTAAACATATTTTGTTTGGAATAAATCCATCCATGTATGAACTGGAATGCCAATAGCTGTACTTTTTGACTTATCCTAGATTATCAACATGGGATCAATGCAATCAAAACATTATTTCAAAAGGAGAAACAGAGACATGGAAGTATGAGAAAGACTTACCCTGATGTTGCTAACTTTGAAGATGGAAACAGGGGGCTCTGAGCCAAGGAAAGTTAGTGTCTTCTGAAAACTCGATCAGGTCAGGAAATGGAGTCTCCCCTAGATCTTCTGGAAGCAACGCAGCCCTGTTGACACCTTGACTTTATCTCAGTGAGACCCTTCAAGGACTTATAACCTCCAGAGCTCCAGATAATAAATGTGTTGTTTTAAGACACTAAGTTTGTGATTCAAGTTAGTTATAGCAGCAATAGGAAACTAATACACAGGTTTAGCAAAATGGTAGAGCATAGAGAAACGCATGGTGAGAGAAAGAAATGACTAGTTAACCGCTGATTCGATTTTTCTGTTGGTGCACAGTGTATCATAGTAGATGAATATATTGCTGCTAAACGCTGAGGTTTATAAAGAAGATTGATCGGATAGTTGAATGCAGAAATTATTGAAGTCAGTGAAGCTGGAGGCAGACAGATCACTCAAGAAGTTGGCCAATAATTTACACTCCTGGGGGCTCAATCTCTAAGTGGCAGTGGAAATAGAGAGAAAAGGGTCAATTTAGGAGACCTTGAAAATAAATTCAACCTTAGCGTAATTATTCTACTTTAGAAGGGAAACACAAAGGCAGAGTCAAAGACAGCTCCAAGTTTTCAGGTCTGGCAGATAGACAGTGTAGTTGATAGTGCTCTGAAAGAATTGGGAGTATGAAAAAAGGGAACTAGTTTCAAGGTAGAGAGGGTACAGTAGACAAAGATTATATAAACACCTGTCTGGGGGCTGGGCATTGAATTATGGGAAACCAATTTGCCCTCATATCCACGGTGAAAAGAAAACACAGAACATTAAATACAACATTTAAATTTTCACATTTTAATTCTTAATTCTTTGACTTCCCGAAAGGCTTTAGGCCAGTGTGATGGAATGAAGCCATGGGTTCTGAATACAGAACTGAGTTCAAACTCTCTCTATGTTACTTACTTTTTGGGAAATGCTGAGCATGTAACTTACTCTTGCTGGGTCATAGCCCTTTACTAATAAAACGGAAATGTTAATACCTAATGTGCAAGCATTAAAAGGTAAAGATATTGGCACTTGAAAGATGTTCAATGAATGTTACTGTCTGCTGTCTTTTAAGATTATCCTCAATGCTAGAATGATGATTTCTGAGAGATGTTACTCAGAGATATCTAAAGGAAATCAAAGTAATTCTTGTGATTCCACTAAACAACCAATAAACTCTCTGACTTTGAGGGAATATGTAGACTCAATCTCTGTAGTGCCAGTAGCTGTTAGAGAGTTTTGTCCTAAGGAAGGTCTTACCATAACTGAAAAGTTTACCATCTCTGTGAGGCATCTGGAAGAGGATGTCTCTCCAATGCCTTCAACTACTTGGTGTTACCCTTGTCACTGAATATCTGAGGTGCAGGTACACTGTGTCCATACTCTGAAAGGTACCATAAAAGAAGGCACACTGTGGCTTAAATGACTGCCAAGGGAGATGAAGCAGGTCTGCAGATATCTTCTAGTATCTTCCCCTGCTTTTTCTGACTTGTCTGCTTTTCATTTGATGGTGAAGTTGTTACAACTATGAACCAAATTATCAGCATAATTGTTATTGTTAGGTGCCATTGAGTCAGTATTGACCCATAGCGATCCTAGGCACTACAGAACGAAACACTGCCTTGGTCTTAAGCCAACCTGCTGTCACTGGATCAATCCATTTCATTGGGAGGGTATGTCTTCCTCTTTTTATCCAACCCTTCACTTTACCAAACATGACGTCCTTCTCTAGGGACTGGTCCATCCTGATAATATGTCTGAAATATGAGAGATGAAGTCTGGTCATCCTGGCTTCCAGGGAACACTCTGGCTGTACTTCTTCAAGCACAGATCTGTTTGTTCTTTTGGCAGATCATGATACCTTCAATCTTCTCCTTCAACACCATAACCTAGATGCATCAGTTCTTCTACAGTCTTCCTTATTCATTGTCCAACTTTCTCATGTTTATGGGTCAGGTACACCTTAGTCTTCAGGCTGACATCTTTACTCTTCAACACTTTAAAGAAGTGTTGAGTAGCAGATTTGCCTAATGAAGTAAGTAATTTGATTTCTTTTTTTATTTTTAAAGTTTTTATTGTGAATTGAGTGATAGTTTACATGACAGAACGTTGGTTTGCACTCACCCAATCGTACATTGCTTCATTGCAATGATTACAATCGATCGTTTGATTTCTTGACTGCTGCTTCCATGAGTGTTGATGGTTGATACAAACAAAATGAAGTGTTTGGTAACTTTAATCTTTTCTCCATTTATATGGATGTTGTTTATTGGTCCAGTGGTGAGGATTTTTGTTTTCTTTACATTGAGATGCAACCCATACAGAAGGCTGTGGTCTTTGATCTTCATCAGTTAATATTTTAAGTCCTCCTCACTATCAACAAGCAAGGTTATATCATCTGCATATCACAGGTTATTAATGATACTTCCTCTAATTCTGAGACCACGTTTTCCTTCATATAATCTAGCTTCTCAGATTATTTGCTCAACATATAGATTGAGTAATTTTGGCAAAATAATGCATCCCTGGTATACACCCTCAAAATTATCTCATGAAAAGAGGGAATAAATCTTTACAGCAAGAATCATTCCCACCCCCTCCATACACAGAGTAGACAGGGATGGGCAACCTGGACATTGGCTACCCACAAAGGGGGGTGGGTATTCAAAGGCAAGAAGTAACTGGCTTACAAGCTTTCAAGAGGGAACCTAGATCCAGAGGGTCTGGAGGAAGGTAGAATCTCCACTGAGTAGTATCCAATCTGTCTAGGCAGGGCTGATGAAAGGAAATGCAGATAGGTCTCTTGTGATACAATAGTGAATAACTGTTATCAGGACTGATTGTAAGGGTTGGAAATGTAAAGGTAGACATTTTGTAGAAAAAGGAGAGGAGTGACTAGCTTTTTAGTCTAGGAGCAGAGGTCCCTGTGACCATCAAGGGAGAAAAACGGAGAGCAGGACCCTACCCAGAGGGGCAGTGATGCCAGAGATAGAGGCAGAGACGATGATGTGGAGAGATGGAGCAGCTGGGGACTTTAGACACAGAGAGGGAGAGGGGGGGGCTGTGTGCTGATGCAGGTGGCGGGGAGAGGGCAGGCTTGTAGTATATACTCTGGTTAGTTGATGATGCATGGAGGAGATTGTAATCATGGCAATGAAACAATATACATAGGATGAACGTAAAACTAATGTTCGCCCATGTAAACTATCACATAATTCACAATAAAACATTTTTTAAAAATCTCATGAAATGTCTGTAGACTATCACTTGTATTCATTTATTTCATGAAGGAATAGATTTTTAAAACACTATACCAAATATTTGGCACAAAATTACATAAAATATCAAAGTAAACTCCCGAGGTTTTATTCTATTTATGATGAAGATAGGAGTCTTAGCCCAAAAACAATCAAATAACTCACCCAGTGCCACATTAGTAAGGAGTTGAACCAGGATTTTGTTACAGGTATGCGTCAGTTCAAAGCTCTTTTCCTTTTACTGTCTGTTAATCCATTTGAGCCTGTTTCTGAGAAAGCTATTATTTGTTTCTATGTGGCATCTGTTCTTATTTTCTCTGTATTCCCAGAGTCCATCCATTTTTATTTTCTCCAGAATCTTTATTATGACATTCCCTACTTTTTAAATGTGGATTAGTCAACAGAGTCTATTTTCATATTATTGGAAAAGAATACAGTGCCAGTTACACCCAAGTGCCAGTCTGCTGGCTTTATGAGTTTTTTTGTTTTTAAATGCCCAGTCTCAACTTCAGGGTTTGGGTTTAAACTGAATATTTAAAAAAATTGTTTTTGGAAGATTTAGCAAAATTTATTTCTTTTGCCATCTCCTCTTAGTAAGCAAAACATCTATGCTTCTCTTGCAACGAGTGTTTAATGGCAGAATATTATCTTGTCGCTGTCCAAGGCAGATCCTTTTGAGTGACATATTTTTTTCTAGTTAAAGGGTAAAATGTGAATCAGACTCCACAAATAGTACATGGAGTTTTCCATATAAAACCATTTTCTTGGATTCATTGCTAGTGAATTTCTGTTCCTCAGGATTGTGATTTTTCTCTCTCCTGATTTCATCATATGTCATGGGTGATATACAGTTTCTTAAATTTAAATCCAAAGGCATAAGGTAGTTTACTGGTAGAACTGGATGTGCAAGACTTGGGAAAGTTGAAACTAGCAGATCAGAGACATGTTGGGACCAGTGCCATCAGTAGACAGTAGCGGAGGGCCCAATTAATGAGACATTACTAATAAATGATGTCAAGAGAAGTCAGCTGGTAAGGTTATTAGGCTTAATAAAATAATGATGATTTAATAAGTGAATAGAGGAGGTTAGGAAGAGTCAGTTAATTGGGTTGTTGGGATTTAATGAAATGATGTTTGTAATGGACCTAAGTAGCGCTGTACTCTTAGCAAGTGCTCAATAAATAGCTTTTACAATGAGGAGAGTCAACATAAGAGCATTTGCAAAGTGGTAGAAGATAAATCAGTGACCCCAACGTGGCTTTTGACTTTATGAAACTCTACTTTCTAGGATCCTGAATGGTCCCAGAGTCTGGGGATAAAAGGAAAGTCTTCAATAAATGATAGTGATTATTTTACTGTCTCTTTTACCTTTAATATCAGCAGCTGAGAAAACAGATAAACTGAAAATTATAATGTCAGGATCAGCACTGGACTGTGAACCATAGGATCAGCAGTTGAAACCCACCAATGGCCCCTTGGAAACCCTATATCGTGTTGCTAAGAGTTGGAATTGACTCAACAGCATTTAACAATAACAACAATAACATAATATCACATGCACTCTGTGATAAATGTATCCAAGAGTGGCGACTAATTTTCCCCATCTTCATTAAAAGAATCACAAAGCTAGTCTATGAGAATCTTGGTAAGAGTCATGAGCTATGAGCTCTTCCACCAGTTGTTTAATTTAACCTTGCCTGACTTCATTTGGATTCATAAGGCTATGTTAGACTGCTGTTGTCGTTATGTGCTATCAAGTCAGTTCCAACTCATAGTGACCCTGTATAGAGTTTCCAAGGAATGGCTGGTGAGCTTGAACCGCTGACCTTGCAGTCCTGCACATTAACCCAGAATGTCACACCAGGACTCCTAGGTTAGACTATTCAAATCAGCCCAAGAGGAATTCCAATGTCCCATTCCTAATGCATGAAATGAAAGCCATCTTGGAGGCATGTTAGATGTGTGCACTTTGAGCAACCATCCCAATTGATTATTATGATCAGGCAAGTTTGGTAAACACTGGACAATCTCTAAAAGTCCATCCTGCTCTAAAATTCCAAGAGACAAGGAGCTTTTCCCAATTAGGAAACCACTTCTACCAGCCTTAATTTTAGAGTGATAGCTGTTATCTTGGCATTTGGTTGTATCAGGTGTGTGTGTGTGTGTGTGTGTGTGTTTGTGCATCATGGAGTGGAGTGGCTGTGGAGGGTCACTATAGTAACAAGATTCAAATTGGCTAATCCTAAATCAGCACTCTCTAGGACAGTTTAGGTATGGCCATGACTCCAAGACAATGATACAGGCTTAATGCGTGATCTGGCTGATTTGCTTCCTCTTTTCTGAAGTCAATGGCTCGTGAAAAAGAAAATTGCTACAGACATGTCAGTTTGGAAGCTGTCTTTGTTTCAGTTAGAAGGATTTTTTAGACTTCTGACTTAATCTTTTTTGTCGCCAAAGCTGAGGTGGATTTCCCTGGGGGAAATACTTCAGAAAACCCAAGGAAATGGAAGATTTATTTGAATTAAGTAGTTGGGAAAAGACAGAGATCTCAATTCATTAGTCATAACCAAATGCCTGGTGACGGTGCTGCTCCAGACGACTCATCAGGGAGGAGTCACGGTTCTTTCATTTGAATCTTCTTTTCCACACAGGACTCCAACTACTAATCTGTGTGTCTGCCACCTCCTGGATGGACTGTTCTAACAGTCAACAAGTCAGTTGAATTGTTTCTAGCCTAGTTCTGCTCCAATCCATTCTACACATCCCTGTTAGGATGTTGTTGTTGTTAAGTGCCATTGAGGTCGATTCCGACCCTGTATAGGGTTTCCAAGGAGCACCTGGTGACCTTGCAGTTCAAACAACTTTGCAGTCTGACACATTATCCCACAAATTTCCTGAAACCCTGTTTTGTGAACATTAGTAATTTTCTTAAAATTCTAATGATTCGCATTATGCTGATAGATGAATATTATGAAATTAAAGCATTTACTCTTTCATATGTCTATTCTGTCTCTCCAACTATTTTCTTCAGAAGAAATGTATTAAAACTCAGTTACAGAGAGGCTTACAAAAGGAGACAGTGGATCTGGACTCATGGGGACAGCTTTAACTCTCACCAAATCTTTTACATGAAGTCTTTAAGCAATAAAATTGACTGACACTATAGTTTCTATCCTGGGATCTATAGACATGGAGGCTTAGAGGTGTGAAGTAGAGATGCTCCAAACTTACAGCAGAAAAAAGAACCAAACTAAGTTCAAATTTATGACTTTATTCAAACTCATCGAAGGTATGAAGACACAGAGCATATAACTGGACCAAAATCTAAGGCAAGATGATAACGCCAGGGACAGAAGACATATAAATGCATGCTTACCTGGGATAGACACAATTAGATCCTGCTAAGAAGAGTTCCTGGTGTGATGCTGTGGGCTAATACATCAGACTGCAAAGTTGTTTGAACTGCAAGGTCAGTGGTTCAAGCTCCTTGGAAATCCTATACAGGGTCGCTATGGGTTGGAATCAACTCAACAGCACTTAACTACAATGAGAAGAGTTTAACTAAAAATCATCGAAGGCTAAGTGTGAGCTGATTGATGGAAGAATGTGAAAACCCGAGGAGCTGCAGAAACTGGGGAATCTGTATCCTTTTGCAGGCTTGTTCTCCATGGAGCCCATTGAGTGCTCACAGGCTTGTGCCATAAAGTCTTGGAAAGAGAGGCAGTTGTGGAAAGCATAAGAATCTACCTGAAGGAACAAATGTCTTAAAGTTCTGTTCTTAAACAGGCAACAGTACTGGTTATATGACATTTACAGCTTAGGAAAAGGAACAAGAAGGCAAGGGGAAGCTTACTCCTGTGGGAAGGAGCAAGATGATGAAGTTCTGAGCACATAACTGAAGCTAGAGGAAGGGTAGAGAACTGAGAAGGCCACACACCCCAGGGACACAGTACACACCTAAGTCAGAACCTATGTCAGAATAGCAGAGACTGCATCTCTCATCCCTGCTCCCCGCTGTCAAACGAAGAAGCTTCTAATAAAAGATCACAGCCAAACACTGCTGTGAGATGGTTGGAGGGGAACAAAACTCTGCAAAGAGAAGCTCTCTGAGGCACAGCTCAAACAAAAGTTCCAAAACTCAGAATCAAACGAATATTGTTCCGATAAAGCAGCCCCATCCTGGAAACAAGCTGTCTCTCTAAGAATCTGAGAACTGATATGCACTGGGCGTAATTATAGAAAAGAAATAAAGCACTACAAACCAAAAGGATGAAATGAATGCAATTTCTAACTAGATTAAGGCAAAGCATGGCATTAAAATTCCAGCAGAAAGAAAAGCATACTTATTTCCAGGTAAAAAAAAACGATTTGTCTTAGTTTTTCAACAAAATATATGTGACTACCCATAAAAAATTATGAAGCATACAAAAAGGCAAGGAAAAATGACCCTCCTCCAAGGGAAAGAAATTATCAAAAACAGACTGTCATATGACATAGATTATTTGGCAGGCAACTTTAAAAGACTGTAATTGATAGGTTAAAGGCTCTAGCAGGAGAGATGGATACTATTCAAAATCAGACAAATAGTTTCAACAAAAAGACAATGATGGGGGAAAAATCACGTGGAAATGGTAGAAATGAGAAGCACAGACATAGTCTATGAATCTGTCTGTGACATAGTCAAAGAAGAATATGTAAAGTTGAAGATAAATCACTAGAAATTACACAAGATGAATCATAAAAAAAGAGTAAAGAAAAATAGAACAGCATATTTAAGAACTGTGGGACATCAAAACTTTCTAATGTATGTGTAAGTGGAATCACAGATGGCAAAGAGAAAGCACGAGGCAGAGGAAATACATATATGAAGAAATAATGACGAAGACTTTGCCTAAATTAATGACCAACACCAAACCACATATACAAGAAACCAAGAGAATAGTGTTGTGTTGTTCTACGCCTTCGAGTTGATTCCAACTCACAGAGACTCAACAGAGTAGAGGAGAACTGTCCTCACAGGGTTTTCTAGACTGAAATTGTCATGGGAGCATAGCATGGTCTCTTCTCCCATGAAGTGGCTGGTCTGTTTGAACCACAGACCTTTCAGTTGACAACCTAGTGCTTAACTTTCATGTCACCAGGGATCCTAAGAGAACATGGAGCAGAATAAATACCAAATAAACAAACATAGAAATTCATATTCAAATTACTGAGAACAAAAGACAAAAGGAAAATTTTGCAGGCAGCCAGAAAAAAGTGTCTTATACATAGGTTTGTTTTTGCTGTTATGTGCCATGGAGTCGGTTCCAACTCATTGCGATCCTGAGGCTGTAAATCTTTATGGGAGCAGAAAGCCTCATCTTTCTCCCGCGGAACAGCTGGTAGTTTCAAATGCCGACCCTGACCTTTCCAGCCCGATTCGTAACCACTACACTACCAGAGCTCCTTAACAGAGGTAAAAACTGAAAATTACTTTTCATCATAAATCGTATTTTCCAGAAGGCAATTTTTTAGTTCTCTCTTGCTGTCACAGCAGAAATACCATAAGTGGATGACTTCATTAAGCATAAATTTATTATCTCTAGAAGCACAAATTCAGGGTGCCAGCTTTAGGGGAAGACTTTCTGTCTCTGTTGGTTCTGGGGGAAGGTCCTTGTCTCCCTTCAACTCTGCATAGTCATTGCTCTTTGGAGACCTGTATCTTTACATCACTTTCCCCCAGAGCCTAGGAGGCTCTCAAAGCAGGGCCTCTGGGTCCAAAGATTGCTCTCTACTCCTAGCAATTCTTTCTTACTGGCAGTGTGGTTCCTCCAATCTCTGTTCATTTGTTTCATCTCTTTTATATTTCAAAAGAGAATAATCCTGTAGAGCAAAATCTTGTCTCATTAGCATCATGTTGTTCTTGCTAAGCTCCATCAAGCTGGTTCTGTCTGAGTCATGGTATGTTATGTTATGTTATGTGCCATGGAGTCAGTTCTGACTTACAGCGACCCTGTACAGGGTTTCCAAGGCTGTAAATCATTACAGGAGCAGAAATCCTCATCTTTCTCCCATGGAACAGCTGGTAGTTTCAAACTGCTGACCCTGAGGTTTGCAGCCCAATTCGTAACCACTACGCTACCAGAGCTCCTTGTCTAACTCATAGTGACCCTGTAAAGGGTTTCAGAGGAGTGGCTGGTGAGTTTGAATCACCGACCTTGCAGTTCAAACTGACCTTGCAGTTCAGTGCATTATCCCACAACACCACACCAAGACTTCATTAGCATCATGTTGTTGTTGTTGTTATGTCCCGTGGAGTCAGTTCTGACTCATAGCGACCCTGTACAGGGTTTCCGTGGTTGTAAATCTTTACGGGAGCAGAAAGCCTCATCTTTCTACCGCGGAACAGCTGGCAATTTCGAACTGCTGACCTTGCGGTTCACAACCCAATTCGATTCGTAACCACTACACTACCAGAACTCCTTCATTAGCATCATAGTGATTGGAATTAACAAAACGTAGGCTAATTACATCAGGTCACAAAATGGAGGACAATCACTTAATGCTGAAAACCATGGTCCAGTCAACGTTAACATAATTTGATGGGAAGCAATTCAGTCAATAACATTCCACACTTTGACTCCAAATTCATGTCTCTAATACATTTAATGGGTCAGAAATGATTCAACAGCATTTAACAGCAACAAAAACAAAACACATAAAGTATATTCACCATCAGACCACCCCCAAAATCTTAAATCAACCTCAAGTCTAAGTCCAAAATCTCCTGAGGGCACAATCCCTCTAAATTTGTGAACCTGTGAAATTCATCTAGAATGCAAGTTATCTGTTCCCAAAGTACAGTGGTAAAACAGGCACGAGGTAGATCAAAAAGGAGTAACAGGCACCAAAAACAACAACAACAACAACAAAAACCCAAAAGAAAACCTAGAAGAACAATTTTATTAGCTTGAAAATAATACTCTGTCTCTGAGACCATAGAGGTAATGGCCTTATCTAGATTTTGGGTGTTAGTTCTGATCTCTGGATTCTGGATAACAACTCTGCTCCCTCAGCTTTTGGCAGCCCCATCCTCTTAGTCCAACTGAGTAGTTAACACGTCCCCTAGCAGGCCCTTTCTTCTGCCCTTGTACATGACAGCCCTGCCCCCTCTGCTCTGAGCAGTGGATCCAGCCTCTATCCCTAATACTCAGAAATAGCAGCACCACACTCTGGAACACAGTTGGTGAAGATCTGACTCTGAAACCTAGGAGACTGTGGCCCCACCCTTTGAGACCTAGAAGTCCATAGTTTCATGCTTGGAGACCCCACAGGTTGTGACCCTACCCTTTGAGCATGAGGCAGCTCTGCTTCCCATTATCCTTGTTTCTTCACTTTCTGCTTCCATTTCTTGGTCTCTCAGGTGCTTGGTCCCTGAACTCTGACTCTTCCCTGTGTGGAAAAGTGTTACAAAGCTCTTTAGCTCTACTGATAAGTGCCCAGAGATGCCCACTCCACCTGGAAACCTCCAGATCCTTTGCTCCATGGGTTGGTCCCTTTGCCATCTCATGCCAGTGTCTTACTTCTGCTGCAGCAGGTTCTCTGATGCTGCTTCTTGCTGTCTGCACTCTCTCTGCTGTTAGAGTTTTCCTCACTTCCTTCTGATGCCTCACCAGAATTGTCTTTGGCATCCATAATTCTACCAACAGCCTCTTCAACACCAACTAAATTTTTACCATAGTTATCGTTGTTAAGTGCTGTAGAATGTTCTGACCCATGGTGACCCTGTATACGGTATCCGAGGAGCAGCTGGTGAGATTGAACTGCTAGTCTTGAGGTTCAAACCAACTTTGCGGTCCAGAGCATTAACCTATAGCAACACAAACTCTCCCAGTTCCCAAACTGCTTCTACATTGTAGGGAATTTTTAGAACAGTATCCAACTTTCCCAACACCAAATTTTGTCTTCATCATCTGTTCTGTTATAACAGAAATACCATAATTAAATGTTTTTAACAAATACATTTTTTTTTTTTTTTCTCACAGTTTAGGAAGCTAGAAGTCCAAATTCAGAGTGTGAGCTTTAGGGGAAGGTTTTTTTCTTTCTCTTGTCTCTGGGGGAAGGTCCTTGCCTCCTTTAAACATCTGTTGTCTGGTACTCTTTGGAAATTTCCAGGTATATTTTCATCTGTCTTCCCCTGGATCTAGGAGGTTCTCAGCACAGGAACACCAGGTTCAAAGGACCTGCTCATCTTTCTTGGTAGTATTGAGATGTCTCCTCCCCTTTTGCTTTTCTCTACCTTTATCTCTTGCAAGATAAATGATGATGCCAACCTCACATATGGGAACTCTACTTATATCGGATTAGCACTATGATCTGAGTAAGACTGTTCCATTCCACCCTTAAAGTCCACCCCTTAAGTGCCAGGGTGTTCCATTGCACCCTTACAACCGATTTTTTTCTCATAATTCCCTTGTGAAGGATTGGTGGATCATATCTCGGTCATATGGTAGTAGGTAATTATATCATTGCAAAGCGAACAGATTATATCACTACACAACTGTCAAATTATATTATTATATAACTGCTGACCCACTGAGAATCATAGTCCAGTCAAGTTGGCACATAACTTTAGCTATCACAATGTGGTGGTGATGGTGGTTGTGTGCTACTGAGTTGGTTCTGACTAATAGTGACCCTGTACAGAGTTCTGAGGCTGAAAATCTCTACAGAAGCAGAAAGGCTCATCTTTCTACTGTGGTTGTTGTTGTTAGGTGCCATCGAGTTAGGTGCCACTCACAGCAACCCTGTGTACAAAAGAACGAAACACTGCCCAATCCTGGGTGAACCTCACAGTTGTTGTGACGCTTTAGTCCATTGATGCTGCCACTTGGCCAGCCCATCTCGTTGGGGGCCTTCCTCTTTTTCTCAGACCCTCCACCTTACCCAACATGATATCCTTCTCCAGAGACTGGTCCACCCTGACAATATGTCTGAAGTATGAGAAATGAAGTTTGGCTATCCTGGCCTCCAAGGATCACT
This sequence comes from Chrysochloris asiatica, assembly GCF_000296735.1. NCBI lineage: Eukaryota > Metazoa > Chordata > Mammalia > Afrosoricida > Chrysochloridae > Chrysochloris > Chrysochloris asiatica. Next base: position 24,279,810 of record NW_006408519.1, read on the forward strand.
CTGGCTGCACTTCTTCCAAAACAGATCTGTTGATTCTTTTGGCAGCCCATGGCACTTTCAATAGTCTCCTCCAACACCATAACTCAAAAGCATCAATTCTTCTATGATCTTCCTTATTCCCTGTTCAGCTTTCACATGCATATGAGGTTATTGAAAATACCATGGCTTGGATCAGGCACACCCTAGTAGTCCTCAAGCTGACATCTTTGCTCTTTAATACTTTAAAAAGGTCTTGTGCAGCAGATTTGCCTAATACAATACGTCATTTGATTTCTTGACTTCTGCTTCCATGAGTGTTGACAGTTGATCCAAGAAGAATGAAGTCCTTGACAACTTCAATCTTTTCTCCGTTGACAATGAATGTTCTTTATTGGTCCAGTGGTGAGGATATTTGTTTTCATTACATTGAGATGCAATCCACACTGAAGGCTGTCTGCTTTGATCTTCATCAGTAAGTAATTTAAGTCCTCTTCAGTTTCAGCAAGCAAAGTTGTATCATCTGCAGATCGTAGGTTGTTAATGTGGAGCAAATGTTAAATTTTAACTGCTGACCTTGAAGTTAGCAGCCCAGCTCATAATCCACCATGCTACCTGGGCTCCTTATCACAATGTTGTTGTTGTTGTTAAGTGCCATCCAGTCAATTTCCACTCATAGCAACCCTATAGTGTTACCAAGGAGTCTGAACTGCCTAGAGACATCTTTAAAGTGCTGAAAGAAAAAAAAAAAAAGTATATATATGTATCTTAACATAGAATTCCACACCCAGTGAAAAGCTTTTGAAAATAAAAGAGAAACTTTCTCACCAATCAAAAAGTGACAGAATCTGTTGTCCTGCACACCTCTTCATTCACACAAGAAAAGTCAATGAATGTTTTTTCAGGCAGAAAGAATGTAATGTCAAGCTTGGATCCACACAAACAAATGAAATGTTCTGTAAGTGGAAAAACTGAAGATAAAATTAAATTAATTTTCCCTTTTTTAAATTGCTATAAGTAAATGATTATCCAGGTCCATTATAAAAAGCAATATACTGTTTATAGAAGAAATTAATCTAATTGTTGTTGTTAAGTGCCATTGGGTCGATTACAACCCATAGTGATCCTGTATAGGGTTTCCAAGGAGTAACTGGTGAGCTTGAACCACTGACCTTGCAGTTCAAATGGCTTTGCAGTCTGGCGCATTAACCCACAGTGCCACACCTGGACTCCAAATTAATCTAATGGGTATGTCAAAAATAGCACAAAAGATTTGAGACTGGAAGAGGAAATATACTATTGATAGGTCTTTACATATAAATTGGTATATAATATTTTCTGTATGCTCATATTATTTTACTAAAGGTAATACAGAAACAGCTGCAAGCATACATTGACAGAGAACTTCCAGAGACAAAACTGGATTAGAAAGAGGCCATGCAATGAAGGATATCATTGCTGATGTCCGATGTATCTTGGCTGAAAACAGAAAATATCAGAAAGTTGTTTACCTGGGCTTTATTAACTATGCAAAGGCTTTCCATTTTGTGGATCGTGATAAGTTATGGACAACATTGCAAAGTATGAGTATTCCTGAACACTTAATTGTGCTCATGAGGAATCTGTACATAGATCAAGAAGCAGTTGTTCAAACAGAACATGGGAACACTGAATGCTTTAAAATTAAGAAAGGTGTGCAACAAGGTTGTATTCTTTCACCATATTTATTCAACCTGTATGCTGAGCAAATAATACAAGAAGCTGGGTTATATGAAGAAAAATGTGGCATCAGGATTGGAGGAAGACTCAT
>NW_006408519.1:24282930-24283786 GCF_000296735.1 Chrysochloris asiatica
CTTCTACAGTCTTCCTTATTCACTGTCCAGCTTTTGTATGCATATGAGGTTATTGAAAATACCATGGCTTGGGTCAGGCACACCTTAGTCCTCAAACTGATATCTTTGCTCTTCAACACTTTAAAAAGGTGTTGTGCAGCAGATTTGCCTAATGCAATACGTGGTTTGATGTCTTTGTTTTTTCTTTAAGTTTTTATTGTGGATTGAGTGAAAGTTTACAAGGCAGATCATCAGTTTTACATTGAACAAATCATACTACTTGTTTCATCAAAATGATTATGTTCCCCTTCATATACCATCTCTATTCACTTTAGCTCTTTTATTTACAAAAAAACAACACTCAACACTCAGGCATATATAATAATTTATACCACCAAAGGGCACATTCTGGAAGCCTGTCTCCTGGCCACCAGCTCTCAGTCCCTCTCGTCCCATGAATCTGGAGTCCTCAGCTGCTCAGTCTCTCCATGTCCCCATCTCTGCCTCCATCTTTGGTGTCGCTGCTTCTCTGGATAAGGTACCACATTCTGCTTGTGTTCTTCTTCCTTCATGGCCCTAGAATCCGTTGTTTCTGGACTGTAAAATTAATTGCACTCCCATTTTTGTTACAAAACTTCTATCTTTACAATTGTGACAATCGCAATTAGTCATGATAACAATTACTCACTATAGAATCATAAGAAACTTGTCCCCATCTCCTTTAACCAGAACTATCTAGACAAGATAACTATTCAGTGGGGACTCCTTCTCTCCCCACCCCTCCACCACACACACTCTTAAATTGAGCTCCCTCTTGAAACCTTGTAAGCCAGTCACTTCGTGCCTTTATTGTGCCCTCATTTCAGGTAGCCAATGT
>NW_006408519.1:24285636-24287125 GCF_000296735.1 Chrysochloris asiatica
TCTGATTTGCTTGCTTTTGTATGTTACACTTCTCTTTCCCTAGCTGCTTTCAGTATTCTGTCCTTATCTTTGATTTTGGACAGCTTGATTATTATATGTCTTGGTGTTTTTCTTTTAGAGTCTATCCTTCCTGGGGTTTGTTCAGCTTCTTGGATACTACTCTTTCACTTTTCAGGATGTTAGAGACATTTTCTTCCAGAAGTTCTTCATCTATCTCTTCTGTGGACTTGTGTGATTCTTCCTGTTCTGGAATGCTGATAATCCTTAAATTATTCCTTTTCATTTTGTCTAACATGCATCTTAGGCCTTCTTCAGATTTTTTAAATCCTTTTTTTCTGTTTGCCCTTCTATCTTAGCAGTATTGAGAGATTTATCTTCCATCTCACTAGTTCTGGCTTCCATCTCTTCAATTCTACTTCTTTGCCCTTTTAGTGTATTGTCCATATCTGATATTCTATTATTTATCATTTGGATCTCTTTCTATAGATTTTGAATTGTTTCCAATGCTCTGTCTATCTTATTTGATTGTTCCTTTAGTGCTTTCCTGACTTCTTCCTTATTTTTCTCAACTCCATTGCAGCATATTGAAACATTTTATAATCATTTTTCTGAATTCATTCTCAGGCATTTCCAAAGCCTGACCTCCTTCCAGTATGGAGTGTAGGTCTACCTCCAGCTCATTTGTCTCAGTCACTTTATCTTATTTCTGGACATATGCTGATATGGTCATCTGTTTCTGTTTTTGGGGCATATTTAATGGTTAGCTGTGGCCTTAAAACTTAGATGGGTGTATGTTTTGGTACTTTTTATGTTTTCTGATTGCCTCCAGGTGGATGTGATCAGGAGATGGGCTTCCCTTTTCACTCTTCTTCCTTTATCTCCATGGTTCTGTCAGGCGTCCATGACTGCTCTGATCCTTTCTTGGTTCAGTCTCGCCTAAAATGGCCACTCAGGAAGCTGCTGAGAGCCTTGGATTAGAAAGCACTGGGTTTCTTGCTTCTGCCACAAATTCCACTGGTTATAAGCCTTCCAACTTTCTAAATATTTAGAAACCACTTTATAAGTGGTTCAGAGTTATGGGACCATCCCCTGGGCCTGCTTGGTCCAGTATTAATTGTGTGTTGCTGCTGATGGAGTTCCTCACAACATTTTCACCTGATATGCCATCTTGTTTGTTTTCCACATCTTTTGATTTTTTGACTGCTGCTTCCATGAGTATTAATAGTTGATCCAAGAAGAATGAAGCTCTTGACAACGTCAGTCTTTTCTCCGTTGACAATGAATGCAACACCATACTTCTTCAATTTGTCATTCCCGGCATAGTAAACTATGTGGTTGTCAGATTAAAAATGGACAATACCAGTCCATTTTAGCTCACTAATGCCTAAGATATCAATGTTTATGCATTCCATTTCATTTTTTACAATTTCTAATTTTCATAAATTCATACTTTGTACATTCCATGTTCTGATTATTAATGGATGTTTAC
>NW_006408519.1:24302717-24313727 GCF_000296735.1 Chrysochloris asiatica
CCTGGAGTCAGTTCTGACTCATAGCGACCCTGTACAGGGTTTCCAAGGCTGTAAATCTTTACAGGAGCAGAAAGCCTCATCTTTCTCCCGTGGAACGGCTGGTAGTTTCGAACTGCTGACCTTGAGATTAGCAGCCCGATTCATAACCACTACACTATCAGAGCTCCATACATATATACTTATTTAAGTAAATGGTTTTGCCTTATAAGTAACAATGGAAATATAAAAATTATAACCTTGAAAGCAAAATGTGAATTTCCCTAATAAGGGACTCTGCTTGTGTTGGAGACAGTCTCCAGGCTCGATCTAAATAATTACAGAGGAATTACAGGGTTGGAAGGTAGAATGGGAGTAAATAAAATTTGGATCAGAGACCATCTGACTTATAAGAATATAAGAAGGAACAAGAAAAAAAGATGAATGGTTAGTAAATAGGAAGAAAGGTGAATAAATACCATTTAATAAGGAATATGAATAAGTCCACATATTCCTTCCTTCTCTTTGGGCTGGAAACCTCTTATTTTCCATTTGGAACCACTGTGGGGGTTTTAGGAAGATTCAATTAAATAAGCCCCACTGTGGTGCCACAAAATAAAATGTCTACCATGTCCTCAGCCTTCTGAATACCTGCTTCCTTCACCCTACAAAGATACTTTTATGTTTATGTGAGGAAGCTCTTGGCTGTTTCCATTATTTTTTCAGTGTTTTCTGGTTTTAAGCTGTACAGTTCATGCTTAATTCATTTTTCTGCACATGCAATTTACTGAATTTATTTAAATGAATTTGTTTTTGTTGGATGGGCTGTTTGCCTCCTGCAACTTGGCATAGCTTTGGTGTCCCAAACAAGGAAATGCCACCAATTACTCCCTCAAATTCTCATAGTCAAGGTATTTATGCAGTTCTCAACTTCTGTGATTGATTTTGTAAGATCTCGTTTTGGAAAACTGAGTACATTTCAATCTTGTATTATGTGTCTTTTGCATGTCTTTAAACCCAAAGTATCTAATCATTTAGACTCTGTATATCACACATTCTGAAAATTACAACAGTCACCTATAATTGTTGTGGCTGTAGGCTGTTGAATCAATTCCAATTCATTATGATTCTACAGAACAGGAGAGAGAACTACCTCTCAGGGTTTGCTAGGCTGTAATCAGATTGCCACTCCCCTGCAAGAGGCTTCTGGTAGGACTGAACCACCAATCTTTTGGTTGGCAGCCAATGCCTAACCACTGTACCAGCAAGGTTCCTTTTACAAATAATGAATGTCCTCTAAACCCGTGGTTCTCAACCAATTTGGCAATATCTGGGAACTTTTTTGGTAGACCTAACTGAGGAATGGGTGTTGTTGGCATTGAGTGGTAGAGACCACTCTACCAAGCACAGGACAGCTGTCCCCAACTAAGAAGTCTCCAGACCATCTTCCATTAGTTCTTAGGTTAAGAAACTCTGCTCTAACAGAATAATCATTGTTTGTACTATTTACTATTTACTCCAGAAAACTAGCAGAATTTTCTTAAGTTTGCCATCTTGCAAAGATGGGTATAGACTATATTTGGGCTTTGTGAATGTGGTAGAAAAAATGTGGGTTGTAGCTTCAAAAGATTCAGGGCCAACCTATGCTGTTCAGAATGCAAAGGAGAAAAAGGACTTTGTTTATAGACAAGTACTTACCTGGGTTTGACAATCTGTTGTGTCTATGATGAAGAATAAGCTCACTGAAAAGACATCACTACCTTCTTATCCTCCCAGACACTCAACTCCCAAGCCCAAAGAAGAACTAGCTTCATTTTTAATAATAAAATGCATTTCCCCTAACCATTCTCATTTTTTACATAATTAATTAGAACTGTTCATTGTTAGCACTCTGGAGCCTCATTAATATCAGCATAATTACTCTCTTGGTATCAATGAACATTTCTGATGTTTGTCAAAGAGCACTCTGTGCAGTTTGAAGCTGCTCAGGCTCAAGTGAAGCATACAGGTATCTATCTATCAGCTATAAACAGTGCAACTCAGAGCATGCTCCTTTAAAAAAGAGCAATCCATCATGCATCTCATTAGAGAGCAATTTGCTGCATTTGAGATTTGTCACTAAATTGCCCTGGAGTGGCAAAGTATTCTTCTGAGAAATGTCCCATTGGCAGCCATCCAGCTGCACGGTACATACCTAGCAGGTTCCATTACTGTTGCAATTTGCTATCCTGTAATGTCATCAAGACAAAAGTGTTCCCCTAATCTTTCCCTTTGGACAATCCTAATTAACTTTGCCACAGGTTGAAGGCAGATACGTACCAGCCTGTGCCACTCCGAATCCAGGGGGACAACTCCTGTGCTTCAAGCAGAACTCGACCTCGAGGTAGCGCCCTTCCTGGCACGCACACACGCGGTTATGGGTGCGACTGCACTCTTGCTGGACGTGCTGCAGCTCCTTGCACACTGGGGTGCAGTATAGACACTCCTCACTGGTGTGCCAGCTGTCTGTGTAGTACTGGTCAGGGCAGGGGGCACACACGGTCTTCCGCCTTGTTGTACAGTGCTGTTTTAGGTAGGTGCCAGGAGGACATTTGTCACACATCAGTTGACGAGACGTTTCGGGGTCATAATGAAGGTATTTTGGAAGAAATGGTTCCTGAGTGGTCCATTTCATGGAGATATCTAGGAACTACAAGGAGACAGGCAGGAGTAGTAACTTAGCATGGGAACAGGGCGTCCGTAACAACCCTAAGATACATCACAGAAGAGGTTAAAAACCATAGTCCTTGCTCTAGTAGCTTAATGGTGTGGTGCTATGGGATAAACACTGAACTGCTAATCACAAGGTTGACAGTTCAGATCCATTAGCCACTCCTTACAAACACTATACAGTTGGAACTGACTCAACAGCACTAACTAAACAGAAGCAATGGTTTAAAATCACAGATGAAGAATGTGGTAACCCCAAAGACATCACATAAAACCAGGCTTCTAGATGACTGGCGTGGAAGCCTCATCAGAACAGGAGTCTCTACATTAAGACTCACTATAAATTAGCCATGGGACCCAAATGACACTTCTCTCTTCAGGCTCTAGGATTGCTGTTGTTGTTGCTAAGTGCCATTGAGTCAGTTCCAACCCATAGCAACCCTGTATAGTGTTTCCAAGGAGCAGCTGGTGAGCTTGAACCACCGACCTTGCAGTCTGACACATTAGCCCACAGCGCCACACCAGGACTCCCAGGCTCCAGGATTATCTCTAAATTAATGAGTTGTACAAACTGGTGGTTCTCAGAACAGCTACACCACAATGTCTGGAGATTCTGTGTTAAAATAGGGATTCTGAGGATTCACATTCTTCGTCATTCTGAATCCATGAGTCAGGAGTTGGGCTTTGGAATGTCATCAGCTTCTGCGGTGGTTTGAATGTGGAGGACATACTCCACTATTCTTTCATTCATTCGCTTAGCAAACAGTTATTGAGCCCTTCATGGATACCAGACTCTGTTCTAGATACTTGGGTACAGCAGTGAATAAAATAGACAAAAATAACAACAACAAAATACCTAACCTTTGTGATGTTTACAATTTACTTAGGGGGATAATAAATAAGATAGTAAATTACACATTAAAGGTGATGTGTTGCTAAAAAAGAACAGATAAAAGAAATGGGAAACATGGAGCGGAGGTGGGACGGATTCCAGTTTAAAGGGGTTTTTACAGGAGTCATGCTTAGGACTGGATGGTACCTCTTGATTCTTACATTCTAAGACTTAGTGATTCCAACTAAACAGTGAAATGCAGAGTTAGTGACATCTGAAGGTTACAAGGTTGACTTAACAGCTGCTCTGACCATTCATGCAACAGCTATGCCTTGTGATGCCGACTATATACATGTCCAGCACCAGGAAGATACTGGTGAATAAAACGTGACCTCTGTTCTCATGAAGCTTGTAATCTAATGAAAAGATTCTAGAACTTTATGACTGCTGTGCCCTCCAGAATAACATCTGGGGCAGTCTTGACACACACAGGCAGGCGAATTCAAGAAAATTAAATGACCACCTATCTTCAGGATAATTAGGAAAAATTCAAGGAGGAGGCAAGGTTTCAAAAATTTCCTTTAAGAATGGCAGGAAAAGGTTTGTGTAGAAGAAGAAAGGATTTCATGGGCAAGAGGGCTGCTTGGGAGGCCAGCTTCAACTGGGCATCTTCCTTGTATTCTAGATCTCAAAAGGTCTGCAATGGAGCAGCAAAGTAGTTTTGCTTTTTTTTTAAACCTAAATTACAGAAAACACACACTCACAGACACACAGGAGTGTTGGTTGTGAGTAGGGGTGTTATTTTGGCATTTGTTATTTGTGTTTGGTAGAGGGTTCAACACACACAGGCTTTGGGGAGGTATCAGTCCAAATACAATCACTATTTTATCCAAATTCTTCTTTGTAAAACTCAGTAAATCTCACAGAAACTCCCTGACCTAGCAAAATCATACCAAGCTAGAGAAACAGCACTCCCTTTGAATTTGGGGTGGCAAAGGCAAAGAATGGTCATTTCATAAGCATTTGGGCATTTGAAGCTTAAGTCCTTTCATTCACTTCTTACGGAAACACGGTAAGCTTCAGGTCTGATGGAACGTAATATGACCTGCTAAACCAGAAGATTAAAGAAAAGACTTCTCACCCAGTTCCATGGCTCTTTTAATCAAGGACATTTGTCAAAAAGAAACATTGCTTTCATGTGTAGGACTCCCAACCAACACACAGAATAAAGTGCAAAAAGGGGGCTGGTTCAGTTATCTTCTCAGAAAATGCTCGTGAGCTGGAGGTGTCTGGAGAAAGCATGCTCTTGAGTTTCATGGGACTTTTTTTGTTGGCTTAGATGGAGCGGATCAAAATTAGGAGAAAGGAATGGACCAGCCCCACTTAAACCCACCCACTGCCATCAAGTGTAACTGCATCTTATACCGACCCTATAGGAGAGAGTGGAGTCCTGGTGTGGCGCTGTGCATTAGTGCACTGGACTGTAAGGTCAGTTTGAACCTCAAAGTCAGCGGTTCAAGTTCACCAACCACTTCTTGGAAATCCTATGCAGGACTGCTGTGTCGGAACCGACTTGAAGGCACTCAACAACAACAACAACAACAACAATGGGCAGAGAAGGAGCTCTGGTAGTGCAGTGGTTACAAGTCTAGCGGCTAACCTCAAGGTCAGCAGCTCGAAACTACCAGTCATTCCGAGGGAAAAAGATGAGGCTTTCTGCATCTGTAAAGGTTTACAGCCTTAGAAACCCTATGCAGGGTTGCTGTGAGTCAGAACCGACTCATGGCACACACACACACACACAGACAGACACACACACACACACCACAGGGACAGAGGACCTCTGCTCCATAGGAAATAAGCAAGGTGACAAGACTAACTGTGTTGCTATTTGGTCATTATTTCATGGAAAAGCTTTTAAGTCTCCTTGTGTGGACTTGGCGCATGTCTTTCTAAAATGCTCTGTGCAAAGGAATGAGGATTTCCCAATGCAATTTGCATGGCCAAACAATGAGGAAATATGTCTTTTTTTTCTTTCCTGTTGTTGGCTTCTGATTTCCTGGAGAGCCACTTTTGAGGGTTTTGTTTGTTTTCAAGAGGCCTGGCTCAGCGATCCAGGGAGACCTTTGTCTTCAGTCCACTGTTGAGTAAGCCATATCCTGGTAATGCTGGAAGTCTTGAGATTAACCTCAGCCCCGTCTTTTCCATTTCCCATTTCAACATGGATTCTTCACTTGCTCATCAGTGCTGGCTCTATCACCCCAGGAAAGTTCTAAGGATGTATAAAGAAATCAAATAAACTGGATTTGTGTGGCTCCTAGGGGAGTTGGATTAATACAGGATAGGATCAAGAATGCTGATAATACTTGTATATTTCTAGGTAATCAGATATGGCATTGTTGGTTTCCTGCAGCAATGTTTTGGAAATGTTTGCTATTTGTTCAAAAGACAGGAAAGTTGAGGTAAAAGCAGTCCACAAGAGAAAAAAGTGAATAAGGTTGATTTAAGGGTTAGAGAGCAATCATATTAATGAAGGTAATTAACATAGCTGTTTTTTAAAATCAGAGTTTTGAAGAACCATAGACTTACTTTCACCAGGTTCAATTGGGTCTCTGTGTTTTATTTGAAAATTTCCACTTTGGTTAAAAAGACAGAACTGTGTGTGGCCAAAATTGAATGTTCAGGTCTCCGTCTCTGGTTAGCCCCAATTCCCACACTGAATTTCTGGTGAATGAAGCCAGTTACTAAACAGAGAATGGGCATGATTAATAGAGCTAGCTCATCATTCAGTCCTCTCTCTTTCTTCTGAACTTTCTAAAAAACAGCTAAAAAAAAGAGGATGCCTTCTGACAGACCATTTGACTATTCAATGCATCTCCATTCTCTTATGATAATACATAAAGTCTAATTAGAATATAAGAGGAATTTCTGGATACAATAGAGTCTTCAAGTAACCATGAATTAAGACCCCCCAAAGCTAAAATACCTGGATAGGTGTGGCTGCAGAAGCAGAAAGTGCTTGGTTTCGAAGAGGCTGCGCTCTGTTTGTGCTGCATATGCTTGACTTATGAAGAAAGAGTACATGGAATTTTCTTTACAATTTTTTTTTTTCTTTTGTGTCCTCTCCCATGCCATGACTATCCATCCAGTCTTTGGTGTAGAACATTTGTGCTTTAAGGAAACCCAAACTTTCTGCATTCGAATGCTTCCCGCTAGCCTGGGGACTCTCCTAGACATCTCCATGCCTCTTTCCTTGAAATCAAAGTGAAGGGTCCATCTCTAATCATTTTGACCCTCTCATTGTTTTCCATTTGTAATACTGGGCACTGTTAAAGACTTTTCCATTTCAAACCCAGCTAAAAGCGTTATTCTGATGTTCTCTTCCTCATTTATCAAAAATTACAAGATGATGGTATTGGCAGTAGGTGAAAAGGATGGATGAATTGGATTAGTTGTCCTCTATAACCCTGTGGGTTAATGCACTGGACTATGAGGTTAGTTTTAACAGTGGGTTCAAGCTCACCAGCCCACTCCTTGGAAATTCTATACAGGTTTACTATGGGTCGGAACTGACTCGACGGCTCTTAACAACAACAACAAAGCCCTTTCTAGTTCTAACATTGTAATATTCTGTGTTTGGACTAGATCCAGTTGTTGGTTAATTAGCTGCTTAGAACCAGCTGTCATGCTCTAACCCCAACCTACTTCTTGTTCCATCCGGTTTTCCTTGTAAAATCCTTTATACAGCAGAACATGCACAATCAATACCCATGTAGGTGGCTTTGCAGATTCCTCATGTCTTCCGTTCCCTCAGTAAATCAACTGATGACTTAGCATCCAGAACTCTCAACTCCATCGTTTCTCTAACATCCCATCTCACTGTCCTTCCCGTGGAGTTGTACATGTATGTTTAACAAAAGTCAGTTTTATGTTTGTTGTTAAATCTCCTTAAGTTAGTTGTACTTGTCATTACAATTAGGTAATTCAATTAAATATTATGTAAATCAGAAAGCACGGTTATAAAAATTGTTTGTATTTTTGTAAGACTATTAGAATTATTATCTGTTTTTAGAGGACAAGTAGATTGAATGCTCTAGGGTAATTTAATAAAGATGAGTGACAAAGAAAAATATGACTATAGAAACTGGAGTAGGTTAAGACAGTTGTTTTAAAAAACTGGAGAAAAATCTAGACGGGTTTAGAAGAGATATGCAGTTAGTTTGCATCATAAGTGTCATTAAGTTCTAAAAGTGAAATGGATGGATGCTACATTACAGACCTGGGTTTTGCAAGAGGATTCAAAATACAAGTAAATCGAAGCTCATCTAAATGTTTCAAGTGGAAATAAAACATTTGAGAGCAATGTGAATTATTTTTATGATTAAACGAATTCTCTTGATTATTTGATTAATCATTTAATTCTTGGTTCCAAATACATATAATTTTTTGAATGGGATGTCCCCATATTTAGAAAGTAGAATATGTGCATATACAAGGAGCTCTGGTAGCATAGTGGTTATGAATTGGGCTGTGAACCTTGAGGTCAACAGTTTGAAACTACCAGCTGTTCAGCGGAGAAAGATGAGGCTTTCTGCTCCCATAAAGATTTACAGCCTCAGAAACCCCATACAGGGTCGCTATGAGTTGGAACTGACTCCACAGCACATAACCACCACCATGTACATATATATACGAAGATGGAATGCTGCTCTTCCTAGCCCACTCGAATACTTATGCATTAAACTCTACTCTGTGCCAGGAAGTGATTTAATAAATGACAATATATTGGTTAGTGCCTACTTTAGGCTGCTTTAGCATTAGTTTCTTTAAGCCTCAACTAGCTACAAAAATGAATCTTGGAAAGGACCATTAACTTGTCCCAAGCCACAGAATGAATGGAGGCAGAAGACAAACTCCGAGCATGTGCTATATATACTGTTTTCTGTTTGAAGCCTTTACTGTTACCAACTGCTTTCACTTATGCTGTAGCTCCCATGCACAGTTCAAGAGCAATTATTACAAACCCTACAGTGCTTATTTTACACTGTGACTCAACAGCATAATGGTAGGTGATCAACCAAAACCTTCTCCAAACCCAGATGGACAGATACTGACTTTCTTTCTTGGTGCTAAACTAACTCTTGTCCAAAGCAACCAAGAAGGAAATTTCTCAGATAATGTGTGATGTGGCTAGGGCACTGTACTCGTATCTGTGTCTTCCTAAAGAATAAAAGAACACACTTCCTCTAGCAAGCTTCTGGTACATTACGCAAGGCAGCCAGCGCCATTCTACAGAGCATGCTCTCCCTGTATGAAGAAGCATGAGTGACCCAGTGGGTTTCCATTTATGGAAAATTCATTAAAAGGAACCCACGCAAAGCCTAAAATAAATACTTGGTTTGGGAGTTCCTTTTGTGATCTCTCGTCATAATCTTTGCCGCAGAGAACTATTTGAGGACTCTCCAGAGTTAGCTAAACTTTCTGGTCAGTTTTGAAACTGTGCCATTTTACAGTTTGCTTTAGCCAAGAAAGGAAATGTCCAGAACATAAATTATGGCAAGTTTCCTAAAAATCTCTTGTAGTATGAACTATGATGAAGTTTATTTTTTAAAAAAAGTTTTCCTATGAGAGTAAGTTTGTTTGGTTTTTTATGTCATGTAATGTACTTTTTTCTCTTTTATGTTAAATAATTCATTTATCTATTCACACAAACATTTACTGAAACCATTTCTAATTTCTGGCTTGCTGCTGTGAACGTTAGCGCTTCTCTTTCATAGGAACATTCATCTGAAAGTCCGGTCCAATGTAAAACACTCACAAATCACTGAAAACCATGAGAGGTAGAAGAGGGGAGAAAGACAGTCAAGAAAAGACTCAATCTAGGAACAGATTGTAATTGATGAGGGTTGAACTCAGGCACAGGTAATGGAGAATGGGAGGAAGAGAGAAATAGGATATGTTGGCTGATTGGATTGGAGAGAAACAATAGTAACAGATGCAGCTGTGGCAGTGTCTGACCAGACCTCTAACCCTGGAGAATGGGGTGTTGCCATACCTGACAACAGATAAAAGAGGAGACAGCTGTGGAGAAAGAGAATGAATTTAATTTTGAACATCTCCTACCTATGAGACTCAGCTGGGATGTGTATTAGAGAAATGGATATGTGAATTGGGCAGATGTAGTTAGTGACACACTTTTCAGAGTTAGTAGCACATAAACAGAATTAGAAATCGAGAACGTAGATGATGCTCTCCAAGAAAATTGTTACAATTGAAAAAGAAAAGTTTAACTCTTAGAACTACAAACATTTGTGAAATGAAGAAGAGATGGTAACATGGTAGGGATGTTACAGAGAGTTTCAAGAAAGATGAAAAACATTAACAAATTGTAACTCCGGAAAAATATAGATTGGAGAATTAGATCAATTTTGTAAATTCAGAAAAAAATAATTCAGCCAGGAAACTCATATTTGGATTATGCATACCTGGGTTCCAAATTCAACTGTAAATCCAATTTAGTAAATCTGGGCCACTATCCCGCCTCTAACATGATAGTAATCTTCATTTTACTTACCTTCATTCAATTATTGTATTTCACATGATTAAAGGGATACAAATAAATTTGATGAAAAAACAAGGTTTCAGACAAGTGGAAATGGGAAATGGAAGATAACTTGAATTAGACTAATTTCTAGAGACATTTCCAAGTTTTTTGACCAATAGAAAGTAACAAAATTGAACTGTGCCATTGTTGTTACTGTTATTGTTAAGTGCCATCAAGTTACTTTGGACTCAGCATAATGTTCTTCTCCAGGGACTTGTCCCTCCTGATAATATGTCCATTGGTGGTGGTGGGGTGTGCCGTGGAGTGGGTTCCAACTCAGGGCGACCCTACATAGGGTTTCTGAGGCTGTACATATTTTTACAGGAGCAGAAAGCCTCATCTTTCTCCCACGGAATGACTTGTAGTTTCAAACTTCTGACCTTGTGGTTAGGAGCCCGATTCATAACCAGTATGCTACTAGAGATTTTTAGGTCTGTTGGTACTTTCAGTGTACTTCTCCAACACCATAACTCAGTGCAGCAATTCTTCTATGGTCTTATTTATTCATTGTCCAACTTTCACATGCATAGGACCCTATTGAAAATAGTATGGCTTGGGTCAGGCACACATTAATCCTCAAAATGACATTTTTGTGCTCTGATTGGCGACCACATTCATCACCAATAAGGGGAAGTGAGGGAAAAACAGCAATGAAGCTGCAAGCTAAGCCCTACAATGTTCAATAGACACCTGTGAACCCAGCTGGAGACCTGGTTGGTCAGCAGTGTGGCAAGACCTGGGAACTCTTGGGCCCACAGTCAGTGACATGGCCACAAAGGACTAGAGTGGAGAGTGAAGTATCCAGCTGATAAGAAGAGAGGGCATATGCACAAGAACACCCACACTTGCAGATAACACCCACTTGACCTGGCTTCAATGACTGGATGAT
>NW_006408519.1:24313827-24332284 GCF_000296735.1 Chrysochloris asiatica
AATCTGATACAATTTGATGAACTTGACCTACACCTATGGATGCAGTAGCTCAAAAGAGGGAACAAATCCTTACAGCAAAGATCATTCCCACCCCCACCATACACAGAGTAGACAGGGATGGGCAACTTGGACATTGGCTACCCAAAATGGGAGGAGGGGGGCTTCAAAGGCAAGAAGTGACTGGCTTACAAGCTTTCAAGAGGGAACCTAGACCCAGAGGACGTGGAGGAAGGTAGGATCTCCACTGAGTAGTATCTAATCTGTCTAGGCGGGGCTGATGACATGAAATGCAGATAGGTCTCTTGTGATACAATGGTGAGTAACTATTATCAGGACTGATTGAGAGGGTTGGAAATGTAAAGGTAGATGTTTTGTAGAAAGGAGAGGAGTGATTAACTTTGTAGTCTAGGAGCAGAGGTCCCTAGGACCATCAAGGGAGAAAAGCAGAGAGCAGGACCTTACCTAGAGAAGCAGGGATGCCAGAGATGGAGACAGAGACGATGACGTGGAGAGATGGAGCGGCTGGGGACTTGAGACCCAGAGAGGGAGAGGAGCTGTGTGCTGACAACTGGTGGGCAGGCTTGCAGGGCATACCCTTTGGTTGGCTGATGATGCATGAAGGGGATTGTAACCACGGCAATGAAAGGATATACAATAGGATGAATGTAAAACTAATGTTCTCCCATGTAAACTATCACATAATTCACAATAAAACATTTTTTTAAAATGACATCTTTGCTCTTGATACTTTAAAGAGGTCTTGTGCAGCAGATTTGCCAAATACAATATGTCCTATTGACTGCTGTTTCCATAAGGACGGATAGCAGGTCCAGGAAAATTGAAATCTTTGACAACTTCAATCTTTTCTCCATTCACTATGATGTTACAAATGGTGAGTGAGGATTTTTGTTTTCTTTACACTGAGGTGGAATCCATACTGAAGGCTGTGGTCTTTGATCTTTATCAGTAAGTATTTTAAGTCTTCTTCACTTTCAGCAAGCAAAGCTATACCATCTGCATATGGTGGTAGGGTGCTAATGAGTCTTCTTAATCCTCATGCGGAATTTTTCTTCATACAATCCAGTTCCTTGGATTATTTGCTCAGTGTACAAACTGAGTAAGTATGGTGAAAGAATACAATCCAGGCACACATCTTTCCTGATTTAAAAACATTCAGTGTCCCTTGTTCGAGTTGAACCACTGCATGTTGGTCTGTGTGCAGGTTCTTCATGAGCATTATTAAATGTTCTGGAATGATCATTCACCATAACTTGTCACGATCCTCATAGTCAAAAGCTTCTTCATAGTCAATAAAGTATCAGTAAACATCTTTCTGGTATTCTCTGCTTTCAGTGAAGATTCATCTGATGTCAGCAATGATATCCTTCATTCCACATCGTCTTCTAAATCCAGCTTGAACCTCTGGCAGTTTCCTGTCAATGCACTGTTGCAGCAGTTTTTTTAATTATCTTGAGCAAAATATTACTTGCATGTGATATAACTGATATTGTCCAATGATTTCTGCACTCCTTGAGTCACCTCTCTTTGGAATGGGCACAAATACAGATCTCTTCCAGTCAGCTGGCCAGGTAGCTATCTTCCAGATTTCTTGGCATACAGTGACTGCCTCTAGTGCTGTATCAGTTTGTTGAAAGATTTCAGTTTGTATTCCATTAATTCCCAGAACCTTGTTCTTTGCCAATGCCTTCAGTACACCTTTTCTTTTTGGTACAGTGACTCTGTTTATTCCTTACAATTTTTTAAATGCTTTCTGCATCATTCAATATTTTCCTTATAAAATCCTACAGTATTGCAAACTGAGCATGTTCTTCCCTTTTGGTTTCCTAACTCCAGGTCTTTGCACATTTCATTACAATACTTGACTTTATCTTTTTGAGCTGCCCTTCATAAGTTTCTGTTCAGCTCTTTTATCTCCTCCTTTCTTCCATTTGCTTTAGCATCTCTATGCTGGAGAGCAAGTTTCAGCGTCTATTCTGACATCCATTTGGGCCTTTTTCCTCTTTCTTGTCTCCTTAATAATCTTTTGCTTTCTTTCTATATTCTGTTCTTGATGTCATACTACAACAATGTCTTCAGTCATTAGCATCTAATGCATCAAAACTGTTCTTGAGATGCTCTCCAGATTCATGTAGGATATGTTAAAGGTCAAATTCTGGCTCTCCTGGAATTATTTAAATCTTCTTTAGCTTCAGCCTGAATTTGTATGAGCAATAGATGAATTTGATTTCTGTGTATTCTATCTGGTAATATCTACATGTGCTTAAAAAAAGGTATTTGCAATGAACAAATCATTGATTTTGCAAAATTCTATCATGCAATCTCTAGCATTATTTCTATTACCAAGACCAATATTTTCCAACTCCTGATGTTTTATCTGTTTCCAACCTTTGCATTCCAATTACCAGTAATGATCAATACATTTTGATTTTATGCTCAATCCATTTCAGAATGATGAAGTTGTTGTTGTTGGTGGTGATTGTGAGCCATCTAGTTGGGTCCAACTCACAATGGTCCTATATAGGTTTTCTGAACCTGTAAATCTTTATGAGAGCAAAAAGCCTCATCTTTCTCCCACAGAGCGGCTGGTAGATTCGAACTACATACCTTTCAGTTAGCAACCCTTCACTATGCTACCAGGGTTCCTAATTCTTCAATTTCATCATCTCTGGTTTTAGTGATTGGTGTGTAAATTTGAACAATAGTATTATTAACTCATCTTCCTTGCAGGCTTTTGGATATTATCCTATCACAGATGACAGCATTATACTTCAAGATAGATTACATTTTCTTTGTGATGATGAATGTGATGCCATGCCTCGTTAATTTGTCACTCCCGTCATAGTAAACCATATGATTTTCAGATTCAATTCAGTCAAAGCCAATCCATCTCAGCTCTCTAAGGTCTGGCACTGTAGGGTAAGCACTGGATTGCTAATCACAAGGTGGATTGGTTGAAACCCATCAGCTGCTTCTTGGAAACCGTATACAGTGTTGCTATGAGTTGGAACTGACATGATGGCAGTTAACAACAACAACAAATGCCTAGGATATTGATTTTTATGCGTTCCATTTAGTTTTGACAACATCAAATTTTCCTAGATGCATCCTTTGTATGTTGCATGTCCAGATTGTTAATGGATGTTTACCTGTTTCTCCTTATTTCAGCAAAGGAAGGTCTCTGAAAATTTTGCTCCATTCACATCATCATGGTCAGTTCTACTTTGAGGTGGCAACTCTTCTCCAGTCGTATTTTGAGGGACTCATCTTCTGGCACTGTGTCTGAAAATATTCTGGTGCTATCTGACAGTGTTCCACTGTTATTCCTACAGTTTTCAGTGGCTAAGCATTCAGAAGTAGCCTGCCTCTCTCCTTCTTCCTAGTCTGTCTTAGTCTGAAGGTTCTGCTGAAACCATGGATATACCCTGCTGGTATTTACAGTAACATTAGCTTAGCTTTTAGTATCACAGCAACGTGCAAGCCACCGCAGTATGACAAATTAATATGCTGATTATTTACCTGGTTCTTCACTGTCTACAGGGAAATTGTCTCTGACTTCTTTTTAAAATCAGTTTCAGTGTTGTCCCTGGTGTACTTTTCTAGGTCTTGGGAAGACAGAAGCATGGTTTTGCTTAGAAGGTCCAGATAGAAAAAACTTTCGATGTCTTACATATAATGAATAGTCAATAGATTTTAATTTTAAGGATCTCTGGAGGTGCAACAGTTGAGCACTAGGCTGCTAAACACGAGGTTAATAACTTGAATGCACTGTGGAGCTCTGCAGGAGTAAGACCTGGTGGTCTCCTTGGAACGTTGCATTGGGGAAGCTCTACTTCCTCAGTGGGCTGCTAGCAGTCAGAATTGACTGGATGGCACCTAACAACAACAACACAGTTGAATAATGCTCAATTCAAAAGATCTATCCAATACCTACTCTGAGCAATTAGGAGTATAGACAATTATACAAACTTAGACAATTACGCACCATATGAAAGATTAATTTTTGAAGACAGACACTAATGGTGTGTACTTTCATCATCTGTAAAATGACAGCGATAACAGAATTTGTTGGAAGGAAGGTATTTTCTAAAACACTTTTCATCTTGCAAGACATTTTGCATGCACTGTATTGTCTGTATTTTACATCTATTTTATAGGTGAATGAGCGGTTTAGCTATTCTTGGCAGTTCTCCACCTAAGGGTCTATAAAATGCCCCCATCCTCACCTCACCAAACACACACCACTGCTGTCCAGTCTATTCAAACTCAGAGTGACCCTATAGGACAGACTGGAATGATCTTATTGGGTTTCCAAGGCTGTAACTGTGTACAGAAAGCTGACTGCCACATAATTCTCCTGCACAGCGGCTGGTGGGTTCAAACTGCTGGACTTCTGGTTAGCAGCTGAGTGCTTAACCACCGTACCATGAAGGCTTTTAGACTGTCTACCACTTCTTAATAATTTTCACAATAGCCAGTTGTTTAGCTGAGGATTAGGTCTCTGGGTAAAGAAGTAAGAGTAAGTGGAATTAAATCTGTTCATCTATTCAGAACTGATTTGCTGCCAAAAGCTTTTGTTAGGCAAACAGGGAAAAGGTAATACAAATAATTATGATTTATTAGATGAACTGCTAAGCTAAATTCTACACTCTTTTGCTCACATGAAACCCCCTTGGGCTGAAGAACTGCTTTCAGATAAAATTTAATTTTTTTCCCATCCAATTACCTGGTTTTTTGTGTTTTGTTTTGTCTGAACAACACCAGAATAACTCCACACTTGGCTGAATTTATTCAACTGGCAACATTAGTTAGGCATGTCAATAAAATATCAACATAACCCATTAAAAAGTGGACATTTTTGAAACCAGTGTCTTGATCTAATTCCTAGATGATTTCAATTTTCAGTTCATGAGATCACAATTTTCTTTTCTTCCAAAATTTGACTTTAAACGTCTTCAGAAGTGTAGATGTTTAAAGGCTTTAAAATGAGTTAGCAGTACCTGGTGTGGCGCTGTAGGATAAGCACTAGACCACAGGTCGGTTTGAACTGCAGGGTTCGTGGTTCAACCTCAGCAGCTGCTTTGCAGAAGCCCTATATAGTATCACTGAGTCGGAATTGACTCAAGGGCACTTAACAACAACAACAACCTTGTTTGTATTTGGCATGGTGGATCTACGTAAGACAGTTCTGCTGCGTCAGAGGAGTTTTATAGATAATTAATATTTGATAGGTTAACAAACAAAATGAAAAACAACCTCTGAAAAGGAAGTACTAAGACAGGTGAACACTTGTAACTTTCTAAGGAAGACAGAGAAATGTCACATTTTTGGATCTCTGTTCTTAATATTTCTTCTCTTAGACTTCTGCTGATTTGAGGTCAAACATCAGTTCTAAACATGACTCAACCTAAAAACATAGCTGAAAGCATTTTTCCTTCTAATCATCTATACTCAGAACTACTGGGCAGGCACAGTTGATTCTGATGTATAGAAATCCTATAGGACAGGGTAGAACTGCTCCATAGGGTTTCCAAAGCTGTAAATCTTTACAGAGGCAGATTACCACATCTCTCTCCCATGGTTTGACTGGTGGGTTGGAACCACTAACCTTCTGGTTAGCCACCCAGTGCTTAACATACCACACTAACAGGGCTCTTTGTCCAGTTATGTTGTTGTTCTGTTTAGGTATCATCAATTTGGTTCCATCTCATAGTGACCTTAAGTAAAACAGAACAAAACACTGGGTGACCCTGAGCCATCGTCACAATAGTTCTGCTTGACCCCTCTGTTGCTGCCACTGTGTCAATCCATGTCATTAGAGGTCTTCCTCTTTTTCGATGATCTTCCACTTGACCAAGCATGATGTCCTTTTCCAGAGACTGGTCCCTCCTGACATTATGTCCAAAGTATATCTTGCCATCCTGGCATCTATGGAGCATCCTGGCTGTACAGATAATCATAATCCATGCAACACAGGGTATTTTTAGGAAAATTAAATGAACGATTGTGTGGGAAGTCCATATAGGATGAATATTCTAGAAGTGATTGACGTCTTTCTGCTCTATGATATCCTCTTTGGGGCCTGGCTTAAATAGATATTTAAATAGATATTATTGGTCAGATGAAAGATGAAGATGAATGCACTTCTTCAAACAAAGGGTCACATTGAAGTGACCAAGGAAAAAGACAAGCTCTCTGGGTATTCACACATAATAGGGTGTTTGACTGAGACTACTGTTAAGTATTTGCTGACCTGCAGCCCAGCTAGCTCAATTCCTTAAATTTTGAATTTTCAGCAGCAAAAGAAGGAAGAGGACCTTTCTCACGAATTCTTTGGCAAAGAAGTAGCTTAAACTGAAAATGAATCTAAATTCTAAGATTTTAGTCATTTCTGATTTCTAAGTATGCTTTGCAATTTTTGGCCTTCAAAAATCAGAAATAAGTGGAGTTTGGCTACTGTGTCAGTCAGTATTGATTAGGCGTTATGCTGAGATAATACATTTAAAATCTCAGTGCCTTCCAGAAACAGAGGTTTCTGTCACACTTATGCTACGTACATACTGAAGGTTCTTATTGTTAGGTGCTGTTGAGTTGGTTCTGACTCATAGTAACCCTATACACAACAGATCACAACACAGCCTGGACCTGTACCAACCTCACAGCTGTTGTTCGATCTGAGCCCATTGTTGCTGCCACTGAACCAGCCCATCTAGTTGGGGGTCTTCTTTTTTTTTGGTGACCCCCCACTTTACCAAGCATGATGTCCTTCTCCAGGGATTGATGCCTTCTGATAACATGTCCAAGGAACAAGCGAAGTCTTGCCACCCTGGCTTCTAAGAAGCAAGCTGGGTGAGCTACTGCCAACATTTGTTGGCAAGATTTGTTTGTTCTTCTAGTAGTCCATGGTACTTTCAATAGTTTTTCTAAGACTATTCAAATGCATCCATTCTTTTCTGGTCTTCTTTATTCACTGTGTAACTTTCACATGCATATCAGGCTACTGAAAATGCCAAGGCTTGGGTCAAGTACACCTTAGTCCTTAAACTGACATCTTTGCTCTTGAACACTTTAAAACAAGTCTTTTACAGTAAATTAGCCTAAGGTTCTTGTTACTGTTGTTTTTGTTAAGTGCTGTTCAGTTGTTCCGACTCATAGAGACCCTGCATAGGGTTTCCAAGGAGCTGCTGGTGGGTTTGAACTGCAGACTTTGTGGTTTACAGTCCAATGCTGATCCTACAGCACCATACCACGAGTCCAAGTTTCCTAGCATTGTTTTTGTTTTATCAGGGGCCATGCTGATAAAGCAACCACTCTCTGGAATATGGGGACAATGGTGGTTTAGTTGTGGAATTCTCCCTTTTCATGTGGGAAACCAGCATTTGATTCCCAGCCAGTGGACCTAGGGCACACCCACCATTCTTATGTCAGTGAGTCTTGGTTGTTACTGTGATACTGAGCAGGTTTTAACAGAGCTTCCACACTAAGACAGATTAGATAGAAAGACCTAAGATTCTACTTCCCAACATCAACCTATGACAACCCTGTGGATCCACAAGTGATCATAGGAACGGTTCTGAACTGGGAAGTGCTTTGGTCCCCTGTCCATGGGTTGTCATGAGTTGAGGGCTAACTCTATAGCGACTAACAACAACATCTAGAACATTGCTAGCTTGTGGAGGAGGAAGAGACAGAAAAACAAAACAAAATAAACAGCTTGAGGAAGGATGCACGTCAGCAATGAAGTGTTCTGATTTGGAGGCGGGGTACACTATTTTAACCGCCAAAGTCACTAGCTAAAAAACTCACACTTCTCCACATCCCGTTTTTCTTACCAAAAGGGGCTGACAACTACAGTCTAATCACGTGTTTGGTACGGAGAGCAACAGAGAACAATTGGCAAGCAGCAGTAACAACTACAACATTGCTCAGTAAACATCCTGCTAAGGAGCTCTGGTAGTGTAGTGGTTACGAATCGGGCTGCGAACCTTAAGGTCAGCGGTTCAAAACTACCAGTAGAAAGATCAGGCTTTCTACTCCCATAAAGATTTACACCCTCGGAAACCCTGTACAGGGTCGCTATGGGTCGAAACCGACTCGACAGCACTTAACAACAACTTTTTAGTCGGCTTTTATTTCAGCACAATGTAGGGTTTTGTGCAGTTTTTTTTTTTTTTTTTTTTTTACTAGATATTAAAAAGGAATAGGAAACAGAAAGCGTGGGAGCAGAGGCCTCCTGTCTATTGTCCAGGTGTGTTCTTCTAGTACATTCTTTAATGGTCCTGTCAGCCTACCCATTGTCATGCTTACTCTGCCTGAAGGTTTGACATTTATTCCAAAGAGTAGTGTGCAGTTGTCAAGTACTTCCTTGTGAATACAAATTCAAAGAAAATTCTCTTCAGTGAGTCTAAGGAGGTTGCTACTGACCACAATTATACCTCTTCTGTAAGTCCTGAGGGAATGTCTTGGGCCGGGCTTCTAACTAAAGAGAAGATGAAAAACACTCACATTCACGCACATTAATAACTTCTATGCACACCAGCTAAACACAAGGAAGGTTTCTAAGCTGTGATCCTAAAAGAAATAAAATATTTGACAGTAAATAAGTAATATCTCAAAAGTTGCTTCCTCTGGTGGGTACCGCTGACTCCAAAAGAATTTTTTATCCATAAACAGGTGGGCAGAAATCTTGAAAAATGCAACAAAATAGATTTTTTATTAGACATTCCTTTAGGTTAGTGCTTTCTAGTGATAAATAAGTCTGTTTGAGTCTTATGTGTTTCCAGTATAAAGTTAGTCTATTTTCTTTCAAGTTCAGATGAATGTTAAAGCAGGCTTTCCGCATAGTCCCTGGTCCAACCTCACTAGTTTGCAGTTGCTGGCTGCCATCTAATGGACCCTCGACTCGTGGAGACCCCATGCTCAGAGGGATGGAAAGAAACGTTGCCCAGTCTTGTGCCATCCCATGACCAGTTGCAGATGGTATCATTGTGACCCACTGGGTTTTCAAAAGACGCTCACCAAGCCTCTCTTTCTAGTTTGTTTTAGTCTTAGAGCTGTATTGAAACTTATTCAGCATCGTGATGGTGGTGTTAAGTGCCATCGAATGGGTTCCAGCTCACAGCGATCCTGTATAGCATTTCCAGGGTTTTTTATACCTTTGTAGGAACAAAAAGCCTCATCTTTCTCCCACAGAGTGGTTGATGGGCTAGAACCAGTGAACCTTGTGGTGCATAGTCCAGTGTTTATCCTAATATCTTAAATGTTAGTATAATTTTTAATCTAAAAATGCTTAAAGTTCAAACAAACAACAACTTGAAAAATGCTTCCTTGAATAATAATCCAGGGCCCTCTCATGTTGTTGTGTAAGTTGTGAGAAGTGGGAAGGAGAATGCCACATGAGCCCTGGGAGGACCCATCCCAGTGTAGTAATCTCCAGAAAAAATCATCATTGTAAGCTTTCCCAGGTGAGTGTTTGGCTAGTTACCATTGAGAGGATCTGAGTCATGGCAACCTCATTGTCTTAGGCTGGGTTTTCTAGAGAAACAAAACCAGTGAAACATACATATGTATATTTATTTAGAGAAACAACATAGCAAGGTGAAAGTCCCCACTGACGACAGATGGCTCCTGATTGCGCTTGGGGTATACTGACTGAGAATCAAAGCCAGGTTTCCTGCATTTTTGTTGTTGTTAAGTGCCATCAAGTCGTTTCTGATTCATAGCGACCCTGTATGTGGTTTCCAGGAGCAGCTGGTGGGTTTGAACTGCCAACCTTTCCATTCAACCAAACTTGCGGCCCAGTGCTTATCCTAAAGCACCACATCAAGACTCTAAACTCTAGTGTAGAAAGAAAGAAAGAGGTAAGTAAAGTAAGTGTAGGAGTCCTGGGGTGGTGCTGTACGATAAGCACTGAACTGCTAACTACAAGGTCAGTGGTTCAACTACACCAGCCGCTTCTCAGAAACTCTATACAGGATGCTGAATTAGAACCGACTCAACAGCACTTAACAACAACAAAGTAGTATAATCACCAGAGCAATGTACTTACCAAATGCCCCTCAGACTAAGACAGAGCTGACATGTTAGAACCCTTAGCTCCTGTCTGCTGTTACAGAGGTTTCTTTCATTGTCACTATGCCCCACAACTGAATTCCTAATTACATTTTATTGTCGGTGTTAGTGCAAACTGACAGTGAGGCTAAGGAACTTTGTAAAGAACAAGGTCTTCATGTACCTATTTTCTAAGATTCAAAGAAATTGTTTTCTGAACAAGAAAGTAATAGTACAGGGCAAAGGAATGCACATTTGGGGTAACAAAAAAGAACACTCAAAAATAAAATTGAATTTATCAAAATTAGTCATGAAGAGTAGATGAATTACTGTCAAGTTTTAAATTTAAATTCATTTGACACCTGTTTTCCTACTTCATAGTTGATTATTTAAGAGGTTCTGACAGAGTACTGCCAATGTACAGACTGAATGGAAATAAAAATTCTAAGTTTATTATTTTCATTTTTATAGAAGAGTCTTCAAGGAAAGTAAGCAATGTTTTGAAAGTATTAAAGCTGTAAGTTTAGAAAGGTGAATTTAAAAAGAAAAATCTTGATAGGAGAGTGATAAATCAAGAATTTACTTGGATCCATAATCAACATGCATAGAAGGAACAGTCAAGAAATCAAACTATGTATTGTGTTAATCAAATGTGCTGCAAAAGACCTCTTTAAAGTCACTGTAGACTAAGGTGAGCCTGACCAAAGCCAAACATTTTCAGTCACCTCATATGTATGTGAAAGCTCGACAAAAAATAAGGAAGATCAAAGAAGAATGGATGCTCTTGAGCTATGATGCTGACGAAGAAGAGTCTTGAATACACTATGGATGCCAAAAGAACATGTAAATCTGTCTTGGAAAAAGTGCAGTCAAAATGTTCCTTAGAAGCAAGGATGGCTACACTTTTTCTCACTTGCTTTGGAAATGTTAGGAGGAGGGATTAATCCCTGGAGAAGGACATCATGCTTGGTAAAGTAGAGGATGAACAAAACAGAGGAAGACCCTCCACAAGATGGACTGGCCCTGTGGCTGCAACAATGGTCTACAACAAACAATTCTGAGGATGACGCCATGGTCAGTGGTTTGTTCTGTTCATAGTGGTGGTGGCTGTGTGCCACCAGGTCAGTTCCAACTTATAGCAGCCCTGTATGGGATTTCTGAGGCTGTAAATCTTTACAGGAACCAAATCCTCATCTTTCTTTGGTGGTGCAACTGGTGGATTCGAACTGTTGACTTTGAGGTTTCTGTTATACATGGTGGTGGTGGTGGTGGTGGTATGCTGTGGAGTCGGTTCTGACTCATAGCAACCCTGATAGGATTTCTGAGGTTGTAAATCTTTACGGGAGCAGAAAGCCTCATCTTTCTTCCACAGAACAGCTGGGAGTTTCAAACTGCCAGCCTTGAGGTTAGCAGCCCAACTCATAACCACTACGCTACCAGAGCTCCTTTCTATTATGCATAGGGACACAATAAGTTGGGACCAGCTCAATGGCACTGAATAACCATTCTTTTTATTTTTATAGAAGAGTCTTCAAGGAAATTAAGCAATGTTTTGAAAAAAAAAAAAAAAGCTTTAATTTTAGAGAGGTGATGTTCTGTTTAAGAACATTTTTATAAATCAAGGCCATTAGTAGCATGTTTCTTTTTTAAAAGGGCTTCAGGGATATTTCATTTCCTTCTGCAGTCACCATCTACTTACAGCCTGGCTGATTCAGGTGCTTTTGAGAAGTTGATAGTCATCATTTCTGTGAGTCTGTAGAGTGTTCTGATCTTGGGATATTAATTTAGAGAGACCAGGTGAATGAGAGAGGGAGTAAGTACACAGCCCTTACCTTTAGTGTAGTAACACTTTTCTTATCCCCTACAACTGTCTAAAATAATTCTTTTTATAGAATTCTTTTCTATGCTAGTTACCCCAAAATATTCTGTGGTAGTAAGTTCCAAAAGTTAATTACAGGTCATATAAAAATACTGTTCTTGTATCTATTTCAAGTTGGCCATACCTCACTCTTTCTCTGTACTTAGATCGTTTACAGATGTTGCTAGGATTTCCGATTCATGAGTTCCTGCTATTGTGGGTTGCTAAGTTTTATTATGATTTTTGTTTTCCTTTCAAAACATGGTGCTTGTATTTGCATTTTGTCTACCCAGACTATTCACACCAAAAATGGGTCCTTGGGACTGTTTCAGTCTTTCCTCTCCTGCCATGTAAAATCATTCCTTCTAATGGTTTTAAAGACCATGTTGTTGTTAAGTACAGTCAAGTGAGTTCCGACTCATAGAGATCCTGTATGAGTTTCTAAGGAGCAACTAGTGGATTTGAACTGCCGACTCTGTGATTCAAAATGACCTTGTGGTCCAACGCTTATCCTACAGTGCCACACCAGGACTCCACTTAGGATGGTCTTTATGTTGATGACGCTGATTTTATCTCACTTCTTTTGTACTCTCAATTTTATTTTATCCAAATACTTACTTGGCATTTTCATTGGAATAGTTTACAAAGCCATAGCATTTGTTAAATCAGAAATAAACAATTGATCCCCAAAGCTACTATCATGGACTTTTGTGTTCTTTACTCAGTAGCTAGCACCATAAAAAAGGTCAGAAAGCTGGTTCTGTTGAGCTTAGATTGTACCTCCAAAGATCAATATATAATTTGGGTTCATTTTTGTTACTCTTGTAAGCATGGGCATTTATACAGGTAATGATATGAACCACAACTGTAAAAAAGTACAAACCACTACTTAAAACAATTGTCAAGTAGGTAGAGTGCAGTATTTTCAAAAAGGCCAAAGCCAGTATCAGAATTTTCTGTCAAAGCATCCACAGGAATTTCTGGAAATTTATCCAACACTCCAAAAAATGTCACCATAGCTTGTTTCATGAGACAAATGTTTAGTTCGCATCAAGCACTGTATGAATAATGGGGCTTCACACATGACTAAAGGAGAAGTTGTGCTCTCAGTGAGAAGCTATGTTCTCATGGAGTTCATACGTTGCTTGCCACGGGGTGGTGCTACCCCATATGAGATGTTCTGGAAGTCTGGGGAGGAAGGGCATAGTTGTGGTATTAGAATGATTGTGTAGTACTAAGTGTTCTAGAAAGTGAAGAATTAGCCCACGTTCCACTACTAGCAACTTATATAATATAAATGAAATGTCTATTTAACGGTATTGGCACCTAGATCCAAACTCCATTTTATATGCATGCAATGTGCTTTTTACATGATTTTTTTATGCATATTGAATTTTCCAGGACTTTAGTGTAGTGGTTACGAATCGGGCTGCGAACCACAAGGTCAGCAGTTTGAAACTACCAGCTGCTCCGCGGGAGAAAGATGAGGCTTTCTGCTCCCGTAAAGATTTACAGCCTCGGAAACTCTGCTTAGGGTCGCTGTGGGTCGGAACCGACTCGACGGCACTTAACAACAACAACCAATACATAGTTTGGCAGAAGATGGTACTTTGTTTTGTTTAAAACTTTAGCAAGATTTGTGTACCATGTTTGAATCTCACAGCACCAAAAACAGTACTGCTCATGGTTTTTCTTCCCACTGCTGCCTATCCACTCTACCCTTTACTCCTAGTGGTCCCTTCATCGCAATTCTACATAAAGATGCTAGCATAGGACCTCATTACCTCTTCTGAGGGTAGCGTAGTGGTTACGAATCTGGCTGCGAACCTGAAAGTCAGCGGTTCGAAACTACCAGCCGCTCCGCGGGAGAAAGACCCTTTCTACTCCCGTAAGGATTTACACCCTCGGAAACCCTGTACAGGGTCGCTATGGGTCGGAACCGACTCGACGGCACTTAACAACAAACAAATCACTTAGATTTTCTTTCTTCTTTATGGTATAGTTATGAAAGCACATTGGTTTTAGGAAATTATGTGTGTAGGTAAAAAAATATATGTTCTCTGAATTTCAGTATCAGGCAAGCAAAGGGGTTGTCAGAAATGATATATTTTAAAAGTGTATAGATGAAATCTGATGTGATAGCAAACTGCACAGGGTAAGCCATGCAGACACTGATCATTTTGGTGTCTTTGTTTAGTAGCAAAGTAAGGGAGCAGTCAGGCCTCATTAGTCAAGGTCTTGGATAATGTAAACAAGAATTTTTACGAAATTACTCTTTCTCAATATACCTCCCAGTCCTCTGGTTTTTGGCAACAAAGAAGGACCTCAGATTAAAGGAACTGCAGCTGGTTAATGAGATGCTAATTTGTCTTTTCTTTTCTTTCACATACAGCTTTCACACAAGGAGAAAATGCAGGGGAGGGCTGTGAGAACTGCTGAGAGCAAAGCCCAGCAGGCAAGTCAATAGATCCAAGAGAAAGAATATTTGAGTCTGTAGCTAGTGGCCCTGGGATAGATAGTGTGTAGCTCTTCTTCTAGAACTAGCTGTATACAACATCTGGCATAGGATACTTTCTTCCTCAGCCAGTGGAATCTGACAACTGTGGTTTCAGCTGAAGAAGTAAAAATTAAAGAGCAGATGGAAATGAGGAGCTCTGCAGTAGGTTGCTAGGTGACCTAGAAAGGAAGGTTGCTAGGGACAGGGATCCTGTCTGTTTTGGACTGAGTAGATCTCAAATTATCCTAAAAACTTCTGAGCACTCAATCTCTGTAAACAAAACAAAACAAAATGCTAAGCAAATACACACTCAACCACTGTGTGGGGAAGGAGGTCAAAAAACAAAATCAACAATAAAGTACTAAAAACAAAAAAGAAGAAAAGAAGTCCCAAAGGGCATTATCTTATTGGAGGACAACAGATTAAGCAGGCATCCTGCGAAGAAACACCTTGTCCCTGACTTCTAGTAGTATACTATTCATTTTGAGCTAAATTTTGAGAACTGCAATGGATAGTCCTGATGCTATGGGATGGGAAGATTCAAGCATCACTTCAAATCTAGACCTAGACCAGAGGTTCACAGTGTATTAGGGGATTCCTGGGAAACCATAAAAGAAGTATCTTTGAGGCATTACTAGCCCACCTTGCATAAGAGGGCTCTGCTTACCTACATTCTGGAACATGCCAGGAATGACCCTTACCCATGACCATGAAGTCAATTTCAACTCATAGGGATCCTATAAGACAGTAGAAGTACTCCACAGGGTTTTCAAAGCTGGAAATCTTTACAAATTCACACAGCCTCATCTTCTCCCACAGAGAGCTAATGGGTTTGAACCACCAACCATGTAATTAACAGTCTGATGCTTAACCCACAGTGTCACCAGGGATCCTTGGAATGTCCCCTAAGACTAAGGGATTAGCCCTAATGATAACCCCTCCCTGTTTTCCCTGTGCTCACAAACAGATTTTAGAATTCTACATCTCCACACAATTGTGCCTTCTTTCTCTCACTTAGTGCATCCAAGATGGTCTTTAAAGTGGCCATCTCTCCCTCCGCTGAGCACCCTCAACACTTTGCTTCTCAAATTTACTCAGCTTCAGACTGTTCTGTACTTACCTCTGAGCATAAGACACACTTGTGTACGATGGAGCAAGGGCTTGACAGGGTTGCCTTGCATGTGTGGGTAGCATTAGCTCTATTTTACAGACGGAAAACTGAAACTCTAGAGGGGAGTAAGTTGCACATAGTCATTTGTCAGAAAAGTGGTGGTACTATAGTATTTGGATTTTGGTGCTGTAGTATAATAAGCATTGGACTACTAACTGCAAGGTCAGTGGTTCAAATCCATCAGCCGATCCTCAGAAACTCCACACATGAGTCGTACTGACTCTATGGCACCCAACAACAACATGCTAACTGCAATGTCAGCTGCTCTGGGGGAGAAAGATGAGATGTCTGCTCCCTTAAAGATCTGCAGTCTCAGAAACCCTAAGGACAAGTTCTACTGTGTCCTCCAGAGTTGCTCTGAATAGGAATGGACTAGATGGTACTGGTTTGTTTTTGTTTTTCCTACTGCAACTTTCCTCACAAGGCCTGGAGAGCAGGATCTTTCCTATCCCCAAGCCACTCAGTACTTCCCCTACTGTAACTCTCTTTACACGTTACTTACTTTCCCTGAATCTTCTGGCAAACAGTTCATGGGGACAGGAAAGGTATCTTCCATGTTTTCTACTCTACCCCTAGTGCCATGTCCGGAATAAAAGAACCCTAATCAGTTGCCAACTCACATTGATGCCAACTCAGGGACACCTCAAGCATGTCAGAGTAGAAGTGCTTAATAGCATTTCACTCCTTTTAATAGCTATTTTTTCTTGGAAGTAGATCACAAGGCCTTTCGCCTGAGATGGCTCTGGGTGGACTCAAACCTCCAACCTGTTGGTTAGTAGCATTAACCATCTGCACCACCCTAGGACTGCACCATGTCTGTTGCTGTTAGGTGCTGTTGAGCCTGTTCTGACTTATAGCAACCCTGTATAGGTTTTCCAAGGAGCAGCTGGTAGGTTTGAACTATTGGCCTGGTGGTTCACAGTTCAGTGCTGATCTTACAGAGCCAGACCAGGAGTCCACCATGCCTAGTACAAGGGGCTAAATATCTGCAGTGTTTCTAGTTCATAGAATGGCATCTATGTGTTTATGAAAAAATGTTTGGATTCTTTATGTTTAATTACAAAGTTTTTGTTTCCAATCATTTTTAAGTGAAATTAACCAGTAAAACTAAAAAAATAAAAGGGAAATTCTTTCTATTTAAAAAACTGACTATGTTCACAAAACATAAGTTTTCTTCTGTTAAGGGTGTGTCACCTAGAATTAGTATAATCTATGCACACACATATATGTCTAGTTGTTGTTGTTGTTGTTGTTAAGTGCTGGTGAGTTGATTCGGACCCATAGCGACCCTGTATAGGGTTTCCAAGGAGCAGCTGGTGAGCTTGAACCACCGACCTTGCAGTTCAAATGACATTGCAGTCTGACGCATTAGCCCACAGCGCCACACCAGGACTCCTATATGTCTATACATACTACATATAAAAGCAGTTGTCTAATTACTTAGATACATTTTTATTAAGCACATGCAATATTTAGTGGAAATGCTGAAATGTGACCATCACAGGGAAAAATTTATTATTAACCAAATCTTTAAAGGAGCTCTGGTAGCGTAGTGGTTACGAATTGGGCTGTGAACCACAAGGTCGGCAGTTCGAAACTACCAGCTGTTCCGCAGGAGAAAGATGAGGCTTTCTGCTCCCGTGAAGACTTACAGCCTCAGAAACCTTGTACAGGGTCGCTATGAGTTGGAACCAACTCCACGACACATAATCACCACCAACTCTTTAAAAGAATACAAAAGCGTAGGAAGAACAAAATGTCTCTATCTTATTATATGTGGAGTATTTATAATAGCTCCAAACTGCAATGATTAAATAAATTATGGTGTGTCTGTACAATGCAATAATATACAGCAATGAAAATGGACAAACTATTGTACAGTCAACAGGAGTGATGAATCTCACAATCAGAACTTTGATTGAAAGAAGGCAGACACAAAACAATAAGTCCATTTATATGAAATTCCAATATGTAAAAAGACTATGGAGTTAGAAAGTGGAATACTGATGACTTTGGTCATGGATGGGGCTCGGTGAGCTCTGGAATGCTGGCGAAGCTGTACAAATACACAAGACACACACACCAGGGGGATTCAAAATGTTTGTGGAAGAATTCTTGTATCTTTTCATTCCAATTTTTCCATAAAATTCTTGAAGCTCCCGCATATATACATATACAGTCAGTTACCATCAAATCCATTTTGACTTACAGAAACTCTACAGGACTGAGTAGAACTTGGGTTTTTAAGACTGTAATTTTCAGGGAAACAGACCACCACATCTTTCTCTCATGAAACAACTGGTCGGTTCCAATGTCCTTTTGCTTAGCAACCCAATGCTTAAAGAATGTGTTACCAGAGCTCCTTCCATATATATACTAGATATGCGAGGTCTTCAAAAACTTGGTGGAAATTTTTCATTATCTTTCCATTCCAATTTTTCCACTATATATCTTTTTTGTTTTTGCTAAGTGCTATTGAGTCAGTTCTGACCCATAGTGACCCTGTATAGGGTTTCCAAGGAGCAGATGGTGAGTTTGAACCACTGACCTTTCAGTACAAATCAACCTTGTGGTTGAGTGTTTATCCTACAGTGCCACACCAGGACACTCTCCCTTTCTATCAACTCCTGGTGTGGAGTTATAGTATCAGCACTGAACTGTGAATCACAGGGTCTGCAGTTCAAACCCACCAGCTGCTCTTTGGAAAATCTATACAGGGAACTGACTCAACAGCACTTAACAACAACACAACTACATATATATATGTAGTTGTTTTATATATATATATGTTATGGTGTAGCATATGCTATGGTGTAGCGCTGTAGGATCAGCACTGGACTGTGAGTCACAGGATCAGCAGTTC
>NW_006408519.1:24332384-24383648 GCF_000296735.1 Chrysochloris asiatica
AGAGAGAGAGAGAGAGAGAGAGAGAGAGAGAGAGATGATTAACATACTTCCATATAGACTCTTGTCCAGTCTACCCTTTCTTTAGTGCTTTTGCTAATTATTTACATATGTGTTTGTGTAGCCCAGGAACTTATTGGAAAACTACCAAGCCTTCCATTTGCTCTTTGTGGGTTAGAGGTTGAAATTCAAACATTTCCTCCAACACTTCCAAAATGCAAAAGTGGATTAAAGATGGGGCTTTCTATATTTATGTGAATGTCTGATTCATATCTCAGTGTCTTCCATACTATAATGCACAAAATAAATAAGGCACTGGTCACAGAATAGCCTATATACAAGTCTTATTTACTGGATTGGTCAAATAGATAAGATTTGAAAAAAAAATCCAAAACTTCTATCTTTTCCAAATAACATATTAACATCAAATTTTAATCCTATCTGATGTTAAATATATTTAAGAATATAATTAACATGATCTCACCAATTTTGTTTTGTTTTTTACATTATGTTGAACCTGACACTGGAATAATATATTTTAATAATACATTTTCTATTAAAAATTTAAACTACACTGTTAAAGGCTTTATGTGTGTGTCATCTTTTCTCTGGTGTCAATTCAAAAAATTTCACATTTGAGTGAGCATAGAATGAACCGAATGTGAAGTACCACCTGCGATCAAGTATTATTCAAGTTATAACACTTTTCAAAAAGACTGACATCTCTTCCCCACTTACTGGCATTCTAAGGGACGAGTTCATTGACAATAATGAAAATAAAGTTTAAGTTAATTTAACACAAATAGTATAAGGGCGTTAAGCATCAGAGATGAAGAAAGTAAATAAAAGGAATAAAAGTCTCACAGAAGAAAGGTGCCAATCGCTTCTTTCTCTTCTCCATAAACTCAGAAGGAACTTTCCAGCATAGAGAGAAACCCTAGAGAAGGTCAACAGAGCTGGAAAGTGGGCTCGTGTTCCTACCTGATCCCAAACAAACCTCTCTTGGGAAAGTGCGCGCGAGGTGAGCTTTCTCGCCCTCAATCCGCTGGGAAAGCCGGGGACTAGGAGAGGAGGGCAGCCTCCCGGGCGTCCGGTGCTCTCGCGCCCGCGTCCCCCAGGGCAGGGACTTACCATGAGTGCGCAGTACAGCAACTTGTTCATTGTGGTCCCAGGGAAACCTCTGGCGGCGGTGGCGGCGGCGGCGGCGGGCGAGCGCTCGTGTGTCTCTCTGCAGCGGGTGTGCTCATCACCTTATATATAGCGTTGCAGCAACAGGAAGTATCGGCTCGGCTTTGATCACTCATTCCCTACCCTTTACCAAATTTTGCACCTTTCTTTTTTAGCAACCCTAGGCCAGCGGCAGGGAGGGAGGGCTGTGGGGGAATGGGGGTAGGGGAGAGAAGGGAGTACAAAAAGCTCCAGGGTTAACACTTTCACAGCCAGAGCGGAAAGGATCTCCTGGGGAGATGAGGATCCAGGGGCGGGGCGGGGGATGTCTGGAGAGGGGTAAAAAAAAGCCACCGGGCTGCGGAACAAGACGGCTGCTGTCTATGTGCCTGGCTGAGGTTTCCCTGCCCCTTCCCGCCAGGGGCTGGCCCCAGGCAACCGGGATCAGTGGTGGGAGGCTGGGCGCACGCTGGGGAGTCCTGTGCCCGGGCATCCTCCGCCCAGGGAGCCTGGCGGAGCCTGGGAAGTCTTCCAGACACTTTCTCCCTCCCAGAGTCCAAAGGACTCCTTGGCACTAACAGCAGCAACAACTGGGCGAAGCTAAGGGTTTCCCTCTTGCCCCTTGTCTGACACCTTCTTTTAGGATCTAGAGTTGGAAGGGCAAGGCCTCTCATTTACTCACTGCCTTATCTCAGATCGCTGTTCTGGGAGGTTGCCATCATTAATCTTGTCATCCATGAACTGGCTGGCTCATAGATGTGAACTGAGGAGGTAACAGCTACCTTATAGAAGAACTTGCTAATTGTAGTCTGTTTGGCTCTAAAACCAGTTTCTTTCCCCCATTCACTTCTTGGTGCTATGGTGGTGGTGATTAGTTGCCATCTTGTGAGCATGCGATCTCCATCTCAAGGTTGATTTGAACTGCAAGCTCCGAAGCCGATCTTCGAGAGCACTTAAAAACATCAAATCCATTTTGAGTAGAATTACTCCTTAGGGTTTCCAAAGCTGTAACATTTAGGAAGCTGTTTGCTAGGCATGTCGTCTCTGGGTGCATTGAACCACAAAACTTTCTACTAGTAGTACAGAGTTTAACCATCTCTGCTGTCTGGAGTAGTTAGAGACAAAGAAAGTCAACAGAATAAATGCCACTTCCACGAACACGTTGCAGACTGTGGGACACCTTGATCACAATTTTCTTCATCAGCATCAAAGGCCTATTGGAACCTTAGGCTCCTACACACTGAACTTCTGCCCTGTGGAGATGTCTTTCTAAGGCCATTCCACAGAACTTTGGGCTATGCATAAAAGATTCTAGACTCTCCTCATCACCTAAGCCCAGGCAAAGCCCACACAGACACCCTTCTGAGAGTTTAACCAGAGCTTCCTATTCCTCCATCTGGCAGTTAGTTTGCAGATTCGATGCCATCAGAACTTGCTGCTTGCAGAGCTTTCTGCTTTCAGAACTTTCTGAAATATCATAGCCAGTTTTCCCATCAGGATGACCAAAAAAAGCCATACCTCTCTGTAGATGGGTAAGTTTTGGTTTTCACCAGTTTGGTTGTTCCTCTGGAAGTCCGTTGTATAGTCAATGTTTTTCATCAACACCATAATTCAAATACATCAGTTTTTTGTCGTTTCTATTCATTATCCAGCTTTCAGATACATATGAGGAGATTGAAAGTTCCATGGTTTCAGTCAGTGGCACCTAAGTCTCCAAAGAACTTACTTTTTTATCTTTGCTTTTGAACACTTTAAAGAGGTCTTGTACAGCAGATTTGCTCAAATCCTTTGATTTCTTCTGTTATTTCCATGAGTATTTATTATAGATCCAAGTAAAAAGAAATCTTTGACAATGCCTGTCTTTTCTTTGTTTAGCCTGCTGTTCCTTATTGGTCCAATTGTATGGGGTTTCATTTTCTTTATGTTGAGTTGTAATCTATACTGAAAGCTGTATGTAGTCTTTGATCTTCATCAGTAAGTGTTGGAAGTTCACTTTGCTTTAAGGAAGCAAGGGTATGTCATCTACATATTGTTGTTGTTGTTAAGTGCCATCAAATTGATTCCGACCCATAGTTACCCTGTATAGGGTTTCCAAGGAGCAGCTGGTTAGCTTGAACCGCAGACCTTGCAGTTCAAATGACTTTGCAGTCTGGCGCATTAACCCACAGCACCACACCAGGACTCCATTCACATATTGTTGTTTATGTTGTTCTGTGCCGTGGAGTCAGTTCTGACTCATAGTGAGGGTTTCCAAGGCTGTAAATCTTTATGGTAGCAGAAAGCCTCATCTTTCTCCCGTGGAACAGCTGGTAGTTTTGAACTGCTGATCTTAAGGTTAGCAGCCTGAATCGTAACCACTACGCTATCAGAGCTCCTGTTACCAGTTGCTAAATATTCTGCCTTCAATTCTCACGGTACCTTGTCCTACATATATTCCAGCTTCTTGGGCTATTTGTTCAGCATACAGATTGTATAGCATGATGAAAGAATACAACCCAATGCACATCTTTCCTGATTTTAAACCATATTGTATCCCCCCTTTTTTTTGAAGAGTATTGGTTAAATTTTAATATATATTTTCCATATGAAGAAGAGTAGCATTGTTGGCTTATAAAGCAAAAAAGCAATTGAAGGAATGGTTATGAAGTAAATAGCTCATAGCAAGCACATTTGGGGCTAAACTGGGTTATTAGTCCGTAATAACTTCCTTGTTTGTATAGGGCATGTGAGTCCCAAGGCATAAATACAGTGCTCTACCATGGTACGCAATTTTTGAAAGTTTTTTTGGTTTGATTTTTTGCTCATTTAATTTTCTTGATTAAAAAAGAGAAAGACAAATAATAGAATGGCATTCTTTAAAGAGTAAAGACATTTCTAAAGGTAGAAAGGATGTTGTGATATACATGGTATCAGTTAATGAATGATAGGTTTTTATTATTATTTTATTTTAGTAAAACATATAAAGGGGCTTCAAAAAGTTATTGAGAAAATGGAATTTTCTCATGAACCTTTTAGATCCCACTTGTATACAACATAAACTTTGCCATTTTAATCTTTTTTTTTCTTTCTTTGTTTAAGTTTTTATTGTGAAACGAATGCTAGTTTTCATGGAAGAACGTTGGCTTTACACCATCGTTTCATTGCAGTGATTACAATCTACTCTGTACATCATCATTACTTGCTTCCATTCCCTGTTTTTTTTTGTTTTTTTTTTTTTTGGGGGGGGGCAGATGTACACAGAAACACTCAGGAATATATAATAATTTAAACAACCTAAGGGCACATTCTGCAAGCCTGCCTCCTGGCTGCCAGCACCCAGTCCCTCTCTTTCTATGATTCCAGAGTCCTCAGCTGCTCCCTCTCTCCATGTCCTATCTCTGTCTCCATCTTTGGTGTCACTGCTTCTCTGGATAAGGCACCACACTCTTCTGGTGCTCTTCTCTCATGATGGTCCTCTGTTTCCAGACTGTAAGGTTAACTACTTCTCCACTTTTGTTACAAAACTTCTACCGTTACAGTTGTGATAGTCACAATTTATCATGATAACAATTACTCACTATTGAATTATAAGAATCTTATTCCCATCTCTTTTCACCAGATCTATCTAGACAAGATGAAAACTATTCAGTAGGGACTCTATCTTCCCCCACACAGTCTTAAACTAAACTCCCTCTTGAAAACTTGTAAGCCAGTCACTTGGTGCCTTTATTGCCCCCTCATTTTAGGTAGCCAATGTCTAAGTTGCCCGCCCCTATATGCCCTGTATACAGAGGTGTAAGTGTAGGCCCTTGTTTTGTTCCAACAACTACCTCTTGGTCTATATATAGGTTCCACATGAACACAATTAAGTGTTTTGGAGTTCCCATTTTTTGCAATGTTACCCGTAATTTCCCATGATGCATACGGTTGATTGTCTTTGGACAGTCAATAAAATACAGGGGAATATCTTTCTTGTATTCTCTGCTTCCAGCCAAGATCCACTTAATATCAGCAATGATATCCCTCATTCCATATTCTTTTCTGAACCTGGCTTGAATTCTTGGTAGCTCCCTGTTAATGTATGGCTTCCTTTGTTTTTGTTTGTTTGTTTTTTAATGATTATCTTCAGCAAAATTTTAATTGCATGTGATGTTAATGATATTGTTTAGAAATTTCTACATTATGTTGAATCACCTTTCTTTGGAATGGGCACAATATGGATCTCTTCCAGTCAGTTGGCAATGTAACTTCTCCAAATTTTGTGCCATAGATGAGTGGACACTTCCAGCATTGCATCTGTTAGCTGCAACATCTCAATTGGTATTCTGTCAATTCCTGCAACCTAGAGTTTTACATCAATGCCTTCAGTGCATCTTGGACTTCTCTACCTTCATTATTATTGGTTCTTGAATTATACTCTACCTCCTGAACTGGTTGAGTGTTAGCCAATTCCTTTGCTAGGTGTAGATCAACAGGCTCTTCTTCTTAATCCATCTTTCTTTAGAAGCTCTGCTCAAACCTGTCCACCATGGGTGACCCTGCTGCTACTTGAAAAATCAGCAGCATTGTTTCAGGATCACATCAAAATGCAAGCCACCACAGTACGACAAACTGGTAGGTGAATGGTGATTAAAAATAAAATGCTGAACAAATAATCTGAGAAGATGAATTATATGAAGAAGAACATGGCATCAGGGTTGGAGGAAGATTCATTAATAACCTTCTATATGTAAATGATTCAACCTTGCTTGCTGAAAGTGAAGAAGACTTAAAATACTTACTGATGAAGATCGAAGACCACAGCCTTCAGTATGGGTTGCACCTCAATGTAAATAAAACAAAAATTCTTGCCACTAGACCAATAAATAACATCATGATAAATGGAGAAGAGCTTGAAGTTGTCGAAGACTTTAGTTGGTTGGGATCCACTATCAACACTCATGAAAACAGCAGTTAAGATATCAAAGGCCGAATTGCATTAAGCAAATCTGCTGCACAAGACCTCTTCAAGAGAAAAGATGTTCATCTGACCCAAGCCATGGTAATTTCAGTAGCCTCATATGCATGTGAAATTTGGACAATGAATAAGGAAAACCACAGAAGAATTGATGCATTTGAGTTATGGTACTTAAGAATATTGAAAGTACTGTGGACTTCCAGAACAAATAAATCTGTGTTGGAAGAAGTACAGACAATGCCCCTTAGAAGACAGGATGATGAGACTTTGTCCCTCATACTTCAGATGTATTATCAGGAGGGATCAGTCCTTGAAGGACATCATGCTGGTAAAGTGGAGGGTCAGTGAAAAAGAGGAAGACCCCCAATGAGATGGATTGACACAGTGACAGCAGCAATGGACTCAAGCATAACAATGATTGTGAAGATGGCACAGGGACAGGCAGTGTTTCGTTCTGTTGTACATAAGGTCACTATGAGTCGGAACTGACTCCGTGGCACCTAACTAAACAGCATGTTAAGTCTTATGATGTTAATTTCATACACAGTAGTAAGACTCATTTTTCTCATTTGTAAGATAAAAAAAACAAACAAACAAACAAAAAAAAACAGTAATGTGATAGGGAGAAAATTAAAGCCCTTAATAAATATTACATAAATGATGATAATCGTTAGTCATGAGAATTAAACCAAGTGAAATACAGGCCTGACCCATAGGAAGTATTTGATGAATTATAATTATAGTTATTTTAGAGAAGAGGTTAATTGTTGATCTTAAAGCCAAACAACCCAGATTTGAATCCTAGATTCACTACTTGCTAGTTCAGTGACCTCAGGCAAATTTCCTAGCCCACTTGTGTGTTTGTTTCCTTATCTGTATAATGCAGATCATAATCATGCCTCCCTGGAAAGGTTATAAAGGTTGTTACAACATGAGAATTAGATAAAGGAAGTGAAGCACTCAAAATAGTATCTAGCACATAGCAATTACTATAATTATTATTTATTATTTTCAATTCTTATCTGAGCTTCTTGTGAGAATACTTATATGAGTATGAATTGAGTTTCGATTAGAAACTTCTGAAGGCAGGAACTATTTGTTTTCCTACTGAATTCCTTTCAGCTCAGGAATAAATAAGCAACAGCATTGGTGGTGGTTGTCAATTGCCCTGGAGTTAATTTCAACTCATCCTGACCTTGTGTACAACACATGGAATGCCATCTAGTCCTATGTCATCTTTAGGATCTCTTGAACGCTTGAAGCCATTGTTGTGGTCATTGTGTTAATCTATCTCTTTGAAGGCTTCCCTCATTTTCCCTGATCCTTTAATTTTTAACATTGATGTTCTTTTCTAATGTTTAGTCTTAACTGATGATGTGTTCATAAAAGTGAGCCAAAGCCTCAACATTCTCACTTCTAAGGGACATTCTGGTTGTATTGCTTTCAAAGCTGTAATTAGCTATAATTTCATCATCATGAGACAAATTGGATCACTATTTATCTAGTCACCAAAAAGACCTTGCATTTCAGGACTCAAGTGTGGGCTGATTATTAATCGCCCACCAACAGGAAACTGACAGATAGTGTGAATTATCAGCCATTTCATTTGTTATATTCCTGGAACAATCTGGTCAATCCCCTGGAGTATTTCCAAGTGATCCACTCTGGAGCTCTGAACACTCTGAAGCCGGAGTTCATCTTGAGTTTTAATTGGAATAGACCCAAGGTCTCCATATAGACCCAATGGGAACTTTTGAACATTAACTTGGCAGACTGTATTCACCTTCCTGTGATAGGTCCCTCATTGACCGTGGCCACCCATGATATTAAGCAGTACGTCTAGCAAATTTTACTTCTACTTATGACTGCCAGATATGTGTAATTCTAACTTTCTAGAATTAGATATCCTCATCAGATATCCTTCATTTTCTCTGCCCTGCATTAATTGGAGGCAGGCCCCATGTCGGACACATTTTCACTGCCCATTTATCAGATTGTCCCATCCCACCTCACTTTGTTTCTTTTGTGACTCCAGTCACTCCTAAAGCTTAGAGAAATAGTAGCTGAATGTTGGGAGCTCCCATAGGGGAAACACTTTGTTGCTTTAGTCCAGAAACATACCATCTGATACAGAGTGTCATTTATAGTCATCTTTAAAGTGGAAACATCTGCAACTCAGACAGGAATTGAACACGGTGATATGGGAGGAAGCGGCAGACAGTGGACACTGAAGTGATGGATTAAGTTTAAGCACTGCCACATGGAAATTGAAAATATAAGCACTGAGGTTGTATGTATGAAAAGACTATTAACGTAAAGAAAAAGATTCTACCCTTGTTGTTTCATTATTAATAGAATATTCTGATTTCAAGTGAAGTGATAGGTGGGGAAGAACAGAGAGAAAGGAGGAGTGTAGTAGCTGGTAGCTTATGGACTTTTACAGTTTCTTCATTCGTAAGCATGATAGTCTATCAGTACCAATAACTAATGATAGTCTATTAGTACCAATAACTAATGATAGTCTATCAGTACCAATACTAGTGGTGTGGCACTGTAATATAAGTGCTGGACTATAACCCACAAGGTCGGCAGTTCAAACCTACCAGCTCCTCCTTGAAAACCCTATACATGGTTGCTATGAGTCAGAGCTGGCTCAATGACACTTCATGATGACATCAACCAGTGCTAGTTGCCATTGAGTCAGCTGTTACTCATAGTGATATCATGTGTGCCAAAGTAGAACAGTGGTTTCTACCCACAAGGCTGTTAATGACTGATTTTACAGAAATCAATAACCAAATTCTTCCTAGGCTTCTCTCCAAAGACTTGATCTGCCAACCTTTCTGTTAGCAATAGAGTACAGTAACCATTTGCACCAGCTAGGGGTGTTGGAGGAGAATATTGAAAGTGCCATGGGCTGCTCATAGAACCAACAGATCTATGTTGGAAGAAGTGCAGCCAGAGTGCTCCTTGGAGGTCAAGATGGCCAAAC
This sequence comes from Chrysochloris asiatica, assembly GCF_000296735.1. Taxonomy (NCBI): domain Eukaryota; kingdom Metazoa; phylum Chordata; class Mammalia; order Afrosoricida; family Chrysochloridae; genus Chrysochloris; species Chrysochloris asiatica. Next base: position 24,341,477 of record NW_006408519.1, read on the forward strand.
TTTGTCTCTCATACTTCGGACATATTGTCAGGAGGGACTAGACGCTGGAGAAGGATATCATGTTTGGTAAGGTGGAGGGTCAGAGAAAAAGAGGAAGATCCTCAATGAGATGGATTGGCCAAGTGGCAGCATCGATGGACTCAAGTGTGGCAACAATAGTGAGGTTGGCCTAGGATCGGGCAGTGTTTCATTCTGCTGTGCATAAGGTGGCTATGAGTCGGTATCTACTCGATGGCACCTAACAACAACAAAGGGACTCTATGGACTCTATGGGTATTCTAGACAAGAGTTTTTGACTTCCAATGTATTAAAGAATGTATACAGAAATGCCTGTGTACTTGCCTTGGGGGGAAGGAGGGAACATACAAAGACAGGGTAGTATTAACTAAAGCACTTTCTAATTGAGTAATTCACTAGTTGCTAAGGATCTACTTCTTCCTGTGTGTTGGATGGGCTGGGGGAGAGGGGCCGTGGTTTCCCTGCTCACTAAGAGTGTAACGCTGGTATAAACATTCTTAGATTTAAAAAACCCTTCCACAGACTTTCTGGCATCATGAAAGCTGGATCTAACCTGAAACTGGTGCCCTGAGATAAATCTTTAAACCTTAAACCAAAAAAAACATCTACTTAACTATTCTTAAAACCTAATAATAGTCTGCGAACCTTAAGGTCAGTGGTCCGAAACTACCAGCTGCTCCACGGGAGAAAGATGAGGCTTTCTACTCCCGTAAAGATTTACAGCCTCGGAAACCCTATACAGGGCTGCTATGGGTCAGAAATGACTCAACGGCACTTAACAACAACAACAACATATAGTAGTTTAGTGTAACTAGCAAAATATATCTGCTTTGAGCATTATACTCTTTTAATAATGATATGATATCAAACTGATACCAGAAACTCAAAGATTCAATAAGAAATTTTGTGGGCAGTGAGTTTATGTGAATGTCGGGGAACAATTCAGGAAAGAAGGGTGAGAGGTCCGCACAGCTCAAAAGAACGGAATCAGTGTCGCTGAATGGAACATGGAGAAGTGGATGAATTGGTATATGTACCGCTTGCATATGCTCAACAACAAAACAAAGTTTTTTTAAAAAGTAAAATAATAAAAAAAAAGACCAACAATCAAATAACCGTACAAATATATACGAGGGTGAGTCAAAACTTATCCGCATTCTGTCTATAAAATTTATTTGAATCAACTTTTAGAAAAGACAAATGCATCACTTTTTGGGGAAATTGCCTTGCCTTTCAATACATTTTGTACTTCTGTCAACAAGCTTTTGTAGTCCTTATTTAAAAATGTTTTGTGCTGAGCTGTGAGCCATGAATGCATCACTGTCTTCACTTCTGCATCAGAGGGGAATCTCCATCCTCAAAGAGCTACTTTCAGGGGACCAAACAGGTGAAAGTCCCAAAGAGCAAGATCAGGACTATAGGGAGGATGCTTTGACACTTCAAAATGAAGTTTCTGCAGCGTGTCAACAGTGTGGGTGGAGGTGTGAGGACATGCATTGTTATGCCAGATCACAAGTTCTTAGATAGCAGTCCTCTGAGTTTAATCTGAAGTCTAGGCTTCAGCTCTTCAGTGAGCATCTCATTATAATGAACACTGTTGATTGTTGACCCTTTTTCCTGAAAGTGTTCCAACACTGGCCATGAGAATCCCAGAAAAATGCGAGTATCAGTTTTCCAGATGATGGTTGACTTTTGAATTTTTTCTTGGTCAGCAGTACAGGATGTTTGTATTCCATACTCTGTTGTTTACACTCAGGCCCATAGTGATGAATCCATACCTCATCACCAGTGATGGTTATTTTAAAAGAAACTCTTACCTTCCGTTGAGTATAAGTTCAAATTTTGTTACCAGATGTCCAAACGCTTCTGTTTATGTTCTTCCAAATGTTGTTTCGGTAGCCCTCTTATAAAACTTTTTCAAAACTCAAGTCTGTTGTGTATTATTTCATAGGTAGATTCATGGCTGATTTGCAAATGATTCGGCACACTGTCACTGGTCTATTCCAGAGAATCATTTTATAGGCATGCTCAATGTTGTCATCAGCTGTGGATATAGACAGACCATTTAATACAACGGTGGTGGTTATGTGCCGTGGAGTTGGTTCCGACTCATAACGACCCTGTACAGGGTTTCCGAGGCTGTAAATCTTTACGGGAGCAGAAAGCCTCATCTTTCTCCCTTGGAACAGCTGGTAGTTGGAACTGCCAACCTTGGGGTTAGCAGCCTGATTTGTAACCACTACGCTACCAGAGCTCCTTTTAATACAATGGGAGTACAGATAATTTTTGATTCACCATCACAAATATAAGCAGAACCAAAGTAGCAGTTGCAATAGGCGTACCTGTGTGATTTTTAAACAGCACTGAAAAATGAATGTGTTATGGGGTGTTGAAAAGATAGTGGGAGAGTGAAGAGAGTATGAGGCAGAGAGGACAGGATGCAAGCCAGCATCCAGGTAAGGAGCTATAAATGATATCAAGGGCCTCAAAGAAGCCCTGTATGACTGGTGCATGGGAGGTAACATATTTTCTCGACTAGATGAAGGTCAAGAAGGAAGTGGACAGTAGTTACATGGAAAAGTGCACTCACTTTCAGTCTTTCCCCAACAAACCATAGGAATCACTGGGAGGTTTCAGCATGGGAATGACATTATCGTTACAACTGCTGAGATGTGGAATTTTCTGAACCTCACTCTGTCAGCCTCTTAGGGTCAAAGGCTCCAACGTCAGCATGCAAGAGAAAGCGCTCTTAAGTTATAAATCACATATAAGTAGTTCTTTTTAAAAAGTAACATAACTAGGTATATTTATTATTTACAAAAAGCCTGGTTGTTAAGTGCCTTCGAGTTGCTTGCAACTCATAGTGACCCTGTGTAGGGTTTCTGAGGAACGGCTGGTGGATTTGAACTGCTGACCTTTTTGTTAGCAGTCCAGTGCTAATTCTACAGCACCATGCCAGGACTCCTGAGAAGAATCTATCGATAGTAAAAATTCCGATAGCATTAACACATATACAATGGAGAGCAAACCGTCATTCCTTTTCACACCACCACTCTGGTAGCGTAGTGGTTACGAATCGGGCTGCGAACCTTAAGGTCAGCGGTTCGAAACTACCAGCTGCTCCGCGGGAGAAAGATGAGGCTTTCTACTCCCGTAAAGATTTACACCCTCGGAAACCCTGTACAGGGTCGCTATGGGTCGGACCCGACTCGACGGCACTTAACAACAACAACAACAACTACCTTCCACAAAAAACCTTTTTGATTATTGTTGTTGTTGTTGTTGTCAGGTGCCATCGAGTCAGAACCGACTCATAGTGACCCCATGCACAGCAGAACGAAACAATGTCCGATCCTGGGCCAACCTCACTACCGCCGCCACACTTGAGTCCATCAATGATGCCACCTGGCTGATGCATCTCGTTGGGGGTCTTCTTCTTTTTCTCTGACCCTCCATCTTACCCAGCATGACATCCTTCTCCAGCGACTTGGGGAGACCTTATAAATAACAAAACAAAACAGCCATGCACCATGCTCTTGAGTGTGGGTATGTTGGATTCCACTGTTTGGGCTAATGTGACGATGCATCACATTGAGGGTTTTCTCACTGCTGTCGCACCTCTACCCTACCAACCACAATGTCCTTTTCTAGCCATTGGTTTTTCCTGACAATGTATCCAAGGTAAGTGAGCTGATGTCTCACCATCTGTGCACCTAGGGAGCATTCTGGTTGTAGAGCTTCTAAGACTTGTCTGGGTGATTTTCCTGCAGTCCACAGTATAGTCAATATTTTTTTTGCCATCACCACTGTTCACATGCCTCAGTTCTTCAGAAATGCCTCATTTGTATACAAGTATGTGTTTATGGATAGGTAGGTATCTTGTGGTTTCATACATGCAAAGGAGCATTCTGTGATCAGTGGTACCAAGATTGTGACTTCCATGTAACAGTGTTTCTGTTCCTACTACAAAAATGTCCTGGGGGCCAGGTCTGACCACTTCCTGCTTCACAAGAAGGAAGGTGAATCGGCGGCTCCAGATCCCTATGAGAGAGAGGTCAGACTGACCTCCACCTTCCAACCTTCTTTATTTAGATACCAACCATCTCTCCATGGCACACAAGAGCTGTATCAACTCAATTCACTGTCCCACACCATGATAGCATTGGGCCAGTCAGGGTCCAACCAGGAAGACAGAATTCTGAAGTCTTAAAAAGTGAAATGTAGCAGCCATTGTGAGGTTGGACCAGAATCTGGCAGTGTTTCATTCTGTTGTGCATAGGGTTGCTATGAGTCGGTAGCAACTCGATGGCACCTAACAACAACAACATAAAGCGAAAACAATACACGGAATGGATGATACAGATTAGAGAAATGTTGAGAAGTCAGACAGACTGATCAAGCCCCCTAAGATGAACAACAGCAGGACTTCACTATCTTCCCTAAGCTGGTGGGCTTGGGCACGTGGAGAAAGGTGGAAGCAGGTGACTCTGGCCAATGAAATCTGAGCATGAGGGGGCAGAGTTGCTATCTGAAATGCTGCCCTCCAAATCTCCTGCTAGAGCTTTCCATTGACCAAACAGCTTTGAGGCAGCAAATCTGGGAGACATAGCATGCATTAATAAGCCCTCCTGTGGTATAGAAAACAGAGGAAATATGGTACCAGTCTGTGGGCAAACAGACTGGTACAATTATATATAGAAATGCTTCACTGGTTCTCATTGTACCCTGGTATACTAGTGGGCTAATGGATCATAATTTATTTAACCAGTACAATTTGTGACACTGTGGGTTAATGTGCTAGACTGCAAGGTCGATTTGAACTGCAAGGTCGGCAGTTCAAGCTCACCAACTACTCATTGAAACCCTGTACAGGGTCACTATGAGCTGACACCAACTCGACGAGTTAACAACAACAATAGTTTTTTGGTTACCCACAGTGAGCACTGAGCATCCTTATGAATACATCTTTGCACATTTACAGATTTGTAGTCTTAGAATAAATTCCTGTAAGTGTAATTGTTGGGGCATATTGATAGATGCTCCTGAATTGTCTCCCAAATATATCATTCTTAATAATCTTATTAGATTTTTCTGGTTGTTAAGAGGTAACTAAAATTAGTTAATGCTGTTACCAATAAATCATGTAACATGGCATTGGAAATAGCATTGAAATAGGAAGTATGATAATTCAGACCTATACAGAGAGCTCCATCATTCACAATCCAAGTCTTCACAGTTTCTATCTGCCCTCTAAGAGAAGTTACTGGTGGGCATATTTCTACCTTCCTCTTTAACTCAGACATATTAGCAAGAGGGACCCATTCCTGGAGAAGGATATCATGTTTGGTAAGGTGGAGGGTTGGAGAAAAAGAGGAAGACCCCCAATGAGATAGATTGGCACAGTGGCAGCAGCAATGGGCTCAGATGATTGTGAGGTTGGCTCAGGACCGTGTATTCTTTCATTCTGTTGTGCGTAGGGTTGCTATGAGTTGGTACTGACTCAACGGCACCTCACAACAACAACTTCGACTCATGATAATCTTCTGTATACGAGAATAGAATGATGCTCAGTTGTGTGTTATTTTCCAGGTCACTGGTATGTGTGAGTCCAGTTTTACAACTATTGTCTGGCATCTTCTAAGCTAGGGAGAGCATCTTCCAACATCTATTGGACAGTATTCTATTGTGAGTCATAAAGTTCTCATTGACTAAGTTTTGGAAGCAAATCACCAGGTCTTTTATCCTTGTCATTTTAGTCTGGAAACTCTGCCTGGGTCACCCTGATGAAATACTGGTGGTATAGCTTCCAGCATCACAGCGACATGGCAAACCATGGCAGTAGGCAAAGCAGATAGATGGTGGACTTGCTTCATGTCCCCAGTAAACATCATGGATATGTAACTTCAATGCCACTGCTTTTTCTCGCCTTCTCAGTTCCTTTTTCTCCCTACTCCATCTACTGAAGCAGCCTTCATACAAATGGATGGTTCCATTTGCACTACTTTGCCTGTGTACAGATTTTGGCCTCTCTGACTGTGTGAAGTTGACAAGCTGCTACCAGGAAGGGAAACTTGCACATTTTTTGGGGAAAAAAAGCTTTTAGTGAAAGAGTTCAAATGCATAAAACAGTAAAATAGACCCTGCCCACGTGAGCAGAAGAAACCCTTTTGCATATGCAAAACACATCACAATTCTCTCTTTTAGATTTCTATGCAAGGATTGTGCAAAAATTCATACCTCGGGTAGGGAAGTTGGAAAAGGAGGAACAAAAATTTTGAAAGACGACAACTGTCTGATCCAGCAGCGGAAGAGACATACCCGCTTGCTTTCACACTCCAATCATTTCAGTCCAGGTTGTCTGGAATTCAGATACCCATCTAGAGCTTCTTCAGCCCCAAGAAACTGGTCCTTTAATTAAACGATGAAACATATTCCAAACAACCACTAACCTGGAAGTTTCTGAACAAAGAAATGTTGATATCAGAGAAGTGTTAAAGAATACAGGATACCCACTCGCAGTTCCACTTCACAATTCCTTGATGAAATTTGGACCTCACTTATACCAGTTCAAAGATCCTCCTGTGTACCCCATATGATTTGTCTGCACCACCTAGCTAATGAGAACATGACAGATAAGAGCCATACAACTAATCTCTTAATTAGGTGCTTCTAGCTGGGAAAGTCCCCTCCTTTAACTAAAACAAATCTTCAGAAACAAAGATTTAGATGAGATTGTTTTCAGAGAAAGTTAACTACAACAATGAATTGTTTCCTGAAACCACTGTTTGTCTATAAGAGACTTAGCTTCAACGAACGTCTGTAGATGATTATTAAGCTAAATATGTTGGGGTGGTTGCTGTTTGGTGCTGTTGATTCTATTCACAAAACCCCACGTGACAGAGTAGTTGTTGTTAAGAGCTGTTGAGTTGGTTCCAACCCATAATGACCCTGTATAGGGTTTCTGAGGAGCAGCTGGTGAGCTTGAGCCACTGACCTTGAAATTCAAACCGACTTTCCATTAATGGTTTGAATTAAATATATATATAAAAAATTAAATATAAGTCCTGCGAATTAACCTACAGCGTCATACCAGAACTCCATGTGACAGAGTAGAACTGACCCATAGAGGTTTCTAGGCAGTAATCGTTATGGAAAGGAACCCTGGTAGTGTAGTGGATTATGAGCTGGGCTGCTAATTGCAAGGTCAGTAGTTTGAATCCAACAGTGACCCCACAGGAGAATGATGGGACTTTCAGCTCCTGTAAAGATTTACAGTCTTGGAAACCCTACACAGACTCAGTGGTACACAATCAGCACCACTGCTGCCACCAAGCTTTATGGGAGCAGACTGCCTGGTACTTTCTCCTACAGAATCACTGGATGGCTTCAAATATTTAGATTAGCAGCCAGGTGCTTAAACCTGATGTCACCAGGGCGCCATAGCTTAATATGGGAGTGAAATTATTTAATATCCAAGTATTAGTTGGAGTCTTGGTGTGGCGCTGTGGGTTAATGAGCCAGACTGTAAAGCTGTTTGAACTGCAAGTTCTGTGGTTCAAGCTCACCAGCTGTTCCAGGGTCACTACAGGTCAGAATTGACTGAACAGCACTTAATCACAACAACATCAGTAAAACAAGAAAATCAAGCCAGTCTTAGCACCAATAAAATGATTGTCGTGCATTTATTTAACAAATATTCATTTAGTACTTACTAGGCACTAGATGTGAGTCCTCATGTGGTACTGTGTGTTAAAGTGCCAGACTGCAAAGTCGTTTGAACTGCAAGGTCAGTGGTTTAAGTTAGCTGCTCCTCGGAAAACCTATAGGGGTTGCTATGGGATGGAACCAACTTGACGACACTTAACAGCAACAACAAAGGTACCAGGTGTGGTGCTATAGGATAATGTGCTGGACTGCATGGTCAGTTTGAGCTGCAAGTTTGGCAGTTCAAACCCACTAGCCACCTCTTGAAAACCCTATACAGGATCGCTATGAGTTGGAACTGACTCGACAGCACTTAACCACAACAACAGGCACCAGGTGAGGAGCCCCTGGTAGCACTGTGAGTTATGAAGTGGGCTGCTAACCACAAGGACAATAGTTGGAATCCACCAGCCTCTCCGTGGGAGAAAGATGAGGCTTTCTGCACCCATAAAGCTTGAGAGCCTCGGAAACCCTAGATAGGGTTGCTATGAGTCAGAACAGACTCCATAGCATACAACCACCACCACCACTAAACACCTGGTAGCATACTGGGTTATGCGTTTGACTGAAAGGTTGGCAGTTCAACTCCACCAGCAACTCCTTAAGAGAAAGATGAGGCTCAACTACATGTAGAAGCAGAAGCAGCAGTCACCGGGTGAGCCCTGGTGTGGCGCTCTAGGATAAGCACTGGATTGGTAACCTCAAGGTTTGTAGTTCAAACCCAGTAGCCACTCTCAGAAACCCTACACAGGGCACAACCCAAGAAGCAGTGACACATGATATGACAGGTGGTTCTCTACCTGGGCCTGGGCTCACAAGGAAGCTGCAGCCAGGTGGGCACAGGGGCCTCTGCCACCCCAGAGGGTTGGGGGAGGGGAGGGAGGCGGGAAGACAGGGCTGCCAGTCAGGCCTTCTGGCCACCGTTGGCAGGTGGCTCCTTGTGGCTGGGTGTGTATTCTGTGGTGGGCTCAAGCCTCAGCATCTGCCGCTACAGCAGCTTGGCGTAGAGGCTGCCCTGGGCCAGCAGCTGGTGGTGGGTGCCCTGCTGAGCCACACAGCCCTTGACCAGCACCCCTCTGGGGTGCGCCTGCTTCACCGTGCTCAGTCGGTGCGTGCTGATGAGCATCGTGTGCATCTGCAGGTTGTCGTGGATGGCCTGCTGGATCAGACACTCACTCTCAGCATCCAGGGCACTGGTGGCTTCATCCAGAATGAGGACGGGTGGCTTTCACACCAGAGCATGAGCCAAGGCCACACGCTGCTTCTGGCCACCTGACAGCTGAGCGCCCCTCTTACCGGTTTCTGTGTCGTAGCGATCATGGACCTCCCTGATGAAACCATGTGCATTGGTCTTCTTAGAGGCTTCCATCACGTCCACAGATGTCACATCAAGCAGGCCGTAGACAATGCTGTCTGTGATGGAGCGGGCAAACAGCACAGGCTCCTGGCTCACCAGGGAGAGCATACGGTGTAGGTACTTGTGGTCATAGGCGCTGATGGGCTGCCTGTCCAGCAGCACTTGGCCGTCCTCCAGCGGGTAAATATTCACCAAGATGCTGATGCAGGAACACTTCCCGCTGCCAGACGGCCCCACCAGGGCGGTCACCTTGCCTGGGGTTAGGCTGAAGGAGACATTCTTCAGGACCTACGTGTGGGGTCGAGTGTGGTAGCTGAAGGTAACATTTTAAAAGTCCACTCGACCCTCTAGGTGGTCGGGGGCCAGGCTCCCATTGTGCACCATGGTCAGCTTCCAATTGATGAACTCAAACACCTTCTCAGCGGCCCCCACACCTTGCATCAAGCCGCTATAGATGGAGCCCACCGATTCGTAGATGTTGAAGAAGATGGTCATTTGCCCTGAGATGATGACGTGACCCCCATAATAGAGAATGCTGACCTGGACCACCAGCAGTGTCAGCCCACTGCTCCAGACATAGTAGGTGTAGGTGGCCACCTCCTTCTTGTTCAGCTTGTACACCTTCTGCAGCTTCTGCGAGTACACCTTGGCCTCCTCCTCCTCCTCGTTGGTGAAGCTCCGGACAGTCTTTATGGCACTGATAGTCTCCTCAGCTATGCTGCTGGCCCAGGCCAGGGCACTCTGGACTTCCTTGGACAGCATCTTGTGGTACTTTCCCATAAGAACCAACTTGAAGGCACTTAACAGTAACAACAACAGCAAGGAAACAAGCAGGAGGAACAGTGAGTCCGTGGTAGAACGCTCCCCTTGCATGGAGAAGACCTGGATTTGATAGCTGCCCGATTTACCTCATGCACAGCCACCATCTGTCTGTAAGTGGAGGTTTGCATGTTGCTAGGATACTGAATGGGTTATAGTGGAGCATTCAGACTAAAACAAGCTAGGGTGAAAGGTCTGGCAATCTGCTTTGGAAAACTAGTCAATGAGAACCCTACAAATTCAGGATCATGCGCAGTGCAAACGCAAAGTCAATTCAGAAACACTGAGTGAAGAGAAGATACAAAAGAGTTTTATAATTTATGCACAAGCGGGAAAGCAGACCATTTCAGCACTTTCTAAATGTCCACCTCAAATGGATCCTGGTGTGGCACTGGAGGATAACGCGTTGGACCTCAAGGTCAGTTTGAACTGCAAGGTTGGTGGTTCAAAGCCACCGGCCACTCCCTGGAAACTCTACACAGGTCACTATGAGTCAGAACCAACTTGATAGTGCTTAGCAGCCGCAACAACAAACAGAATTTATATAGAGAGATGCTTTGTCTAATAGTCACGTCTATACATTCCATTTCCAGGAACAGGGTTATTTTGATCTGTGAGGGAAACAAAAAGCGCTTGTTTAATTAACTCTAAGTTGTAGCTAATAAAACCTTTTCCTGTAGCTGGTTTTTCTCTAGCTGAGCCAAGGAGATGCCAACTCCAGGCGAGTTTAGTTCTTCTTATAGGCTAACCACTTTTGGAATGTTTGCATGTTAGAAACTTGCATTCTTGGCTCTTGGGTCTGGAGATTTTCTGTCAATGATTTTTTTGAATATACTGAATCATCACCATGGATCGCCCTAGTCTTTCGGCCACTGAACATGAAAATGGTGGATTGGGCAGTGTTTCAATCCACTGTCCGCAGGATCAACAGAAAGAATCGGGAGCTGACTTCCCAGCCAGGGTCATCGAGCTGACTCTGACTCACAGTGACCCTTTATAAAGCTGCTGAGGCTCTAAATTGTTTACGGGAGCAGAAAGCCTCATTTTTCTCCCAAAGGGTTGCTGCTGGGGTTGAACCACCGAGCTTGCAGTTAGTAGTTTAGTGCTTATCCTATAACCACTTTTGTGGGCTGATCATTGTTGTTAAGTGCTGTCCAGTCAATTCTGACTCTTAGTGAACCTATTCTGAGTTTCTGAGGAGTAGCTGGTGGTTTTGAACCACCGACCTTGTGGTTAGCATTCCATTGCTTATCCTACAGTGCCACACCAGTAGTCCGGGAGCTTATTGTTGTTGTTAAGTGTCATCAAGTCGGTTCCTACTCATAGTGACCCTATTATAGCGTTTCCAAGGAGCAGCTGGTTGTGTCTGTACTGCCAAGCTTGCAGTAAGCAGACCAGTGCTTACCCTACAGTGCCACACCAGGACTCTGGGGGCCAATGAGCTGGCAGCAAACAGCTACCTGTAAGAGGATGGCTTAACTTGATTAGTATATACATCCTATCAGACTGCCCGTGCCAAAGTATTAGAAAATAAATGAGAAATATCATGACAGGAGTCCAGAGCAAGAGGCTGGGCAGCCAGGGAACAAGAAGACTCTGAGTGAGGGAAAGGACAGGGCTTGGCTCTGGAGGAATATGAACAAAGTACAAATGGAAAGCAGACCAACTTCTGTCACTGCTGGTTCCCCTCATTGTCTGACATGGAACTTACGTGGGTCGGAGAAGCAGACGCAGCCCATGTGAGTGAGGAGAATTAGAGTGGTGGACATTCAGAACAAGTAAGAGCAGCTTGTTAGCTCTAGTGCCTTCAAACTGGTTCCAACTCATGACTATCCCATATCAACAGGACAAAATGCTGCCCAGTTCCTTCCCAACTTCATGATCACTGGCACGCTCAAATGTAGTGTGACTGTTGGGTATTTTGAGTACCTTCCAACCTGGGGTGCTCATCTACCAGTGTTATGTATAGTGGACAAGAGTTCTGTTTGATTGATAGGGGTTGCTGTGACTAATTGTCAAAAATAGAGGACCAGGTCTTTCTTTCTCTTCCTAATAGGAAGAACATGAACTGTACTATACTTTCTTTTCTTTAAAAGTTGCATACCTATTGAGAGCGGTTCCTGGAGGGACAAAGGAATGCCTGCACTTGGAAACGGAACCAGTTGGGAGGGTTTTGTGCAACAGGACCAAAAGCTGGGTCTAGAAATGATGACTTACTTTTTCCAACTGTAATCAATGTGCTGCTGGAATGCTTTCATGACAAGAAAAACATTAAGGCTGGGTCACAAATTCATGAAAGCTATGGGTCTCCTGTCCGTAAATAAACCCCCAAAAAGACTGTGCGTAGAAATGTGCAAAAAGTATTGCATTCAATTTCAGAAGATTCATAGCTTGTATCTCTAGTGGGGAAACTCATTCGGAATGCCACTCACTTATGTACTACTCAGTTTAAAGAGATGTTTGCTCCTTAGTTAGCAATAATATTGTGGTATCATCAGATGCCATATTTCAAAATGTTTCTTTGCCTGGTTCTTGTCCAGAATACCGATCCTGGATTTTCGATGTTATGTAACAACGGTTGTTTTCGTCTTACTAAAGCATCGTTATACAATTCAAGTCTATAAAAGGGTTTGCTGTTTGAAATTGCATCCTTTCCAAACAGCTAAAATCTCAATGTGGACAATTCTGCTTGGCAGGTGTAGGATGTGCCATTGAGTCATTCTAGAATCTCAAAGAGATATTTGTCAGAGAGAGAAGCAAACAGTGACTGATTCAGTAGCTCCTTGGGTTCCAAACAACCTGGTACTTACCACAGTTGACTTTTGAAGGAAGTTTGTAGTGGTGTTAGACATAGGGGAGATGAAAGGGATCCAAAAGCAGAAGTCCCAAGGGTTGAAAAGGGGATTTCTTATGGTCGTTTTTTTCTTTTTCTTTTTCTGATAAACTAATAAAAAATAAGACATAGATAGCATAGGATAAAATCTGGCAGTTTAACAGCAAATGTGAACAAATCCTTTGGGGCCCTTTTAGATGAAAAACAATAGAGCCGAGTGTTTAAGATCTTAGGCTTTGAAGCTGCCTTAATTGCATTTAAATCCTTGTTCTCTTACTCACTAATTGTGTCCTTTCATTTTTCTGTGTCTCATTTCCTCCATATACACAACAGGGAGGCAAATAAGAGTCCCCACCTTAGTCTTGTTCCAAGTATTAAATGAGAAAACATGAGCCAGGCACTTAACAAATGCTCTGCATGCCACAAGCTCTCCAGTCATTAGCTCCTAGTTTTCATTGAACTCACTAACTTTTTACAGTCTGAATTTATAGGTACTGGCTTCATTTTAAACAATTGTGGTTAATGTGTATGTAACAAAACATTCGCCGTTTCAACATTCTTCTCATGTACAATTCAATGACTTTAATTATATTCATTATGCCATCTGATTATCATCATTTTGTTTTGTTCTGTACCATGGAGTTGGTTTTGACTCATAGCAATCCTGTATAGGGATTCCGAGGAATTGGGGAATGGCTGGTGGGTTTGAACTGCCAACCTTGTGGTAACCTTGTGGTTTGCAGTCCAGTGCTGATCCTATAGTGCCACACCAGGAGTCCAATTACATGTTTTCAAATTGTCCCATCACCCTTAACAGAAGCTCAAGGTCCCTTAAACAACAAGTACCCCTCTCCTCATTTCTCCCATCCCACCAAGACCAGGGAGTAAGTCCTGGTGAATCTATCCATTAAGGAGTCCAGGTGCCGTGTGTTCAGACTTCTAACCACCAGGCCAAAGGAATCCTAGTAGTCACTCCTTAGAAGCCCTGAGTAACAGGGTTACTCAGAGTCTGAATTTACTGGATGGCACTTAACAACAACAACTATTCACTTAGAAATGAAACTGTAAAGGAAGCACGTGACAAGAGGCACAGCAGTCATTAAGAAAATGCAAATCAAGCCCACAATGAGATCTCAAGTTACTCTCCTTAAAATAACAATTTACAAATGACCGAACAATCAACTGACAAACAATAGGTATTAGTGAAGATGTGTAGAAACAATCCTCATTCAGTACTGGTGGGATTATAAAATAATACAATCATCCAGAAAACAAGTTGCTCAAAAAGTTAAACAGAACTGTCATATGACTCAGCAATTCCACTCCTAGGTTTTACTCAAAAGAATCCAAAGCAGGAACACAAATGGAGATTTGTGTGCTTACCTTATTTTGTTATTTATTTTAGAATGCTTGTGCTTCTGTCAAGAGCACCGCATGGAGAGTTTTTGTAGTGTCCTAGAACATCCCTACTGACAATGACTGCCTATGCAGACATCCAAAACAGAAAATCTCCTGCCAACCTGATGGCAATCCACTCAGCTGTCACATAAGCTGTGAAGTCAGGCTACTAACCTCAAGGTCAGCAGTTCGAAACTAGCAGCCGCTCCATGGGAGAAAGATGAAGCTTTCTGCTCAGGAACCCTAGGCAGGGCCACTGTGAGTCGGAACCGATTCCACGGCATACCACCACCAGCAGCAGCATCACCAAAAGCCTTCAGTGTATTGACCGCTGTGATGTTGTTGTTGTTAAGTGCCGTCGAGTCGGGTCCGACCCATAGTGATAGCACTATGGAAACATCTGGAAGTCCTTCTCTTTCTGGAGCTTATAATTAGAGATTGTTACAAATACTTAAAAAAAAGAAAAGTTACAGAAAAGAAAGGTTGCAGATGGTGCAGTAGTATAAATATAAGAAAAAGGTCTCTAGGAATTTGGGGTTAAGAACATGCATTGGAAATGGGACTGAGGAGAATCTAGAACAACTTCAGAAAAATGGGGCTTTAGAATATCAGTGTACCTTTGACCATCTAAGGTGCAACTGTTGGTCTTTCCCTAAGTGGAAGACGGAAAAGTGAAGAATAGTGAAGGTGTTTGGAATAATTACTCCAATGGACTAATGGGACACGCGAACATCAGTCACCATGACTCTGAGACTAGAAGATGTAGATGGTGTGTGGCTACCACTAGCAACCGTTCTGAAAAAGGATCACATTGGAAAGCCCTGGGTGTTGTGTCGTTGTTAAGTGTCATGGAGTCAGTTCCAACCCACAGTGGCCTTGTATAGAGTTTCGGAGAAGCAGCTGGTGAGCTTGAACCACCAACCTTATAGTTCAGTCCAACTTTGCAGTCTAGTGCATTAACCCACAGTACTACACTATGTAACAAAACTCAAAATTATAAAAAGATCAGACTTATTGGTCAGAAAGAGACTGGAGAAGACTAAGACCATGGCCCTCAGTCACCTTTCAGGTCTGGAACTAAACATCCCCCAGCCCAATTTTCAACCAAGCTGTAGGTAGATATATAGGGGGACAACAACACAAGTCAGGTACGTACACCAGGAAATAGTCAACCACTCAAGATCAAAAGGATAACATTTACCTAAAGACAAAATTCGGAAAGGATGGGAAAGAGGGTTGAATAAAAGCAAGAATCACAAGATGAAGTGGGAAACGTATGTTACACGAAGGGGATTGCAATCATTGAAATGAAAAGCGTATGATGTCAAATTGATGTCTTGCTCTGTTAAACTTCAAACAATTCACAGTAAAAAGCTTGAAAAAAAATTCTTCTTAGTAGAATGTTGAGAAGTAGATCTGAGAGGGAGATGGGTCCAGGCCTGAAGAACAAGGCTACTGAAGGCCAGAGGTGAGTGGACGGAGGGGAAATGTGTAGGTAGGGCTATGGTGATGGGGAGTGGCTGACAGGGGTCGGCTGTGTGTAAAGGAGTGGGAGTGGGTGGGAAAGACCAGTTATCTGTATGGTGTTCTTGGTAAGAAATGGGTAACAGGGCTGGTTTTGGTGAAAGTGCAGGCGCAGCAGGGTGCTTGGTCCCAGCAGCAGGCAGGTGAGTGGTAGCATTATGGAAGGACTTTGTCTCCGGTGCGAAAGCTCAGAAAGCAAGCACTTCAGGGAATTTGTGGATGACTTGGAATGTCAGGTGTTTTATGGGCAATGGAGGATCAAGTGTTCATTTTATTTTACCATGATCAGAACTATGCTTAAAGGCACCATTTGAAAAGCATTTTAGTCTTTTTGAACCACTTTTTATGCTTCTTTTTATTTTCTCCTTACAGTAAGTCTGCGAGATATGTAACCTAATTCATCTACTGCCATTGAGTCGGTTCCAACTCCTAGCAACCCTGTTTAGGATTTCTGAGGCTGTAAATCTTTGTGAGAGCAGGAAGCCACCTCTTTCTCTTGAGCAGCAGCTGGTATATTTGAATTGCTGACCTTGTGGTTAGCAGTCTAGTGTATATCCTACAGCCCCAGGAGGATTCCTTGTGAGATATGTAGGGGACCCGTTATTCACCTCACTTTACCTAACTGTGCTGTAGCATTGCAGATGAAAGAGAAAGAGCAGGAGATGTGCCCTGTTTACAAGAGACAGGCCTTCAAGGACTGAATGATATGGAACTGACCTTTGGACCAATACTACTTCTGCTCTGCAAAGCTACTTGAACAGTAACAGAATCTGCTTTTGTTCCAAATTGTGCTGAAAGTTTAAATAACAACAATATTGTGTTCATCAAAACGAAATAGTCACAATATCTTTAAATATATGCTACTAATACGTGCCATTGTGGGCTAATGTGTCAGATTGCAAAGTCATTTGAACTGCAAGGTCGGTGGTTCAAGCTCACCAGCTGTTCCTTGGGTACTCTACCTATATAGGGTTGTTATGGGTTGGAATCAACTCGATGTCACTTAACAACAACAACAATAATTTATAACAGGAGCCCTAGTGGCACAATGGTTAAGGTTTTGGCTGCTAACAAAAACCAAACATGGTTCAAACTCACCAGCATTTCAGACGGAGAAAAGACCTCATGACCTGCTTCTGTAATAATGACAGCCAGGAATCCCTGTGAGTCAGAACCGTCTTGATGGCACACAATACAATTTATAACTTTAGCTATTAGATGAAATGTAACATTAGTCCAAACGCTTTTACGTTGGTAAAATATTTAGTCATTGAATCATTGTTGTTGTTAGGTGCCATTGAATCGGGACCAACTCATAGCAACCTTACACACAGCAAAACAAAACACTGCGCAATCCTGGGCCAACCTCACTATTGTTGCCACACTTGAGTCCACTGATGCTCCCACATGGCCAATCCATCTCGCTGGGAGTCTTCCTCTTGTTCTCTGACCCTCCACCTTACCAAACATGATATCCTTCTCCAGAAACTGGTTCCTCTTGCAATATGTCTGAAGTATCAGAGATGAAGTTTGGCCATCTTGGCCTCCAAGGAGCACTCTGGCTGCACTTCTTCCAACACAGATCTGTTGGTTCTTTTGGCAGCCCATGGCACTTTCAATATTCTCCTCCAACACCAGAACTCAAAAGCATCAATTCTTCTGTGGTCTTCCTTATTCACTGTCCAGCTTTTGCATGCATATGAGGTTATTGAAAATACCATGGCTTGGGTCAGGCACACCTTAGTCCTCAAGCTGACATCTTTGTTCTTCAACACTTTAAATAGTTCTTGTGCAGCAGATTTGCTTAATGCAATACATCATTTGATTTCTTGACTGCTGCTTCCATGAGTGTTGATAGTTGATCCAGGAAGAATGAAGTCCTTGACAACTTCAATCTTTGGATCTTCCTAATAACTGACAGATGGTTGTTGTTGTTGAGCAGGCTGTGATTCAAGGTAGCCCCATGGATAACGTGATAAAATGTCACCTAAAGCTGCTTCATCTTTGTGAACATCTGTTTGTTTGAGTTCATTGTTGTGGTCACTGTACACTTTAGTGTCTTCCAAACTACCGAACTCATTTTCCAACAGAATTTCCTATAATATTCTAACTAACCAGGAGACCAGCTAAAATATTACCAGTATTTTTATTAGAGACATGAGGAACTGAGTAGAAATGGCCAGTTCAAGATGTCACAGTCAGTACGAGATGGACTGAAACCTAAAGCAAGAGTTTTACCTCTAGATTGTTTCAAAACTCCCATCATTCATCATATTCGGCTGCTTCTATTCAACTCAGTTCAAGCATTACCCTTTGACAGTATGCATGTGCAGGCTAAAAGGTATTTGACAACAGCCATCTGCTGGTTATAGAGTATTTTTAACTGTTAGAATGCTTCCTTGCTCATGACTGATTTAGTTGAAGCCTATGGGTAGGTGCCAAGATAGTAGATGACAAGTGACAAGTGTGAGACAGGGCCCGATCTCTGTGTGCTGGGGAAACTGTCACTCAGCATTAAAGGACTCTCACACGGCTGGTGTGGCTATGAGACGTATTGCACTTTGTTGATTACAATGGCCGGCCGGCCTTTCTTCCGCTCTTCTACCACCCTCACTCCTGAGCCAGAGTAGCTGAAAGAGGCTGACAGAGGAGCAGGACTTTTTCTGGCTACCCATCTGCGTCAAAGTGGTGTTGGCTTTGGCGCCTGGGTGGCTGGACTAGAGACCATCCTTGGGCCACTGAGATGGTTTATTTCTAATGGTTTCTTAATCTATGAAGCCCAAACAAGGCTACTTTGCTTAGGGTGACCTCAAGATTTCCATGGGGAGTTTGGTTTGGGACTTTTTTTTCATGTCCTTCTCAGTTCCTAAGATGTGAAAAGAAGTTATTTTCAAGGAAATGACTGCAGGTTGGTATACCAGCCAGTGGATCTACAGCTTAGGGCCTGTTCTCTAAGGCATACTTGAGAGTCTACATGAGCCAGGAAGACCAATACAGTTTTGCATTACATCAAAGCCAGCACTCCCCCAGGGCAAGTGGAGGATGTAAATTCTGGCACCATGCAAAAAGGTTTGCAGTCTCTTTGGAACTTAGTAAGTTGGCAGCTTACCATGAGAAGGGCTGACTGAGACAACACACCCACGTCTAACTGAGTGGAGTAACTTCCTGTGGTAGAGATGAACTGGTGTGATAGGAAAAGCCCAAGGTGAGTACTCATCTGTGCATTTCACAGATGTTCCTGTGTGTTTCGAAGGGTCAGTGATCTCTTCTGAAACTCAGCCATGTGCTGCATAACGTCCATTTGGACAATGGCTAACTGTGTATATGTCCATGGTCCTAACCCCTACAGAGCCGATTATATTACCAATTCAAGGGATATGCAGTAGGTTATAATAGCAAGCGGGCATTACTTTGAGATGAGCACAATAATGCAATTATTATTATCATTACTGTATTAGTATGTCTTTGTGTATCTGGAAGTATTTCCTTAAATTTTTTTTTTTTTTAATGTATAGAAAGGCATATACTAAGACAACATTGGACTCACAGATGTTAGGTTGTTGTTATTGTCATTAAGTTGTTTTTGACTCATAACGACCCCGTATAGGGTTTCTAAGGATTTAAATCTTCATGGGAGCAGAAAGCCTCATCTTTCTCCTGTGGAGCAGCTGGTGGGTTCAAACCGCAGATTTGTGATTCACAGTCCAGACTCAAATTTAACTATAGTGATTTATGTACAAATCAACTTAAAGACAGAATTAGGGATGGAATTCATTCATAATCCTGAGACTGACTATGTATAATATGATACCCACACACCATCCAATTCACATAATGTCCTATTTCACAGACTATATTGTGGACATTCAGCAATGCATAACTATATTATTAGCTAGCGCTTGAATAAAACTTTGTTGAATGAATGTATGAATATGTGGAAGGATACCTAGTACATTCTACCACCAGAGCCTTAATGTAAACATTCCCTTTTCCTAGAAGTCCCTTTACCCAGCAAATTGGTTCTTAATTCATTCAATAGACATTTTAAGAATCTTTTAGATGCCAAGCACTGTACTAGGATATGTACTAGGGGTCTAGAGTTCAGTTTCTACCACTCATCTGTCTGTCAGTTTGTCATACTGTGGTGGCTGTGAGTTGCTGTCATTCCGAAAGCTATGGCCCTGAAGGCCAAGATGGCCCAACTTCGTCTCTCATACTTCACACATATTGTCAGGAGGGACCAGTCACTGGAGAAGGATATCATGCTTGGTAAGGTAGAGGGTCAGAGAAAAAGAGGAAGCCCCCCAACGAGATAGATTGGACAGTGGCAGCATTGATGGACTCAAGCGTGGCAACAGTAGTGAGGTTGGCCCAGGATTGGGCAGTGTTTCATTCTGCTGTGTATATGGTCACCATGGGTTGGTACTGACTCAATGGCACCTATCAACAACAACTAAGGGTTCGGTTTGTGCTGATCTATTAAGTTGAAAGTTGGCAGTTAGATACTACCAAGCTATACCATGGAAGAAAGACCTGGCTTTTTGCTTCAGTCACGATTACAGCCAAGAAAACCCTATGGAGCAATTGTGTAACACATAGGATCACATGAGTTGGAATCAAATCAATGACAATAGGTTTGATTTTTTGAGATTTTCATATGTTTAAGGAATTATGATCTAAACATATGCAAAGAGATACAGAAAGACAGACAAATGACAAGTTGAACCAGAAGGTGCAAAAAGACAAGCAGTTTGTATGGGAACTCAAAGGAACAAGTAAGTCCAGTCTGGGAAAATTAGGGTTGAGGACCCATAATTAAACAAACAGGACATTAATCAAAACTCAATTCAAGAGTTACTGAAGAAAATAATTAAGGTAATAAAAGCTACAATTATTAAGTACCCATTAAGTCAAGTCTTTCATATAAATTATCTCAAGTATCGCAGCTTTTCTTGAGAACTATTTTTACAATAACCATTTTCCAGGGTGAAAACTTGAAAATTAGTTCAAGTCCACACATGCACAAATGACTTCAAGGTTTGGAGTTAGCGTACCTCTGCCATGAAAGTCACTCTATGCCGTGTGGAGGTAAGGGTGGTCCGCGACTGGTATGTCAGTTCTCCATGGCTGCACATAGCCCTGATATTAATAACCCTCAAGACTTAATTTCAACCTAATTCATTCATCAACACAGCTAACTCTCTTTGACATGTCTTGTGCTTTTGTCTTTGACATGTATCCATCCTCTCCTAGGATATGCACTCGACCACAAGGTTGGTTTGAACCTCAAGGTCATTTGTTCAAACTCACCAGAAACCCTATAGAGGGTGGCTATGAATCGGAACCAACTCCACAGCACTTAACAACATACAATATGCTGCATTTCATCCATCCTAAGATGTCCTTTTAGTCATATTTTTACATACCTGAAGTTGTTGTTAGGTGCTGTTGAGTTGGTTCCAACTCATAACAACCTTATACACAGCAGAACAAAACACTTCTGGGTCTTGTGTCATCCTCACAATCGTTCCCATGCTTGAGCCCATTGCTTCTGCCACTGGACCATTCCATTCTGTTGGGAGTCTTCCTTTATTTTTGATGACCCTCCACTTTACCAAGCATGATGTCCTTCTTCAGGGACTGGTCCCTTTTGATAATATGTCCAAAGTATGAAAGATGAAATCTAGACCTCCAGGCTTCTAAAGAGCATTCAGGCTGTACTTCTTCCAACATAGATTTGTTTTCCTTCTAGCAGTCCATGGTACTTTAAATATTTTACACCAACACCATGACTCAATTGTATCAGTTCTTCTATGGTCTTCATTATTCATTGTCCAACTTTCAGGTGCATATGGGTCAGGTACACCATCATCTTCAAACTGACATCTTTGCTCTTGAACACTTCAAATAGGTCTTGGTCAGCATATTTGCTTAACACAATACATTGTTTGATTTCTTGACTGCTGTTTCCATGAATGTTGATAGCGAATCTAAGCAAAATGGTCTTTGCCAATTTCAGTTTTTTCTCCATTGATCATGATGTTATCTATTGGTCCTGAAGTTAGGATGCATTAGAACATGAATGGTATTACAGGACTTTAATTGACAATGTTTTTCTTTGTGTATAAAATAATTGATACTCAATAAAAATAGATGGTGTTTGAAATGCCTTAAATATATTCTCTATTACATATATAATTGTGCTTATTTTCTGACTTCCTCTGGTAGAATGTAAGTTCCAAGAGTGCAGAGAGTTTGTCTGCCTTTTTCATCTTTGCGTCTTCATCACTTAGATGTTGTTGAACAAATTAATGATTGAATAGCTACCCAGCATCTATTGTGTTAGACGCCTGGTGTGGTGCTCTAGGATCACCATAGGACTGCTAACCACAAGGCTGGTATTCCAAACCCCCCAGCTACTTCTCAGAAACCCTATACAAGGTCACTGTGAGTTGGAACCAACTCAGCAGCACTTAACAACAACAACCTACTATGTATCGGAACCTGTGTGAAGTGCTGGATACAGAGTGGAGAGTAAAATAGACATGGTGTTTGCCCTCCTGGAGGAGATGGAAATTAAACAAATGAGTAGGTATGTAAATGTGCAATGCTATATGGGAAATTGGAGAAGTATTACAATGAAAATCTTGCAGGTGCTGTGGGAAAGAATAATGGGAACTGAGGTGGTTTCCAAATTTAGATTAGAAAGCCCTAGAAAATGACATCAAAGCTATGACCAAGAGCCTGAAGGCAATAAATTCAAGAAAGCAGAATATTGAACTGCCATACACATATAACAGCCATTGTTGGGCATCCTAGTTTGCAAACACTCTTTCCCTTTTTACAGTTATTGACAACACTCATTATATCTGCACCTCTTTTAGTTGTACTTTTGCAGATGCCCTTTCTCTCCACTTAGACTTCAAATGCACTGATTCCTTTGGGTAGAAAGAATAATGAAATAAAGGTACGCTTGGGTGGTAGTTCTAGCTTTGCCCAACTTTGTAAAATGGTCAATAAACTCTCCAGTCTTCCGTATCTTCACCTATAAAATTAGACAATATTCGCACATGAAAATGCCCACACAGAGAATACCATATGCTAAATAGGGTCTGGTTGTTTTTAATCACATTGGGTTTTTTTCTGTGTGGGCTCTTCTTATGTGCGTGGTTTTCCTAGAACCAGTCGAGAAGTTCTAAGGTGTCACTGAGCTTTAAATATTTTAAATTCTATAATTGTCAGAGGTTTAAAAAACAGTTTTTAGGGATCTACTTGACTCTTTCTGGGCACTGGAGAAATTCAGATTTAAAACAAAAGAAAATGATACAATCCCTTCATTTTGGGTGCTTACAGTTTAGTACAGGAGCCTGAACTACGGATGATTTCAATATAATGCAGCATGGAATCTCTTCTACTTAAGGAATTTCAACTGTCTGTAAAAATTCCTACTAAATTTACAACAGGTTCGTAAACATTTAGTAAAGTCACACAACTCTGTCTGCTACCAACAGATGGCGCTAGTGGTCACATCAGCCAGTCAATGTTAAATTGAATTTCAGAGCTAATTCATGAAGAGGCAGCTTTTGGGACTTAAATGGTTTTTAGGGAAATGAATATCTGTGTGACAAGGTCCCTGGGAATTGAGAGAAAGGGTCACTCTCTTTTGCCTGGGTGGGGATGGGAGTGGGGGAGCCATCCAGTAGATCAAAGAGGATATCTGTGGAGGCTTCATAGTGAGGTGATGTCCAAGCTGAATTTTGAAGCGGAAGAATTAGGCAGATATATTAGTTGGAATGCTTTCAACTGAAAAACAGACTTCTTGTTGTGTTAATCGCCTTCAAGTCGGTTCCAACTCATAGCAACTCTGTATAGGGTTTCTAAGGAGCAGCTGGTGAGCTTGAACCACCAACCTTACAGTTCAAACCGACCTTGCAGACCAGCACATTAACCCTCAGAACCACACCAAGACTCCCACTCAATTAAAAGTGGATTCAGTACACGCATTTTTCATCTCAGATAATATAAAGTACAGAGGCAGAAAAACTCCAGGTTTAGGTCAGTGGCTCAGCATTTTGAAGACAAAGCTCTTTTTACCTTTCCACTAGATTTATGTTCTTAAACTTTTCTCCTCACGGTTACAAGATGGCTTTTGGTATCGTATCTTTGTATAATTGTTTAGGAAAGGCTGAGAAGAAGTGATTTTTCTTAAAATTGTATTTCTCAAAGAGAACCATGTTCTTGTACTCATTTCTTCCTTTCCTTGCCTCATTTTCAACAGACTTGTCTTCAGGTTTCAATGGCCGTGACTGGGTCACATATGGTTCTCTACCTGCAAGGGATACTGGGATTTTCAATCTCCATATTGGATAGTGGACTTTGTTGGCCAGGGAAGAATTTGTATGTGGTGAGTGGAGTGGTTGTTGAGTAGGCCTTTAACACTACCTTCATATCAGAGAAAGAGGGAACAAGAGTTTTTCCTGGAGATCCTCCTTAAGCTCTGGCATAGTGCTTTGCTTTCCATATTGTTGTTGTTGTTAAGTGCCGTCGAATCAGTTCTGATCCATAGTGACTCTGTAGGGGGTTTCCAAGGAGCGCCTGGTGAGCTTGAACCACCAACTTTGCATTTCAAACCGACTTTGCAGTCTGGCGCCTTAACCCACAGCTCCACGCCTTGTAGAGGCCTTCAACTGCTATTTCCTGATTGCAGGGTCACTGTAATTGAAATGCAAAATCAATGTCAGATCAGGTGAGCAAGTGATGAAATCAGCTCATCTTTCTAGACCATGACTGAATAGAATTTTTTATTATTATTATTTTGTTACTTAAATGGATGTTTGTTGATATTTCTAGTGAGTGGCTAAACTGAAATGCTAATTCAACATCAGAAGAGGCGGTGGTGGTATTTTTTAAATATCATGTCTAATTTGGCAACAGTTGTGTAATCTAAAAGCAAATCAGGGAAAAATCTGAGTTAAATGGAAAAAGACCAGATCCTAGGAAGTGAATGTTTAGTGGGAAGGCTGTGTGTGGAATTTTAACAGCGAGCGATGACTCTGGATCCATGGAAAAACATTTAGTAGGCTCCAGTAAAGTTCTTACTGTTTATTGATTACTCATGGAAACTCACAACATGGATGTAGGACACCCAAATTAGTTCATTCCTTTTTTATGTTTTCCCTATCACAGGGAAATAATACAGAAATTAAAAGCAAACAAACTAAAAAAAAAACTTATTTTGTCTTTCCCCAAACTACAAACAAAACGGAAAGTAATAAAATTATCTACTGATAATTTCCGCAACAGCACAAAAACAATATTAGATACAGACTGAAAGGAGACACCAGTTACTGTGTTGGAGAAGTGAAAATCATTGAAAATTCTTCCTGTGTTGTAATGTAGGTAGACTTCAACAGCAGTATGAGCACGTCAGAATGCACGGAACCTTTGAACTGTCTTCTCTCCATGTCTTTTGAAGCCTTTCAAATCCATTTACAGAATCATGAAAGCTTGCCTGGAGAACTCGAAACATTTGAAATGAAACAAAGACATGAGGTTATTTCCCAGCACTCTTTACTGGATGCTCTTGCCCCATTTTTTAATACTCGGGACTATTTGACTCCAACCACAACATATTTTCAGCAGTTTTTTTCATCTGGAGTTTTATTCGTCTGCCCCACCCCAGACTAGCTTACTTCTCATAAATGTAAAAGGCATGACGGAACACAGGAAAAGGGGGTACAAAGGACCAAAAGAAATTGGCTTGTCTTTTAAAAATGTCAAATGTCTTGCAATCTGCTATGATGTGCCATTCCAGATAATTGTGCTATATTTAGTTAATTTTTCTATCACATTAGATTCCTAATCTTTGTGTTATATTCTTTTGTTGAATAGCTTTCGAATATCAATTGGAGTCCTTCGATTCCAGCAGGTGCTTGATGGGAGTGATACAGTTTCTGTGTTTCTTCCAGTATCTAAGAGGACTTGATGCAGTAGCTCTTCACCAGGACTGCAGAGTAGAATTACATGGGAGTTTGGTTAACACATAGGTGCCTACCTGGCCTGGTAAACTAAATCAGAGTCACTACGACTGGGCTCAGTGCCTGTCTGCTCAGGTATGGTGATTCAAATCCAGAAACACTTAGAAAAACGATGTTAAGGTATTCTGATGTGTTTGTCTGGCTCAGAACAATTGACCTATTGAAGATCATAAATTAGCCCTCTAAAAAGAAAAAAAAAGAATGAAACGGAAAGAGAAGAAACAGACAGAAGACAAGACTCCATAGACAGCTTCTGTGTTTAACTACCATGATTCTTGACTAGTGTGGCAAAACCAGGAATTAGTAAAGTAGGCTGCTCTTGTGAAGTGTTGTCAAGTCACTTCCAACTCAGTGGGACCCTGCATAGGGATTCTGAGGAGAAGTTGTTGGGTTTGAACTGCTGACCTTGAAGTTAGTAGTCCAGTGCTTATCCTATAGCACCACACCAAGGACCCCTGGTATCGTATGGTGGTGGTGGTTGTGTAACATCCAGGGAATTCAGACTCATAGCAACCCTGTATAGGGTTTCTGAGGAGAGACTGGTGGGTTTGAACAGCTGAACTTTGGGTTAGCAGTCCAGTGCTTATCCTACAGCACCACACTGCAATAACAACAATTATTATCTCAGGCTATTCAGAGACTCAGATCGGAAGTTAAATATATTTGATTTTAAAAAGCTGAAAACATGAATGCTTCAAAATAAAGGCAATTTATTGGGCAGGTGTTGTTGTTGTTAACAGTTAGCAAGTTGGTTCCGACTCATAGTAAACCTGTATGGAATTTCCAAGGAGTGGCTGGTGAGTTTGAACCATTGACCTTGCAGTTCAAACTGACCTTTTGGTCCAGTGCTTATCCTACTGTGCCACATTAGAACTTCTGGAGCTGATAGTGGGATTTGTTTTAGGTCCTTTGTATTGGATGGTGGATCTATATGTTAATTTAAATAGTTTAGTTATAATAGCATTAAGAATATCAGAGCCTCTTTTAACAGCATTAGTAAAATCCTAAATTATTCCAAAATGACATCTAGATACTATTGGATTAGATAATTTAGGATGTTGTCATTTCCTGCAGGCTACGACTATTCCAGCTGAATAATCAAATAAAAAAATTAAAAATGGGTTTATTGGAGGCATAACAAGGAAATGGAAATTAAAAAAATAAGTTAATATATATATATATATATATATATATATATAAATTCTGGTAGTCATCAAAGATAAAATTAGATATATGGTGTAGTTCTTTTTATTTATTTTGTGCTCAAGAGTTCTTTTTATACTGAGTTACAGTTAGAAAGGGACACGGTATCTTTTCTGTGCTTGAAGATCTCTGAAGGTTTTTTTGCCTGGTCCTGAGCCAGACTCATTTCTGGGGATGTGTAAATCCCATATGAATAACATCTTTAGAGAGTATCTTATCATAATGATGTCATTTTGTGGGTGATAATTCCTGCTCTCCTTCATACCCATGACTAGAAGTAAATTCAATATCTGCAGAATCACCTGACAAAGAAGTTCTCCTTCAGCAAGTCAGATTTGCCATAAAACAGCTTTGCCAGCTGTGATGTGTCGGTTAATGTGCTGGACTGC
Source organism: Chrysochloris asiatica (assembly GCF_000296735.1). NCBI lineage: Eukaryota > Metazoa > Chordata > Mammalia > Afrosoricida > Chrysochloridae > Chrysochloris > Chrysochloris asiatica. Next base: position 24,368,759 of record NW_006408519.1, read on the forward strand.
AAAGTCGGTTTGAACCTCAAACTCACCAGCCTTTCCTTGGAAACCCTATCTATATACACAGTCACTGTAGGTTAGAACAACAATCTATGCTGCCCAGTATCTGGCCTACCTAGTCAAATGTTATAAAATATTTTGTTGTTGTTAAGTGCTGTCGAGTCGGTTTCAACTCATAGTGACCCTGTATAGGGTTTCCTAAGCATGGCTGGTGAGTTTGAACCTCCAACCTTGTGGTACAAACCAACCTTGAGGTAGAGTTGGCATTAGTAAAGCACATTATCCTCTAGCCTCCTTTTGTAGGTGGGCCTCACAGAATTAGTTGAGGGCTTTAGGTATAAAAAGGGAGGTTCTATGATGGAGTATTTTGCATCCAGACTATAAATAGGTATCTTGCCAGAATTCTTCTCCTGTACTGTCTGACCTACTGATTTTCCAATGTGTCACATGAACTATAGATTTCAGACTTGCCAAATCTCACAATCATATGAGCTAATTCCTCTAAAATTAATTTCTCTTCTATGGTAGACAGACAGTAAGACAGGCTGACAGATAGACAGATAGATAGATAGTCAGATAGATAGATAGTGATATCGTACTGTTCTATTTCTCTACCAATGCTTCAGATATGACTTTGTTTATTATAGACTGTAGGGACCACAGCTGCCATTCATCTGCCACTTTGTCATAATGTGGTAGCTTGTGTGTGGCTGTGATGCTGGAAGCTATGCCATTGATATTGCAAATATCAGTTTTATTGACTAGGCAAAAGCACTTGATTGTGTTAATCATAACAAATTACAGATCATATTGGGAAGACTGAGAATTCCTGAACACTTAATTGTACTATTTGGGGCCTAGGCATAGAACAAGAGAATGCCGTGTGGTTTAAGATCAGGAAATTTATATAATTTCACCATACTTATTCATTTTGTATGCTGGGCAAATAATCTGAGAAGCTGGGCTATACGAAGAAGAGCATGGCTTTAGGATTGGAAGAAGAGTCATTATCATCCTGTGATATGCAAATGACAGCACCTTGTTTGCTGAAATTCAAAGGACCTGAAGTGCTTACTGATGAAAATCCAAGACTACAGCTTTCAATAGGAATGACACTTCAACCTAAAGAAAACAAAACTCCTCATAACTGGACCAATAAGCAACATCATGATAAGTGGGAAAAACATTGAAGCTGCCAAGGATGTCATTTCACTTAGATATACAATCAATGTCCATGAAAGCAGCAGTCAATAAATCAAATGGCATATTTCATTGGGTAAATCTGCTACCAAAGATCTCTTTAAAGTGTTAAGAAGCAAAGATGTCCCTTTGAGAACTAAGATATACCTGACCTCTGGTAGCATAGTGGTTACGAATCAAGCTGCTAACCTTAAGATCAGCAGTTCGAAACTACCAGCTGCTCCGCGGGAGAAAGATGAGGCTTTCTTCTCCTGTAAAGATTTACAGCCTCGGAAACCCTATATAGGGCTGTTATGATTAAGAACCGACTCCACAGCACGCAACAACAAGGCATGGTAATTTTGTTCATAGGTCTCATAGACACGTGAAAGCTGAACAATGAATAATGACGATCAAAGAAAGACATTTGCATTTGAATTTGGCAAAGAATACAGACTATACAATGGACTATCAGAAAAACAAACAAATCTGTCTTGGAAGAAATGCAGTTAGAATGCATCTTAGAAGGGAGACACGTTATCAGAAGGGACCAGTCCCTGGAGAAGGACATCATGCTTAGTAAAACAGACAGTTGGCAAAAATGAGGCAGACCCCAGTGAGATGGATTAACACCATTACTGCTACAATGGGCTCAAACTTAGCAAGGATTGCTAAAATGGCCCAGCCCTGGACAGTGTTCCAGTCTCCTGTGCATAGGCTTACAGTGAGTCTGAACCCATCCGATGGGACCCAGAACAATAACAAAGATCCATAAACAGCAGGACCTTATGCTTTCCATAGTCCAATCCTGGAAATCAACAATTCAAAAATGCCAGAATTTTCAAATGGAAAAGGACCTTGTGATAGTTTGAATAATGGACCTCCACGTTACAAATCGGGCTGTAAACCTTAAGGTCAGCAGTCCGAAACTACCAGTTGCTCCATAGGAGAAAGATGAGACTTTCTGCTCTCATAAAGATTTACAGCCTCGGAAACCCTGTACAGGGTCACTATGAGTCGGAACCAACTCCACGGCATATAACCGCTACTACCACAGATATCCCTGTCCTGTTGTTGATTGCTGATACATGGTGTGGAGTCGATTCTGACTCATAGTGGCCCTGTGTAGGGTTTCCAAGGAGTGACTGGTGGATTTGAACTGCTGACCTTGCGTTGTGGTTGGCAGCCCAGGGTTTATCCTCCAGCAACACGCCAGGGCTCCTATCCCTGTCCTAATCCCCTACAAATTGTGAATGTGTTACATTAGATGATAAAAAGGACTTTGCGGATATGATGAATTTAAGGATTCTGAAATGACAAGATTCTCTTTGATTATTCAAGTGGGGTCCAGCACAATCACAAGGACCCTTAGAAAAGAGAGTCATGTGTAGCTCCCTTTCAGACGTGACATGAAAATGGAAGTCCATATTGAAGTGATGCAGCCATAAATACAGATAAGCACCAGCCTTTAGAAGCAGAAAGAGGCAAAGAGGTTTAGCCCAGAAAGGCTCATTTCTGACTTCTGACTTCCAGAACTGTACGATAATTAATTCATAGTTTTTAAAATCACTGAGTTTGGTGTGGTTTATTACAGAGGCACTAGGAAATGGATTCAAATCTTATAGATTGGTTGATTAATCAATATAAGACCAGAGGAATGGACCATTCATGTACTCACTCATTCAGTAACAATTTATTGAGCTACTACCTTATGCTAGCCATTGTTAGTAATGAGCATGCGGTCCCTGTTACCCTTTCCTGAACCTTTCTATGAAGACTCTGGCAACTGAAATCTATAGTAAAGCCACTCCGGGAAGAAAGCTAGATTGAGTGACTTCTGGTGGTGTTACACCTGATTCCCAGAGCTGCACTGTGTCTGCTCCTTCTAGACCTCGATTCTTAATGTTTTCCTTTTCTTTTATGAACTACCGATGTTCTGTTGAAAGAGCTCTGGTGATATAGTGGGTTGTCCAATGGCCTGCTGCTAACCGCAATGTCAGCAGCTTGAATCCACCAGCTGAATCAGAGAGAGAAAGATGAGGGTTTCCTTCTCCTGTAAAGATTTATAGCCTCAGAAACCGTATACAGCATTCCTATGAGTCGGGACTGATATGATGGCACACAACCACCACCGGCACAAAGATTCTGCCAACTGACCATTTAGATAATTTAGCCAAAGCAGTTCATTCTAATCAATTAACATAAATAAAGGAATTTCTTTTAAGAACGTTGATAATTCACAAAAATGAATAAAGAAGAGCTAAGCGACAAGGTCTTTGGAAGGAGCAGAGACAGTGCAAGTCTGGGGATTAGACTTCATCTGATTTACAGCTTTCTTCGGGGAGTGTGTCCTCTCCAGATTCCACCTGTCCAGGCCTTGGAAGAAAGGTTCAGAAAGGCATAACAACTATAGAGTGAGAGAAAAATATGGACCAAAACTCAAAGGCATAAAAAAGACCAGGCTTACTAGTGGAACCTCCAAGACTCTGAAATAGAACACCTGTGGATTAATTTTTAGTCAAACAATAAATAAACAGGTCTAGAAGGTGAGTAATAACACCAGGGTGCTAGGCATGCCTTAAAACGATCAGTCATATGAGACCAAAAGGGTAGCATTTGCCCAGAGACAAAGGTCAGAAGGCAGGAAGGGACAAGAGAAAATGACAAAGGCAAAGGATAAACACAGGAATGAAGGGGAAAGAGAGATGTTACATGGTGGGGATTACAATCAATGTCTTAAAAGATTTTGTGTATGAATTGTTGAATGGAAAATGAATTTTCTTTGGAAACTTTCACCCAAATAGCAACCCAAAAATTTAAAAATGAAATTAATAATAATAATAATAAAACTCGGAAGCCTAAAAACTGAAATAAGTAGCTGATAGAGTTCCATGAATACTTCAAAGGTTTTTGAGAAATGTTTTAGATCATCGATTTATTCTTGTTATTTGTTAAGGTCTGTTGAGTCAACTGGACCCTATATATAGTTTCTGAGACTTCAAATCTTTGCAGAAGCATAAACTCTCATCTTTCTCCTGAGGAGCAGCTGGTGAGCTTGAACTGCCAACCTTGTTGTTCACAATATCGTGCTTATCCTACAGTGTCACCATGCTGTCACAGTTTAGGAAGCTCGAAGTCCAAATTCAGAGTGCCGGCTCAGGGGGAAGACTTTCTTTCTTTGTTAGCTCCTTTCAGCATCAATTGGTCCAGCACCCTTGGCGATCTCCATGTGTCTTGATATCGGTCTTCTTCTGGATCTAGGAGCTACACAATGCAGGGACTCGAGGTTCAAAGGATCCACTCTATTCCTGGCTCTTTTTCGTTGGTGGTCATGGGTCCCTCAACATTTCGAAGAAAGGAATTTTGCTACATGGAAATTGTCCGTAGGTCATTGAACAATTGAGGTTGCCTTTTCTAAGAAACTAAGTCCATTCCACATCTCAGCATTTCGCAAACAAGTTTCTCTATGGTGCATGGAAAGGAGACTGTGATTCCCAAACAGAATCTCTAATTGTCTGAAGCTAGAGCTGCCTACATTTATTTTTGCTTATGAAAAGAATAGTTTTACTGTGGATATCAATTTTGTAATAATTTCCATGAAGGTTATCTACCATCATCAGCAAATAAAAATTATTTTTCCAGGAAAACTTTTAAAAATAGCCATGAAGTAGGAGATGACACCCTTAAATAAATAGCTATCACCCTACTCAAAGATCAGCAGGTTCTTCCAATAAAAAAGGAAGGATAAGTAGGAGAGCAGACACAGTGCCTACATAGTTCCAGACCTGGGGGAGTTTGGGGGGGCTGGGGGTTTCACTCAGTGATTCCCAGTATAAGCCTTTGAGAAATGCTTGATGCTTCACTATGTCTCCCCCTTAAAGAGCTAGTCAGACTGCAGTACTAACCAAGTTCAACAAGTTGGCTGAGAGATTAGAGTTGAATCCAGGTTCCACTAATTGATTGAGCAACCCAATTAACTTCCCTAAAGAACCTAGGCTGAAAAGTGGGCTTATGATCTTAGCTGAACTGTGGGATCTGAATGAACCTCATGGCTCACAGATGCTAGTCATTTTGATGGCTCACAAAAATTCTAGGGCACCTCTCCTAGATAGGATTGAATGTCCTTATGTGTTTTTGAGAATGAGATGCAACCATGTGACTGACTGGCAAATGAAATATAAGCAGAAAGAACACGCATCACTTCTGAGAGGATGCCCTAAAGAGCGAATGTTAGATTCACCATTGCTCTTTCTAAAGCCTCCTCTCCATTCAGTGTTCCGGATGATGACCTCTTTGTTAGGGGCCTAGAGTGAGGATGACTGAGCTCCCAGATGATCTGAAATAAATCATTAATTCTAAGTCACTGATATATGGGCTTTATGTAGCTGTACAGCCGCAATATAAAGTGGTCTACCTAGAAACCTCTATAAAGAATTTAGCACATAGTAACCTAGCAGTTCCTCAGAAACCTTTTACAGGATCACCATGAGTCAGAACAACACAACAACCTATTGGGTAGGATGAGAGGTAAAATCACAGAGGCGTTTAACTTCTCCTTCAACACAAGTTAGACAATCACCTCCTGTGTCAAGCATAGTGTATATCACCCTCCATGGTGAGGAAGGCAGGTAGAGTTCCTGATTTGTGGGGGCAGCAATGAGTGATGACCGTGCTCCCACCCAAGATGGAGGAAAGCACTCAGGAATGTTCATATTACTGCAGGAGAGGCAGAACTGTGAAGCTGGGCTGCCAAAAACTGTGCAGATAAGAACAGAAGGGCAAAAAAGTACTTAGATCTCACCTGCCCCAAACTGAAGATCTTATGAGTGAAAAAGGCATAACCCGATTAGTGATTATTCTGGGTGTGTGTAGAGCTGTGATTTTTGCCAGAGGTCCGCAGTTCAAATCCACCAGTCACTCATTGGAAAACCTATACAATTCGCTATGAGTTGGAACTGACTCAACAGCCTTAGCAACAACATTTATGCTTTTGTTCTGGGTCATTTGACTGAATATATCCCTATTTTACCCATAAAAATACTGAAAAGGGCTCCCTTTCATGAAACTGCTTTTGAGTTCACTCATATGAGCTCACACTCTGCTTTGGCCCTGCAATTCCACTAGACCAATATAAAACCAACTGTTTGCCATCCCAATCTCCCATCTGTCATACTCTGAAACCCTGGGTGTGTTAGATCCATCTGAGCAACAGCCTTAGGACAGCTTGCTGGAGAAGCAACAAACCAAAGAGCTATTTACTTCACTCCCTTCCTGGAAGCACATGGCTTCGGGTGAAGCTTGGTGGTGACCTTCTCCGCGTTCCTGGCTGAGAGCCTGAACTATGTGGTGTGCTGCCTCCTCCCATGAAGGTGGGAAGGCAGAGATCCTCAGTCGCAGTTCTGGCTGCTACCACATGAGAAGTGTTGCCAGTACTGCACTTTGAAGATCAAAGCTGAAAGTCTTTTCATATAAAATTCTGTATCATCAAATTGGGCTAGGCAGAGATAACCCAACCCGGTTGCTAGCTACCACTGTGTTCTGGTGCATGTAGGCCTTCTTCTTGCCACCTCGGAAGGAAAGAAGAGATAAGTATTCTAAGGGAATTGATGATGATTTTCTTCATGCTCAGGAGATCTCTGAAATCCAAACAGTTTTTGTACATTCTTAGGGTTGATTAGGAAGAAATGGTGGCACGGGAAAACCTGGGCATGGGAATGGGTCTACATCAATGTGAATTCTGACCTTGTCACTTATACAATATATAATCTTATGTGAATTAAAAAAAAATACATATCTCTGATAATGGTAATACAAATACTGCTTGTGTAGATAGTGTTCAATGGATTAAGGATCGTTGGTGGTACTGTGGTTTACGCATTGGGCTACTAACCACAAAATTGGTGGTTCAAATCCACTAGCTGCTTTGCTGGAGAAAGGTGAATCTGTCTGCTCTGTAAAGATTTGCAGTCTCAGAATCCTATATAGGATCACTATGAGTCAGACGTCACTTGAGGGCAGTGTGTTTGGCTCAAAGGATTAAAAGAGATTATATATCGTAAGCATTTAGCACAGTGTCTGAGGCATAGTGGATCTCTGATATGTGATTAAATACTTGCTTTTGTTCTTATGTCTCTGGAAGCCCATCAGAAGCTATGGTAACCTTTTGAATGGTACATCACCCCTTCACATAAATCACTGTATTTTATGCTTACAGTTATTTTATGAATAGATACTAAAATCATGCCCATTTTTAGCAAATTGAGGCGCTAAGAGATTAATCAACTTGATCAATGAAGATAAATACAGTTCTTGTCACAGGCATGACTTGCATTTAAGCGATTGAATTGAACATCTCTTCTCCATACATGTCATGCTTTTTCTTGGAGATGTGTGTGAAAAGTCTGGAGATCAGGTTGGGTTAGCAGTATCTCTGTCTACTTACATCTTCTATTACCACAGCCATTATAAACGCTTTGACTTAAGGCCAACCCTGGGCATTCTGAGACATCATGGGGGAAAGGGATGTTGGGTCAGTGTTTGGTCAAGTGTCATTCTTTATTCTGCAGGACTTGGGCACCACCTTCTAACCTGGGTAGGGTCTCAGACAGACAACCAACAAGAAAAAGGGCAGTTTGCCTGCTCTTCCTATTATCCTTCACCATCCTGTTCTTTTCCTACCCGGGGAATGCTGATCTGCTTTGGAAGATATCCCTCCTTACAGGATTACCCAGATGGTTGCGTTTCTCTACTAAGCATCGCTGCTTGCCTCCAGGAATGACTCTTTTCTTCTGAGTTCCATTGATTATAGCATCTCTTCATTTTAGTACTGTTGATTAGACATTGGGTTGCCAACCAAAAGACTGGTGGTTCAAACCCACCAGCCACTCTCTGGGAGAAAGATGAGGTTTGTTTGCTTCTGTAAAGATTCAGTCTCCATTACCCTCTTTAGGGTCCGTATGAGTCCGAATTGACTCGATAGTGGTGTTCTGTTTTTGTTTTTGTTTTTGTTTTCCTTTCTTTTTATTTTTAGGAGTGTTAACAACTTTAAGGTAATTCATACCATTTTTAATATTGTCTTATTGAAACCTCTTCAATTCATCTGAATTTCCTACTGAGTTCCTAAGTGATATAATGATGTTATCGTTGTTCAGTGCCACCGAGTTGATTCCGACCCATAGCGACCCTGTATAGGGTTTCCGAGGAGCAGCTGGTGAGCTTGAACCACAAACATTGCAGTTCAAATGGCATTTCAGTCTGGCGCATTAACCCACAGCGCCACACCAGGACTCTGAGTGATATAATTGCTGTTGTTGTTATGTGCCGTGGAGTCGGTTCCGACTCATAGCGACCCTGTACAGGGTTTCTGAGGCTGTAAATCTTTACTGGAGCAGAAAGCGTCATCTTTCTCCCACGGAACAGCTGGTAGTTTTGAACTGCTGACCATGAGATTAGCAGCCCAATTCATAACCACTACGCTATCAGAACTTCAAATGGCTCTACGAAGATCTGCAGTAGATAGATTATGATTACTCATTGCCTCACCACCAAACAAAAATCCCCAATTGCACAGGGCCTTTTCATGACTTTTGTTCTCTTTCAAGGGTACTCTATATAATCATTTTAAGTTGGTTTAACCTATATATAAAAGTGTTGGGGTCTGTGAACATTGTAATTTTTAATAGACCTTAACTTCAGAAAACAGTCTTTCCAAGGCTTGAGAGATAGTTGAATATAATATACTGAAAGCAGTAGAATCAGATCAGAGTTCATACTCAATTCTTTGTCATGTGGATTCCGCTAATGTAACTTCTTCTTTCATCAAAGCATGCAAGTTAGGAAGACAATAGATAAGAGTTTGCCGGCAAGACAGAAATCATAATCACATATTACCTAACCATGGAAGAAATAGCCCAATGCTGAATTTTATTCTTTAGAAAAAAGTCACAGTTCCTGCCTACACTCATTAGGAGATAGCCACACAAAGGAGTTAATACTCGAAACCAGAAATCATTGGATGCCATCTTAGAAAGTGCTCATCATGTTTTCCTACCATTTGTTTTTCATGCATTCATCAGAGAGATAATTGAGAACATGAATCAGATCATGTCATATCTGTATTCCTAATTTTCCAATTATTTCCAATTTAACACAAAATAAGCTCCAAATTCTTTACAATAGTCTTCCACCATCCCCATGTTTTCTAACCCCATGCTCCATCTGCTTACAATGGTCCAGGTGTACTGACTTCCTGCTGTTTGCTCAAAGCCACCCAACACTCTCCCATTTCAAGATCCTTGGCCTGCAATTCACTCTTCTTTAGAGTCATCTTGCCCCATATACCTGGGTGACTTGTCTTTTACTTAACTCAGACTTTTTTTTTTTCCCAAATGGAATATTTTTAGAGAAGCCTTTCTGGACCGTGCTATCTCAAACAGCAATTCTTTCACTGTTCTCTGCTACCTAACCTACTGTCTTTATAGGCTTAGCACTTTTTACCACCTAAAAATGAAATATTTATACCATATTCAACTGTGTGGTGTTTTTTTTTTAAAAAAAAAAACTTTTTTATTAAGATTTACAGAGCAGATCAATTATCCACTCAAGAATTCATATACATTTTGTTTCACCGCATTGATTGCAACTCAGAAAATGAAGCATCAATTATCTTGTTTCCTCCTTGTTTCTTGTTTCCATACTTCTCCTTCTTTCTTAACAATACTGAACTGTGTCCTTGAGCAAATGCTACCCTTATGATCTCAAATGGTCAATATTATAAATTCCTTGTTTAGCTGCAAAATGAGTCATGAGGATGAGTTCATTTCCAGACCTGAAGGGTCACTAAGGGTCATATCCTCAGGGGTTTCACCAGTCTCTGACCATCAAGTTGGATTTGTCTGTATTTCACACTAAAATGAAAGCTCCACCTAGCAAAGACCTTGTCTATTTCGTCCATACAGTTCATAGGGTGCTGTTGTTGATAAGTGCCATTGAGTTGGTTCTGACTTGCAGTGACCTTGTAGGGTTTCCAAGGAGCAACTGGTGAATTTGAACTGCTGACTTTATGGTTTGCAATCCAATGCTTATCCTCCAGTGCCACACCTAAAATGATCCCTTTTGCAAAATAAAGTGGAAGATTGTTAGAACAAATGCAAGCATGACAGAACTATAGTAAAAATCAAGTGCAACTTTCTTCCAATAATTATTCTGTATCATTTAAAAGAGTAAAGCAAAAGACAATAGTCTCACTGCCAGAAAGAGGGGTCCTCAGGGGTTTCAAAAAGTTCATGGAAACACAGAATGAAAGATAATGGGATTTGTTTCATGAACCTTTTGAAGCTCCCATTGTTTCTTAGATGAGAATTCTCTCAAGGACACTCAATTCCCTTTACTGCCTTCTCATCAAATAAGAAGCTTGATTGTGATCTTCTTCCTCTTTGCTTGTTTTGAATGAAGGGGCAGTGGGCATGAGGGTTCTGATGGCTACAACTGTTCACCCCCACTGGCCTCCTTATCTCCTTCAGTAATTAATCAGTAATTCCTGCTCATAAGGTAGAATCCGAGTCTGATAGAATTTAGGTAAACTTCCAGAACTGAGCTGTTCTTGTTGTTAAGTGTCATCGAGTCAGTTCTGACCCATAGCCACCCTGTCTAGGGTTTCCGAGGAGCAGCTGGTGAGCTTGAACTGCTGACCTTGCAGTTCAAACAGCATTAACCCACAGCGCCACACCAGGACTCCAAGTTTATGATCTCCCAAATCCAAGAACTCAACCTTACACTGTTGTCTCTTTTCTAAAGAGTGACAACCACCATGAGGCATGTGTGGCAAATCCCTCCACCTATAGCTTCAGCCATCGAAGTCATCCGGTACTCCTTGAGAGACAGGCACAGTGTGAGGATGGATAGTCACAAGTTATATTTGTTCAGATGCCACAAATGCAGACCTTGACGATGAACTTGAATGAGCTTAGGTTTTGCAATTTGTTGCTAGGAGAAAAGAGAGGCTCCATTTCGACAGCATTGGCCATAAAATGTACTTTCAATGGACAGATTTTCAGTCCATGAACTGCAGCAAAACAAAAGAAAAATACTGCAGACATTTTCCTTTCACTAGCTACCTCATAAGGCCTAACCTGGATGCCATCCATGCCCTTCAGGGTTCCAGAAATACAAACAGGAAGTTAGTGTTTCTATAGCAATAACGATTCTGTAATAAAAGCTGAGAAGAAACAATAAAATAGAAGGTCAGGATAAAAGCAATTTACATTGTATTAACAGCCAAACACTACACAGAATAGAGTTTAAGTATTAAAATTGAGGTTGATTATAATTAGAAAATCATTTATAACCAAATGACTTCTTTTTTATCCCATTTTCCATAGGGCTTTGCTCTGTTCTTATAACCAGGTGCAAAATTACATAGCACTGCTCAGTTCTCCCAACTTGTCAGTTCTGCTCTGTTATCTCATGAATAATTTTGCCCAAGCAAGTTTTATTTCTGGGGTGATTTTTTTTTTTCTCTCCAAAAATCCATGTGATTCATTGTGCTGTTTGTTTCATCAGATTCACTTCATCATTTGCAAGATACTATACAATTTAATGAGTGTAATGAATTCAGGGATTTGAAGCCAATCAAATGAATTATTTCAGACATTCCTAGTAAACAAACATTTACAGGCTGTCATTTAGGAATGGACGTCTACCATTCTACTACAGCTTCCTACATTTACCAGTGGTTGACATCCTCGTTTTCCAGATTATTGTCATTGTTGTTGTTAAGTGCTATTGAGTCAATTCCGACCCATAGCAACCCTGTACAGGGTTTCCACAGAGCAGCTGGTGAGCTTGTACCAGCGACCTTGCAGTTCAAACAATTTTGCAGTCTGATACATTAGCCCACAGCGCCACATCAGGACTCCCCCAGAGTATTAGCTATGTCTTTTCTTTAGTTATGGAAGATGGACATTTCCTAAGACAGTGACAAGATACCACAACACTGCACAGAAGAGAGATGAACTGAATGCTAAGGAAAGAGACTGGGGGCATTCCAGCCCCAACTGGAGATGTGTGCCAAAGGTACTGAGGATGATAAACTTTGTGTGTGTGTGTTTATATATCGCTATTTACCTCTGTCTCCTTTAACCCTGCATACCGCCTTCTGTCTTCACTTGTTTTCATCATTCTTCTGCTACCCTACGTCTTCTTTTACATTGCACCCATTTCTTGTAGATTGCCCTTCCCCTTCTTGTACATTGCCCTCCCCATCACCTGAACTAACTTGTGACTACTTCTTAGCCAGTGAATTACTCTCCTTTTCCTCCTACTCCTGGTAACCATCAAAGAACGTTTCCTTTTCTTTTAGTATGAAAATCTTTTCTTGAGTCCATACGAGAGTGCCTTCATACGAATTTTGTCATTTTGTGATTGACTCATTTCACTCAGCATAATATCCTCCATGTTCATTCATGTTATGAGGTGTTTCACAGATTGCTACTCTTCAACATTGCCTAGTATTCCACAGTGTGTATGTAACAAAGTTTGTTTATCCATTCTTCAGTTGATGGGCAGTTAGACTCTCTTGATATTTTTGCTATTGTGAAGAGTGCTGTAATGAACGGAAAGATAAACTTGTAGTAAGGATGGAATGGAGTAGAGTTCATAAATCATGAGCCATAAAGATCCATAGGTAGTATATATAGTTTGCCCTTGGTTACTAACTGGAAGTCTGGGGCTTTGATCCCACTCCGTGGTGTTGCGGAAGAAAGACCTAATGGTCTTCTGTTAAGATGATGGTCAAGAACACCCTATTAATTAGTTTGACTCTGAACTAATAAGGTCTCCATGAGGTTGACTAAGCTCTAAGACAACAGGGTTGCTTGTTTGTTTATAAGCTATGAATTTATTGTAACCTTGAACTGAGCAAATTTTCACGGCTGCCTGTCCTTGTCAGATGGCAAACATACAGGGCAGATACAGTAGTTCATAATTGAATCACTGATTCAAAACATTGGAACTTCTCTTACTGTAAGCGAATCTATCTTTCATCAATTATTTTTGTAGAATTGATATATATCTAGTTTCTCTAAATGATTATAAATGCCTGAAGAGCAGTTTTTAAGTTTTCCACTCCTTTAAAGATATGTTGGGCACCAATAGGATTCAAGAAAATTTTTTGTCCAATGATGACTCTTTATCCTTCTTTATTTCCCTCACTTCATCTCTTACAGCTGAAAAGATTCAATAATAGGCCACTAGGGAATAAAACACTGATTCTGAATATTTAGCTGCATGTATGCATTTTGCAGTTTAAACACAATCCATAGAAAAATGTCTGTTTATAAATCTACATTCTAACCCTAGAGTATCTTTACTTAGTTGGCTTGACAAGTATGCTTTAATATGCCACAGTACTGATGGGAATGAAAAATAATCTCATTGCTTTAAATAAATGCAAGCTTGACAGCAAGAGAAATAGGAACATGGCTCTCCTTTGAGTATAGTTGTGATAAATTTATGCATTCATACTTAAAATAGACAAATGACTTTTCTTAACATAGCCCTTGAGGGCTAACAAATAGCAAATGCTATGCAGATCTCACAGACCTGTAAGCTTAGTGTCCTGAGCACCTCAAGGAGACTGTGTAAATGGAATGCTGCCCTCTTTTGGTTCTACAAATCCCTTTGGGCCAAACGTAAAGTGCCAATCTCTAAGTAGGGTAATTAATTGGAGCTGAAGAATTGGAAAAGGTTTAAATAATTTAACCCAACACTTTCGTTTTACAAACTACAAAATAGAGTTGTACAGTGGTGATTCGTTTCAACTTAATATATCTGGATAGTACAAGACCAAGACTAGAATTCGGCCCATTCTTTTTTTCCCATTGTAATAATTGAGTATGGATACCATTTTGATTTCTAGTTTTATAATTCAGACATTTCAGGGGGAGTCACAAAACATCAATTTTATCAAAGTAATTTGTGGTAAGGTTAATTACACTAAGTCAATTAGGTTTCTAAGTGTCTCAAATATTAGAAGACACTGTGGTAACAAATCCGAGAATTTGAAAGAGTCTTCAAATGTCAGGTTCAGAAGTTTCTAATTTGTTAGTAAATTTTTACTTTTGTATTTGTCTGATTGTTTTGATTCTTATATATTGTCTGAGGAGTAAGAGAAGCAATTGAATACTTTACTCAACACATGATGGTCTATCCAAAGTGGGATGATAGCCAGTTTGTCTTTTAAAATGTTCTCTCTGTCAAGATACCATTTCTTCAGTCTGTTGTTAACTGAATCAGATGGTCTAGCTTTTTTGATTCATTATGTGTTTGATATTAATCAATTTGTTGTGTGTATCAGTCATTTGTTCCTCGTCATTGCTAAGTACTCTTCCATACTTAACAAAGTATGAGAGACAAAGTCTGGCCATCCGGGCTTCTAAGGCGAATTCTTCCAATACAGATTTGTTTATCCTTCTAGCAGTCCATGCACTGTTAATATTCTTCTCCAACACCATAACTCCAATGCATCAGTTCTTCTAAGGTCTTCCTTATTCATTGTCCAATTGTCACATGCATATGAAGCTGCTGAAAATACCAGTACATTAATCCTGAAACTGACATCTTTGCTCTTGAACACTTTAAAAAATGTCTTGTACAGCAGATTTACCTAATGCAATATGTTGTTTGACTTCTTGACTGTTGCTTCCATAAGAGTTGATGG
>NW_006408519.1:24386078-24415324 GCF_000296735.1 Chrysochloris asiatica
GAGTCAGAGAAAAAGAGGAAGACCCCCAGCGAGATGGATTGACCAAGTGGCAGCATCAATGGACTCAAGCATGACAACAATAGTGAGGTTGGCCCAGGATCAGGCAGTGTTTCATTCTACTGTGCATAAGGTCGCTATGAGTTGGTGCCAACTTGATGGCAGCTAACAACAACAGACATCTTTCTAATATTTTCTGTTGTCTTCTAAGAAACATCTGATATCAGCAATGATATCTCTAATTCCACATCCTTGTCTGAATCCAACTTGAACCTCTGGCAGTTCCCTATCGATGTCCAGTTGCAACTGTTTTTGAATTATCTTTAACAAAATTTTACTTGCATGTGATATGAATGATATTATCCAGTGATTTCTGCATTCCATTGGGTCACTTCTATTTGGAATGGGCACAAATATGGCTCTATTCCAATTAATTGGCTAGGTAGCTGACTTCCAAATTTCTTGGCTTAGATAAATGAATGCCTCCAGTGCTACATCAGTTTGTTGAAAGATTTCAATTTGTAGTCCATCAGTTGCCGAAGCCTTGTTCTTTGCCAATGCCTTTAATGTACCTTGGACTTCTTCATTAGTACCATTGCCTCTTGATCACATGCTATGTCATGAAATAGTTGAACATAGCCCATTTTTTTTTTTTTTTTTGATACAGTGACTCTGCGTATCCCTTCCATCTTCATTTGGTGCTTTCTACTTTGTTCAATATATTGCTCATCAAATCCTTTAGTATCGCAAGTCGAGGTTTGTAATTTTTCTTCAGTTCTTTCAGTTTGAAAAATGCTGAGAGTGTTCTTCCCTTTTGGTTTTCTAACTTCAGGTCTTTGCACATTTATTTCTTTTGTTTTTTTTAGATGACATTAAGGACTTGTTGCTTTTTTTTTTCAGTTTGGTAAGAGTTGACATTATGAGTCTTTATACATTTTGAATTATTTACAGAACTGAGATCTGTATGAAGTTAACAGAGAAAGGGTAAGAATAGTTTTCAATTCACTGTACTATTATTCTACGGACTGTTGTGTATATTAGAAGTTGTTTCCGATTCAAACTCAAAAAAGGGATTTGGCAGGATATTTCCACCTTTCTTCCAGTCTCAGCCTAAATTTTCTGTTGGGTAAGCTCTCAAATTTGGAGAGCATTCATGTCATAGTTATTCCTTATTCCCACAAAAACATAGTAGAGATGAGGTTCCAAGGATGGGAGAAGCTTCAGTGGATGTCTCACAAGCGGCATCGAGCTCTTTAATGACTCAATGTCTTTGGACCCCGTACTTGTATTTGCATTTGATGTTGTTCTACTGGTTGTCGGTCCAGCTTACTTTACCCCAGAGCTAGCTGCAGAGTATCTGGGAGCCACAGTCAGGCTTGGGGCAGGAGCCACCTTACCCCCACAATGTCATCGACCTGCTGGTTCACCCATGGGTGAACCAAAGACCCAGTCAGAGGAGCCATGTCCAGGCGTAGGTCATGAAGTCCATCTTTGTACATTTCATTAAAATATTTGGCTTTGTCTTCTCCAGCTGCCCTTTGAAATTTTCTGTTCAGCTCTTTTACTTCCTCATTTCTTCTATTTGCTTTAGCATCTCTATGCTGGAGAGCAAGTTTCAGAGACTCTTCAGACATCCATTTGGGTCTTCTCCTTTCTTGTCTTCTTAATGACCTTTTGCTTTCTTCCTGTATGATATTCTTGATGTTATGACACAATTCTTCTGGTCTTTGGTCATTATTGTCTACAGCATCAAACCTGTTCTTCAGATGATCTTTAAATTCAAGGTCAAATGTTGACTCTTGTAGACTTGTTTTAAATGTTTTCAGTCTCAGCATGAACTTGCACATGAGCAATTGATGGTCTGTTCCACAGTCTGCCCCTGGCCTTGCCTTGGCTGATGAAATGAAGCTTTTCATCATCTCTTCCCATGTAGTCAATTTGATTTCTGTGAATTCCATCTGGTGAGGTCCATGTGTTTAGTCATGTTTTATTTTGTTTAACATAAAGTCAGTGCTTGTAATGAAATGTGAAAACCTGGAATTAGAAAACCAAAAAGGTATTTGCAATGAAGAAGTCATTGGTCTTGCAAAATATTGTCATGTCATCTCCAGCATTGTTTCTATCACCAAGACCATATTTTCCAATGACTGAGCTTTCCTTTTTGTTTCCAACCTTTGCATTCCAGTGACCAGTAATTATCATTACATCTTGGTTGCATGTTTGATCAATTTCAGACTAAAGAAATTGGTAGAATTCTTAAATTTCATTTTCACTGGTGTTAGTGGTCAGTGCATAAATTTGAATAATAATATTAATTGGTCTTCCTTGTATGACTATGAATATTATCCTATGACAGACAGCATTATACTTTAGTATAAATCATACTTTAGTATAAATCTTGAAATATTCTCTTTGATGATGAATGTGATGCTGTTCCTTTTCAATTTGTAATTACTGGTATAGTAAACCGTATAACTGTCAGATTCACAATGGCCAATGCCAGTCCATTTCAGCTTACTAAAGCCTAGGGTATTAATCTTTGTGTGTTACATTTTATTTTTGACATCTTCCAATTTTCCTAGGTTAATATTTTGTACATTCCATGTTCTGATTATTAGTAGACGTTTACAGCTTTTTCTCTTCATTTTGAGTTGTGCCCTATCTGAAAATGAAAGTTCCCAAAGCTTTACTCAATTTGCGTCATCATAGTCAACTTTACTTTGAGGAGGCTTCTCTTTCTAGTCATAGTCTGAATGCCTTCCAACATAAGGAAGGGGCTTATCTTTCAACACTACATCTGACAATATTCTGGTGTTATCCATCATGTTTCAATATTCAATATTCTGGTGCTTTCTAACAGTGTTCCACTGCAAAGTTAAGGGCTGACCATAGAATTGACCATTAAATGTTCGTATGTAAGTTCAGGCTGAAGCTGAAGAAAATGAAAAACCCCATTTGAATTTAGAGACCATCTCAAGAACAGATTTGATGCACTAGACGCTAATGACCAAAGACCAGAAAAGTTGTGGGATGGCATCAAGAACATTATATGTGAAGACAGAAAAAGGTCATTAAAAAGACAGAAAAAAATAAAACACCAAATTGAATGCGAGAAGAGACTTTGAAACTTATTCTTGAGTACGGAGAAGCTAAAGTGACTGGAAGAAATATGAAGTAAAATAACTGAAGAGAAAATGTCAAAAGACAGCTGGAGAATACAAAGTCAGGTATTACAATGAAATGTACAAAGACCTGGAATTAGAAAACTGAAAAGGAAGAACACACTCAGCATTTCTCAAGCTGAAAGAACTGAAGAGGAATTCAATCCTCAGCTTGCAATATTGAAGGATTCTATGATATGGTGCTGTAGGATCATCACTGACTGGACTGTGAACCACAGGTCAGTGGTTCAAACCCACTGGCTACTCCTTGGAAATCCCATATATGTCACTATGAGTTGGAATCGACTCAGAGGCACAGAACAACAACAACAATGAGCAAAATGGAGGTTTAGTGTGGTACTTAGGATAAGTACTAGACTGTTAACTGCAAGGTGTGAAGTTCAAAACCCTAAATAGGGTCATCTTTTAGTCAGAACTAACTTGACAGTATTTAACAGCAATACCATGTGCAAAACATTGAAGGATGCTGGAAACATCAAAAGAAAACAGAAAGAATATACAGAAGCACCTTATAAAAAAGTATTGGTTAGTTTTCTATCATTTTAAGGGGTATCATATGATTAAGAACTGATGGAAGAAGTTCCAATAGCACTAAAGACATTGTTGAAAAACACAACTCCAGGAATTGATGGACTACAAAGTGAAATGTTTCAACAAACTGATGCAATAGTGGAGGTAAATGCCTTGTTGTAAAGTGCCATTGAGTCAGTTCTGACTCAGAGCAAGCCTGTATAGGGTTTCTGAGGTTTTAAATCTACGTGGAGCAGAAAGCCTCATCATTCTCCCGAATCTCTGTCTCTACAAGCATAAAAATACCTAGAATAAATTAACCTAATATTAGGAGCCCTGGCGTCACAGTGATAAAGTGCTCGGTTGCCAACCAAAACCAGGTCAGTCATTCCAACCCAGCACCTGCTTCATGGAGTGTCCAGTCTGTTGTACATAGGGTTGCTATCAGTCAGAACTGACTCAAAGACACTTACCAGAAATAACAGCATATATTTGATACTATCAGAATGTATTCTTGTATGTTGTTTTAGATTCCTGTCTGACTATGGCCACCCTGTGTAAGGTTTCTGACTGTGACTAGTAAATTTGAACTGCTGGCCTTGCTGTTAGAAGATCAGTGCTCATCCTACAGTACCACCCTGTTGTTGCTGCTGTAGCTAAGTGTCGTCGAGTTGGTTTCAACTCATAGCGACTCCGTATAGAATTTCCAGGAGTGGCTGGTGAGTTTGAACCCCTGACCTTGTGTTTCAAATTGACCTTGGAGCCCAGTGTTTTATCACACAGCACCACACCAGGACTGCTAGTGACTAGATAGTTGATATCGTTTAAGAAATTACTTTAAAAAGTGACAAGCTTCTCTGAATAGGATCCTGCCCTAATAATAAAGGAAGGAGGTCATATCTGAAGTTTTTATTCTTAACTGTAAGCAGAGGAGTAAAGCTAATGTGTAAGGATATGTAAACATACAAATTATTTCTCCCCACAAAACCTTAAAATACCATGTTAGGGGACAAAACTTCAAAGGGAAATAATTTGTTCCCAGAACACAATCATTCATTTAAACCCAATCTTCATTTTGAAGAGAAAAAAAATGGCTGCCATATGACCCCATTGGCCTCATACCCACTCATGGACCGCAAGTGTCATAGGAACCCATGAAAGGAACCACATCAAGGCCGATTAGACCACAAAGAACTTCAAGGAAATCACATCAGCCTTGCATGATTTATCTGTGGATCTTTGCTAAGAAAAGCCGGCGGAGGAAACCAGAGCTAATTCAACAGATTAGAAGTCATCTTTTGAAATGACATGAGTGAGTAGGAATCTAAAAAATCTGAAAACACCATCAATTGCATATTTGGGGGGCTTTCTTTTCCTGAGGGAACAGAAACAAACCTAATGTTGCTCAGTGTGGTTAAGTGCATCACCTTCCAAGATTGGAAAATGTTTGTTCACTTATTTCAACATAAGGAAGTTCTCTAATGCCTTTATTATTTTCCATTAGCATTAATAGGATAAATATCATAATTTTGAACACTTGTAACATTTTTATAACTTCACATGTAAACCATGTGAAGTTAACATGGAGTTAATTCCAACTTATAGGGACCCTATAGATCAGTGTTGAACTGTTTCACAGTTTCCTAGACGGCCAATATTTATGGAAACAGACAGCCTCGTCTTTCTCCCATAGAGTAGCTGGTGGATTTGAACCACCAACCTGGCTGTTAGCAACTTAATGCTTAACTCACTGCACCACCAGGCTTCTTAACTTCACCTATATCATTTACAATCTAGAAGTTAGTGTTATATTATGTTAAGAAACTGGGCTATGAAGCTAAAATGCCTGGAGTGATACAATAGTTAAGGTTTTGAGTCAGCTTGACTGGGCCAGGATTCCCAGTGGTTTTGAAGTTGAGATGTGATTATCCCATTGTTGTTATTGTTAAGTGCCGTCGAGTCGGTTCCGACACATAGTGACCCTGTCTAGGGTTTCCAAGGAGCGACTGGTGAGCATGAACCACTGACCTTGTAGTTCAAATGGCTTAGCAGTCTGGTGAATTAACCCATAGCACCACATCCCATGGTGAGATCTAATTGGGTGTAATTGGCTCTATGATGATAGGCTATGAACAGCCAATCAATTGAAAGGATGTTTCCTCAAGGGTATGACCTGTATCCAATATATTGGACAGTTCATTGGCTTTTCTGCTGGGTCTGGATCTGGCTCATCCTACAACCTCTGGTTCTTTGGACTTGAGTCAGTGGCCTGTTCTATTACCTGTGGATCCTGGGAGCCATCAGCAACCTGCCTGCCTGCAGGTCGGACTTGCCTGCCTGCCTGCCAATCTTAGTTCATCTGACCCAGACTTGGGACTCTCTCTCTCACCTCTACAATTATGAGCCATTGCCTTGATATAAGCCTCTATTTTTATATATACATAGATTCGTTTCACTGGTTTTGCTTCTTGAGAGAACCCATCCTAAGACAGCCTTATCACTTCCTGACTTTGTGACCCTTGTTAAATATTTTCCTCCCTGTGTCTCAATATGGGAGTCCTGGTGTGGCACTGTGGGTTAATGCGCCAGACTGCTAAGCCATTTGAACTGCAAGGTCGGTGGTTCAAACTCACCAGCTGGTCCTTGGAAACCCTATACAGGATCGCTGTGAGTCAGAATGGACTCGATGACACTCAACAACAACAACATGTCTCAATATGAGACCTTGATGGTACAAAAACGTTTGACACACTCAGTTGCTAACGGAAAGATTGGCAGTTTGAGTTCACAGGGAGGCATCTTGAAAGAAAGACCTGGCTGATCTACTTCCGGGAAATCAGACTTTGGAAACCCTATGGAGCGCAGTTACTCTGACACACACGTGCGGGGACATCATCAGTCAAATGGACTGAATGGCGACTGGTTGTGTTATTGTTGTTGTTATATAACGCTATTAAATGTTGGCCTGTCAGTGTGTTTCTTTAACATGAGAAACAGTCTCTCTAAAACAAAAAGCTTTGGGAGTCAATTATACAAGTAACTGAATCAATTTAAACAGCCCAATTGGGTGGTGTCTGTCCAAAAACAATCATTGTTTCTGTAAAACAGCGGTAGTGCATGATAGAAGGCGTTTTCAGAACTATGACTTCCTGACGTTTAAGAATGGTTATAAACTTTCTTTTATCCAGAATAATTAGTAAATTGAAAGTCCTAGTTATAATCAAATCATATTCACCAAATGTCCCAGATTAATTAGGAGCTAAAATATTTGTATCAATAAACTAAACTCTAAACATTATTGTGGTGGTGGTTTTGAGCTGTTGAGTCTGTTCCAATCCATAGCAATCCAGCATAGGGTTTCCAAAAGCAGTTGGTGAGTTTGAACTGCTGACTTACTGGTTAGCAGTCCAGTGCTTATCCTGGACAACACCACACCAGGACTCCTAAACAGTGTTGTTCTTGTTGTTAAGTGCCATGGAGTTGGTTTCAACTCATTGCAACCCTGGCTAGGGTTTCCAAGGCTTTTTAAAATCATTGCTGAAGCAGAAATCCTCATCTTTCTCCCACGGGCTCAAACCATGGACCTTGTGGTTCCCAGTCTGATGCTTATCGTATGGAGACACCATTCTCCCCCTAAACAGTGTACATTCCATTAAACTTTCAGTGAGCAAAACATTGTGTTTGGTTATTCTGAAACCACCTTAAACTCTAAAGAATGTCCCATTGTTAGGGTCATGATCCGTAATTATGATGACGTAAGTGTCAGTTGAAAGTAAGGATGGTTGTCTCACTGAGAGAGCAGTTCTAAAATGAAAGGGCCCTGCTGGAATCCAGTCGTTTCCTTTTCCAGAGAGGTTCAAAGGCTGCAGGCTTGCTGATCTGGAAGATTGCTAGGGTCTTAACTAAGATCAGGAGGCCCAGTTTATTGCTTGCCCAAAGCTGATTTAACAGAATAATCATTCAGACCCTGATTAAAGATTCAGAATTCACCAACTTCACTCTTGAAGGTTGGTTCAAGCTCACCAGTTGCTCCTCAGAAATCCTGTACAGGCCCACTATGAGCGACAACCAATTTAGTGGCATTTAGCAACAACAACATCTGTTAGTCAATATTCTAAATTCTCCAAATGTACCCATTGTTGTTGTTAGGTGTCATGGTGTGGATCCAACACATAGCGACTCCATGCGCAACAGAAAGAAATACTTGCAGGTCCTGTGCCATCTTCACAATTGTTATAATGTTTGAGCCCATTGTTGCTGCCATTGTATCAATCCGTCTTGTTAGGAATCTGCCTTGTCTTCATCGACTCTCCACTTTGCCAAGCCTGATATCCTTCTCCAGGGACTGATTCCTCCTGACAACATGGTCTGAAGAACCAGAGACCAAGTCTAGTCATTCTCGCTTCTAAGGAACACTCTGGCTGTACCTCTTCCAAGACAGGGTAGCTCATTCTTTTGGCAGTCCACTGTACTTTCAATATTCTTGGCCAACACCATAATTAACACTCATCAGTTCTCTTCTGGCCTTCCTTACTCATTGTTAGGAATTACTGTGCTAGTCCTCAAACTGACATCTTTGCTCTTTTCAAGAGGTTTTTTGCAGTAGATTTACCTAATGTAATACATCCTTTGCTTCTTGATTGCTGCTTCCATGAGGGTTGATTGTGGATTCAAGCAAACTTAACTCTTTGGCAACTTCAATCTTTTCTCCATTTATCATGGTTCTGTTTATTGGCCCAGTTATGATGATTTTTGTTTCCTTTACATAGAGTTGTCATCCATGCTGAACACTACAGTCTTTGATCTTTATTAGCAAGTATTTTAAATTCTTACTTCCAGCAAGCAATGTTGTGCTATCTGCATATTACAGGTTGTTAATGAGTCTTCCTCTAATACTGATACTATGGTTTTTTCATATAATCTAGCTTCTCAGATGATTTGCTTGGTATGCAGAATTAGTATGATGAAAGTAAGCAACATAGACACATACCTTCCCTGATTTTAAACCATCTGTGGTGGTGGTTATGTGTCAAGAAGTCAGTTCTGACTCATAGTAACCCGTATAGGGTTTCCAAGGCTGTAAATCTTTATGGGAGCAGAAAGCCTCATCTTCCTCCCATGGAGTGGCTGGTAGTTTTACATTGCTGACCTTGAGATTAGCAGCCTGACTTGTAACCACTATGATACCAGAGCTCCCCCCCCCCTTTTTTTTTTATATCTAGTGTCACTATTATACAGACAGGAAAACTAAGGTTGCTTAACTTGCCCAAGGTAGCAGGGACAGTAAAGAGGCAAAATTAGGATTCAAATGTTGGCACTTCAGCTGTAAAATCCCTGTTTCTAAATTCTTAAATACTAGATATAGAGTTTGTTCTATTTGTTATTATTAAGTGCCATTGAGTTGGTTAGCATAGAGACCCTGTATAGGGTTTCCAAGGCTATAAATCTTTGTGGAGGCAGAGTGCTTTAACTTTCTCTCATGGAATGGCTGGTGGGTTCAAATCACCTTGTGGTTCACAGTTCAGTGCCTACCTTACAGAGTCACTGCACCCCCTTTCTCTATTTAATACACCTGAAATCACTGAAATGTCAGTAATTCCATTATGACAGTAAAGAAGGAGATGAAAAAAAGTATGATTTGGATTAATGACCTACATTTACTCGAAAGATCCCCTAGTCTGACTTCAGGCTACAATGTTGTCTTTGAGACTCAACATAAACCAAACATTTGCTGTCAAGTCAGTGGTGGCTGATGGCAACCCCATGTGCTCCAAAGGGTTTTCAATGGCTGGTCTTTCAGAAGCAGAGCATCACGTTTTCCTTCCAAGGTGCTTCTAGGTGGACTCAAGCCATCAGTCTTTCAGTTAGAAAATGAGCCTGTTAACTACACCACCCAGAGACTCCAAAATCATTACAAAATAATTTTGGCACAAGCCATCCTGCGAATGGCGGACACCATCCTGCCAAGGAGCAGAACTGCGAGAAGCCTTATGCATGAAAAGTTCATTGTTTAGCAGAGCGACAATGATGGCCCCCTTGGATAGCAAAGCTACAAGGAATGACTCATGCAGGGGACCCGTGGTTTCTAGCTTTCCCTTGGAAAAATAGTTTATTTCTGATTTCCCTATAAGAACTTTTAGAAAATCTTGCATAATCATTAGATACTTTAAACAAACTTGACGTTATAATAGTTGCCTTTCACATTAACATTAACTTTCACACGATATTCAATCTTATGTAATTATAAAAATTGTTTTTACATTAACAATAAGTTTTAACATTAGAAATAACCACACTAGCTAAAGTTTTAGCAATTCAAGCTTAAAATTGTAAGAAACATTCCAGGTGGTTTTAGTCAAGGCCATTAAGGCTTTTAGAAAGCAGCTTGGGAGACAGTCAAGGGCAGTGAGAGCTTGGGAACAGAGACAAGAGTTTGATTAGAAGTTTTGAGAAACTGTTAGCATGAGAGAATTACTGCTTTGTTCTTAACTATGAAACTTTAGGGTACTTTTATGTTCTTGTTTTTATTGTTTAATCAATTATATGTATGACCAGTTATAGTAAAAATTATGGTTTTTATTGTAAGCTGTAACTAATGAATCTATAGAAAGTAATAGTTGTTGGTAAAGTTAGAAATTAAGATGTAGAACTTTGTTTAAAATTAACTAGACATTTTAGGGAGGATTAGAGAGAAACAGAGTCACTCACAGAAGACAGACGTTATCACAGTAACTAAGGAGCTCTGGTAGCGTAGTGGTTACGAATCAGGCTGTGAACCGCAAGGTCAGCAGTTTGAAACTACCAGCGGTTCCGCGGGAGTAAGATGAGGCGGTCTGCTCCCGTAAAGATTTACAGCCTCGGAAACCCTGTGTAGGGTCACTATGAGTCGGAACCGACTCCACAGCACATAACAACAACAACAAAGGAGTAATTAAGGAGAATAGAGACACAGGAATATTTGGTGACCTTGTGTTTGTCTTGTACAGTTGATGTAACAATATAATATTTGATTGATTTGTAACTGCTTGTACGTGACTATTATGAGATCATAGTATATTGTAAAGGGGATATAAGAAGCAAAAATTTTGAAATAAACAGTCAAGGCAGCAGTCAGCAGGGAGTCATCAGAGAGTCATTACCATCATCTGCCTGAGACTCAAAATGACCCATTGACTCTTGGAGTTTATTTTATTTTATTTTTTTCATTCACCAACTCCACATCCTCCTATCGAGACTCTTCTAATAATTGTGTTGAGGCTGGTCCCCGGCATAATTTAATCTATCTCATAACACTGATTACAAGAGTTTTCACCAAATGACTAATTATTATATTCAGTTCAATGTAGGCAGAAGGATCAAATTACAATAAGGCTTTTTTATTCATTACTTAAGCTGATGTATAACATTGTGAAGAATGAGGATTACATAACACTCATGAGGCACCTGTACACAGACCAAGAGGCAATCATTCAAACAAGAGAAGGGGAATACTGAATGGTTTAGAAGCCACGGTTGTATTCTTTCACCGTACTTATTCAATCTGTATTCTGAGCAAATAATGTGAGAAATTAAAATATGTAAAGAAGGGTGTGGCATCAAGATTGGAGGAAGACTAATTAATAATCTGAAATATTCAGATGATACAAATTTTTTTGCTGTTGACCTATACTCACGGAGGTTGTTGTTGTTGTTAAGTGCTGTTGAGTCGTTTCTGACTCATAGAGACCCTGTATAGGGTTTCCAAGGAGCGGCTATAGCTCTAAATACCAACAGAGAGGGAAGGAGTCATCCCATCAAGTATCAATGCTATCCCCTATGTACACAGGGTAGACAGGGATGGGCAATTTAGACAGTGGCTACCTAAAATGAAGGGGTGATAAAGGCACAAAGTGACTGGCTTACAAGGTTTCAAGAGGGAGTTTAGTTTAAGAGTATGGGGGGAAAGAAAGAGTCCCCACTGAATAGCTGTCATCTTGTCTAGATGGGTCTTTTGAAAAGAGATGGGGATAAGATTCGCAAGATTCGATAATGAATAATTGTTATCATGACTAATTGCAACTGTCACAATTGTAAAGGTAGAAGTTTTGTAACAAAAATGGGGGAGTAGCTAACCTTACAGTCCAGAAACAGAGGACCCTAGTACCATCAAGGGAGAAGAGCACAAGTGGAGTGTGGGACCTTATCCAGAGAAGCAGCGACACCAGAGATAGAGGCAGAGATGGGGACATGGAAAGTGGGAGTAGCTGAGGACTCCAGATTCATGGGAAGAGAGGGACTGAGAGCTGCTGAACAGGAGGCAGGCTTGCAGAATGTGCCCTTTGATGGTGTAAATTATTACATATGCCTGAGTGTTTAAAAAAAAAAAAAAAAGAGTGACAATGAACAGAGAGAAATACTGTTAATTGATTGTACATGGAGGGGATTATAATCATTGTAATGAAACAAGGTGTATAATTTGTTGAATGTAAAACTGATCATCTGCCCTGTAAACTGTCACCAAGTCACAAAAACATTTTTAAAAAAAAATGTTTGCTGAAAGCAAAGAGGACTTAAAATACAGATGAAGATCAAAGACCACAGCCTTCAGTATTGATTGCACTTCAGTATAAAGAAAGCAAAAATTCTCACAACTGGACCAATAAATAATATCATGCTAAGATGGAGTCCTGGTGTGGCGCTGTGGGTTAATGTGCCAGACTGTAAAGCCGTTTGAAATGCAAGGTCAGCGGTTCAAGCTCATCAGCTGCTCCTCGGAAACCCTATACGGGGTCGCTATGGGTTGGAATCGACTAGACGACACTTAAAAACAAGAACAACAAATGGAGAAAGGGTTGAAGTTGTCAAAGATTTCATTTTACTTGGATCCACTATCAACACTCATGGAAGCAACACAACGAAATCAAACAATGTAATGCACTAGGCAAACCTGCTGCACAAGACCTCTTTAAACTGTTCAAGAGCAAAGCTATCAGTTTGAGAACTAAGGTGGGCCAGACCCAAGCCATGGTATTTTCCATTGCCTCATATGCATGTGAGAAAGCTGGACAATGAATAAGGAAGACAGTAGAAGAATTCATGCCTTTGAGGTATGGTATTGAAGAAAAATACTGAAAATACCATGGATTGCCAAAAGAACTAACAGGTCTGTGCTGGAATAAGTATAGCCAGAGTGATTCTTGGAGGCAAGGATGGCGAGACTTTGTCTCTCATGCTTCAGACATATTTATCAGGCAGCACCAGTTCCTGGAGAGACATTACACTTGGTCAAGTGGAGGGTCAGTCAGTGAAAAGGAGGAAAACCCTCAACAAGATGGATTGACAAAATGGCAACAGCCAAGGGTTCAAGTGTAGCAATTGTGAGGTTGGTACAGGACTGGGCAGTATTTCATTCAGTTGTGCACAGGGTTGCTCTGAGTTGGATCCAACTCAACAGCACCTGACAACCATAACGTAAGCTGTAGGATAAACACTGGCCTGTAAACCACAATGTAGGCATTTCTAGTCTACCACCACTCTGCAGATGAAAGATGAGGCTTTCTGTTCCCATAAGATTTACAGCCTTGGAAATCCTATACAGGTTTACTATGAGTGGGAACCAACTTGATGGCACTAAACAACAACATGAGCAGAGTTCTAACTGATGATTAGGTTATTTAGCAACCTTACCATCAAGCTGAGTATGAGGCCTAACATAAATATATAATCTGTATAGCTTCAGTGTATATTATCCTTGTTTAGTAAGTACACAGATTTCACTACTGAGTTGTAGGTCTTCCCTGGAATTTGAGGTGAAGGTATTTCCCTGGAATTTGAGCAGGGTGTCTGTCTTACTGCTGAGAAAATGCATATAAATGCCTGAGCCAGTTTAGTGATCTTAACCAAAAATAGCTTGGCCTTTTGACTCACCCAAGCTGCCAGTAAATTCTATTTTTTTTTCTCTCCCCTCTCCACAGATATGCTAAATGTAGTAACATCACATCAGTGCCTTCTGAATTGTATGCAACACTGAATTCGTTTTAGTTTGGGAATTCTCACTATGAGTTTGTATGTTGTATCTGAGATCACTGGGGCAGGAAGGCACTGTCAGATTATTCAGGCCAACCTCACAGCTTTATAGATCAGGAGACAGAAGCCTAGAAAGGTCAAATGATCTCCACGGCAACATTGTTGGAAAGTGGCAGACTCCAAATAACTCTGGGCTCCTCTTGTGTGAAACAGGCTTTTCTGCTAGAGTCTTCACATCGGTGGGATAAGAGAGGCCCCCTCCAATGTAGCTTGTAGGAGTAAGAAGCAAGGCAAGACCCCGGGTTACCACTGTATCTGCCCAAATTTTATATGGTGAGGTGCTGTTATAGGAAGGAGGAATATTTGAGAATCAGATGATATAAAAACCAGAATAGCAAATGAGTGTTGATGTTTTCATGCTCGTGTTTGATTGTGGTGTCTTTCTTAATGGACCCTGGGTAAGAAGACCAGCTCCCTTATCAGCAGGTTATGCTGAAGCCATTAACAGTACCAGAGTCATTCCTGTGGCTTCATTCAGGTCTCAGACCTCCCCAGGACACCCAGTCATTGTTTTCTGCTAAGGAAGCAACACCAGAGGTCTGCCATCACCCAGAGGACCATCAAAACTTCCTGTTTGTCTCCAAACGTTCACAGCTGGGCAAGGTTTCCTTTATGTGCATACAGGTTGCTTTGTTTCATTTTTTTTCCTCCTTGGTCTTGCTGGGAGACCAAGGGCCGTTTATTTATTTGTTTACTAAACTGAGAAAGAACTAAATTACTCCTATTTTAATTTAATTTGTTTGGTTTGTGTGTTATGTGAAGAAGCTCTGGTGGTGCAGTGGTTAAGCGCTCGGCTGCCACCTGCTGATCCATGGGAGAAAGATGGGACAGTTGGCTTCCCTAAAGATTGTTGCTAAGTGTCATTGAGTTGGTTCCGACTCATAGTGACCCTGCATAGGGTTTCTGAGGAGCTTAAACTACCGACCTTGGGGTTCAAACCAAGCGCATTAACCCACAGCGCCACACCAGGACTCCTCTCTAAAGATGACAACCTTGGAAACCCTATGGGGCAGTCTGCTTACATCGCCACTATACATCCCAATCAACTTGACAGCAAGGGGTATGGGTGTGTTATGTGAACATGGAATTTGCCGTTAAATGATCAAACTCAATTATACTAAAAAAGCAAGTTTGCCTTTGCTAAATAGATATCCAATACTTCTTTAAACAAATATGTTGAATATAATTTGTTGTTGCTGTTCTTAGTGTCATCAAGTTGGTTCTAACTTATTGTAAGCCGTACAGGGTTTCCAAGAAGTGGCTGGTGGGTGTCAACTGCAGACCTTGTGCTTAGCAGTCCAGTGCTTATCCTATAGCTCCACATCACATATGCTAAATAGTTCTTGGAGTCCTGGTGTGTTACACATAGGGCTACTAACCACAGATCAGCAGTTCAAATTCACCAGATGCTCTGTGGGAGAAAGAGAAGACTTTTTGCTCCTGTAAAGATTTATACAACCTCAGAAACCCTACCCACAAGGTCACTGTAAGATGGAATCAACTTGATGGTACCTAACAACAAAAACAATGCTAAATAGCTCTTACAATAGAAGTGAAAAATCAGGGAGGGATGATAGAGGTACCATTTACTGAACATGACAGTTTTACAGAGAAGGAATCCGAGCCTTCAAAACTAATAAAGTTTGGTAAAGGAAACAGTTAAACACATGACTACTAATACAAAAATTGGTGGTTCAAACCGAAGCAGAGGTGCTTGAGAAGCAAGGCCTGGTAATCTGCTTCTGAAAAGTCATAGTTACGAAAACCTTATGGAATGAAGTTTTACTTTGCACAAGTGGGGTTGCCAAGATTTAAAATCAACTTGAAGGTAACTACTGTGGCTTGGTGGTATTGTAGTGGATTATGAGCCGTGCTGCTATCCCAAAGGTCAGGTGAGGCTTTCTGATCCCATAAAGATTTATAGCCTTGGAAACCCTATACAGGGTGGCTATGAGTTGGAACCGACTCCGTGGCACAAAACCACCACCATTACCACTTTGGTTTGGGGGAAAAGATAATGTGGCTAGGAAGGGCTCCATGGCTAGGAAATGATGCACCAGGTATGGGCCCAGCTCAGAGCCTCACCAATGACCATTTTCTTTCTATTCACTTCCATTCCATCTCTTCTGACTCCAATAGTGTATGTTTGACTTCAGATCTAGAGGCCCTTCATATTCATTAAGTCACTGTCTCTAAAAGCCTGGGAGGGAAGTAGAGCAGACGTTATTGTCCCGGTTTCAGGAAAGAAATCAGATTCAGAGCAGTTAGTGCTCTCAGTGGCTCACCTAGAAGTGACCGACATGACGCTTGTATGAAGATCTTGAAAGTCTAAAGCACAGGAGACATTGAAAAGGATATGGCACAAACCAAAGTGTAGGATTTGTTGCCTGTAAAACTGAAGATCTTGTTTGCAAACCTTCACTCAATTCACAATAAAAAGTTAATACAAAAGGATTTGGTATGCAAAGTAAAGAGTTCTGGGTATTTCTTCCATGTATTTAAAATGTCACCTTAGACAAACTACTTAAATCTGCGATTCATTTTCTCGTCATCTGCTAAATGGGAATAATGATGCTGGATTATTTTGATCATTAAAAATGAAATAAAGCTAAAAGATTTTTGAAAATTAAAAAACAAGAAAGATTTTATAAATGTTAGATATTATAATTAAGACAATATTTCTGAGTTAATTCTATTTTTATTAAATTCAGTAATCTTGCTTCTGATGTGAAGGTGGGAATGCGCTGTAGCTCATAAAGATCATCAATTCTTTTACTGATAATGATCCTCACAAAAGTCAGGTATGTTGCCTTTGGTCTCAGTTAAGTTTTGTGGCTATTTTGTATTGAAATGTTATGAGAGCTATGACGATTGCAAAACAGCCTCTTTCACTTACAAGGCATATGTGGAAGCTGTAATTAGCGAAATGCATCACAAACAGGTTTTCAAGTTCTAAAGACTACCATGATTCATTTTCTAGTATTTTACTTGTACCTTTTCTAATAATTTAGGAAACCCTTGATAAATTATATATATATATATGCAGATGAGTAAGCTTGATAGTGTTGAAAGAATAAAAGAGACAGTTTGTATTGGATACATGAGACTATATCCACCTACCAGCAAAAATCCCCTTTGCCATTCTAAGCGGCACATTCTTTCTCAAAATGAATACAATCAAATATATTTGTTAAGAATCTATTGTTTAAAGACACTGTGTGAATTGGGCTGAAGAATAAAAATACTCTAATAAAAGAACAAAATAAAACAACCTAGTCCTGTGGTGGTACAGCAGGATAATGAAACCCTCTGGTAGCGTAGTGGTTACCAGTTGGGCTGCGAACCTTAAGGTCAGCAGTTCGATACTACCAGCTGTTCCGAGGGAGAAAGATGAGGCTTTCTACTCCCGTAAAGCTTTCCAGCCTCGGAAACCCTGTACAGGGTCGCTATGAGTCGGAACTGACTCCAAGGCACATAACAACAACAACAATGGTTTAAAGACACTCTGTGAATTAAGCTGAAGAATAAAAATATTCTAGTAAAAGAACAAAATTAAGCAACCTATTCCTGTGGTGGTGCAGCAGGATAATGCATTGGACCACAAAGTTGGTTTGAATCTCAAGGTCGGCAGTTCGAACTCACCAGCTGCTCTTCAGAAACACTATACAAGGTAGTTATGAGTCAGAACCTACTCAAGGGAACTTAACAATATTCTATTTTAGCTACCCTCAATTGTAGTGCTCGGTGAAGTGCATTACTAAAACTGGCCTTCTCTCTTACTACAGGTGGATATTGGAATCAAAATGAATTTAGAGAGATTGAGGAAGCTGCAGTGGGAACGCATCTCTAGTGAGCACTGATAATGAATGACGTGCTTTTATTTAATTCTTTTAAATGCCATGTGAATCAATCCTAAGTGTCCTCATTTTTAGATGAGAAAACACATTCAAAGTATTTACACTTTAAATGGCAGAGCAAGGTGATAGTGAAGCCAGCATGTGGCTGTAGTCTGGGCCTTTGTCATAGCCCTCTCTCCTTCATTGGTCATGCTTTATAGACAAAATGAATGTTTGGAGTGTCTTTTACTGGGAACACTCAAGTGTTAATGGACCATGTTTTGTGGTAAGTAAAGTTATATATGGAGTCCTGGTGTGGTGCTTTTGGTTAATGCGTTAGACTGCAAAGTCCACTTGAATAGGGAGGCCTGCGGTTCAAGTTCACCAGGTTCTCCTCGGAAAACCCTCTACAGGGTAGTTATAGGTCGGAACCGACTCTACAGCACTTAACAACAACAAAAGTTACAGACAATAGACTGATGCACACAGATAGGCACAGCCTCTCCGCCACAGGGGTATTAAGAAAACTTTTGTTGTTTTTGTTGCTAAGTGTCATTGAATCAATTCTGACCCATAGTAACCCTGTATAGGGGTTTCCAAGGAGCAGCTGGTGAACCTGAACCACTGACCTTGCAGTTCAAATTACTTTGCAGTATGATGCATTATTGCATAGCACCACACCAGGATTCCAAGAAACGTTTTAGATGATGATAAAATTAAGAGGTCTAACAGTGGTCTGGACTTGAAACATTTACTTATGAAGATCAAAGAACACAGCCTTCGATATGGATTACATCTCAACGCCAAGAATGTCAAGATAACAAAAATCCTCACCGCTGGACCAATAAACAACATTCTTATCAATGGAGAAAAGATTGAAGTTGTCAAGGAATTCATTCTTCTTGGATCAACTATCAACATTCACGGAAGCAGCAGTCAAGGGATCAGACGACATATTGCATTGGGAAAATCTGCTGCACAGGAACTTTTTAAAGTATTGAAGAGCAGAGATATCAGCTTGAGGACTAAGGTGCACCTGACCCAGGCCATTGTGTTTTCATTAGCCTCATACAGATCCGAACGCTGGACAGTGAATAAGATCGTAGAAGAATTGATGCCTTTGAGTTGTGGTGTTGGAGGAGAATACTGAAAATGCCATGGATTGCCAAAAGAACCAATAGATCTGTTTTGGAAGAATTGCAGCCAGAGTGCACCTTGGAGGCCAGGATGGCTAAGCTTCGTCTCTCTTACTTTGGACATATTGTCTGGAGGAAACAGTCGCTGGAGAAGGATGTCATGCTGGGTAAGGTGGAGGGTCAGAGAAAAAGAGGAAGACCCCTAATGAGATGGATTGGCCAGGTGGCATCATTGATGGACTCAAGTGTGGCAGCAATAGTGAGGTTGGCCCAGGATCGGACATTGTTTCATTCTGCTGTGCATGGGGTCGCTATGAGTCAGTTCCGACTCGATGGCACCCGACAACAACAACAACAACAGTGGTCTAATGCGTCAGACTGCAAAGTCATTTGAACTGCAAGGTCAGTGATTCAACTTCACCGGGTGCTCCTTGGAAACCCTATACAGGGTTGCTCTGGTTCGGAATCAACTCCATGACATTTAATAACAACAACAATAAGTGTTAACAAGCATCAACAACCTGGTCTAGTTCATAGAATACAATCAGCTCATCAGGAAGACTACCAAAGTAATAGCTTTAAGGAATCGTACTGACAGGTTTGATTGACCAGCAATCAAACTATATTTCAGGTATGGATTTACCAATAACAAATCATGTGACCTTGGACCAGTAAATTAACCTTTGTACTTTGACAGATAAAAATAAAAATTCTCATCTTCTTGCCACCTCATAAGATTTTAAACATAAAATGAGATAATTCACTTAGATGGCATTTGAGTGCTTTAAAAACTGCTTGAATTTAGAAGAAGTAAATTAATTTACCTTCAGCTGTGACATATGCCCAAAAGGGAATAAATACCACGATTGTTGCCAGTGTATGCAAACTTAAACCTTTATGTATGTATTTAATAACTAAAGTATATCTATTCTAAGTAGATCGATTGATATTTAAAAATCACACTGATAAAACTGACTTTAATGCAATGTTCTAATGAAATAGGTGAGGGTAAGTAAAAAGGTATTACTACTAGGTTTCCAGGTCACATGTGCACATGTTTATTTCAAACAAAGCATGTTTACACATGGCTCTGAGATCAGTGAATGGCTGCAGACAAGTTCCCTCAGCAACACACTTGTCTTGGTGTCCTAGTTACTCTTGTTGTAAAGTGCCATCGAGTCTGTTCTGACTCACTGAGACCTTGGATAGGGTTTCCAAGGAGCAGATTTGAACAGTTGGCTTGAGGTTAGCAATCCAGTGCTTATCCTACAGTGCCATTCCAGGACTCCCTGTTGTCCTCATTGTTGTTATGTGCTGTGGAGTTGGTTCCGACCCATAGAGACCCTGTAAAGGGTTTCCAAGGCTGTAAATCTTTACGGGAGCAGAAAGCCTCGTCTTTCTCCCACAGAACAGCTGGTAGTTTCAAACTGCTGACCTTGTGGTTCACAGCCTGATTCCTAACCACTATGCTACCAGAGCTCCAGGACTCCTTAGTTTCCTTGTTTGTTGCTGTTGTTGTTAAGTGCCGTCAAGTTGGTTCTGACCCATAGCGACCCAACAGAGGGTTTCCAAGGAGCATCTGGGGAGTTTGCACCGCCGTTGTTGTGGTTCAAAATGACTGTGTAGTCCAGCACATTAAACCACAGTGCCACACACTAGGTCTCCTTAGTCTCCTTGTTATTATAGTTGTTAAGAACCATGGAGTTGGTTCTAACTTATAGCAAGCCTGTATAGGGTTTCAAAGAAATGACTGGTGGTTTGAACCATGAACTTGGGTTTGGAAGTCCAGGGCTTATCCTACAGTGCCTGATTTGTTATTGCTGTTGTTGTTAAGTGCCACTGAGTCAGTTCCGACCCATACTGACCCTGTATAAGGTTTCCGAGAAGTAACTGGTAAGCATGAACTGCCGAACTTGCAGCTTATAAAGCGACTATGCAGTCCAGTACATCAACACACAGCATCACATGAGGAATCCTTCAAAACAAAGTTAAAACTGTGGCTTTTAAGGACATGTACTAGGTCACTGACTTAAATTGAAGGCAGAGAGATCAGCTCAGAAAGTTATAGCTACTACTTTTTAGGATTTTACAGAGGTCATCTTGATAGATTTTCTCAAAGGCCACCGGGCAATCATGGGGTCTTATTGTGAAGAAGTGTTAAGAAAATTGAAAACTGTACTGGTGAGGAAAAGGCCAGGAAAGTTGCAGAGAGGAATGATTTTCCATCATGAAAATGCACCTGCTCATCCTTCAAGGTGATGAGTGTTGGCCTCTAACCTGGTGCTGTAATATGCAAATTGACACAACCTTGCTTGCTGAAAGGAAGAGGACTCCAATCTTTCCTTAATGAAGATTGTAGACTACAGCCTTTGGTATGAATTACACCTCAATGTAAGGAAAACAAAAATTTTCACAGCTGGACCAATAAGCAGCATCATGGTAAACAAAGTACATATTTAAGTTGTCAAGAATTTCACTTTACTAGGATCCACAATCGACATCCATGGAAGCATCCGTCAAACAATGAAATGACATATTGTATTGGGAAAACCTGCTGCAAAAGACCTGTTTCAAGTGATAAAATTCAAAGCTATCACCTGGAGGACTGAGGTATACCTGACCCAAGTCATGGTATTTTCAACAGATTCATGTGTATGCAAGAATTGGACAACGATGAAGGAAGATCGAAGCAGAACTGATGCATTTGAATTATGGTGTGGATGAAATATATCAAGTGTACCATGGAAGCTCTGGTAGTGTAGTGGTTACGAATCGGGCTGCGAACCTTAAGGTCAGCGGTTCGAAACTACCAGCTGCTCCGCGGGAGAAAGATGAGGCTTTCTACTCCCGTAAAGATTTACACCCTCGGAAACCCTATACAGGGTCGCTATGGGTCGGAACCGACTCGATGGCACTTAACAACAACAACAACAACCATGGAAGAAGAATAAACAAATCTGTCTTAGAAGAAAGAAGTCCTGGTAATTCTGTAGGACAAGTACAGGACTACAAACTGCAAGATCAGTAGTTCAAACCTCCTTGGGAGATACATGAGACATTCCACTCTGGATTTACAGCCTTGGAGACCCTATGCAGGGTCACTATGAGTTAGAATTGATTGCATGGCAATGGGTAGGTGATCCTGGAAGAAGATCACCCAGAATATTCATTAGAAGTGTGGCTAGCAAGACTCCATCTTACATACTTTAGACATGTTATCAGTAGAAGGGACCAGTCCCTGGAGAAGGACGTCTTACTTGGTGAAAGAATGGGTCAGCAAAAAATGGAAGACCTTCGATGAAAGAGATTGATACAGTGGCTGCAACAATGGGTTCAAACGTAGACACAGTTGTGACGATGGTGCTGGGTTATGTTATGTTATATGCTGGCTCTCTATGACCTGGAACAGACTTGAGGGCATGGAAAACAACAACTGTCCACACATGTGTTTGTATTCAAAGGCCCGCTCTATCTTACGCACTGGTATCTTAGATTCGTTTATACTGTGTCTAGCCCATGCATGCACGTTTCAGGGGCTAGCCAGATACTCCGATTGAATTTATACGCAGGATTAGAGGTTATTCTATTCTGAATTCTCACCACACTCCCAAGTTGTACAAAGCTCCTTTCCTTGCTTTATCCAGCCAGAAATATGGCATTTCCTCAATAGCCTTAGCTTGTTTTCAGTATTTTCACTGCTTGCAACACACCATTAATTGAGCTTCTTTCAGAGCAAGGTTTTCCAAACCAGAAAATCTTGTTTGTACAAAGATTACAGGTGTTAGCTGTAGGACAGTTGATTTGTAAGAAGCTTACTTTTTATTTCAGGAGCCTATAAAAAAAACCAAGAATAGTAATAAAAAAAAAAATAAGAATGATGTAGCAATACCATGCTACATAGAGGAGTAGTGGTCACTTTAGGAGAAGGGAAACCTGTGTTTTATTTTTAAAGAAAGGAGACAATAAGAGACTAAAACAACACATAAGAAAGATACCTGTGGAAAGAATTTCTCAGCATAGATGACTAGAAATTTAGCATGTAAAGGTGGAGTGCCCGTTTTCCTGTTTTAAAGAATCACAAAAAAGAAGCTGAATAGAAATCATTTAGTTATGTGAGACATTAGAAATCAAACAAAACTAAAAACCAGAAAGATCCTAAGAAATGTAATCTTCTCAAGGCCAAGTCATAACATGAGAGTGAGGAGAATGGGGCATGGATAGAACATTTTCTCTGAGGAGGGTTACAGAAATTGACAAGAGATGCATCAAAAGATTGGCAAGCAGTAAAGGGTTTTAGCTAAGAGGAAATAGCATTTTATTTTAGCAAAAGAGTAGCTTAAGCATAGACAACCACTGAAAAATCATGATTTTCCTTAAGATCACTGATGACTAGGGAATAAAAGAGAAATTTGTCGAGGTCGTTTAACCAGGCCAACTAGAAAATAAGAGGCTTATATAAGACTTGGGGAAAGGTTTACTGAAATAGTTGGCAACAATGCACTACCTGGCTAGAATAGGGAAGTGAAACCCGAAATGGATTAATGAGTTTAGATTGGAGATGGAAAGGACTTTGAGGAATCAGCAGTTTTCTTGCTGTTGAATAACAGATTCTATGGGATTAGGCAGCAGAACAGTAAGAAGTGTGGTTAGATGGTAAATTACAAGAGAAGGAGTTGGCTCAGTTCTGAGGACTTATGATGTCTCCTGATGGCAGGCCTACAGGTGGGTGCCATAAATCGCCAAAGACAGCTTTGGACATCACTGCACAGCCCGGGGCTTTTGAAACCAGCTGGCCCTGGTTCTGATTCCCTACCCTGCCGTGTAGAGTAACCGTGGACAAATTACAGTAGGAAAGCTCTTTTCATAATCATATTTGATTCAATTTTCTTTTTGCTAACTGTGTTCCAATTACATGTGCACTTTGCAATGGGAACTATCCTGGTTGTTTTTCACAACTCATTTTAGGGACTGACATAGATGGGTAAATATCTAGGAAAAAGTCTGTATAACCAATTACACCAAAAAGAAGTATAAGTGTTTACTAGGTTAGTTTTCAACTACTTTTTGCAAATTTCTATGGCAGATGACTCTATAAGCATGCTTGATATGAAAGTTGGGTTTCGATGTGCCTTGGACATAGGAACCAGGTAAATGCAAATGTTTGTCAGAAAAATCACACCATCTACTAGCCTCTAGTCTACGGGTGATTTTTGGCTCCTCTGAATTTAATTTGGCTCTAAATGGTATGATTATTTCCAAAATAAAAGAAGGATTTTCCTTTTTGATACAGTCTTATTAAGTAGATAATTTCTGGTATTATCTTTATAAAATGATTTTAGCATAAATAGGATGAGTCTCTGGTTGGTATCACTGAGCAAAGTTTAAATTATCTGGGTGTCCTCTTTGTGGGGGAACATTATGAAAGCCATGTGGAATAATGAACTTTAAATTAAAAAATGAAGCTTCATACAGAGCATTCTGGGGTTTTAGCTTCATTCTTACTATCTGTTTGACCTCAAGTGAGCCTGTTAGCCCGTATCATTACCTCTAAAATTGAGATAATAATATCCAGTATTATTTTACAACTATAGTATATAAATTATCTAGAGTCTCCACCTTTTTCACATCTTAGCAGATATAGAAAACTATAATATTTGCGTAACATATTAAAGCAAGTGTATAATGCTGCTTAAGGCCAGAAAAAAACTAGTCTGGGTTCAGCTATTATGCTGAGCTATCTAGCCTCCCTGAGGGGGTCAATGCATTGGCACATTTATAATTTTTGTTGTTGTGTTATGAAGTGCTATCTAGTTGATTCGACTCATAGTGCCCCTGTTCAGGGTTCCCAAGGAGTAGCTGGTGGCTTTGAACCACCAACCTAATGGTTTGAAGCCCAGTGCTGATCCTACAGCACCACACTAGGAGTTCCATTTATAAGTAGGAGGGTCATATAAGTTATCATGTGAATATAGACACTTTGGAATGTGAAATCAGGTATGTTAATAATAACACTGAGATTTTACTAACAAACAGAACATATACTCAACTCTATCCATTCATAGTAAACAGCATACTTTTGAGGGAGCTTTAAAGTTCAAACCCACCAGTAATTCCACAGGGGGAGATGAGGCTGTCTGCTTCCTTCAGGATTTATAGTCTCATCGATGCTGTAAGGCAGTTCCACTCTGTCCTCTAGGATCACTATGAGCTGGAATGGACACAACGGCAGTGTGTTAAACTCAAACAGTGCCTGTTAAAGTAAACCATCCAAAGCAGTAGCCATCGGTTTGTTAAGTGCCCTAGAGTTGGTTCAAATTCATATTAATCCCATGTGGGGTTTCCAAGGAGTTGGAGTTGGTGGATTTGAACTGTCAACCTTACAGACCTTGCAGTGAGCAGTCAAATGCTTATCCTACACCACTTCACTAGGACTCCTGTTGTTGTTGTTGCTAAGTGCCCTGGAGTATGTTCCAACTCAAAGCAACTCAGTATAGAGTTTCTGACGAGCAACTGGTAGGTTTGAAGCTATGAATTCCCATTTTATCCAGCTCAGTTGTCTTTCTTGAACTCCACACCGATATTTCCAATTCTCACTTGAAAATATGCCTCCAAGTTTCTAACCCATTCATCTATAGACTTGCCATGAATCAGAATCAGTTTGACTGCTGTGACTTTTTTGCTGTTGCAGTTGCTGCCTTTTTGCGTTCCTAATTTGTGTGTATAAACTTTAAGTCACACAACTTCTCAGCTGGGATAAATTCTAGATTCTCCTTGCTCCTGGATTCTTCTTTACCAAGCCAAGTCAAGCCCAGTGAGTCTGTTCTTCCAAAACAGCTTCTGAGTGTTCGTTTTATATATATTCCTACTACCTGAAGTTTGGCTATCATCACCTTACCTCTTTCCTGAACTGGTCTTACTTATTGATCTTTATTCCACTTGGTCCAGCAGCTTTCACATGGCTGAAAACAATTCTTCATTATTCTAAAATGCAAAATCCTTCAATGACTTCTGCTAAGGACAACATATGAAATTACTTTCCCCACATAGATCACCTTCTGACAGTCCAGTGCTGGCGCAATGGGTGTGTGAGTAAAGTAACTTGAAGGGATGGACTCAACAGTGTGGAATCTCCCTCACCAACCATGAGCTTGTGTTGTGTGAGATGCTCATTGGTCAGTGCTAGAGGCCAACACTGAGCCCTTGCTATACCACCCTCCCATAAAGAAACTAGTCAGCCACTTGATCCTGGTTGATGATATCAAACTCCTTCTATCCTGGTGTGGTGCTGTAAGATGTAGGATAATCACTTTATGTTAAGGTTGGTTTGAACCGAAAGGTCATTGGTTTAAACTCACCAACCACTGCTCAGAAACCCTATACAGGGTCACTATGAGTTAGAACCTGCCTGACAGTGCTTAAAACAACAACTTCCACCCTGGAGATGGAATGACTTACCCTTAATACGATTATGATGCACAAAGAATCAGGGCGTGTCTTTTCTGCCTTTAGTGCTGTAACTAGAATCATAATTTGAAGGCTTATAGAATATCTGAAATACCATTGTCATCATCAAGAATCTACCTGAGGGCAGAGGTGCAGAAAAACCAGAGAAAGCAATTTCTCAGAGCAGCTCCAGAGTTTTGGATCTAATATAAGGTGCTGGGCATCAGTTTCCCACACCCACCGGTGGAGAAATCTGACTGGAAGGAAAGTACGGCAATTTCTGAATCGATTGGGACCCTCCCTGTGGGCCCCTCAGCCTGGGCTGAGATCAGAAGGTGGGGCCATATACATGCTGATACAGTGATACAGCACTAAAAATCACAGAGCGTCATCTGGAAAAAGAGGTGTGACAGATTTTATACTTTTCTTTCTTCTTTTCCCCTGTTGCACCTTCACTGCCGGCCTGGACACCTTCAGGCAGGTGGGAGTGCACCCCCCAAAGGGTCCAGCATTGTGCCCATAATTTTCCCACAGCATAGGGAGGAGGTCCC
This sequence comes from Chrysochloris asiatica, assembly GCF_000296735.1. NCBI lineage: Eukaryota > Metazoa > Chordata > Mammalia > Afrosoricida > Chrysochloridae > Chrysochloris > Chrysochloris asiatica. Next base: position 24,412,799 of record NW_006408519.1, read on the forward strand.
TGGGGGCCCCATTGGTGCCACAGGATGATCCTTTTTATGACATCTGACTCTGGAACTCAGCCCTAAAGTTGACCTGGGTGGGACCCTTTATTCCTGCCTCACCTAGCAAGAAACAGCATGTCTGGCCATATAGCCAAACCATATGTGCACATTGTAAAACCCCAACATAAAAGGCAAGAGCCAACACCAACTACTATATACAAGGATGCAGCTATTTTGAGAATTATGCTGTACATACCGCAGATATCTAACTGACCTTCAGAGATAAAAATAGCAGACAATCTTTTTCCCTTCATTCCTCATTATCTATCTGTGCACCTCCACAGTGGTGACTAGAGGAGGGGTCTGAGCGAGTGGACACCCCCACCCACCACTGGAAGTTTCTACTATGCACACACACTGACCTGCACAACAAAGGCTACTGGTTAGTCAGCTATGGTTTTATTTTTGTTTTTGAGTGGTGGTTTAGGTCTTTACATTTATATTATTGCTGTTTTGGGTCCTTTTGGTCTCACTTTTTTCCTGGAGATGAGAGTTATCTCTCCCTACCTACCCAAGAAGAGACAGCAAGCATGGCCATATAGCCAACCTACAAGCATACCCCATAATATTCCACCAACTGGACAGGAGCCAATACCAGCTTCTATGCATTACACATGAAAAAGGAAGCCTATCTCCAGATCACATCTACCAGGAGACACTCAGTAACCTTAACAATACAGCACATACATTCATTTCATTTAATCATTGAAATTGCACCTAACTACTGAAAATGTCTAAGAAAAAACAACAAAAATTCTCAGCACATGTCTAAAAACAGAAAAGAGTAACTGAGACAAATGAGCTAGAGGCAGACATATACCCCCCACTAGAAGAAGAGCAGACTTTGGATCTGCCTGAGAAGGAAGTCAGAAGAATGATATGAAGACAAATTTAAATGCCCCACAGAAGGGTGGATGAAAATCAGGGAGAATTCAGGAAAGTGCTACATGAGCAATCAAACAAGATAGATATAGCATTGGAAACAATTCAAAACCTGAAAAAAGAGGTCCAGATGATTAATAATAAAATATCAGAAATGGACAATACACTGAAAGGGCAAAGGAATAGAAATGCAGAGATGGAAGCCACCACCAGCAAACTGGAAGACAAACCTCTCAATACTGCTAAGATAGAAGAACAAGCAGAAAAAAAGATTGAAAATTCTGAAGAGAGTCTAAGATTCATACTGGATAACATGAACAGGAATAACTTAAGAATTACTGGCATTCTGGAAAAGGAAGACTCACACAAGTCTACAGAAGAGATAGTTGAGGGTCTTCTGGAAGAAAATTTCCCTAACAACTTGAAGGATGAGAAGATAAACATTCAAGAAGCTGAATGAACCCCAGGAATGATAGTCCTCCAAAGAAAATCATGAAGACATATCATAATCAAGCTCTCCAAAATCAAAGACAAGGAGAGAATCCTAAAAGCAGCCAGGGAAAAGAAAAGTGTTATTTACAAAGGCAAGCAAATCAGATTAAGCTCTAACTTCTCAGCAGAAACCATGCAAGCAAGAAGGCAATGGAGAGACATATATAAAACCTTAAAAGAAAAATAAAAACTGCCAACCAAGAATCACCTATCCAGCAAAACTGTCAATCAAATACAATGGTGCAATCAAAACATTCCAGGATAAACAGAGGCTAAGAGATTTTTTCAAAACCAATCCAGTGCTTCTCAATATCCTAACGGGAGTTCTTTGGAATGAAAACCCAGACAACAACCAGAGATTGACAGATGTGGCAACACCACCTGGAACTCAGTCGACAGACAGCAGAGTTCAGAACAGAACAAAATTACAACAATGAATTCAGAGGACCTGTGAGGCCTATCAAAGACCAAAATAATAACAATGTCAAAGAAGGGAAAAACATAGAAACAGAGATCCAGGTGGTAAGGAGGTCAGGTAGATTGCAGGATACAATAGACTGTCTTAAATTAAGGGAAAAGTTAATAGGAAATAGGGTAACCCCAAAGAAAATTAATGCTTCACAATTTACCATGAAAATGAAGATGCAAGTAGAACAAGGAAACATTGAAACTAAGAAGAAACTGATAAGAAATAGCACAAAAAACATGAACTCAGCACAAGAAGGCATGCAGAACACAGGAATGAACAGCACCACAAAAAATTTAACATAATGACAGCAATTAATTCATACCTATTGATAATTACACTGAATGTCAATGGATTAAATGCACCAGTGAAGAGACAGAGAATGGCAAAATGGATAAGAAAATAAGACCCTTCAATATGCTGCTTGCAAGAGACACACCTTATACACAAAGACAAGAATGACTAAAAGTTAAAGGATGGAAAAAAAATACCAAGCTAATTGCAATAAAAAATAAGCAGGACTGGCAACACTAATCTCTAATAAAATAAAGTTAAAGGCAAAAACCAGCATAAGAGATAAAGAAGGACACTATCTTATGATTAAATGGTCAATTGAGCAAGATGACATAACCATAATAAGTATC
>NW_006408519.1:24415489-24417535 GCF_000296735.1 Chrysochloris asiatica
AAAAGGGATAGAACAATCAGAAAGAAATTCAACAAAGATACAGAGGAACTAAACAACACAATCAGCACTGTACCTCATAAAAGAGCACAGAACATTCAACCCAACAACAGCACAATATGCATTCTTCTCCAGTTCACACGGAACATTCTCCAGCATTGACCATATGTTAGGTCACAAAGCAAGTCTCAATAAATTTACAAACATCAAAATACTACAGAGCATGTTATAAGACCATTCTAAAGAAGGGTAATCCTACAGGGAAATCATTGAATAATATCATTAATATCACATACAAATACATTTTTTGAAGGTGATTAAAAACCAATTGCAACAGTGCATCGACAGGGAGATGCCAGAAATTCAAGATGAATCCAGAAGAGGTCGTGGGACAAGAGATATCATTGTGACAACAGATGGATTTTGACTAGAAGCAGAGAACACCAGAGAGATGTTTATTTGTGCTTTATTGTCTACACAAAACCATTCAAATATGTGAGTCATAAGAAACTATGGATAGTATTGTGATGGATGGGTATACCAGAACACTTAACACATTGTTGTTGTTGTTGTTAAGTGCCATTTTAATACATAGACCTGAACATAAACCAAGAGGCAGTCATTCAAACAGAACAAGAGCATACTGAATGCTTAAAATCAGGAACGTGTACATCAGGGCTGTATCCTTTCACTGTACTTATTAAATATGTATGCTGAGCAAATAATGTGAGAAGTTGGATTGTATGAAGACTAATGTGACATCAGGATTGGAGAAAGACTATTAACAACCTAGGATAAGCAGATGACACAACCTTGCTTGCTGAAAGCAAAGAAGATTTGAAATACTTACTAATGATGATCAAACAGCACAGCCTTCAGTATGGATTTCACCTCAATTTAAGAGAAAGAAAATCCTAACAACTGGACCAGTAAATAACACCATGATAAATGGAGAAAAGACTGAAATTGTTCAAGACTTCATTTTGCTTAGATATAAAATTAAACTCATGGAAGTAGTAGTCAAGAAATCAAATGACATATTACATTAGGTAAATATATAGCAAAATACCTCTTTAAAGTGTTAAAGGGCAAAGATGTCACTTTGAGGACTAAGGTGGGCTTGACCCATGCCATGTTATTTTCAATCACTTCATATGCATGTGAAAGTTGGACAGTGAATAAGGAAGTATGGTGTTGGTGAAGAATATTGAAAGCACCATGGACTGCCAGATGAATAAACAAGTCTGTCTTGGGAGAAGTACACCCAGAATACTCCTTAGAAATAAGGATGGTAAGACTTTGTCTCTCGTACTTTGGGCATGTTGTCAAGAGGGACCTGTCCCTGGAGAAAAACAATGTGTTTTGTCAAGTGGAGGGTCAGAGAAAATGAAGACCCTCAAGGAGATGGATTGACAGAATAGCAGCAATAAAGGGCTCAAACATATGAGTGTTGGTGAGGATAGTGAAGGACATGGCAGTATTTCATCCTGTTGAGCATAGGGTTGCTATGAGTCAGAACCAACTCAATGGCACCTAACAATAACAACTTTTACAAATGACTACCTGAAGTACAAAGAGGTTAGGTAGCGTGTCTAAGGATATATTACTGCGGAGTGCTAGAGTTAGTATTTGAAACCAAGGAATGTAGATCCAGAGATGTTGAGCTTAGAAACTCTCCTGTTTTGCTATGTACAGAAAGTTGATCTATCAACTTTTAATTATAAGGCAGTGTCTTCCAAGAAAATGTGCCTAATGCTTTTGAGGAATATTTGTTGTGTATTTTACTACAAATGATTTGGCTTGATAGTGGGAAATGTTGCCAAATATCTCACAAGACGCTGGGTTGATAGAAAGTAAATGTTCCTCTGCTATTTTATAGTTATATTTTGTTCTACATGTTTCTTTGACATGTATCAATCCAGCAGAAGAGCTGTCTTCTACATAGAGTGTAGGAACCCAAAGGTTATGCATAGGTGATCTATTGGCATACAGGGAGAAAGACTAGAATGTTTACCTCAGTAGTTTAAAGGTTCTACTGTTGTTGTTGTT
>NW_006408519.1:24420460-24432183 GCF_000296735.1 Chrysochloris asiatica
GAATTGATGCTTTTGAGTTATGGTGTTGGAGGAGAATATTGAAAGTGCCATGGGCTGCCAAAAGAACCAATAGATCTGTGTTGGAAGAAGTGCAACCAGGGTGGCCAAACTTCTTTTCTCATACTTCGTACCTATTGTCAGGAGGGACCAGTCGCTGGAGAAGGTAAGGTTGAGGGTCAGAGAAAAAGAGGAAGACCCCCAACGAGATGGATTGGCCAAGTGGCAACATCGATGGACTCAAGTGTGGCAACAGTAGTGAGATTGGCCCAGGATTGGGCAGTGTTTCGTTATGCTGTACATAATGTCACTATGGATCGATACCAACTTGATGGCACCTAACAACGACAACAGACAACACTTAACAACAACAACAACTTTGTCAGAAATCAGGACTTTGAACTAGTTTATTCAGTCAGGTTCCAATCCCTCTAAGAACTGATGATAGTCACTTGTTGTTAAGTGCCGTTGAGTATGTTTCGACTGATAGCAACCCTGTATTGGGTTTCCGAGCAGCGACTGGTGAGCTTGAACCACCAACCTTGTGGTTCAAACCAACCTTGCTGTCCAGCACATTAACCCATAGCACCACACCAGAACTCCAATAATCACCTGAAGATATTGTTAATATGTAGATTCGGGTTCAATCTATCTGGGGTGGAAATGCAAATTCAAAGTCCCTTCTGTTTTAATCTCATTTTATAGATGAGGAAATTAGGGCTAGAAAGATTAAGTAATTTTCCCATGGTCACACAGCTAGGATCAGATTCAAGATTCAAGTTTACATAATCTGGTTCCAACGCCTTTGCTTCTAAACAATACACTATTGTATGGGAGCAAAACATATGCCAGTTCAACCATTTCTCCATTCACAATTTATTGACATTGATTACATTCCTCAAATTATGCAACTATTCTCTCTCCTTTTCTGATTTGTCTCTCCCATTAACAGAAATTCCAGTTCCCTAAGCTTTCCATCAATGCCTTTGAATTTCTTTTTACTGATTTAACCTGGATTTGAGCAAAGAGGTCATGTAATATATATATATTATACACATATTTTGCTGTTTCAGGCAGAGCTAAGCCTTTGGGGATTTCATAGCACTATTTTCATAGTGGCATGATTTTGCATAAGTAATTGTATCAATATTTATTACCATCTCTCTCTCTTAGTCTTGCAATCAGAGAGCTTGTATACTAGGTGTCCTTCAACCTGGCAGAAATGCTAAAAAATGAAATTACTTTTGTCGGTTGTTGTTAGCTCTGATTCATGATGACTGCTCAGCAGAACAAAATCGTGTCCAGTCTTAAACCTGCTTCATGATTGGTGGTGTACTTGTCAGTTTTTGCAGTATTGTATAATCCAAATGTCTTCCAATAAAGAGAGGTCCTCTTCCAGCCCTGTATCAAGGACTAGTCTGTTGAGACCCATAGGGTTTTCACTAATTGTTCAGAAACATATTGCCAGGTCTTTCTCTCTTGTCTATCTTAGTCTAGGAGCTACTATATGTGACTCTCCTGATACATGAAATACCAGTGGCGCAGCTTTCAGCATGACAACAACATGCAGCCACCACAGTAGGAAAACCAGACAGATGGTGGTGGCACCGAGTAGGACGCAATAAACATTTATTAAATAATTTATGGATTAAAAATAACCTTGTGAGATGAGTATTATTAGCTGGCTGGTTAAGAATTCTATGAAAGTCATTCTGTGGAAGGGAGGTTAAACCTTTGCATGGCGTTAATGAGCTTTTCCTCTGGGCTGTATCTTATTCCTAAAATGTAAATGGCTTGCTTCATGACCAGTGGGACTTTTTAAGGCCATTAGTATTCTAGGCGAGGAGAAAAGATGTCGAAAGTTCCCTCTAGCTGACCTACTGTACTTTGTTTTGAATTAAACTCTGCCTGTGTTTCCTGAAAACTTCGTCAGTCCCCTAAAGACTTGAAAAGAAATCGTTTCTATACAACCATCTTGCTAGGAGGCCTTTACTGAAATTGTCCTGAAGAAGAAATTATTCTTCACCCCTGGGGTCACTTGGTAGCTAAAACAGACTTCCCTTTTTTCTTTTAATCTGTTCTACTTCACTGGCTCTCTTTGTGCGTGTTCTTAAAGGTATTGCCTTATTTACTTTGATGGTTTCTCAACTAATTGAATACAGCAGCAAATTCTTTCTTCCTGACTCTCTTGGATGTTTCTACTACCCCAAGGGGAAGGATTCTCATCAGACAGCGTAGCTTAGAGATACTTGCTCATTGAAGCTACTTTAAAAGTTGTTGCTATTTATGGGGCTGATAAAAGTTTGCACATTTGGAAAAAATATACAGAACAGCGTAAACTGCCTTGTTGTGGCTGTGTAGGGTTCTCATAATTTATGGATGGTGGTGGTGGTAGTGTGCAGGGGAGTCGGTTCCGACTCATAGTGACCTTTCACAGGGTTTCCGAGGCTGTAAATCTTTATGGGAGCAGAACGCCTCATCTTTCTCCTGAGGAACTGCTGGTAGTTTCGAACTGCCAACCTTGAGGTTAGCAACCCTATTCGTAACCACTACGCTACCAGAGCTCCTTTACAGGAGCAGAAAGCTTCAACTTTCTCCTGCAGAACCGTTGGTAGCTTCTAACTGATGACCTTGAGGTTAGCAGCCTGACTCATAACTACTACGCTACCAGAGCTCCTTAATTTATGGATAGAGGGGTAGGTTCTGAAAATACAAAAAACAGATGTCATGTGGCTGATTTTTAGGTCTGAATATATTGTGATCAAAGGGCCCTAATATTATTTAAAGATAAAACAAAATCCACAAGGAACTATGGCATTACCTGTATCTGAAGATAAAGAACACAAACTAAGGTCCAGATCATATAGGAACACTACCAGAAAGGGGAGTCCTGTTGTGGTGCTGTAGGATAAGCACTGGACTGTAAGGTCAAAGGTTCAAACACCAGTTTCTCCTCAAAAATCCACTTGATGGCATTTAGTAACAGCAACTACAGCCAGGAAGAAAGAATTAATTGCCTTAGAATTCAATCCTTCCTTCTGACATGGCGATGACTTTTTCCTAATCTCATAGTTAGCGGATACTTTGTAATTCATGTCTACATTATGTCTGTATGCCACATAAATACACATGGTGTGCATGCAGGCACACATACACACACGGAAATATGAACACACAGCACACACCAAAGAAAAGGAGACCCACAACCATCGTTTTCACTCTCCTTTCTGGTGAAGTGTTGGCCTGTGTTAATTAAGGCTTTGTGTCGACTTGACTGAGGCAGGATTCTCTGCTTTGGCAGTGAATGCATTGTAAAGCCCCTGTCCCTCCACCCCAGTGATGGTTGTTGTTGTTATGTGCCGTGGAGTGGGTCCCGACTCATAGCGACCCTGTACCGACTATCATATAATCAACTCCCATGATGCAATCTGCTGTGAGAAGTCAGCCAATTGAAAGGACGTTTTCTTGGGGATGTGGTCTGCTTCTAATATATGGAACATTGAAGCAAAGCTTGTTTGCTTTCTGCCGGGTCTGGGTCCTGTTTCTGCCTCGTCAGCTGACCTCAGGCTCTTTGGATTTGAGTCAGTGGCCTGTGCTGTTGCCTGCTGACCTTGGATGTCATAAGCAGCCTGACATCTTGCCAGCCCTGGCTTGCCTGCCTGCTGCCTGACCGGCTGATCTTTGTTCATCTGACCCACTGACTTGGGACTTGGCCACCTCTACAGCTGTGTGAGCCATTTCTCTTTACATATACACGTACAAGCTTCACTGTTTGGACTTCAGTTAGCCTAAGATAGACTGCTAACTGAAAGGTCAGTGGTGTGAACCTGTCAGCCGCTTTGTGGGAAAAAGATATGTCAGTCTGCTGCTGTAAAAATGTACAGCCTTAGAAACCCTGGTGAGCAGTTTGACTCTGCTTTATGGGGTCCCTATGAATCCGAGTTGACTCCTCTGCAGTGGGTTTCATTTGGTTTCTCCATTCTTGTCCTCATCTGTCCAAATCCATTTTATAAAATACCCTCTAAGACATTTTGCCACGATGAGGATTATATTTGAGCTGCTATACAATTCTAAGAAAAGATTCCTCCCATCATCTTCCACACATTTCCCCAGACCAGAGTTGGGGATTTTCCAAGCGTCTATGTTTAGTATGTTGTATGTATAATGAATCATAGTGTCCACCTGTAAGTGTCATAAACAGATGATATAAATATGCTTGCATAATGTGACTCAAAACACATCTCCAGTTTTAGCTAGAGTTCAAACAATATTCACAGTTCCAAGAAACTTGTGGCTTGAAAGTTCAGGGTCAGTGGGAGGAGAATACTGGAAGACTGAGAACCTGTGTTCCCTGTTGCCTGTCCTTGCAGACTGAATCAAAGGGGCCAGCGAGCAGGGGAAGTCAGGGAGGAGTGACAGGAAAACCTGTCTTCCATTTGCTCTTCAAGTCAATCATTTTAAAGAGTCCCAGGAAATTTGCTTTTGGATACCAAGAGAGTGGGTGGTATCACACATGTTCTTCCCTCTTCCTGGAATGCTGTCTCCTTTGTTTTTCCCTGATTTTCTTCCCTCATTTAGGACTGAGTTTCAAGGTGAGTTTCCTCCACTATGGATTAATACACTGGACTGTAAGGTCTGTTTTAACCACAAGGTTAGCATTTTAAGTTCACCAGTCACTTCTCAGAAACTGTATACAGGGTTGCTATGAGTCGCAACCAACTCTCAGCAAACATCAACAACAACATGCTCTAAAAGGAGTCCTGGTATGCTGCTGCAGGATAATGTGCTAGAAATCAAGGTCATATTGAGCCACAAAGTCAGCGGTTCAAACCCACCAGCTGCTCCTTGGAAATCCTATACAAGATCACTGTGAGTCTGAACTGTGAGTAGCACTTAACACCAACAACAACATGCTCTAAATGGACTCCTGGTGCAGCACTGTAGGATCAGCACTGGACTTCAAACCACAGATCAGTCGTTTAAACCCACCAGCTACTCATCAGAAACCATACAAGTTCACTGTAAGTTGTAACTGACTTGACAGCACTTAACAACAACATGCACTAATAGAAGTCCCTAGGTGCTACAAAGCTTGAAGAAAAAGTTAGTGGTTCAAACCCACCCAGAGACTCCTTGGAAGAAAGCCCTAGTAATCTGCTTCTAAAAGGTCATGGAGTATAGTTCTTGTTTACAAATGTGGAACCTCCATGAGTCAGTTGGTTGGGTTTTTTTGTTTTGTTTTGTTTTGTTTTTCGGTTTGTGCTTTGATGACACACTGTACTTCTCCCATCCTTACTTTAACTAGATTCCTCTGTAATTGCATTCTTCATAGCTATCTTTTTCACTAGAGTGGAATCACTAGGGCAAGCACTTTACCATCTCATATACTAATGCCTGGCCACCAACAAGCGCTGTGCTTAGCACTTAGTGGGCATGAACTAAAATTGCTAATTTTAAGGCCTCTTCCAGTAAATAAATCATTGATAAAGCTAAACAGTCTCATTAAAGTTCATTACGGTATTATTTGGCTTCTTAATGATTGCTAAGAACTGACTTCTGAAGGGAAAAAGCACAGGCATCATTGATTCTGGGAGGTTTCATTCATTCCCCTGTACTTCTATCTCACAGCATCAACTCAAGTATCCTCTCCTTTCTGAAGTTTTGTCTGGTTTTCTTGGGCAGTTAGTTTTTTGTTTGTTTGTTTGTTTGTTTCTATGATTACACAGTGCTAATCGATACCATAACCAGATGCTGCTGAGTCATTTCTGATTCATGATGTGTCAGAGTAGAACTGTGCTGTATAGGGTTTTCAACAGCTGGGTTTTTGGAAGAAAATCACCAGACTTTTCTTCTGAGTCCCCTCTGTGTAGATTAAACCTTCAGCCTTCTAATTAGTGACTGAGCAAGTGAACTGTACTGCCCAGAGACTCCATGCTTTTTCTGTATTGTTGCTGTGTGCCATTGAGTGAGTTTTAACCCATATCGACCCTGTGTAGGGTTTCCAGGGTGCTGCTGGTGAGTTTGAAGTGCCAACCTTGCAGTTCAAATTGACTTTAGTCCAGTGCACTAACCACAGTGCTACAACAGGATTCCTACTCCATGGTACTTCATTCTTTTTATCCTTTCCTGTTAGGTCACTAAGGAGTCCTGGTAGCATAGTATGTGATGAGTTGGGCTGCTAATTGCAAGGTCAAGAGTTCGAATCTACCAGCCACTCTGCACAGGAGAAAGATGAGGCTGAAAGATTTAGAACCTCAGAAACCTATAGGGTTGCTGTATCAGAACCACAAGCACCACGACTAGATCATTAGCTACTTACAGTCACAAACTGGAGCTGACGCTCTTCTACCTCATTTTTGGAACATAGCACCTTACCCAGCATAGATGATGAGAAAAGTAGAACACCTATTCATTCATTTAACCAAGATTTAATAAATATTTATTGAGAACCCAACTATTTACCAAGTGCTGTTTTAGGTGTTTCAAATCCATCAGTATAATATTCTCTAGTCAAGTAAACATTTGATGGTTTTTGCCTTTTCCCAAAACTGAAGAAATGGTTTATAGATTCATTTTGTAATTATGTTGACCTAAGAGATACAGACAGATATAAGCTACTTAATACTAGGGGTTGAGTTCTTAGGTGGTACAAGCTTATTGGAGTATCTCTGTTGTTAAGTGCCATAGAGTCGATTCCAACTCATAGCAATCCTATACAGGGTTTCCAAGTAGCAGCTGGTGGATTTTAACCACTGACCTTCTGGTTTACAGTCTAGTGCTTATCATACAGCACCACACCAGGAGTCCAGTGTATATCTAGTTATGGGATATACCTACTATCCATAAGATGTATATACTGTAAAAAAATATATATATACAAAAAGTACTAAAGTTAGAAAATAATATGTATGTTTACCTAGGGTTTCCATGGACTCAAATACAAGACCTCTTTGAAGTGTTGAAGAGTAAAAAGTTGTCAGTTTGAGGATTAAGGTACACTTGACCCTAGCCAAGGTATTTTCAATAACCTCATATGCATGTAAAAGTTGGACAGTGGATAAGGAAGCCCATAGAAGAATTGATGCATTTGAACTATGGTGTTGGAGGAGAACATTAAGAGTACCATGGACTGCCAAAAGAACAAATGAATCTGTGTTGGAAGAAGTACAGCCAGAATGCTCCCTGGAAGCCAGGATGGCCAGACTTTGCCTCTCATACTTTGACATATTGCCAGGAGGGACCAGTCCCTAGAGAAGGATATCAGGTGAAGTAGAGGGTCAGAGAAAAAGAAGAAGCCCCCAGTGAGATGGATTGGCACAGTGGTAGCTACAATGGGCTCAAATGTAGCAACGATGGTGAGGTTGGCCCAGGACCAAGCTGTGCTTCATTCTGTTGTGTATAGGGTTGCTATGAGTCAGTACCAACTTGATGGTAGCTAACAACAACAACAATAAAGATCCCACTTACGTTTTTATTATAAAATTCTCAAAATGTGCTAAAGGCTAAAAGCTTGGCAACCTTAAACCTGTTCCTAAAATTACATTTAATTAAAATGTGTAATGTACCTCTCAACCAAACTCACTGCCATTGAGTCTGTCCCAATTCACAGTGACCCTGCATAGGATTTCTGAAGCTTTACATCTTTATGAGAGCAGAAAGCAATTTTCTTCTTCAAAGCAGTCAGTAGGCTTGAACCACCTACCTTGCTATTAGCAGTTCAGTGCTTACCCTACACCACCACATTAGGGTCTGATGACATGTCCAAAGTATATGAGAAAAAGTTTTACCATCCTGGCTTCTAAGCAGCATTCTAGCTACACTTCTTCCAACACAGATTTGTTTGTTCTTCTGGCAATCTATGGTACTTTCAATATTCTTTGCCAACATAATATTTCAAATGTTTCTTCTTCAATTTTCCTTAAACATTGGTCACCATGGATTGGAACCAACTCAACAGCACTTATTAACAAGAACAATTTTCACATGCACATGAGGTGATTGAAAATACCATGTTTTGGCTAGGTGCATCTTAGTATTCAAACTGACATCTTTGCTCTTTAACACTTTAAGCAGGTCTTTTGCAGCAGATTTGTCCAATGCAGAACTTCCTTTGATTTTTGACTGCTACTTCCATGGATGTTGATGATGGGTCAAAATAAAATGAAATCCTTGACAACATGAATCCTTCTTCGTTTATCCTGATGTTGCTTACTGGTCCAGTTGTGAGGATTTTTGTTTCCTTCATGTTGAGGTGTAATCCATACTGAAGATTGTCTTTAATATTTATTAATAAGAGCCTCATGTCCTCTTCTCAGCAATCAAAGTTGTGCCATCTGCATATTGCAGGTTGTTAATGAGTCATCTTCCAATTCTGTTGTGCGTTCTTTTTGTATAGTCCTGCTTCTCAGATTATTTGCTCAGCATACACATTAAATAAATATGGTGAAGGAATATAGCCCAAATGCACAGCTTTACTGATTTTAGACCTCACAGTATTCCCTTGTACTCAAATGACTGCCTCTTTGACTATATATAGGTTTTGAATGAGCACACTAAAGTATTCTTTAATTCCCATTCTTTGCAGTGTTACCCATAATTTGTTATGATCCACACAGTTGAATGCCTTTGGATAGTCAAAGAGAAAAAAACACAGGGGAATATCTTTCTTATATTCTCTGCTTTCAGCCAAGATTGATCTGATATCCACAATGACATCCCTCATTCCACCTCCTCTTCTGAATCTGGGTTAAATTCTTGGAAGTTCCCTGTCGATTTTTGGAATTATCTCCAGCAAATTTTAATTGCATGTGATATTAATGACATTGTTAGATAATTTCTATACTCTGTTGGATTATCTTTCTTTAGAATGGACATAAATATGGATCTCATCTATTCAGCTAGCCAGGTATTTATCTTACAAATTTCCAGTCATAGAACAGTGAACACATACTGTGTTGCATTCATTTGTTGAAACATCTTAATTGGTATTTATTTGATCAACTCATAGAGTCTTATTTTTTGCCATCATCAGTACACATTGGACTTCCTTCTTCAATATCACTGAGTTTTAATCATATATTACTTTCTGAAATGTTGATCATCCACCAATTCTTTTTGTTACAGTGACTCTGTATTTTTCCCATCTTCCTTTGAGGCTTCCTGGTGAGGTTCACATGTGTTATCATTTATGTTGTTGAATAAGGTATTTCCAATGAATAAGTTGTTGGTTTTTGTAAAGTTCTATCATACAGTCCTCAGCATCGTTTCTATCACCAAAGCCATATTTTTCAACTACCAACCCTTTTTCTTTGTTTCCAATTTTCACATATAAATCATTAGTAACTATCAATGCAACTTGACTGCATGTTTGATAAATTTCATACTGTAAAAGTTGGTAAAAATATTTCATTTCTTCATCTATGGCATTAGTGATTGGTGATACATTTTATTAATAGTCATATTAACTAGTATTCTTTGTAAGTGTATGGATGCTATCCTATCATTGACAGCATTGTACATCAGTATAGATCATCAAATGCTGAGGAGTGATAAAACAAATTTGTTATTGTTGTTGTTAGGAACAGTTAAGTCAGTTCTAATTCATAGCAACCCCATGTACAACAAAATGAAATACTGCCAAGTACAGCCACTATGTCAGTCCATCTTGTTGAGGTCGTCCTGTTTTTTACTGACCTTATATGCATATGAGGTGATTGAATGTACCATGACTTGGGTCCAACACACCTTAGTCCTCAATGTGACAATTTTCAACATTGTATTGTCAACATTTTCAAAATGTTTTTTGCAGCAGATTTTCCCAATGCAAAACATCCTTTGCTTTTTGATTTCTGCTTCCATGAACATTTACTGTGGATCCAAGTAAAATGAAATTCTTAACAACTTCAATCTTTTCTCTGTCTATAATGCTATTATCTATTGGCCCACTTATGTGGATTTTTAGTTTTGTTACATTGAGACATAATCCATACTAAAGTCTATAGTCTTTGATTTTTCTCCAGTAAGTGTTTCAAGTGCTCTTGACTTTCAGTAAGCAAGTTTGCATCATCTGCATATCACAGTTTGTTTAAGAGTCTTCCTTCAATCCTGATGTAGCTACTTGGATTATTTGCTGAGTACACATATAGCATAACTATGGTGATAGAATACAATGCTAAAGCAAACCTTTCCTACTTTTAAACCATTCTGTCTCCTCTTGTTTTACTATCCCCTATTAGTCAAATAGGTCTTGGTTATTACCAGTCATTTGACATAGAAGGTGATATATGGAATATAAATTTTCATGTCAATTATTGTCCAGTAGCTGGCTTCATTTCTGAGTCAGTAAACAAAAATTCTAAGAAGCAAACTTTTAGGGCTGATTGAAAAACTAATAATCTTTAATGGAAAGACGTGTGTCTCTAGTTCCCAAATTTAAGAAGCTGCTGGAACTTAAATTCATGGCAGTAGATTCATCTATAATATAATATGGGAAGGCAGATGGTGACTTTTTATTTGCTAGCCTGTGAAGGAAACATTTATCAAATTATTTTCAGAATTATACTACCATATCTTAACATTTCTTAATGAGCTGAGTTGCACTGCTGACTTCAGAAGTTGGCCCTTGTTCACTATATAACTTGAGTCCCTTAGGGTAAACTTTAAAGCCAAATGAAACCTATTGCTGTTTAGTCAAATTACTATTCATAGCAATGCTATAGGACAAAGCAGAACTGCCCCACAAGGCTTCCCAACCTTTATTCTTCATAGAAGCAGACTGCCACAGCTTTCTCCCACAGACTAGCTGTGGGGTCTTGCCATCAACCTTTTGGTTAACAGTTGAATGCTTAGCCTCTGCATTACCAAAGCACCTGGATGAACTATTATTGTTGTTGTTAAGTGTCATCAAGTCAATTTTGACTCATAATGATTCTGTGTAGGGTTTCCAAGGAGCAGCCTGTATATTTGAACTGCCAAGCTTGCATCTAGCAGTCCAGAGCTTATCTTATAGCATCATACCAGCATGAACTATGTTTCTGTTGTTGTTAAATGTCATTGAGTTGGTTCCAACTCATAGCGACACTATATTGTGTCTGGTTAAGTAATGTGGTGTCAGTTCCTACTCATAGTGACCCTGCACAGGGTTTCCAAGGAGGCAAATCTCTATGGGAGCAGAAAGCCTCATCTTTCTCCCATGGAACAGCTGGTAGTTTCGAAATGCTGACCTTGAGGTTAGCAGCCCAATTTGTAACCACTATGCAACCACCACCAGTTTGTTGTACTGTGGTGGCTTGTGAATTGCTGTGATTTTTAAAGCTATGCCACTGGTATTTTAAATACCAGCAGGGTCACCCATGGTGGACAGGTTTCAGATGAGCTTCCAGACTAAGACAGACTAGGAAGAAGGAGTGATGAACTACTTCCAAATATTTAGTAACTGAAAACTTTATGAATAGCAGAGAAACACTGTCAGATATAGTGCCAGAAAATGAGTCCTTCAGGTTGGAAGGCACTCAAAATGAGACTGAGGAGGAGCTGCCTCCTCAAATACGAGTTAACCGTGATGACATGAATGGAATAAAAGTTAACCGTGATGAAACGAATGGGAGAAAAGCCAGCTGGACCTTCATTTACTGATGGGGCACAACTAAGAATGAAAAGAAACAGCTGTAAACATCCACTGAAAATTGGTACATGGAATATATGAATCTGGGAAAATTGGAAGTTGA
>NW_006408519.1:24434858-24463232 GCF_000296735.1 Chrysochloris asiatica
TGTTTCGTTCTGCTGTGCATTAAGTTGCTATGAGTCAGTATTGACTCAAGGGTACCTAACAACAACAGCAATGCTATCAAAGGAATGTCTGGTAGGTTTGAACTGCCAACCTTATTGTTCAAACCAGCTTTGGGGTACAGCACCTCACCAAGACTCCAGGATGAACAATTGTTGTTGCTAAGTGCCATCGAGTTGGTCTAACTCATGACTCATAGTGACCCTGTATAGGGTTCTGAGGAGTAGCTGGTGAACTTGAACCACCAGCCTTGAGCTTTAAACCAACTTTGCAGTCCAGTCAATTTATCCACACATCGCAGCAATTATGAGGATGGTGCAGGACTGCATGGTGTTTTGTTCTGTTGTACGCAGGGTCGTTATGAGTCAAAACCAATTTGACAGAATTAACAACAACAAAGTGCATTAGAATCCCTGTTTTGGGTATAAGTGGTGCTGTGGGTACATTTGGTGGTTGTATGTGTGTTAACTCATAACAACTCATAACAACCCTACATACAACAGAACAAAATATCACCCAGTCTGCGCCCTCCTCACAATTGCTGCTATGCACTTTTTCCTCCACTTTACCAAGCATGATATCCTTCTCCAGGGGCCTGTGCCTCTTAATAATATGTCCAAAGTATGAGAGATGAAGTCTGGCCATCTTTGCTTCTAATGAGCAGAATATTAAAGGTACCAAGGAGTATCAGAAGAACACAAATTTGTTTGTTCTTCTGATACTCCATGGTACCTTTAGTATTCTTCTCTAACACCATAACTCGAATGCATCACTTCTTCTATGATCTTACTTATTCATTGACCAACTTTCACATGCATATGAGGTTATTGGAAATACCATGGCTTGAGTCAGGCACACTTTAGTCCTCAATTGACATCTTTGCTCTTGGACACTTTAAAGAGTTCTTTAGCAGCAGATTTACCTAATACACTACGTCATTTGATTTCTTCATTGCTGCTTCCATGAGTGTTAATGGTGGATTCAAGCAAAACGAAGTCTTTGACAACTTCAATCTTTTCTCCACTTATCATGATGTTATTCATTGGTCCAGAGGTAAGGATTTTTGTTTTCTTTACATTGAGGTTCAAGCCATACTGAAGGCTGTGGTTTTTTATCTTCATCATTAAGTATTTCAAATCCTCTTCATTTTTGGTAAGCAAGATTGTAATCATCTGCATATCATAGGTTGTTAATTAGCCTTCCTGCAATCCTGATACCACATTTTTCTTCATATAATCCAGCTTCTTGCAGTATTTGCTCAGCATACATATTGAATAAGTATTAAAACAGAATAAAACCCTGGTGTACCCCTTTCCTAATTTTAAACCATTCATGGTCCCCTTGTTTTGTTGAAACCACTGCCTCTTGGTCTCTGTACAGGTTCCTCATGAGTCTGAATAAGTGTTCCAGAATACTCATTCTCTGCAGTGTTGGACATAGCTTGTAATAATTGACACAATTGAAAATATTTGTGTAGTCAATACAGCACAAGTAAACGTCTTTCTGGTATTTTCTGCTTTCAGCCAAGATCCATCTACTGTCAACAATGACATACTCATTTCATAACCTCATCTGAATCCAGCTTGAACCTCTGGCAGTTCTCTGTCAATGTACTGTTGCAGCCATTTTTAAATTATCTTTAGCAAAATTTTACTTCCATGCAATGTTAATGATGTTAGGAGCAGGAAATGTGTGTCCTTTACAATCAAGCATTGAGAGCAGATAGGAATCACTCCTGCTGGAGGAAATTGGTACAGACCATGTTTTATCCTAAATGAGTCTGTGTCAAAGCTCTGCAGAATCTATAAATGTGTGAATCCAAACCACATTTTGTCCCTGGAAAGCCCAATCCTTAGAAAGACTATAAAACAGAACATTATTCACTGTGTCCAACAAGATTCATAAGAACATTCTTGATTAATCAACGACAAGGAGAAGGAAGGTACTCAACTCTTATAGTAGAAATATGACTAGAATAAAACTTTTGAAACCAGTTTTGGAGACTTGTTCTGTCATCCATTAGGAAACTGGCCCAAACCAGTTGATGTTGAGTCAGTTTCAGCTTGTGGGGACCCTAGATGTGTAAAGTAGAACTGTACTCCATAGAATTTTCAGGACTGTGGTCTTTTGGAAGCAGTTTACTAGGCTTGTCTTCCAAAGTGCCTCTGGGTGGATTTGAACCACCAACCTTTACATGAGTTAGTAGAGCAGTAAACATTTGTACCACCAAGTTAACCAACAAAAATCAAATCTGTTGCTATCGAGTCAATTCTAACTCATGGGGATCCCATGTGTTACATAATAGAGGAGCACTATAGAGTGCTGGTGTGGTGCTGTGGGCTAATGCGTCAGACTGCAAAGTCATTTGAACTGCAAGGTCAGTGGTTCAAGTTCACCAGCTGCTCCTTGGAAACCCTATGCAGGGTTGCTATGGGTCAGAATCGACTCAACAGCACTTAACAACATAGACTGTAATCTTGACAGAGGTACTTTGACAAGAGCTGCTGGTTGAGTTTGAACTATCAACCTGTAAGTTAGCAGCCAGTTGCAATGTGCTTGCCCCTCCCAGACACCTCAATGACTTTGATTTGATTAATGTATGGGACAAAAAAAAAAAAAAATCTTGGCCAACTGAGAAGCCATGTATACTTCTTCTTATTATTATTATGTGCCATTGAGCCGGTTTCCACTCAGTGACTCTGTATAGGGTTTCCTAGAAGCAGCTGGTGGATTTGAACCACTGACCTTGTAGTTCAAACTGACTTTCAGTCCAGTGCACTATCCCACAGTGCCACACCAGGACTTGTTAGGTGATATTATTTCCCATGACACTGGCTCTGAGACAAAAATTGGCAAGCCCATTTCATAGTTGGTATTTCTCCCTCCAGCAATCATCTTGCTCAAATGCCAAGATCCTCTTGCTTCTCTCCTAGCAACAACCAAATATATCTTGATGCTTCAGTGGAGAAAAACAAAAAAAAAAAACCTGTGAGAACTGAGATAGAACTGTCAGAAGTAAATTAAATCAGCTCCATGTTGTGGAGAAAAGTCCTAGTTTTGTTTGTTCTGGGGCCATTTAATCACTGGCTAGTGTCTTGAAAGATGTTGTTGTTGGCTGCTTTCAAGTTAGCTCCAACCCATGGTTGTATTGTTGTCAAGTGCCGTCTAGTCAATTCCGACCCATAGCGGCCCTGTATAAGGTTTCCAAGGAGCAGCTGGTGAGCTTGAACCACCGATTTTGCAGTTCAAATGGCTTTGCAGTCTGGTGCATCAACCCACAGTGCCACACCAGGTTCCAAACCATAGTGACCCTGTATTTCCAAGAAGCAACTGGTGAGTTTGAACTGCCAATCCTGCAGTTCAAACTGACTTTGTAGTCCAGTGAATTAACCCAAAGCACCACATTTGGACTCTAAAATAAATAAAAAACAAAGAGACTATGAGTACCATCTCTTAAGAGAGCTTCCACACCCCCAAACTCAAGTGTTTGTGCCTGATGAGCTATTTATTTACTGCTAGATTTGTGATGGATGAATCAACAAAGATACAGAACATATGGGTGAAATCTTGTTGCTGTTAAGTGCCATCGAATGGGTTCCATCTCCTAGTGAACCTCTAGAGGGTTTCCAAGGAGTGGCTGGTGGGTTTGAACCACCAAGCTTGTGGTTACCAGTCCACTTCTTATCGCACAGGACTCTGGTGGAATGTTAGTATTACAGAAAAGCGATTTCAACATTATGCAGAAGAAAAGTTTTGTTCAAAGTGAAGGAGACAGAAAAGAAAAGCAAATCATTCACATGGGGTAATAACGTTGGGGAAAGCCTGCCATTTTCCACATTCACATTCAATCTCTCCAGAAATTCTGTTGGCACTTTCCTCCAAATAAATCTAGGAAGTGCCCGCTTCTTCCCACCTCCACTTCTACTACCCTTTTATTGGCCACAGTCACCTCTAGACTTGACGATTATTGTAGCCTCTTAACTAGTCTTTCCCACTATGGCTGCTTCTTCAATCTCTTCTCAACTCAACAGCTGAGTAACCTTTAAAAACAAAAGGAGAGCTAGCCTCATTCTTCTCCGGCCAGGAACT
Organism: Chrysochloris asiatica; assembly: GCF_000296735.1. Taxonomy (NCBI): domain Eukaryota; kingdom Metazoa; phylum Chordata; class Mammalia; order Afrosoricida; family Chrysochloridae; genus Chrysochloris; species Chrysochloris asiatica. Next base: position 24,438,964 of record NW_006408519.1, read on the forward strand.
GGCGGTGGTGTAGGCAGTGGGAAAAGGGAGCCGCGTTCGGAGTGGGGGGTGAGTGGGTGGGGGGCGGGAATCGACCAGGGAAGGGATCTTGCTGCCATGGAGGACAAGGTGTTCACCAAAGAGCCAGACCAGTGGGTCGAGCAGCTGAACGAGTGTAAACAACTGAACGAGAACCAAGTGCGGACACTGTGCGAAAAGGCTAAGGAAATTTTAACAAGAGAATCAAATGTGCTAGAGGTTCGTTGTCTTGTTACCGTTTGTGGAGATGTTCGTAGTCAATTCCATGATCTTATGGAACTCTTTAGAATTGGTGGAAAATCACCAGATACAAACTATCTATTCATGGGTGACTATGTAGACAGAGGTTACTATTCGGTGGAGACTGTGACTCTTCTTGTGGCATTAAAGGTACATTATCCAGAACGCATTACAATGTTGAGAGGAAACCACGAAAGCCGACAAATTACCCAAATATATGGCTTTTATGATGAATGTCTGCGAAAATATGGAAATGCCAATGTTTGGAAATATTTTACAGATCTATGTGAGTATCTTCCACTTAGGGCTTTAGCAGCTGGACAGCTATTCTGCCTCCATGGTGGCCTCTCTCCATCCATGCATACACTGGATCATGTAAGAGCCCAGGATCCTTTACAGGAAGTTCCACATGAGGGTCCATTGTGTGATCTGCTGTGGTCAGATCCAGGTGGTCGTGGTGGGTGGGGTATTTCTCCACGTGGTGATGGCTACACTTTTGAACAAGACATTTCTGAGACCTTTAACCATGCCAATGGTCTCACACTGGTTTCTCGGGCTCACCAACTTGTAATGGAGGGATATAATTGGTGTCATGATCGGAATGTGGTTACCATTTTCAGTGCACCCAATTACTGTTACCTCTGTGGGAACCAGGCTGCTATCATGGAACTAGATGACACTTTAAAATACTCCTTCCTTCAGTTTGACCCAGCACCTCGTTCGTCGTGGAGAGCCTCATGTAACCAGGCACACTCCTGACTACTTCCTGTAAATTACTCTAGGGAAAACCTGCCTTTGTATATGTATATATATATTAAAAAAAAAAAAAAGCAATCATAATCTATGTGTTCCTGTAACAAATTGGGCTCTGTCTTGCATGAAGCCACATCATGGACCAAAATGTGTCACACTAATGATGACCATTTAGCACAGTTTCGACTGAACTTCAGTACAGCCAATGTTCTAGATCACTTTGCCTGCCGTATTTGTAATAATCACTTTCCTCTCAAATGTTCAAATGAAAAAGGTAACTAATTCCATCATCTCCTTTGCACTTAGTTGAGATTTTAGTTATAGTGTTTAAATGGCATGGATTAATAAAGTTGGAGTTTTGTTTTAAAGAAAATTCACAAGTTAACTTCCAATTAATCTATTATCCTTTATTTTATTGAAATGTATAATTAACTGAAGAAAAGATTCTTCTTGGGAGTATGTGTTTGTTGTAACATTTAAAGAAATTTCCCTTCATTTAAAACTAAATTGCTATTTAATGTTGATCTGAATATTTCTGTATATTTGTCATGATAGTGATTGCATCCTTTTTGGTGAACTGAGCAAATAAACTCAATTTTAAACAAGCAAGCAAACAAACAAAACGAAAACAAAAGTATGCATCAGGGCATGTCATTCTTCTGCCATCAGCCTCCAATAGTGGTCATTTTCACTCCAAATAAACACCAGAATCCTAAAGTGCCCACAAGGTCCTCCATGCACACGTGGCGCACCTCTGCTCTCTGACTTTGTCCCCTATTCCTCTTCTACCCACTCACTTTGCTCCCTTACCATCCTCTTACTCAACAGAAAACCTGAGGACTTTTGTACTGGCTACGTATTCTCCTGGAAGCTACTGCATCCATCCACCTTCTTCCCATGTACTCATGCTCTCACCTACATCATGCTTTCACTTCAATGTCACCTTCTCAACAAAGCCTACCCTGTCTTCCCAATTAAAAACTGCAAGCCGCCCACACTGCTTCCCAATCCTTAATTAATAAGTAACCAGTTAATGTGGAGTCAGCCTTAGCACACTGTGTGTCAGGGTAGAATTGTGCTCCATGGGGTTCTCAGTGGCTGATTGCTTAGAACTACATTGGCAGACTCCAACCTCCAAACATTCAATCTGCAGCTAAACTCAGTCATCATTTTCATCACCCTAGACTCCTCCTGATTCTCCTCTGCTTTATGATTTTCTTTAGCTCCTATTACTACATGAATGCACACATGGTGCAATATACTATGGAATTTGATTATTTACTATGTTCGTTATTTCTTGACTATCTTCTACCCATTCTTCCCAAAATACATTCTACGACTGTAGGAATTCTTGTCAATTTGTTTTACTTATGTATTCTATTTGTTTCAGGAGGGGACATATTTTCAGAGATCCCCTAGAGTAAAGTATAGAGTTTTACTTGGAGGAAGAACCTTAAATAAAAATTATTGTGGCAAAATATATAACAAAACCTAGAATAGTGGTTACAAATTGGGCTGCTATCCTCAGGGTCAGCAGTTCGAAACTACCAGCTGTTCCATGGGAGAAATATGAAGCTTTCTGCGCCCATAAAGATTTACAGCCTCGGAAACCCTGTACAGGGTCAAGTCAGAACCGACTCCACGGCCCATAACAATAGCAACAAGGTCATCAAGACAGATGCCCATCTCTGGCTTAGTTGTGGTTGTGGCTATGTGCCGTCGAGTTGGTCCCAACTCATAGCAACCCTGTATAGAGTTTCAGAACTGTAAATCTTTATTAGAGCAGAAAGCCTCTTCTTTCTCCCATAGAGTGGCTGGTAGATTCCAGCTGCTGACCTTACAGTTAACAGTCCAATGCTAGCCCACTACTTTACCAGAGTTCCCGCTTAGAAACATTAACTTTTAAGTTGAATTCTCCCTGTGTGTTTTTAAACACACACACACACACACACACACACACACACACACACACAGATTGGGAAATATTCTGGTTTAAAATTTTAATTCTATTGAAAGAGTGAGTAATATTTAGTGAAATGTTACAATGATGCTATGCCTATTTGAATTCATAGTGAAACCATTATATTTTCCAGTAAAATGCAGTATCCTATCCATATTAATCCTTTCAAGCAAGTTATTTGGTCTTTACACAATTTGTGAAAACTGTAATTATCTTCAATCAGAGCAACTGAATTTTAATAGACAGTGGCAGGTCTTGGCTGTTGCTGCTTTTAGTTTGGAAGGGGGCACAGCAGTCCGGTAAAACAGCTGTTTTCTTCCAGAGCTATGCGCTACACATCACAGCCTCCAGCTGATACATCTCCTGACTGGACTTTCTCATTTGTCAGAAACATGCTTACATGGCAATGTGTGAAGGGCTGGGAGGCAGGGGACATACAGGGCAGTTTAGACACAACATTTTTTTTTTCATGTCTTGATTTCAAGAAAGTAGTTGAGACGCTTGTGTTTTCATGCTTCTTGAGGTGCTTGTTTCAGCTTTTGGTAACAGACAAAGTTGATGGGTACCAGAAATTTACCTCTCTCCCATCCTTAGGAGAGATGCTCTTTGGAAACATTGGTCTTGCCTTTAGCAAAAAGACTTCAAAAGATTGGAAAAGATGAAAGTGGAACAAAATGGGAGAAAATTATTTATTTTTTTTCTAGAGCATTCATGAAGGCTGGAAGATGAGAATTTAGTAGTGTTTGTCTAATTATGTGGTTGGTTCCTTGTAGGATTGAGATTATATGCGTGGTTTGGAGGAGAGTTGGCTGCATAGCGTATTATGGCATGCTGTGTACTAACTTCCGAAGTTCAGTTCTCAGGGTAGAATGCCCTCCGGACACACACACACACACACACACACACACACACACACACAAGTCTGTGATGGCATGAAGCCACCTGCCTTTGAAGACATTGGGTAGAGTTCATGGTTAAATGTTTCTGATGGCATGAGACCTCCACTGACTTTGTATGACACTGAGGAAGCGGTCTCATTGTTGATGACTGTATACATGTTTTGCTTCAGAACAGATCATATGATGATGAGAATTGTATGAAGTTCTGTGTTTCCAACTTTTGTGGAGTAAAAGTTTTACCTCTCTATTGTTGGTGTTGCTAAGTATTGTTGAGTTGGTTATGACCCATAGTGACCCTGTTCAGGGTTTTCGAGGCAGTAAATCTTTCTCCCATGGGCTTGAACCACCAAGTTTGAAGTTCACAGTTCATTGCTTATCCTATTGAGCCACCATACACCATAGCTACTATAACACTTCAAAAAGATTTATAGTGTTTCAGTTATGAGTTCTCACATTCCTCTTCTTCAAACAACATGAGGTCTGAACACAACCATGAACATGTACCTCCCATACCAGTGACAGTAAGCTGGGAATTTACATGGATTATAACTAATGAGAAGATCCCGCTTTCCATAAGATACTTGTACAATTCCAGCAGCACATATTTGGAATCTGCAGAGCACTATTTTTCAGATCTCTGTTTCCAGTTGAAATCTGCAGAGTCAATTCCTTCCAGAATGTTGAAACTGAATGCGAGGTCATGCGTTTAATCTTTGCTTTCCAAAGTTAAGTGGAGAGAAAGTGATACTGAAGTTGCTGGCAATTCAATCTACTGAGTGGAAAATCTGAAATGTTCCAGTAGTCTTCAACATTTGCTTTCAGACTTACCACAGAGACTGTTTTTTAAAGGTTTTGCTGCTGTTGCTTCTATTGCATAATGCCTGGAACTGCCATCTCCAGAGAAGAAATAAGCACAGAGGAACACTAGCATTTCAAGTGTGGATTCTGGGCTCTGTGGGTTCGTGGGAAACACTTTCTGTGGTTAATTCCCTGGTCCACCCACCCCTGTGGCCTTAGGTCAGGACCTTCCTACCTGAAACATTCCCTGGTGTTCTTCATTGTGCTATGGTAGGGTTAGCTTTATGGCAATTTTGGCTTCCAAAATTCATCAGTGTGGACATCAGGACAAAGTCATTAAAGTGCCCAGCTTGACCACATGACAGTGCAAAACTAAAGAATTCCCTTTTGGGAACTTCCAGTTCTTGAGAAAGTAGACAGTGTGCTGCAAATGGGTATTCGCAGAGACTCTGATACTTGTTTAAGATGTATTGCAAGCCATATCACTCGAGGTTCCCTGGGTGTTTGCAGCAAATCTGTCCTAACTCAACTTTGACAGAAAGGCAATGTTATAAAATATCAAGAACTCACCTGGCTCTTTTGAAAACCATATTTATTGATAGCATAGCCTATAATCACTGCTCATCTCTTCCTTCTCATCTCCTGTTCTCTGTGCAGTAAACCAATATACAAGGGTGAATCAAAAATTATCTGCACTCTGGCTGTAGAATTTATTTTAATAAAATTTTAGAAAAGACAAACACATTATTTTTCAAATACTCCTTGCTTTTCAATACACTTGGTCCATATGTCAACAAGCTTTCATATCCCCTTATTTTAAAATATTTTAGGCAGAGCTGAAAGCCATGAATGTACTGCTGTCTTCACTTCTTCATAAGAGGTGAATCTTCATCTGCAAAGGATTGATTTCAGAGGACCCAGTAAGTAAAATGGAGCAAGATCAGGACTATTGGGGGGGGGGGTGCTTTAACACCTCAGAACGAAGTGTTTTTCAGAATGTCAACAATGTGGACAGAGGTATGGGGACATGCAGTGTCATGCAAGATCACAATGCCCTTGGATAGTTCTCTGTGTTTAAACCAAAGTTTAGACTTTAGCTCTTCAGTGAGCATCTCACTGTAATGAGCACTGTTGATTGTTGAACCTTTTTTCTAATAATGTTTCATTTCTAGCCCTTCAGAATTCCAGATAACTGTAAGCATCAGTTTTCCAGCTGATGGCTGCCTTTTGAACTTTTTCTTGGTTGGTGATTAAGGATGTTTCCATTCCATACTTTGCCATTGGTTCTCAGGCTCATAGTGGTGAATTCATGTCTCATCACCAGGAATGATATTTTAAAGAAACTTATACCTTCTTTTGAGTGTCAGTCCAAATTTTGTTTGCAGATGTCCAAACACTTCCGTTTATTCCAAGTTGTTTCAGTACCCATCTAACAAAAACTTTTCAAAACCTAAGTCTGTCATGGATTATTCATAGCAAGGGCCACAACTGATTTGCTAATGATTTGCCACGTAATCCACTGTCCCTCGACTATTCAACAGAATCATTTCACGTGCATGCTCAATGTTGTCATCATCCATGGACATGGATGGGTGTTTTAATAAATTCATGTGTGTAGATAATTTTTATTCACCCTCTTAGTTTCTGCCTGCCTCTGTTATATTAACAGAAATCACATTATATTGTTAACACACACACATGAATTATATGTGTATATATGCGTAGTGGTTACGAATCGGGCTGCGAACCTTAAGGTCAGCGGTTCGAAACTACCAGCCGCTCCGCGGGAGAAAGATGAAGCTTTCTACTTCCGTACAGATTTACACCCTCGGAAACCCTGTACAGGGTCGCTATGGGTCGGAACTGACTCGATGGCACTTAACAACAACAACAACAACATATGCAAATGAACAGGGGGCTTTTTAAAAGTTTGTGGGGGAAATTCCATTATCTTTAAATTCCATTTTCCCACAAATTTAGCAAATTTGGAGGAATGTGGAGGTAAAAGAGCTGAACAGAAAATTTCAAAGAGCAGCTCGAGAAGACAAAGACAAGTAATATAATGAACTTTGCAAGGATCTGGAGTTTGAAAACCAAAAGGGAAGAACATTCTCGGCATTTATCAAGATGAAAGAACTGAAGAAAAAGCCAATCCTTGGCTAGCAAAATTGAAGGATTATAGAGGAAAAATATTGAGTGAGCAGAAAGCAAAAGATGAAAGAAATATACAAAGTCACTGTAGCAAAAATAAATTGGTTGACTTCAACCATTTGATCAATATCCAATGGTACTAAAGGAAGAAGTCCAAGGTGCACTGAAGGCATTGACAAACAACAAGGCTCAGGGACTTGACAGAATACAACTGAAATCTTTCAACAAACTGATGCAGCACTGGAGGCCCTCACTTATCTGTGCCACGAAATTTGGTACACAGCTACCTAGCCAACTGATAGGAAAACATCCATATCTGTGCCCATTCCAAAGAGAGGTGTCCCAACGGAATGCAGAAATCATCAGATAATATCATTAATATCACATAAAGTATTGCTCAAGATAATTCAAAAACAACTGCAACTGTACATTGACAGGGAACTTCCAGAGGTTCAAGTTAAATTCAGATGAGGATGAGGAATGAGGGATATCATTGCTGACATCAGGTGGATCTTATCTGAAAGCAATGAATACCAGAAAGATATTTACCTATGCTTTATTAACTATGCAAAGGATTTTTACTGTGAGGATCATGAAAAGCTATGGACAACATGATTCACCATATTTATTTAGTCTGTGTGCTGATAAAATAATCCAAGAATCTGGATTATATGAAGAAGAACAGAACATAAAGATTAGAGGAAGACTTGTTAACTACCTGTGATGAACATATACAACCTTGTTTGTTAAAACTGAAGCAAGCTTAAAATATTTATTGTCAGCCTTCAGTATAGGTTGTACCTCAATGAACAGAAAACAAAAATCCTCTCAACTGTTCCAGAAAAAACCATCATGATAAATGAAGAAAAGGTTGAAACTTTCAAAGACTTCATTTTGTTTGGATCCTTAGTCAAAACTAACAGAAGTAGCAGTCTAGAAATCAAATGACTTACTGCATTAGGCAAATCTCCTGCACAACACCTCTTCATAGTGTTCAAGAACAAAGATGTTAGTTTGGTACTAAGCTGCCCCTGACTAAAAAGTCACGGTATTTTCAGTAGTCTCATATTTATGTGAAAGTTGGAGAAGGAATAAGGAAGACCATAGAAGAATTGATGCAAATGAGTTATGGTGTAGAAGAATATTAAAAGTAACATGAACTTCCAGAAGAACAAACAAATCTATGCTGTAAGAAATACAGCCAGAACTTTCGGCAAGATGGCTGACTAGACAGATGCACTACACAGACTCACTAAAACAAAGATCTACTGTTGTTGTTAAGTGCTATTGAGTCAGTTCAGACCCATGGTGATCCTGCACAGCGTTTCCAAGGAGAGGCTGGTAAGCTTGACCCACCAACCTTCCAGTTCAAACTGACCTTGCAGTTGAGTGCTTATCCTACAGTGCCACACAAAGACTCCTAAAACAAAGGTATGAGAGACAAAATTAAACAGACACAGATGAAAATTCTGGCACCCTGATATTCAGAAGAAAGGTTAGAAAAACAGATGGAGTGCTTGCTAGGAGAAAATGGTGAGCAGTGATGGCGAGAGACGGAGAATGGAGAACAGTTGGCCAAATATAGTTCAACTGTCTTGTGAGCACCTTTGGCAGTTGAGGGAGGCCTTGCAGAGGAGATTTGCGCAGGAAACAGAAAAGGTGGATCTTTTTCTGTTTTCCCACACCCCCTGGTGACCAGAAATGTGTTCAGCTCCTACCCTAATCCACCCCTAGCACAGACCCCGCTTTCCAGTAATTTGGAGGCACATGATTAGGGGCCATTCCATTGGGAGACCAGGGCTGTTTGCACTGCTTTAGTGTGTCACTTTGGTGACTTCATTCACATAGGCTCAACTCAATCTACAAAATCCACAGTCACCAGATTAGCATTTAACCTAATAGACACTGAAAGCAGCATCATCAAGGGCTCCAATGAGCTACTTCCAGATTGAGTGCCCTGAACACAGATAACACTGAGTCCAATAGGAACTCCCTCCAGGGCCAGGAACTCTGCTGTCACATCCTTTCCTCAAGACCTCCTTGAATTATAGGAGAGCCCCAGAGATATCCCCTCTCCAGGTCCCAAAATTTCACTATTTGTTTTTACAAATACAACAACCCCCAATGCCCTGGAGACAACAGACAATTTTCGTTCATACCAAGAAACAAGAGACAATGGCTCAAGCAAATGACCAAGTTGCAGAGTCAGAAAGCATTTCTGAAGAAGAAAAGGTAATGGGACTAGTTGAAAAAGAATTCAAAAGAATGTTAACTAGCTGCCTTCAAGAGACTGATGGAAAGATCAAGGAAAGCAAGGAGAACACAATAAAAACTTTAGAAAATTTCAGGAAAACACTACAAGAACAAACAGACCAAACAAATGCAAAATTTGAAACAATACAAAACCTGCAATTAGAAATTCTGATCTCAGATCTCGGAAGTGGACAATACATCGAAAGGGCAAAGGAGTAGATATGAAGCAATGGAAGCCTGAATTAGTGAGCTTGAAGAGAAATCTTTCAATATCAGTATGCTAGAAGAACAATTTTAAAAAATTGGAAAAAAATCCAAAGAAAACCTGAGTTATGTGGGACACCATGAAGAGGAACAACTTATGGGTGATTGGAATTCCAGTACAGGAAGAGACAAGCACAGAGACAATTGTCAAAGATTTGTTGGAAGAAAACTTCTCCAATATCATGAAAGACTAGAAGATAAGCATACAAGAAGCTGAACAAATGCTAAACAGGATACATTCCAAAAGAAAATCACCAAAACATTATCATAATCAAACTTTCCAAAACCAAAGGCAAGGGAAGAATCCTGAGAACAGCTCAGAAAAAAATGAAAAGTTACTTACAAAGGAGAACCAATAAGATTAAATTCTGATTTCTCATCAGAAATTATGCAGGTAAGAAGACAATGGGATGACACAGACAAAACTCTGAAATTAAAATTGCCAACCAAGAATCCAGCAACTCTCTCTTTCTCAATAACAGTACAAAATTAGGACATTTCCTGATAAACAGAAATTAAAGGAATTTGTAATGACCAAACCAACTTTACAAAAAATGCTAAAGGGTATTGTTTGTATTGCGAACCAATAAGAGCAGACAACAACCTGAGATAACCATTCATGACAAACCACGCAGAAATCAACCCAGATGTACACGTATTTAAAGTAAAACATACCTACAAGACTGAAAATAAGGAACCAGACATATTAAGGTATAATGAAGACAACTACAAAGCAAAAAGAGATACAGAACTTCTAAATGGCCAGGAAGTCAGGTAGATTTCAAGATAAAACAAGCTGTTTTAAGCAAGGCAAAAAAATAATCACTTACAGGGTAACTTCAAAGAAAAATAATATTACTTGCACATCAAAATAAGAGAAAAAGAAAAAGATTTAGTAAGCATTGCTGTTGTTGTTGTTGTTGTTAAGTGCCGTTGAGTTAATTCCAACCCATAGCGACCCTGTATAGGGTTTTCAAGGAGCGGCTGGTGAGCTTGAACCGCGGACCTTGCAGTTCAAACGACTTTGCAGTCTGGTGCATTAACCCACAGCTACACACCAGGACTTCTTATTAAGCATTAGCACAACAGAAATGAAAATGAAAAGAAAGCCCATAAACAAAATGAAATCAGCATAGAAATTTATTTGTAACAAAGAATCCAGCAGCATCACAAAAACTAACATAAAATAACAACAATCAATTCATATGTATTCATAATTACACTGAATGTAAATGGATTAAGTGTACCAGTTAAAAGACATAAAGATCAGAATGGATAAGAAACAGGATCCTTCAATATGCTGTCTACAAGAGACATAAAAAAAGATGGAGACAGTCTAAATGTCTATAAACAGCAGTACGGTTAAACAAACTTTGGTACATACACACAATAGAAAACTACAAAGTGTTGAAGAATAATGATGAATCTGTGAAACACCTCGCAACATGGTTGAACCTAGAGGACATTATGCTGAGTGAAATTGGTCAATCACAAAAGAACAAATATTATATGAAATTAATGTTGTAAAAAGTTGTTGAAAGGTTTTCTTTTTTTTTTTTTTAAGTTTTTTATTGTGAATTGAGTGAAAAGCTTACAGGGCAGATCATCAGTTTTACATTTAACAAACCATATACTTTGTTTCATTAACATGATTATAATCCCTTCCATGTACCATCAGTTAACAGTATTTCTCTCTATTCATTTTAGCGCTATTTTTTTTTAAACACTCACGCATATATAATAACTTACACCACAAAAGGGCACATTCTGTAAGTCTTCCTCCTAGGTGCCAGCTCTCAGTCCCTCTCTTTCCATGAATCTAGAGTCCTAGCTGCTCCATCTCTGTATGTTCCCATCTCTGCCTCCATCTCTGGTGTTGCTGCTTCTCTGGATAAGGTCTCTCATTTCAGGTTAAGAAAGGTTTTATTGATACAAGAAACAATCTTTGATGGTTATGAGGGGATTATTAATGGGCTAGAGGGCTGTTGTTGTTGGTTAAGTGCCACCAAGTTGGTTCCGACCCATAGCGACCCTGCACAGGGTTTCCGAGGCTATAAATCTTCACAGGAGCAGAAAGCCTCCTCTTTCTCCCACAGAACAGCTGGTAGTTTCGAACTTCTGACCTTGCGGTTCTCAGCCCAATTCATAACTACTACGCTACCAGAGCTCCTTGGGCTAGAGGGCAGACACATATTAATATGGGTGACAGGGAAGGCAATATACAAGAGGGAGGTTAGCAGTGTAAAGATGAAGGTATTGAGAGACACGAGGAGGAATGTAATATAGTTGGAATGAACAGAGGTAAATGTTGCTAGCTGTTGGTACATGTAAGGGATTGCAATCATGTAATGAAGCAAAGTATGTGATTTTTTTAATGTGAAACTAATGATCTGCTTTGTAAACCTTCACTCAATTCACAGTAAAAACTTTGTTTTTTAAAAAATGAAGTACAGCCAGAATGCTTCTTAGAAGCTAGGATGGTGAGACTTTGTCACTCATACTTCTGACATAATATCAATAGGGACCAGTCACTGGAAAAGGACGTCATCCTTGGAAAAGTGGAGAATCAGTGAAAAAGAGCAAGACCCCCAAGGAGCTGGAGTGGCACAGAGGGAGTAGCAATGGGCTCCAGCATAACGATGATTGTGAGGATGGCACAGTCTGGGCAGTGTTTTGTTCTGTTGTACTTAAGGTCACTATGAGTCAGAACAGACTGACAGCATGTAAGACAGACACATCAAGTTCAAACACTTAGATACCCTATACATGGTCGCTAGGAGTCAGAACTGCCTTAATGGCATGTCACAAAAACAGGGTTAAAGGAGTTCTGGTATAAAACTGTAAGATAAGCACTGGACTACTAACCACAAGGTTGGTGGTTCAAACCCACCAGTCACTCCTCAGAAACCCTATACAGGGCTGCCGTGAATCAGAACAAACTCGATGGCACTTAACAACAGGGTTAAAGGCAACAGATTGCCAAATGATAATCTTGGACCCTTCCTAGACTCATACCCATTTCCAATTCATAAATACTGTTATATTGCTCATTTTTACAGTATTTCTCTATGATGACTTTACCCCCAGCTCCACGGAGGTTCTTATTTACTACTGTCTGGATTATATCTGTACATCTAATCTTTCCCCATTCCAAATAGCCCATTATACAATAGTGAGAGTGATCTTTTATATAAACTCAAATCCAATTGAGTCGTTTTCCCATTTAAAACCTTATATTGTATCCCATTATAAATGAGATAGAGTGTAAGTTTCTTAGCAGGGAACATCGCTCTTTTCTCTTGCCACTCCCTTATATGTAGTGAATTCTCCAACAACAGCTAATTAGTTTTCATCCACATCCACGTGTCAAGCTTTTTCATTGCTCTGGGTCCTTAACCAATTGTTTTGTGAGTCTAATTTCTCTTTACTACCAAATATCTCCTCTTTTAAACTTTCTCTCTCATGTATGTATATATATGGCTGCCCAAGTGCAGACAGACCTTCCTGTCTCTGCCTGGGAAAAATGACTTTTTATTTGTTTAGTTCTCCCCTGCTCCCTTTGTTCAGATTTTGATTAAAGTTCTTAATACATTGCATAATAGTTTGTATCGTGAGAAGATTGAGTTCAGAATTGGAAAATCCTGGGTTTAAATATACTTAGCTCTTGTTAGTGGTGTGACCTTGAACTAATTGTATCCTAGATAGTCTCAGCTTACCTAGGAAGGTAAATGTCAGGATCAAATAAGAGAATGTATTGTGGTTGCTGTTATTGTTGTTGTTAAATGCCATTGAGTCAGTTCTGACTCATAGTGACCCTCTATAGGGTTTTTGAGGAGCAGCTGGTGGGTTTGAATTGGCGACCTTGTGGTTCTCAGTCCAGTGCTGATCCTATAGAGCCACACTAGAAGTCTAGAAAGCATATATGGTATTACTCAGTATTTGTTGTTGTTGTTACATTGTTAATATTGTGTTTATCTACCATCTCCTCCTATCACAATGGATTCCTCAAGAGACAAAGCTTCATCTCATGTAGCTCTGTTTCTTTGGCATCTAAGAGAGTATCTAGCATAGTAAATGATTAGCTTCTGAGGAAAATGGTGAAGGAAAGGTTTAATTCAAATCATATATCATATTGAAATTGCACAGTATTTAAAAGGACAGACTATTGAAAAAAAGTGAAATGTCAGGTGTCTAAGACTCAGAAATAGAAGGAGTCATTATCTCCATTCTAAAATGAGAATGCTTCATAGTCCTCCTTTTGGGAAAGTGTAAACTGCCTCAAAGGTTAACTCACATGTTGTTACACCATCCCAGGCAGCTAGACAATATTTTCCCCTGCTGACAGGAATCAAACTCAAAATGACTAGTCAGTGACTGAGTCTTGGTAGTTCACTGTAGGATAAGCACTGGACTGCTAACCACAAAGTCAGTGGTTCAAATCCACCACCCACTCCTCAGAAACCCTACATATGGTAGCTGTGAACTGGAACCATCTCAATAACACTTAAATCAACAGTCAGTGGTAGTGGGGTTTTTCTTTCTTTCTAACTTCCTTCTTTCTAAAAATTCTTTGTTGAACACCTACTAAGCATTTACCAAAATGCTGCTGCTGGTAGTTGTATGTTGTCAAATCAGTTCCAACTCATAACCAACCTGTAAAACATTTCCCAGGCTGTAAAATCTTTACCAGAGCAGAAAGCCTCACAGCTGCTAGTAGATTAGAACTGCTGACCTTTCGGTTAGCAGCCCAACTTGCAACCTACTATGCTACCAGGGTGCTAGTAACCACGGTAGGTACAAGCAATTAAAAAACATAAGAAGCCTAAGTGTCCATCAATGGAAGTATGGATAAACAAACTTTGGTACATACACACAATGGAATACTAGGCAACCTTGAAGAATAATGATGAATCTGCAAACCATCTCATAACATGTATGAACCTGGAGGACATTATGCTGAGTGAAATTGGTCAATCACAAAATGACAAATATTGTATGAGACAATTACTGTAAAAGCTTAAGAAAATGTTTCCATACTAAAAGAAACATTATTTGATGGTTATCAGGGGTGGGAGGGAGGGGAGAGTAATTCACTGACTAGAAGGTAGACACCAGTTAGATCAGGTGATAGGGTGGGCAACATACAAGGAGGGGAGAGCAATACAAAATAAGACGGAGGATGGCAGATGAACAATGACTTAAGGAGGTAAATAGTGATTTATACACCACCTTGGAACAACAGTGTTCTGTGAGTGGATATATGGATTGAGACATAGGCTGAATGAGTAAAGGAGTAGGAAAATGTTTGTGTTTTACTGTCTGGTAGATATTTGTTTCCCCTGCCTACTATTGTAAAGTAGACATTTATTTGCAATAGAAATGAATATTGGGAATTATGATTATAGGAATCATGTAAACCTGCATTCAACCTATAACTGATTGGATTTACTAAAAGGGGATTTAGAATTTGCCCAGGGAAATAGGCTTCTTGTTAAGTCTTTGTAGAGTATGGGGCCTCGGACCCTGAGCCTCACCCAGAACCTTCTGAGTTGGGACATTCACACTTGAAAAGACATGCAGCTGAACCCAGAACTGTTGGGAAAACAGAAAATGCTTACTGAAAGAAAGACCTGCAGGGAAAAAAAATTAAAAAGGCATAGTGTTTGGCTTGTTTGAATTTCAAGCAAGCTGTATGCTTTGGAAGCGTCAAGACAAGAAAAGTCAATACATCAAGGAAAACCCACTTCTAGGACTGAAACTTAAAGGGAACCCACAAACAGTCTAGTATGCTTGCTGGTTACCAGCTGGATCTACTTGTGAATGGAAGTGGGAGAAACATAGCAATGAAGATCTAGACTGAGTTTGACTGTGGTCCACTGACACCTGCTGACGTTGAGATGAGAGAGAGAAGGGGAAGGGATGGCTGGTCTGAAGTTTAGGGAGGTGAGCGTGAAGTGACCAGTTGGTCTGAAGTGCAGGAAGGTAGGTGTGTGTGAACTCCCAAACTTGCAACTTGTACCCATTTGACCTAGCTTGGATGATTAACTGACCAGAACTTGGCCAGATAAAGATAAAGATGTTTGATACTGTGAGCAAGTGTCAATTGTTACAATTTGATGAACTGGACTTTTACTTTTGGACTAATTGCTCAAATTTTCAACAAGAATGAAAGGATTTTTCATATCAAGGAACAAGCTTTTTTCCTCAGTGTACAGGGTTGGTAGGGATGGGCAGTTTAGACACTGGCTATCAAAAATAGGTGGGGGCTATAAAGGAATGAAATGGCTGGATTACAAGCTTTCCTGAGTGTATGTAGTTTCAAAATGAGATGGGTACGGTAGAATTCCCACTGAATAGTTTCCCTCTTTTCCAGATGGATCTGGTGAAAGGGGATAGAGGATGATGGTGATAGGATTTTATGATTCAGTTGTGAGTAACTATTAGCAGGATGGTCACAACTGTAATTGTAGAAGATGTATAAAAGGGAAGAGTAGTTAATCTTTCATTTCAATAACAGATCTCAGCACCATCAAGAAGGAAGCACATGAGTGAAGCATGAAATCCTACCTAGAAAAGTGGCAACAGCAGAGACCGTGACAGAGCCAGTGGCATGGAGAGACAGCAACTTTGGGCTCTATGTCCATGGACTGAGTAAGGCTGTGTGCCCACGGGCAGGACGCTGGGTAGCAGAATGTGCCCTTTGGACATTTAAATGAATATGTATTTTTGTTTGGCATGTGTAGATCAAATAGTTTTGCTTTGTTCACTTGTGAAATATAAGATGTAAATGGGGACCCACAGGAATGAAGTAGGACAACTTGTTACAGGGAGGGGATTATAATCATTGAGATGAAACAAAGTGTATAATTTGTTGAATGTAAAGCTGATGATCTTGTCTGTAAACCTTCACCCGATTCACAATAAAAGGTTAAAACCAAAAAAAAAAAACAAACAAAAAAAAAAAACGTGAAGAAAGGTCAATGTGGTTTCTGCACTCTTGAAACCCATAGTGTAGTAGGGGAGGAAGACTATTCAAGATGTAAACAAATCATCAGAGTAGTGAGGCTTCTTGTAGGGGATACAGAGGATGCCCCAGCTCATTCACAGGAGCACCTGAACTATCTGAAGGGAGTGAAGGGAGGGGAGAGTGTAGCACAGAGATTCAGAGCACAGACTTCCTGAAGGGCTCTGGAGCGTGTATTAGGCTTTGACCTCCCAGTTGATTCCAACTCCTGGCAACCTCACCAATGTCCTAGTAGAGCTGTATTTCACGGGGTTGTCATTGGCTGATTTTTCAATAGTAGATTGTTGGTCCTTTCTTTTGAGTCAGCATCAGAGTGCTTCATTGTTTATACCACCTGGGGGATCCCACTAGGGATTTAGACTTCACTTCAAGGCTTATGCAGAGGAGGGACATAATCAGATTTCCATTTTGCAAAGATCATTTCTATGTGGGGATTGGATTAAAAAGGCCAAACTGGAGCCAGAAAGATGATCTGAAATTGGGTTATCAGGCCTTCAGTCTCTGTGTCTGGGTCTCCACAAATTTGCTTTGCCTTTCATAACGTGTGTATTACGGTAAAAGCTAGTTACCATAGGCCATTCTGATGATAAGGACTAAGCAGTTGCACAAGAAAAATAGCTCTTTAAGACTGGAGGAAGCTGTGGAAATCATCATACCTGCCACTCTCACTTTTAGATGAAGATGTTGTAGCTCACTGAGGTAGGTATCTCACTAACTCCTACTCACCAAATACAATCCATGTGCTTTGCATTATGCCGTGACAGAAGGGAAATATCAAAGAAATAAACAGCATGTTTCCTATTTCTAGGAAGTTTTCAGTCTAGTTGAAAGAAACAAATAGCTCTATCTGCTAATATTGTTAAGTTCTGTCAAGTTGGTTCTGACTCTTAGTGACCCTGAATAGAGTTTCCAAGGAGCAGCTGATGGATTTGAAACACCAACTGTTTGGTTAACGGTCCAAGGCTTATTCTATAGAACCACACCAAGACTCCATAGCTCTACCTAGAGTGACTCAAAGTCAAGGCTAAAGAATGAATATAGTGCTGATGTGTTTCTACTACTATACATAAGCATTCTTCATGATGTTGCTGATTGTTGGGAAACACTTATGATCCTTTCAAATCTTAATAAAAAGAACAAACTATTAAATGCATGACCAAAACAGAGGTTGACCATGAAACCCACTGTCATTATAACTAAAGGAATTCCTAAAATTACTTTTTTTAGTTATACCTATAATATGGCACTGTGGGTTAATGCGCCAGACAGCAAAGCTATTTGAACTGCAAGGTCGGTGGTTCTAGCTCACCAGCTGCTCCCTGGAAACCTTATACAGGGTCGCTATGGATTGGAACAGATTTGACAGCACTTATCAACATCAACCTCATAGTTTTCAGGAATAGAGGTAGGGTAGGAAAACCTTGGAATCCCTGGATGGTGCAAATGCTTAAGGCATTTGGCAGCTAACTGAAAGATGAAAAATTCAAGTTCACCCAGAGGCAACTCAGAAGAAAAGCCTGATGATCTCCTTCCAAAAAGTCAGCCATTGAAGATGCTATGAAGCATATGAGCTCACCATGAGTTAGAGTTGACTTTATGGCAATCGGTTAAGATTTTCTTTCTATTTCTGCTCCTTTGGAGTTTCCCTTTGTGATACCTAAATTCCACTGAGATGACTAGCTTCTTGGAATCCCATCTATACTTCCTGTAACCAGTCATACAGTGAAATATAAACTGTGTGAAAAGATAAAGCCACGTGTTCAAATTCTATGGACATTTTTTTTTTTTTCATAGTGCAATAAAAATGTAGTGTCACTGTAGGATAAGCATGGGAATGCTAACTACAAGGTCAGCAGTTGAAACCCACCAGCTGCTCTTTGCAAACCATATACAAGGTATCTCATACTTTGGACATGTTATCAGGATGGATCAGTTTTTGAAAAAGGACATCATGCTTGGTAAAGTGGGGGTGGTTATGTGCCACCTAGTTGGTTCTGACTCATAGCAACCCTGTATAGGAGTGGTTGGTGAGCTTAAGTCACTGACCTTGCAGTTCAAACTGATCTTGAGGCTTGAGGTCAAGTGTTTATTCTATGGTGCCACCCCAGGACTCCTGGTGTGGCGCTGTGTAACCCACAGCTAATAAGCTGGACTGCAAGGTCAGTTTGAACCCCAAATTCAAACTCACCAGCCACTCTTATACAGGGTTGCTATGAGTCAAAACCAATGCAAAGGCATGTAACAACAACAACAAAGCACATATATGTCACATATAGAGAATAAGACCTTGATTTATAAAGCATGGTGACAGTGGTGGTGGTTATGTGCCACTGAGTCTGCTCTGACTCGTAGTGACCCTGCATAGGGTTTCTGAGAGACTATAAGTCTTTATAGGAACAGAAAGCCTCATCTTTCTCCCAAGGAACAGCTGGGAGTTTCAAACCCAACTCATAACCACTTCACTACCAGAGCTCCGTTTACAAACATAGCAATAACAAAAAAAAAAACCACTTCTATCCGTGAGGCACATACTGTGTATCACTCTATTTACACTAAGTTCTCTGCAGGAGCCATATTGATTTTTTTTTTCTCACAAAAGTACCTATGAAGTAAGTACCATCATTCTCCCCATTTTATAGATGAAGAAATTGAGACTTTGCTCACTCACTGCTAAGAGACTAGCCAAGGTTCCAACTGAAATCTTTCTGGTTGTAGAAAGGGCAGAGGGCTGGGAATCCAGAAATCTGGTTTGGAATCCTAACTCAGTTATTTATTGGTAAAGCAGAAGTCATATCACTCTTTTTCATCTGTCAATTATAAGTTCAGAGCTGGGTTGCCATGGCAGGGAGTTATTGGAGAGGTTAAAATTGAAGACCTTTGTAACTCCTTAAATATTTTACATTCTGCGGTTTTTCTGTCCATTACAGAATGGTCACGCGGCACTCCAAGGGATCTGATGGCTGATCTGTACAATGACTAGGGAAG
The DNA here is from genome assembly GCF_000296735.1 of Chrysochloris asiatica. Classification (NCBI taxonomy): domain Eukaryota; kingdom Metazoa; phylum Chordata; class Mammalia; order Afrosoricida; family Chrysochloridae; genus Chrysochloris; species Chrysochloris asiatica. Next base: position 24,458,309 of record NW_006408519.1, read on the forward strand.
ACAGACACATCACAGAAAGGAAGATAGACCATTGCCCAATCAGCGTGGTTAGTGGTTTGATATTGAAATTTGTTAATGTCTCTCTCCAAGTTCCTCCTGGCCACAGTTTTATACTTGACCTAAGGAGTTGTTTGGAATGCGGCTCTTTCCTTCCTAGTGAGATCTATTGCTCTACAGAAGGAAAACCTTGTTCTCCCATAAACAAAGGTTTTCTTGACCATTGTCTGTGTTTTAAAACAACTCAGAAAGGGGCTTTTTGTGATTTGTTCTCTTAAGTGTTTTAAATGTTGTCATCTTTCTTTTACCCTGTAGTTATGTGACCTAAATATGGTGCAATGAAAACTCTTGTAAGTAGAGATTTGGAGAGTGTGAATATTTCCAGGAAAACCCACAAAAGGGTCTTTTCAAGCTTAATGTGGGGGTTGGGAAGGAAGAGGGAAGAAATCATAGCAGGTTGTAACTTTGGTCTTTAACACTGAGCTTAGAATTGATGTCTCATTTTAGCTATAGGCAACTTATTATTAGGGCTTTTTAGTAATACAATTCCTTTGGAGATAAAAAATACCATCCTTTGGTAATTTGGAATTCTGTGATGTTAGTCTCACTCTTGGAGTTAAACAGAAAAGACAAAATTTGAGTTCGAAAGACTTGCTTCTGAACACTCTCCCAGCCATTTATTAGCTGCATGATCCCAATGAAACCTCCATTTTCTCATCTGAAAAATGGGATTAAAACCTGCATTTCACTGAGCTGTCATGAAATTTAAATGGAAGAATGCATATGAAGCACAGCAACATACAACAAAAGAAAGGGGCACTGCTCACACTCTGGTAGCGTAGTGGTTACGAATAGGGCTGAGAACCGCAAGGTCAGCAGTTCGAAACTACCAGCTGCTCCGCAGGAGAAAGATGAGGCTTTCTGTTCCCGTAAAGATTAACAGCCTTGGAAACCCTGTGCAGGGTCGCTATAAGTCGGAACCGACTCCACGGCACACAACAACAACAACAAATAACTTGAATTAGTGAGACAGAGTACTCCTTATGGAGTCTTGTTGTGGCCCTGTGGGTTAATGTGCTAGGCTGCAAATTTGGTTTGAACTGCAAGGATGGGAGTTCAAGATCATTAGCCATTCCTCAGAAACCCTATATAGGATCACTCTGAGTAGGAACCGACTTGATGGCACACAACAACAAGTAGTCCTTACATATCTTTGGGTAAGACCATCTACAAAGCATTTTCTTCTGCCTCATAGATTTAGCACATATGAGTAACAGTAGCAACAGATGTGTGTCACTAAGGAAACAGAATGGAAAATAATGAATATAATGTGCTAGCATGCATAGAAATTTCTACTGGAAATTACAAAGGTGAGGATCTGAATTCTTCTTGAAGGTAATTTGAGCTCATAACAGTTTTGTACGCACATCAGCTATGAGTTTCATGTACTTCAGGAATATCTGCTATCTCTGGTTGGTTGTGATTATTTGTGGAAAGCAGACACAGAAAGAAGAGATATGAAACTATGCTGGATTAATAAAATAGAGCTTGAGGCACCCATACTATAGTAGTAATATACTTTGCACAACAATGGGCTGACCCAGCTGAGCTCAGATATCAAGCCTATTTGTATACATGAGGATGCTAATTTTCAGTGAAAAAAGCTGGATGGGTACCAATGGATTCTGGGGAAAAGATCTAGCATGATTTTCTCAGGGATCTTTGATGTCCACAGAAAAACCCTCTTCTGAAAAGATATATATATTTTTTCTTTTATGCTCATTTTGAGGACTGTCTGAGCTAGGTCATTTTGCATCCAAGGACCACCACAAAGTTCAGAGAGGGTAGGAGTGGCCTTCCCTTTAAATTCTTGGTAAACCATTTGCATTTTCCAAAAGTTACTTGACAATTACATGGTTTTGGGATTTCCAGTTATAATTGTATTGCAAAAATAAGAGGAAATAATCAGAGGTTACATTAAGTGCCCCTGGTGGCTCTCAGGGGCTGTCAAGGACAGTTTTGCCTTTGAACTCCATTTCAATGGTTTTTCATATGAAATGAGTGAAGGAAATGCTCCTATTTCAGGTTTTATAAATGATGGTTTTAGGATGTTAAAATTCTTTTAGTATGTTATTTTATTATTCTTATGACTATGTCAGAAAGCAGAATTCCTCTGATAGAGATATGAGATGTAAAAAAATCTGCTTTTCCCTTCATCTTTCCCAAAGGGGAACCTTTTCAAAATTCCTTTTTATTTATCACAAAACAAAACAAATTTTATGCATCTATCCCCTCATATGTATAGATGAGGAGCCCTGGTATATAAGCACTGTAGGATAAGCACTGGACTGCTAACCACAAGGTCTGTGGCTAAAATCTACCTTCTGCTTCCGATTTGATAGCACTTAACAACAACAATGTACATACATTTTTTATTTTACAAAAAATAAGCTCATAATCTACTATTGGACACTTGATTTGTTTTTCACGTAATATATTTGGTAGAATTTTCAAATGCAAAATTTGAAATGCAAATTAAAAAATATATATAACAGAGTAAATGCAAATTTGCTCTGTTATTTTTTAGCATCTGTGTAACATTCCATTGTTTAGATATACCATAATGTATTCAACCCGTGGTTTATTGAAAGATATATGCTTACTTTTTTATATTTTGTTATTATGAATAATGCTGTAATGAACAGGCTAAAAGCTTTGCATGGAATTACTGAGACAGCATGTAAGAGTATTTTAAATGTTGACAGATAAATCCATTTTAATGCTCAGCAAGAATGTGGTAGAATGCTTACTTTAGGCAAGTATTATATGTTCTATATCTATCTATATAGCCTTATATGTATGTGAAAGTTGGACAATTAATAAGAAAGACCATAGAAGAATTTATGCATTTGAGTTATGGTGTTGAATAAGAATATTAAAGGTACCACGGACTGCCAGAAGAACAAACAAATCTGTGTTGGAAGAAGTACAACAAGAATGCTCCTTAGAAGCCAAGATGGCCAGACTTTGTCTCTCATACTTGGACATATTTATTAGGCGGGATCAGTTCCTGGAGGAGAACATCATGTTTAATAAAGTGGGAGGTCAGTGGGAAAAAAATGAGACCTGCCAGTGAGATGGATTGGCACCATGGCAGTAACAATTGTCTCAAGCATGGGACCATTGTCTCAAGCAATTATGAGGATGGCCCAAGACTGGGCATTATGCTGTTCTGTTGTACATAGAGTTGCTATGAATTGGAACTAACTCAACAGCACCTAGTGACAATAACGTATCTCTGTATCCTCTTCCACACCTGGTTTCAATAAAGGCTTTCAGAAGAAGTAAATGGATAGAAATTTAGGATATAACAAAGGCTCTATTTTAGTCAGGGTCCTAACAGGAAACAGAAGGCCCACTCAAAGTAGGATAATTTAGGAAAGAAGCAATTACAAAGAGCTATTTACAAAGATGTCTGTGGATAGAGGGGAAACCCATGGAACACTAAAGTAACCAAGAGCTAATCAACAGCGGAAGAGTTGGATCTCAAATGGAGGCTTGTAAGAGAAGTTCATCTTGAAAGGAAGAGTAGCTTACATTGAGGAATAAGCCAGCCCGAGGTTCTCTTTTCCTTCAATGTTGCCAGGGCTCCCCATTGGCTAACACCAAGCAGAAGCCATAGAACAGGTCCTTTGATGGAACCAATACTGGTCAGATTCCCAAGGCAAAGAGGAGAGTCTGAAAGATGAAGAGGAGCTCTGCAGAGACAAAGAATTCAATGGCGCCAACACAGGAATTACTTAGACCCTTCTGATTTTAAGTACTACTTATGGCGCTATGGGATCCACACTGGACTGTGAATCACAAGGGTGGCAGTTCAAATCCAGCAGCTGCTCCTTGGAAACCCTACAAAGGGTCACTATGAGTTGGCATGTAACAACAACAACATCTCAAACCATATAATTTTTACACATGTCTAGGAAAGCCAGTCTGTATTTACAATGGCTAACATATTATCTTGTCTGATATCTAACCTATTTTGTAAGGTGTCTGAGGTGTTGTTGATGTTGTTGTTAAGTGCTATTGCATCAGTTCCAACTCATAGTGACCATGTATAGGCTGTCCAAGAAGTGGTGAGGTGGGCTTGAACCATCAACCTTGTGGTTAGCAGTTCAGTTCTTATCCTACACTGCCACATCAGGTTAGGAACCACTTAATAACTTAGTTGTTGGCACATATGAATAAATGAATACCATAAAAATGTTCTTACTTCCTACTAGATAGATTGTAATTTAAGCCAGTTTGTCCATTTTTACAGGATTATTCAAGGTGAGTGGCATGGCATAAAACATGAGACATTTCTTCCTGGTGCATTTCCAGGCTACGTGCCTACATAGAACTCACTCCTGGAGCTGACGTCAGATTGTCCTTTACCCTGTTCATTGGTTCACATATATGGTGAGTCTCCAGGTGCATGGACTATTACCCATACAAAGAACAGTAGTGATAGGACGAATTCAAGATCTATAAATAACATTCTAGGCTAGGGAAAGGAGTTCTGGGAGCACAGTGGTTACGAGTTAGGCTGCTTAACCACAAGGTCAGCAGTTCTAAACTACCAGTTGTTCTGTGGGAGAAAGATGAGGCTTTCTGCTCCTGTGATGACCTTGCTGTGAGTTGGAACTGACTCCATGGCACACAACCACCATCTGGGCTAGGGGAGATTTCTCCTGCTTTCTGGACCCTAAATTGATCATGTCAATCATCTGTTCATCCTATGTATTTCCTTGACAGAGCCTCTCTTTTGCCCATGTATATTGAGGTTATTTTTCTAAGTTTTCTCTGGACCTGGCTGGCACTCATTAAACCAAAGCAAAAGCCATATTAAATTGCATTTTTTTTGGAATTCCTATATTAAATATAAAGG
>NW_006408519.1:24464177-24478767 GCF_000296735.1 Chrysochloris asiatica
CTTGACAATGTCAATATTCCTAGACTTGTGAAATGCAGCAAGAAAATCAACCCTCTGCTGAAAAGAGAGCTGGACTACACTTAAGCTTTGGTATGGACTCACCTGGGCTCAAATCACAGCTTTGCCCTTTTAAGCTTAATAAGCTTGTGCCTCATTTACCTTTTCTGAGGTTGTTTGGTGAATATCACAGGATTACATACACGGTGGTGGTTGTGTGCTGACTGAAAGAGACCCTGTTTAGGGTTTCTGAGGCTGTAAATCTTTATAGGAAAGGAAAGTCTCATCTTTCTACCACAGAGTGGCTTGTAGATTCGAACTGCTGACCTTGCAGCTAGGAGCCCCGCTCATAATTTACTACGCTACCAGGGCACTTATTAAAATATTAGCTTCCCTTCTCCTGTTAATTTTTCTAAAGGATCTCAAACTCTGCTCAGTTTAAGTCAAAAGATGAGCCCGTGGATTTAGATGGGGGATTCAAAGAGTACCTTGTCATTGTAGACAAAGAGCATGGCATAATGGAAACCAGCGGTCTTCCTTTAGCTATCCTGCCCATGGGACTTGGAAACGTAATTGATGTTTAACTAAATAAATAACTGAACACAATCCAAGTAAAGTTTGTGTGCTTTCATTCTACATAAGCTTGCACTTGAACCTATTTGAATGAATGGATGGATGTTGATGTCTGAAGAGATGACGATCATTTTCATTCATTTGTGAAATCTTGCCATTTAGATTGATCATCAATTCTATATACTTGAGTTAAGCTGCCAACACTATTTTCTAAAGAAACTGAGCCGCAGAGTCCGTTCCCTGACTTGTCTGTCCCTTGCTTTCTTGTAGGCCCTTCTATGCCTCTCTTGCTTCTTCTTCCTCTGCTCTAGCCACACTAGTCTTCTGAAGTTCTTTGACGTTTTGAATGACAGTCTAATGAATAGTATATGTAAAATGATCATATAAATGGTTTGTTGTTATCAGGGGCTTTAGGGTCAATTCCAATTCACAGTGACAACAGAAATCCTGGTGAATGCCACAATGTGGATGAACCTTGGAAACAGTAAGTTAAGATAAATTAAATCAGTCATAAGAGTCCAAATGCTATATGAGCTCACTTATATAAAATAAGCAAGTACATAGAAACCAAAATGATCAGTGGTTACTGGTATAAGAGGGGACTAAATAGATAATTTTGTTTAGGGCATTCTGAGTTCATATTGATGGTGGTGAAATAATTTGGGAAGGAGTAGGGAGAATGGTTTCATTAGAATCTAATCAACATCATTGAATTGTACATGTAGAAATTATTGGGGGGATCAGTGGGAAGAAACACTTGGGAGTGAATCCTGGCTCTACCACTTGTTGTGTTGTTGTTGTTGTCAGGTGCCATCGAGTCGAAACCGACTCATAGCGACCCCATGCACAGCAGAACGAAATAATGTCCGATCCTGGGCCAACCCCACCACCGCTGCCACACTTGACACCATCAGTGATGTCACCTGGCTGATTCTTCTCGTTGGGGGTCTTCCTCTTTTTCTCTGACCCTCTATCTTACCCAGCATTACATCCTTCTCCAGAGACTGTTCCCTCCTGACACTATGTCCAAAGTATTAGACACAAAACTTAGCCATCCTGGCCTCCAAGGAGCACTCTGGCTGCACTTCTTCCAAAACAGATCCATTAGTTCTTTTGGAAGCCCTTGGCACTTTCAGTATTCTCCTTCAACACCACAACTTAAAGGCATCAATTCTTCTACGATTTTCCTTATTCACTGTCCTTATGAAAGCTTTCACATCCATATGAGGTTATTGAAAATACCATGTCTACCACTTACTACAGTGCAAACGTGGCTAAGGGATTGACTTCTGTGGACTTCAGTTTCTTTGTTCGAAAAATGTAAATTTTCCACCAGCCGCTCCTCAGAAACCCTATCTATACAGGCTCGCTATGGATCAGAACCGACACAACGGTGCTTAAAAATAACAACAATCCTTTCAGGATTGCTTTGAAGATTTGTTGATATCATGTATATAATATAAAACAGCATATTTCTAACCTTATGGATCAATAAGCTATTCCTTTTACTGAAGCTTCATAGTGATCTATGAAGAAGAAGCAAATGAAGAAGTAACCCCATCCTACAATTTATAGTCATGACAGAAGATAGCAAGCATATGTGTTTGTATTTTTCTCCTATTTAGTCAGATGACTTGAAGGAGTTATGAAATAAATGTTAGCATTCAGCTGTGCACTATGGAAAGATGAAACACTCCCTCAAATTGTGTTGTAGCAGATGCAGAAAACAGATAGAACTTGTAATTTAAATGGGGGGATTTATTAAACAAGATAAGGGTCTTGAATTTATGATGAATTCTGTTTTGGATTCTTATTCAACCATTTTTTATGTTTTTAAGAATTCATACCTCTGAAGTTAAATGGCAATGCAACTGTCTTTTAACACCAGGCTTTCTTTTCCTTTCAGAGACACTTCAAAAGGAAGTCAGAGCATTTGCCTAAAAATTGAAGCTGAGTCAAATAGAAAAAGTCTTGGTAACCAAGAGCAACCAGACAGCGTCTAATGTGACTTTACCACATGAAAGACCCGATTATAACACCAAAGCCACCAGTACCCAAAACTGTAGAATTTTGCCAAAAACACACATGAGAAAAGTTTCCTGTCTGTCGCTGAGCTACCACGTTGCTATAACATTTGTCTCTGGGTTTGAGGTTTAATATAGATAAACCATTTTGCTTTATTTTCAAACATTGCCTTGCCAACAGTACATTCCAGACTCAAATCTCGTTATTTTTGGATTTAAAATATATCGAAACATTAATTATTATAAAGTTGACTTCTATTTTTTATTGATGGATATGTATGTATACAAAGACACACACACATGCACATTGAATGGAAATTTGGAGGACACAGACATAGTAGACAATTAGTTAGAAGAAAGGTTCATGGTGACTTTGTCTAATCCTCTCTTTTAATGACCACGACTACTGATAGAAGACAATGACTTGCTGAAGACCACATAGATGAAGTTGGGCCAGCAAGGTTCTTTCTATTTACTGCTTTTCACCTTAGTAGGATACCATGCTGCCTCTCAGCTCCAAGTAAAATACAATGAAAAACAAAACAAACCATCAAAGACAACTACAAGACAGAGAGACAATACCTGGGGATACAGGAGACATTTCACTGTTACAGATAATGAGAACAATAGCTGAGGAGATCACATGTCCTGGTTTTCCCAAAACAGGTCCGGTCTGCACCAGTTGTTCTGATGTAGTAAGAATAGCACCCCACCCACCCTTAAAAATGTATAGATTTGGAAGCTATTATGTATAAACACTTGGGACTTGAAGCAACAACAACAGCAAAACCAAAAAAAGAATACTATATTCTTGGACATGAGCAAGTGCATGTAAAATGGCCACAGTAGAATAACCCTTGCCAGAAAGACACAAGCCTGTATGCATAGCTTGGCACAGTGCCTTCAGTAAGAATAAGTTTTATTTGTGTTTGTAACATTCCAATATATTCCACTAAAGGGTGGTGAAGCCATGCTGTAGTCGGAGGGGAAAAAAATAAAACAAAATAAAAAACACAGCTGGAAGTTGAGATGCAAGTTCATGATTTAGGAAAGCAGGAGTGGAGGCTCTTGCTCTGGTTCTCATAAGTCTCATTATCTGCAAAATCGAAGGAGTGCTGGTGTGGCACTGTGGATTAATGCACTGGACTGCAAAGTCATTTTGAACCGCAAGATCTGTGTGCTATGGGTGGGAACTGATTCGATGGCATCTATCAAAAGCAACACAAAATCAAGGGATGGAATTAGACTCTCTCTCAATACCTCTGCAGTGTCAGTTTTTGATGCTTATGAAGTCCTGCTGTGGACATGTAGGATAAGCAACAGACTTCTGACTGCAAAGCTGGTGGTTCAAACCCACCAGCTGCTCCTTGGAAATCCCATACAGGGTTGATGTGGGCCAAAAGCAACTCAAGGGCACTTAATAATAACAACAACAATGATCGAATGAATTGCCAGATTCAGTCTTTCCCAGGAAAATGTATTACCCCTCTCCTAATGAGTCCTACCAGGAGAAAAATGAGACTTTCTGTTTCTGTAAAGATTTTCTGCTGTTGTTAAGTGTTGTCTAGTCTGTTGTGACTCACAGCGACCCTGTAGATGTATTGGGTTTCCTAGGCTCTTTAAGTCTTGGCAGGAGCAGAAAGTCTCATCTTTCTCCCGTGGAGTGTCTGTCGGGCTCACAGTCCAGTGCTGGGCATGCTTTGCCACCCCAGTGGCAATCAATAAATAAATGTTTACAGGCTCAGAAACCCCAGTGAGCTGTTCTACTTTGCTCTATAGTGTTGTTGTGAGTAGTTATCGACTTGCTGGTAATGGATTAGGGGAATGAGCCCCAAATTCTCAATGCGACAGTATTTCCTTCAGAAAATTCAGAAAGTAGGAAAACTGAGGACTATGAACAATGTCTTCTCCAAGGAATTTGCACCTAGTGCTAATATTCACAGTATCACAGGTAAGATCAAGATTAAGAGGGTCCATTATTTATCCCAGTTTCCTGGCGTGCACGTGTCCTGTTCTTGCTGTCTCTGCTCAGCGGCAAACGGAGGCCCTACCTGTTAAGTGTGAAGTGGATGAGATACAGCATAGCCAATCGCCTTGACTTTACATTCTTCCCAATGGATTCAGACCGCAGCCCAGCATCTCCTACTGACAACAGAGAAAGCGGAAACGCTGGGATTAGATGTGCTGGAACACTGTCTGGTGGCGGGAATAGACCGAGCTTCATTTTACCAGCTTCTATTGCTGAATTTTAATGCGAAGTCCAAAGGTCAATTACTTTTTGACCGACTGTAAGGGAGAAAGAAACGTGATAGTCAGTGATGGTTGATTGTATTATTCACTGCACACAAAGTCAATTGGTTCTCTCTATTTATGGAGAACATTTTTAATTAGCACTTGAATTGTGCATTAAAATTGAGCATCTATAAATAGTTAACAGATGTGATATTTCATACCTCAGAACTTAAAACCTTTTTTCCCCCTCATCTGATGAATTCTAACCCATAGCTCTCTGTTTACATGTTTGCTATTTTAGTTCTGTGTAATTCTAGAAATAACTAGTTTCAGACAGTTATGGTTTCGTGAACAGGAGAATTGCTTTAGCTAAAATTATTGTTGCTTGATTCTAAAACTCCTACAGAATAAATCTACAGTCTTTGGAAAAGCAGACGTTATTTCCAATGACACTTGCCATTTGCTGAAAATTTACGGTAGATTGACTCATGCGATTTTGCATTGTACTTAGATTAAAATACTATAGCTTTGGTTGAGGAGTAGATGTGTCAGTGGCCTTGCTGTGGTTTAATGGTTTGTTTTGATAGGACAGAGAAAGTTTACCTAATTATAGGAGACTCATTATTGGTTCTGGAGGAGGAAAAAAGCCATCTCAACCTTGATTTCTTCTAGAAATGAATCACGCAACTGTATAACTTTTATCACCGCTGTCGGTTTCCAACTATGATCTCTCTCTCTCTTTCTTGCTGAGTTAATGTGAAGTTTGTCATTTTAAATAATGTCAGATGTCTAGCCCAAGCTATTTGTAGATTTATTCTAGCCAACATACATGTGTCACTCATCTTTGTTTAGAATCTGTGACTTTCATCTTAGGAGCCTCTTTGAATTTGACCCTTGCTTTTGCTTCACTGGTGGCTTTGTATAGATTATAATGGGCTCTCTCTCACAGTAAGAGTATGACTAATGCTGGGCATCATAAATTCTTGACATGAGTTTATCATCCAGGTAAATATGGTCTGCATCTTATTTCAGTAGCTTCTTTGTCCATCTATTAGAGTGGCCAAGTCATCATTGTAACTCTTAAAGAAACAATTGTTGTTGGTAAGTACCATAGAATCGGTTCTGACTCATAGTGACCCTACACAGGGTTTCCAAGGCTGTAAATCTTTACGGGAGCAGAACACCTCATCTTTCTCCCACAGAACCACTGGTACTTTCAAACTGCTGACAATAGAAAGTTTAAATCTTTCGCCCCACACATCCAATCTCTAAATTGAAGCTGGAGATGCCAGAGTTACTCCAAATTTGAAATAAATTTGGTTTGGACTCCTAAAACATTGGAATTTTTATCTTAGTCTGTTATGATTTCCATGTGATAATTGCTTTGTTTAAAAAAACAAACTCGTTCACAACACCATTGGATTAGAAATGGAACCTCTTTATAGGGTTTTCTTGCTATACTCTTTATGAAGGCAGATCATCGGGCTTTTCTTTCACAGTGCCACTGGGTGGGTTTAAATTGCTAACCTTTAAGCTACTAGTTCAGTGTGAACCATTTATCCTACCCAGGGGCCTTTGCTTTGTGTACCTGATTTCCAATCATTATAACCCAACAAGGCACCTAGATATTGTTGCTCATTTAGGAATCAAGCTTCTTTCAGTTTAACTAAACCTGAGCCATACACTGTATTCCTATGAACTCATGAGTTACTTAGTGGCCCCAACAGACACGGAACCACAAAATTTTGACTCACTATTAGATTTAGTTTAATAGTCTGGTTTAATCTGCACGAACGTGCATGCCAAAAACTGAGGAGCTAAGAATGAGCTGAGTCCCCAGGAACACCATCCCCTTGGGAAATCCCTCAATGCAGATGTAGCTCTCAAAGTATTCCTGAAATTCTACTGAAGAATGAATTTTGGGAATATTATACCAAAAGGTGTTAATGGTGCCATCTCAAAAGAGATAATAAATCATTATTCTAAAAGGAACAGCCACCTTTAAATTAAAAAAATATATATTTGTATCAGTATAAAAGGTAAACATCTTGGGTACATCTAAGTCTTGGTAAAACTGGTTTACCACTTTAGGTCTCTTGCCACATGGGTAGTGGATCAGGCAACCAGAAAATCATGGATTTATTTCAACTGTGGAAGCTCAGGGCGCGACTCCAAGCCAAAAGCGTGGCCATGGCTAGCTTTCTCAAGCCTCTGTGTGTACTCAGTAACCAATAGTATGTGTCAAATCTAGCCATTAGGTTTCCAAACCAAGCTTACAAGAGTCTTTCTTGCATTTGGAGTCCTAGCATGGAAGCTTTGATGGATTAAAGCAATCAAGAAGTAGAACAGCAGAGAAACTAAAAACCAAAATGCAATTTGGACTTTTCCATTTCAAGTTCTTATTCCAGGTCTATCTGATTTGGGGGGAACTCCTCACAGAAGTAATTTATATATATAATAAGTAGAATGAAAGTTTTCCAATTACTATCTTACTTCTATCAGTTGAAATGATAAAGAATTTCCTCTTAGGAAAGAAAAATGTTGATGTGCAAACTAGTGTATATATGTTGCTGTTGTTAAGTGTTGTCAAGTCTGTTCTGACCCATAGTGATCCAATATAGGATTTCTGAGGAGTGACTGGTGGATTTGAACCACCAACATAGCGGTTAGCAGCCCAGTGATTATCATACACTGCACACCAAAACTCTATACATATATAGGTATATATGTTTATATCCACCACTCATCTGTCAGTTTGTCTTGCCATGGAAGCATATGTGTTGCTGTGATTCTGGAAGCTATGCTACTGGTATTTTAAATACCAGCAGGGTCACTCACGGTGAACAGGTTTCAATGGAGCTTCCAGGCTAAGACAGAGTAGAAATAAGGAGAAGCGGGCCACTTTTGAAGGGTTAGCTATTGAAAACCTTCTGAATAGCATCAAAATATTGTCTCTGATATAGGGTCAGAAGACAAGCACCTCAGGTTGGAAGGCACTCAAAATACAATTGGGGAAGATTTGTCTCCTCAAAGTAGAGTTGACCTTAATGACTTGAATGGTGCAAAGATTTTGGGACCTTCATTGATGATAGTGTGCAACTCAAAATGAGAAGAGATTGCTGTAAACATCCATTAATAATCAGAATGTAGAATGTTCAAAATGAAATGGAACTCATCAAATTCAATATCCTAGGCATTACTGAATTTAAATCAACTGGTTTTGGCCATTTTGATTCAGACAATTATATGGTTTACTATGCCAGGAACAGTAAATTGAAGAATGGCATTGCATTCATTGTCAAAAAGAGCATTTCAAGATCTATCTTGAAGTACAGTGCTGTCTGTGATAGGATAATGTCATATGCCTACAAAGAAGACCAGTTAATATCATTTGAATACTATTACTCAAATTTATGTACCAACCAGTAAAGTCAATGAAGATAAACTTGAAGAATTCTACCAACTTCTCAAGTCTGAAATTGGTCAAACATAAAATAACAATTCATTGATAATTATTAGTTGGAAACAAAGAGAGATCACTAGTTGGAAAATAAGGCCTTAGTGATAGAAAAGAAGATAAAATTTTGCATGATAGAATTTTGCATGAACAATGACTTGTTCCTTGTAAGTACCTTTTTAAAGCAACATAAACAGTGACTATACATGTGGAAGGAGTCTTGGTATGGCATAGTGGGTTAACGCGCTGGACTGTAAGGTCACTTTGAACCACAAGGTCAGCAGTTCAAGCTCACCAGGCGCACCTCAGAAACCCTATACAGGGTGGTTTGAGTCGATATCGACTTGGTGGGACTTAACAACAAGATACATATGGACCACACTAGATGTAATGCACAGGAATAAAACTGACTACATCTGTGGGAAGAGACAATGGACATTCTCAGTATCCTGAGCCAAAATAAAGCCAGGGGCTGATGGTGAAATAGAACATCATTTGCTTATATACAAGTTTAGGGTGAAGCTAAAGAAAATTTAAACAAGTCCACATGAGCCAAAATGTGGTCTTGAGTACATCTCACCTGAATTTAGAGATCATTTCAAGAAGAGATTAGGTGCATTAGACACTAATGACAGAAAACCAGAAGAGTTGTAGGATGACATCAAGAACATCAGGCATGAAGAAAGCGAAAGGTCATTAAAGACAGGAAAGAAAGAAAAGATCAAACTATGTCAAGAAGGAATTGTGAAAATTGCTCTTGAATGTAGAGAAACTAAAGTGACTAGAAAAACTATAAAATAAAAGAGCTGAACAGAAAATTTAAAAGGAAAGAAAAAAAGTCAAGAATTATAATGATCTTGCGCAAAGACCTGGAATGAGAGAACCAAAAAGGAAGGACCCTTTTTCAGCAATTCCCAAGCTGAATGAACTGAAGAAAAAAGTCAAGCCTAGGGATGCAATATTGAAGGATTCTATGGGCAAGGTTGGTGGTTCAAACTCACCAGCTGCTCCTTAGAAACACTATACAGGGTCAACTAATGGCACTTAATAACAATATAGGCAAAATATTTAACAATGCAGGAACTATCCAAAGAAAATGGAAGGAATATACAAAATCACTGTAATAAAAAGAATTTCTCTATATTCAACCATTTCAGAAGGTACCACATGCTCAAGAACCCATGATATTGAAAGAAGAAGTTCAAGTTGCACTGAAGGATTGTCAAAAAATAAGGCTACAGGAATTCATGAAATATAAAATGAAACTTTCAATAAACTGATGCAGTGCTGAAGGTGCTCACTCATTTGTTTCCAGCAATTTAGAAGACAATTATTCCCTGGCCAATCAATTGGAAGAGATACATATTTGTGTCAATTCCAAAGAAAAGTGATCCAAAAGAATGTGGAAATCATCAAAAAATATCATTAATATCACATGCAAGTAAAATTTTTGCTGAAGATAATTTTTAAATGGTTGTAGCAGTACATTGTCATGGAGCTGCCAGAAATTCAAGCCAGATTCAGAAGAGGATGTGGAATGAAGGATATCATTGCTGATGTCAGATCTTGACTGAAAGCACAGAATGCCAGAAAGATGTTTATTTGTGCTTTACTGACTATGCAAAGACATTTGACTGTGTGGATCACAACAAACTATGGATAACATTGCAAACAATGGGTATTGCAGAACACTTCATTGTGCTCATGAGGAACTTGTATATAGAAAAAGAGGCAGTTGTTTGAACAGAACAAGGGGATACTTAAAGGTATAAAATCAGGAAATGTGTGTGGCAGGGTTGTACCCTTTCACCATATTTATTCAATCTATTTGCTGAGCAACTAATATAAGAAACTGGGTAATATGGAGAAGAATGTGGCATCAGGATTGGAGGAAGACACATTAACAGCCTGCAGTATGCAGATGACACAAACTTGCTTGCTAGAAGTGAAGAGGACTTACTGATGAAGATCAAAGACTACAGCTTTTAGTATGGGTTGCACCTCATTATAAAGAAAATAAAAATCCTCACAATTGGACCAATAAATAACATCATGATAAATGGAGAAAAAAACTGAAATTGTCAAGGAGTTCATTTTGCTAGTATCCACAATTAACACTGTTGTAAGCAGCAGTCAAGAAATCAAATAATGTATTGTATTAGGCAAATCTGGTACAAAAGACTTCTTTTTTTTAACATGTTAAAGATCCCAGATGTCATTTTGAAGATGAAGGCATGTCTAACTCAAGCCGTGGTAGTTTCAGTCACTTCATATGCATGTGAAAGTTGAACAGTGAACATGGAAGACAGTAGGAGAATTGATGCATTAGAATTTTGCTTTTGGAGTAGAATTCTGACCTTGGACTGCCAGAAGAACAAACAAGTATGTCTTGAAAGAAGTACAGTCAGACCGTTACCAACCATGAAATAGGTTTGGTTTTAGTGAGTATTTATTTAAGATGTTGTTGTTTTTAAATGCCATCAAGTCGATTCTGACCCATATCGACCCTGTGTAGGGTTTCCAAAGACTAGCTGATGAGCTTGAACTGCCGACCTTGCAGTTCAAATGGCTTTGCAGTCTGGCACATTAACCCACAGCGCCACACCAGGATTCCATTTATATAAGGGGGCTTCAAAACTAGTATTAAAAGGCAATAAATTTTTCCATGAACTTTATGTTTATGAAGCCTCTCTTGTGTGTGTGTGTATGTGTGTGTATGAGCAGTTGGTGTGTTTTCTATACTGAAGTTCACAAATTTTCTACTTATTCCACAAAGAAAATGCTTGCCTGATAAAGAAAAAGCTAAAACCTAATAGAATAAAACAAATGGCTTTCAGTGCCCATGTCAAGAGTGTCATGTCAATTATAGAAAAGCCTCAATTAATGAAAACACACATCCAGCAGTAATGCAAATAAATGGAAAATGTACCTGCCTCTTCATAAAAAAAAAAGAGAGAGAAATGTCAGAAAAACAAGCTGATCCATGGACGTTAGAAAAATCTGGTTTTTAGGACATAATCTTTGAATTTGAACACAATTAAACACTCTGCATACAAACACTTATCACTACTCCAATAGAATAAGAGCCATCATTTCACATAATGGCATAATGCATGTACACTCAGTTATCAAAGAGCGAACCTTTTAAACACATTTATTTACTAAGGCAGGGGAATATAATAACAGAATTCTAAAAGGCTTTCTGCTCTTAAAATGCTTTTTGGCCAAGAGGGATTTTCAGGTTCAAAGACCCCGGGTTTCAGTAAGTACATGGCACACAGTGTTGTTGGTAGGTGCCGTCCAGTTGACCCTATGTACAACAGAAGGAAGCACTGTCCAGTTCAACATCATGCCCACAATTGTTGTTATTTCAGAACCCACTGTTGCTGCCATTGTGTCAATTCATCTCAGTGGGGAACGTCCACTTTTTCAATGGCCCTCCACTTTGCCAAGCATGATGTCCTTCTCCAGGGACTGGTCCCTCCTGACAACATGACTGAAGTATATATGAGACAAAATCTCACCATACTCACTTCTAAAGATCATTATGAGTGCATGTCTTCCAAAGCAGGTTTATTTGTTCTTCTGGAAGTCCATGAAATATTCAATATTCTTCTTCAACACAATTCAAATGCATCAATTCTTCTACAGTCTTCCTTATTTATTGTCCAACTTTCACATGCATATTAAGCTGTTGAAAATACCATGGCTTGGGTCAGGTGCACCTTAGTCTTCAGAATGACATCTTTGCTCTTCAACACTTTAAAGAGGTCTTGTGCAGATGTGTCTAACATAATACATTGTTTGATTTCTTGATTGCTGCTTTCATGAGTGTTAATTATGGATCTTAGCAAAGTGAAGTCTTAGACAACGTCCATGTTATCTCCATTTATCATGATGTTATGTGTTTATCATGTTGTGAGGATTTTTGTTTTCTTTACTTTGAGATGCACTCCTTACTGAAGGCTGTAGTCTTTGATCTTCATCAGCAAGTATTTCAAGTCCTCTTTGCTTTTAACAAATAAATGTGTGCCAGCTGCATATTACAGGTAATTTATGAGTCTACTCCGATCCTGGTTTCACAATTTACCTCATATAATCCAGCCTCTTGGATTATTTAATCAGCATACAGATTGAATAAATATGGTGAAAGGATAAAACCTTGGCAGACAATTGTTGTTGTTAAGTGCTGTCGAGTCATAGTGACCCTGTATAGGGTTTCCAAGGAGCAACTGGTGAGCTTGAACCACCGACCTTGCAGTCCAGCACATTAACCCAGCACCACACCAGGACTATAGGTGTTCATAAATTCCTGATAAGTCAAGTGGATTTTTTATTTAACACTAATTATAGGAGGTTGCATTACTGGTTTTGAGGAAGAACAAAAACTCATCTCAACTTTGATTTTTGCTGGAAACGAACCATGGAGATACATAACTTCTACCCAAACTGCTTACATCTATGATCAGAAATTTCAGCTACAGTAAAACCTGCATCAGGCAGAATCTATGTAAGGCAGAAACCTGTTCAAAGAGGAAAACTCAAATATTTTCCAATAAACAGAATGACAGAAAACTGGTAAGAAGACAAAATTTATGTGACCCAGTGAAACAAGCCAGTCCCCTCAACTTCTGGCTATCAAAGACTTCAGTGTCTTTAGAAATTAATTTTTTCTCATTTGGGGGAAAATATTGGTGTGGTGCTACAGGATAAGCACTGAGCTGCTAACCACAAAGTTGGTGGTCCAAACCAATAAGACACTCCTCAGAAACCCTATACAGGGTCCCTATGAGTTGGAACCAACTTGATAGCACTTAACTACAAACAACAACATTGCTCTGACTGAATTAGGCTTGAAAGTTGCACAACTTGTGTTCAATGGTCCAGGCCATGCAACCTTGGGCCAGTCACTTAACTTTTGTTTTAAGTACCTGTTTGCTGGTAGTAATAGTGTCTACCTATAAAACTTTTGGTGAGAATTGAATCCGTGTATGTAAGGCATTCATAAAAGCCAATGTTCCCTAGCACACCATAATCCTTTGATATTTGATGTTTATGAGATTGCTAAAAGTAATGCATTTTACTTCAAAGCGCTAACCTCATGTAGCATCTAAGAATTTCCACAGTAACGAAATTGAAAATAATAGATTTCCCCTCTAACGAGCTCCTAGATGTCAAGGAAAAATTAAAGACTAAAGTTCATTTGACATCTAAAATGTTAAAATATTAACCCAAACCTGTCGTTACTGCATTCTGGCAGCCCCATATTGATATGGTTTCTTCAGAAATTGGTCAATTATGGGGTTTTCCATTTCAACATCATCTTATAAATAATTAGAGGGTGTGAGATAGAGTTTGATTAAGTGTTTAGATGTTTTTGGCTTGAGAAAATGTTTCATATTTTTTGAATGATAATTTATTTTACTTGGCTGTTGTTGTTGTTAAGTGCAGTTGGGTTGGTTCCCTAGGAGTGGCTGACAGCTCAAACAACATTGACCTTGTTGTTCCCAGTCCATTGCTTATCATATGAAGCTAAAAAGACACAGAAAAAAATAAATAAAATGTGCGATTCTAGGATTCACATCCAAAATATTTTTGGGGTGATAAAGTAGCAGATAAATCAGCCTGCATCCTTGTCACTGATGAGAAGGAATCTCTGGCACTGTGGAAGCATATGAGGGAGTCTGCCCTGGGTTTTCTAACTTGTTTAGAGAATGGGTATGCTGAGCCCAAAGCCATATTTTTGTTGCCTGTGTGGGCCAGGTAGCTGTCATCGAGTTACTCTGACTCATAGATATCCTGTAGAGGGTTGTCAAGGCTTCAGTTTTTGAAGACGTAGAAAGCCTCATCTTTCCCTTGTGGACTGGCTGGTGAGCTTGAACCATGAACCCTGTGCTTATCGTATGGAACTATAGCATTCCCTGTGATCTGCCTCCAGCCTTTATATTGCTCCCTAGACAATTCCATCAATCAATTTTTTTATACATCTAAAAAACTCTGAAAAATGTTACCACTGGCAAGCAGGATAGAGGTATTGATAAATACTCAACATAAGGATGAAAGTGTGTACAACAGAAAGCAGACTGCTTATTTTTAAATACATTCTTAACTCTGTGTCTAACCTTGTTCCAAAGTCAAGCATTTAAGTAAAACACACATGTCTGCCACAGCTCTTGTCTGAAATTAGATTCCAAATTGGTGGAATGTTGTTGCTAGGTGTCATTGAGTTCGTACCAACTCATAGCGACCCTATGCACAACTGAATGAAACACTGCCAGATCCTGAGCCAACCTCACTATTGTTGCCA
>NW_006408519.1:24479537-24488640 GCF_000296735.1 Chrysochloris asiatica
CTGTTGCACACCTTTTTAAATTTTAAACCATTCAGTGTTCCCATGTTCTGTTCAACCATCATTACAGTGAACTCTATTTTGAGGAGGCAGCTCTTCTCCAGTCTCACTTTGAGTGCCTTCCAACCTGAGGGGCTCATTTTCCAGCACCATATCTGGCAGTGTTTCTCTGCTATTCATAAGTTTTTCAGTGACTAAATATTTGGAAGTAGTTCATCTCTCCTTCTTCCTTGTCTGTCTTCATCTGGTTGCTCATCTGAAACCTATCCACCATGGGTGACCCTGCTGGTATTTAAAACACCTGTGGCATAGCTTCTAGAATCACAGCCACTTACAAGCCACCACAGTATGACAAACTGACAGACAAGTGTTAGAATCGGAGGAATAAGACTAGTGAAATTTAAAAAAAAATTTGCAATTACTTGTGAACATTTTGTTGTTGTTATTGTTACACTCATAGCAACCTTGTATAGGGTTTCCTAGGAGCAACTGATGAGCTTGAACCACTGACTGTTGGGTTCAAACAAACTTTTCAGTCCAGCACCTTAACCTACCATGCCACATTAGGACTCTTGTGAACATTAAACTTCTGTAATAAAATAAATTTTAAAAATGAACTCAGTGACACGAACTGAAATATCACACTAGAAGTATGATTAGTAAATAAGGTACCTGGTAATTGGCAATTATTCTTCCCAGATTATGGTTTTAGGAGATACTTGGCTCAATCACTGCAAGTCTTTTCGTTTTAAGTGATACAGTGAAAAAAAAGTGCCAAAACTGGAAATCAGAAGATTTGACTTCAAGTCCCCACTATTTCTCAACCATGTGGCAACAGACAAGTTTCATAACCTCCAGGAGCTTCTGTGACTACCTTTATAAAATAAGGCTTTTATGAAGGAGCTAGAGAGTGTGTGTCTAAAAAAAATATTATCTAAACTCTAAAACAAAAAGGAAAAATGAAAATCTTGCTAAATGTCTTGAATTGAATTGTGTTTCCCCCAAAATCTGTGTCAGTTTGTCTAGGTCGTGATTCTTAGTGGTCTGGAAGTTATGTGTTGATCCCCATGATGTGATAAAACAATAAGAGGATTAAGGATCCTAGTGTGGTGCTATGGGTTAATGCGCCAGACTGCAAAGTCATTTGAACTACAAGATCGGTGGTTCAAGCTCACCAGCTGCTCCTTGGAAACCCTATACAGGGTCGTTATGGGTCGGAATCGACTCAACGGCACTTGACAACAACAACACGTCTTTCTGGTGGAGCAGCTGATGGATTTGACTTCCAACCTTGCAGTTAGCAGCCCAATGAATAACTTGCTGCACCACGCACCAGGTCTTCTACATGGGACCAAAGATAAGTTTGGTTAATGTCATTAGCACATGAAAGAATTATCAAATATCTAATACATTAAGAACTGGGAAATATATCCACAGTGAGGGAAAAGACAAGAAAAAGACACACTGGTAGAGGCTGCAGAATCACCCTTATTTTCCATTGAAAAAATGCATGTATCTTTCAAAGTCGTGGTTCAACAATTTATACATTTTAGTTTCATGACGTTATTTGAAAAACCCTCAATATACCAAGACTCTTTCTACAATCTCCCTAGATTCCCAGTTTCCATTTGTCTTTCTTTCCTGCTCCTTCCTGACTTCTAATCTTTGTTTATACGAGAATGCTTCCCTTTTAATCTCATATGATTGATTGGTTGTTCTAAGAAGTGCATGGTTCCCTGGTGTTACTATTCTCTTTATAGGCCTGTCTATTGTTTATCCTCTGGGTTGGTTTAGTTCAAGGTCTGAAGGATGTCTAGGGACCATAGTCCCGCGGGTTCCACTGATTTCTATCAGACCTGTAAGCCTGGCTTTCTTTATAAGTTTGAATTTTGTTCTACTTTTTTTTTTTCTTCATCTCTGTCTAGGCCCTTCTGTTGTGATCCTGGTCAGAGTAGTCGTTAATTGTAATTGGGCACCATCTAGTTCTTCTGGTCTCAGGCGTGTAGAGGCTATAGTTGGTGTGGTCCATTAGTCCTTTGGACAAATTGTTTCCTTGAATGTTTGCTTCTCTTCACTCTTCTTTTTTTCTGAAGGGGGAGAGACCAACAGTTGAATCTCAGATGAGCACATGTGCATTATCCACATTTTGGGTACTGATTACATTATACAAGTTGTCAGTATCTCATCTGTCTACCTTACATGTTGTTTCATTTATTGAAACAATATGGAGATCTATAGAGAAGGGTTCTGAATCTAGTGGTATGGCCTGTTGATACTCAGGTAAGGCTCTATTCCTCCATCGCTGTGTTGTACTTAGGCAAGCCATTTAATTGCTCCCTGCTATCATCTACTCATAAAATAGGAAAAATAACTCTTGTATCAGGGTGTGCTAAGAGATAGATGAGATACCCAGAAAAGTAAGTGACTTTTCTGGGGTAACTTCTTCAACCCCTAGATCATTGATAGAAATCATACCAACATGGCAAAATTGCTATACTTATTCCCACCTACAAGAAGGAGCTCTGGTAGCATAGTGGTTATGAATCGAGCTGCTAACCTCAAGTCAGCAGTTCGAAACTGCTAGCAGTTCCACAGGAGAAAGATGAGGCTTTCTGCTTCCATAAAGATTTACAGCCTCGGAAATCCTATATATAGTCACTACGGGTCAGAACCGACTCGACAGCACTTAACAACAACAACAAAAAGATTATAGAAATTTTGTATTTTATTCTTAGGCAAAGTTCATTTGGATTGGTCCAGCAGCCAAGTATTTTAAGATAAAAACAACACTTTTCATTAACTCAAGCATTATCTAATTTGATTTTTAAAGCTACTGTAGTTGTTATTAAGTTGTTATTACTGTACTTTTTTAATGACTTTATGTCTATGACAAATTTAGACTCTGGTTGTAGCACTTCTAGATATCCAAATTTGTTATGTCAGTTAAAGTCTTTGAGTCTATTTCCTCACAGAGTTAATGAGACTCAGATTACAATAATGTTCACGCTATAATAGAGCAAACAGGGGGCAATGACAGGCAAACTTCTTAGTTATAAACAAATATGAGAAGGGAATGAGTCACTGGACCTGAAGACTTGAGACCACAACGTCAATTGGCATAGCATAGTTCACAAAGACAAGGTCCTAAATTCTGCTTTTCTGAGTAGTGACTGGGGTCTTCAACACTTGGGAGCAGCCATCTCAAGTGATACTGTTGAAACAAAGAGGAGTGAAGAAAATGAAAGACACATGGAAATTATTAGCATAAATGACAGATGGGCCATGTGGACCTCAGTATCTGAGACTAGAAGAACTAGATTATACCACTGCTGACAACTCTGAAAATGATCACTATACTGGGTCCTGGATTGAGGTAGAAAATATGTAGAATAGAACTCAAAATCACAAGAAAAGACGAGGCTTGCTGGTGGTACCCCTTGAGACTGTGGGCCTTAGTCTCCCTTCAGGTATGGAAATGAGTTCACACCTGTGGCTTAAGATTTCAGTCAGACAGTAGAGAGATCTACAAGGTGAATGTTAACATCAGGGATGTACCCATGCCTCAGTATAATCAACCATTTGAGACAAAGAGGCAGCATTTACCCAAGGACAAAGTTCAGAAGGCAGGAAGTAGAAGGCAAGCAGAAATGGAAACAGGAAAACTAAGGAGGAAGTGGAATAAGTGAACTGTTGAATGAAAAATTGATCTGCACTGATAAGTTTTCATCCAATTCACAAAAAAAGAAAGAAAGGAACTATGACTAAATAAAAATATGAAATAATGTCCTTGAAGCAATGCATACATAGTAAAACAAGTCAGCACCCTCTACAAAGGTGAGTTGGCAATGTTGCTTTTGTACTGTTATTTTTTTTTTTTTTCTTAAATGTTTTATTGTGAATTATGTGATAGTTTACATGGGAGAACATTAATTTTACATTCATTCTATCGTATATCGTCTCATTGCCATGGTTACAATCCCCTCCATTCATCATCAACCAACCAAAGGGTATACCCTGCAACCCTGTCCCCCGTACCCCCCAGGTCTTCAGCACACAGTTGCTCTCCCTTTCTGGATCTAAAGTCTCCATCTGCTCCATCGCTCCACGTCATCGTCTCTGCCTCCATTTCTGTACTTGTTATATTTTTAACATATGAATTTAATTAAAAGTAATGTTGCTGGTGGCAATATTTATTTTAAGGAAAAAAGAAGGTGTTTTACTAAAGAAATTATTGAGCAATAATAGCGATGGAACTGAAATGTAGAGCATGTAAACGAGAGAGCTAGAATCCCTGCATAATGAAAACAGCGACAACAACAAAATGATTTTGGAGCTTCTTTGCAGCTCAACAGAGAGGGCGAGTGAGGATATCTGGGAACCAAGAAGAAAGGAACAAGGTGAAATTCAGGAGAACAAAATTGAGGAGAGGCCTCAGAGAACCTACCAAAAATAAATGAATATATAAGTAAAGACCTAGTGTGGGGCTGCCTGAAGAAAGTTGTAGAAGAGGAATGTCTCACATTCCATTTGACTTGGTTTGTTGTACTCTGAAATAATTACCCTCTGTCATCCTCAGCACTTTGGTCAGAATTCATTGCATATTGCCTTGTATTGGTGATGCTTCAGGGAAATCAAACAGGAGGACTATGGGAGACTGTGTCTCATACTTGACTAAAAGCAAGATGGAGAGACAGGAGGCAGGAAGACAGAGACAAGGAGTAAGGAGAGAGCAGCAGCAGTAAATTGGAGTGAAAGGAGCTGAAAGAACGCATTTCCTCCAGGCTTATGAGCAGTCTCAGTGAGGGCTGCAGGACACCATGTTTGTAAGACATAGACTCTACAGTTTCATTTTAGTTTTAAAGGAAATTGTGACCCCACAGAGCAAGGAAACTTGAGTACTCTCACTGACTGACATCACAATGAGGAAGGCAAGTGTCTGAGGAGGTGTGGTTGAGCTCTGGCTCTTTGCTCTAGGACTTAAGACAAGTGATAAAACCCCTTCTGAGGTCAGTTCCCCATCTGTAAAGTCTGGATAACATCTAGTTCTCAAGGTTGCAAGCAATAAATAAATATTGAAATAGTGGCCCCTAGTATGGTGCCTAAGGAGCTCTGGTAGTGCAGTGGTTACGAATCGGGTTGTGAACCTTAAGGTCAGCAGTTTGAAACTACGAGCTGTTCTGTGGGAGAAAGATGAGGATTTCTGCTCTTGTAAAGATTTAGAGCCTCGGAAACCCTGTACAGGGTTGCTATGAGTCAGTTCTGACTCCACGCACATAACCACCAGTATGGTGCCTAATGACCTCTTGCAACATAGCGGTTATGAGTCAGGCTGCTAACCTCCAGGTCAGCAGTTCAAAACTACCAGCTATTCCATGGAAGAAAGATGAGGTGTTCTGCTCCTGTAAAGATTTACAGCCTCCTAAACTTTATTCAGGGTTGCTGTGAGTTGGAACTGATATCATGGCACACCACCACCACCACCACCACCACCACCACCACCACCACCACCACCAGTATGATGCCTGGTGTGGCACTGTAGGATAAACACTGGATAGTAAGGCCAGTTTGAACCGCCAGGTTGGCGGTTCAAATTCACTAGCCACTCCTTGGAAACCCTATACAATGTAGTTATGAGTTGGAATCAACTCGACAGCACTTAACAACAACAAATTATGGTGCCTTGCACACACTTGCCTCTTCTTTCATTCTTTCTGGATTTAGTCAACCAACTTGAAATTATTGTTTTTAATAATGTAATTTGTGAATGTGATTATTCATCAAGGAAATTCTTCCTATCAGCTGATTGTAAACAGGTCACGTAGGAATGTTTGTACTTTAAAAGATACATGCTGAAGATGTTCATCTAAGAAGCATGTGGTAGACAAGAAACCACTTACTAGAGATACCAGGAAGCTGAGAGTGGTTTGAAGAATGGAACACAACACTGAAATA
Source organism: Chrysochloris asiatica (assembly GCF_000296735.1). Taxonomy (NCBI): domain Eukaryota; kingdom Metazoa; phylum Chordata; class Mammalia; order Afrosoricida; family Chrysochloridae; genus Chrysochloris; species Chrysochloris asiatica. The sequence goes on from NW_006408519.1 coordinate 24,485,487, forward strand.
GAGTGTTGTTGTTGTTGTTGTTAAGTGCCATCAAGTTGGTTCAGACGCATGGTAACCCTGTATAGAGTTTCTGAAGAGCAGCTGGTGAGCTTGAACCACCAACCTTGTGGTTCAAACCAACCTTGAAGTTCAAAGTGACCTTGCAGGCCAGCACGTTAACCCAATAGCACCACACTAGAACTGAAAATAGAGTGTATGTCCCTAGTAACTTAATGCATAAATGTATGGGCCCCATGACCCCCAGAATCAGCCACAGGGCTCTTTTTGGGAGTTCATAGATTCCACCTTCTATTTTCTACAGTATAAGATAAGCACTGGACCTCAAGATCGGTTTGAACTGCCAGGTCAGCAGTTCAAACTCACCAGCTGCACCTCATAAACCCTATACAGGGTCACTATGGGTCAGAACTGACTCGACAGCACTTAACAACAAGATGAGCACTAGATTGCTAACCACAAGGTCAGCAGTTCAAAGCCACCAGCAGCTCCTTGGAAATTTTATACAGGGTCACTATGTGTCAGAACTGACTAGACAGCATTTAACAACAACATTCTTGCCTCTGAGAATAACTTGTTTTAAAAAAATTAGCAATAGAATGCTTATTATGAAAGAAGATTCTTCCCCAATGTTATATAAATTGTAACATACCCTTGTACACTTTTAAATCCTTTGCAAGAAAAAGGAATTATGTAAGTAAAAGACCTCAGTGTCTAAGCATGCTACAAAGTAGAAATTTTAGAGCCATTTATGGGAATTTAGAAAATAATGGTTATTTTCCTGATTATTATGTTTAGAACTTCTCACAAGTATTTCATGAAAATATTTTTTGAGGGTTATATATGATGTTCACAACCCAAATTCATGATTTGAAGCCTGTAAAACATAAACAGGCCATTAAAAGGGGGAAATATATCATTTATTAGGCACATGCTTCCTGGCAGAGTTGAAATAAATATTTATATTTCCATAAAGCAAGAAATATTTTCCCAGGAACGGGTCATATTCTGTGTTTCATCAGGCCAACATGCTGATAGTTTCACTTTAGTCCTCTGTCTGTCAAATGCAGCAGGTCAACAGCATCCTCCTTAGTTGATATGGAAACCCCCAAGGCTCCAGGTTTTTCAGATGCAGTGACTAAGGGTGAACTGGGTACTAGAAATTGCCCTGAAGAACATCCTATGCCAGGGGACAACAAGGAGAGAGGCAAAGATGCCTTTAAATAACTCAACATTTTTCTGTTTGGCTCTGTTCTGTTTTTGCAGGAACCCAGGTACCATGCATCTCATTAGGTCCATCCCTACGTGGAAAGTGTGAACCAGTTTCTACATTTGTGAAATAGAGAACTAAGAGTGTAGAAAAGTAAATCACATTCCTAAAGGTGAAATCTGTGATGGAATTCAGAGCTGGGCACAGGCCTCTTAAACATCAAGTCACAAGGACTGCTTAACAGTTTCTATTAAACAGATTCAATTTCATCATCTATTTGTCTGAAAGAGCATAAAGCAATTTAAAAGAGATCATGTATTTGAGCTGACTACCAAGAATAAAAAGGCCTTGTCAAAAAGGGAGAAAAAAAGTGCTATAAAGTATTAATTTCTCTTCTGTGCTGCCAAAAACATCAAAGAATCTCTCAGTTATAAAATCTGTGTGTGATGCCGCTGTACAGATATGACAAGTTATCAAGTCCTATGGATCCTCTGTAACACTGTCTTCTCACCTTTTATTGTCTGGAGAGCTCATCTACTCAAGTAGTTTTCATTATAATCTAGATGTAGTTATATTTCTAATTTGTATCTCTGATTTAACATTTCTTTTGACCATCAGATATCTCTTCTTGAATATTCCAGCATACCTAACTCAATGTATCCAAAATGTAATCAATCATCTTTTGCCCCCAATTTGCATTTCCTTTCTCAGTCAGTGGCATCACATCATAGGGTTCTAGCCAGGAACCTGGAAGTTACCCTGACTGCCTCCTCTCCTTTATCTTCCATTTCCAATCCATCAGCAAGTCCCATCAATTCCACTTAATATCTTTGGAATCCATCTGCTTCACTATATGTCCCATTGTGCCCATTAAACTTCACAATGGTCTCTGAGAAGCAGCCATTGCTGGTCATCTACTCAATATCCATGCTTCCTTCCAAAGCCCTAATTCGCCTAGCTAACGATTTGATCCCTGAGCCCTTTTTGCTTCTAGGATGAGATGTCATCCTACCAATGAGATGTAAGTGGATTTTACCCCACAAGGCTTCTAGAAAGGTTCTTTGAAAAAGTTGCCAAATTTAGCTAGCTGTCTTATCTCCTCAGCCCCTGGCTCACAATGTTTCTTTTCAACTCCGTCTTGCCTAGAATGTAGGTGTTGTTGTTAAATACCAACTTCTCTCTTCTGACTCATAGCAATCCTTTGTAGGATTGTGACTGGTGGGTTTGAACTTATCCTACAACACCACACCAGGTAAAGTGTCTGAAATTGCAGTGGCTATTTTGCTATCTTGAAGGGAAAAGGGATATACAAAAAATGAGTGAAACCAGAAAGGTAGAAGTCTTGGATCCTAATGCTAATAAGGTGTTACTATATCAAGATTCTCTGCCTCCAGATTTCTTACTGTATGTAACAACAACAAAACACCTCTTATTGCATTAAGCCATTCAACCTCTCCTGCTGGGTTTCTATTGAAGTTTTACTGTTACTTTCATTTTCTGCTGTTTATTTCTTTAAGTGATATCCCCATCTTTAAAATCCTTCCTGACCTTCTACAATTTTTAGCTTATTGTCAAACTCCAGCACACTATACACAGCAACCCCATTCAGGAGCTAGTCTTTTATCCACACTGTAGATTCTATAGCATTAGCCTCATCTACCCATCAAACTGCAAGCTTAATCCATAATGAACTACTTTCAGCTCCCACACCCATCTGTAGTTCTTAATCCAGACCTCTGTATATACAATTCCACATGAGTAGAACAGTTCCTTTTATTCCTTCTCCACTGTTGTTGTTGTTGTTAAGTGCCATGGAGTCGGTTCCGACTCATAGCGACCCTGTACAGGGTTTCTGAGGCTGTAAATCTTTACGGGAGCAGAATGTTTCATCTTTCTTCTGCAGAACCGTTGGTAGTTTCGAACTGCTGACCTTGTGGTTCACAGCCC
>NW_006408519.1:24488905-24498017 GCF_000296735.1 Chrysochloris asiatica
GAACATTAGTTTTTACATTCATTCTATCATACATCGTTTCATTGTCATAGTTACCATCCCATCCATGCATCATCATCAACAATCAAAGGGTATACCCTGCAAGCCTGCCTCTGCCTCCCCATGGTCCTCAGCACACAGCCCGCCTCCCCATGGTCCTCAGCACACAGCCCGATTCCCTCTCTGGATCTCAAGTCCCCCGCCACTCCATCTTTTCACATCATCTTCTCTGCCTCCATCTCAGGCCTCACTGCTTCTCTGGGTAGGATCCCGCTCTCTGCTTTTCTCCATTGATGGTCCCAGGGCCCTCCGCTCCTAGACTGAAAAGTTAATCACTCTCCTCATTGCTATAAAATGTCTACCTTTACATTTCCAACCCTCACAATCAGTCCTGATAACAATTATTCACTATTGCATCACAAGAGACCCATCTGTATTTCGTTTCATCAGCCCTTCCTGGACAGGCTGGACACTATTCACTGGAGACTCTACCTTCCTCCACATACTTTGGATCGAGGTTCCTGCTTGAAATCTTGTAAGCCAGTCACTTCTTACCTTTGTATCCCTCCCCCCATTTTGGTAGCCAATGTCCAAGTTGCCCATCCCTGTCTACTCTTTGGGGGAGGGGGTGGAAATAATTCTTGCAGCAGGGATTTGTTTCCTCTTTTGAGCTACTGTATTTATAGGTGTAGGTCAAGTTTATCAAAGTGTATCAGATGACGCTTTTTTCCTCTTCTTTCTTCTTGGGGTTGAGCTCTGTTCATCCAGTCATTGAAGCCAGGTCAAGTGGGTATCATCTGCAAGTGTGGGTGTTCTTGTGTCTGTCTGCTCTCTTCTTATCAGCTGGCCTCTTCACTCTCCACTCTAGTCCTCTGTGGCTGTGTCATTGTCTCTGAGCCCGTGAGTCCCCAGGTCTTGGCACGCTGCTGGCCAACCAGGTCTCCACTCAGGTTCACAGGAGTCTGCTGAACGATGTAAGGCTTAGCTCGCTACTTCATTGATGTTCTTCAGTCACTTCCCCTTATGGGTGACATGCGTGGTCGCCAGTCAGAGCGTGTATTTCCATTGCATCTTAGTCTTGGAAGAGGATTTGCACTGAGAGGACCCGACCACTTGCCTTGATGTCTTCTGGGCAAGCAACTTGCTTGTTCTTGTATTAACAGTTGGACTTCCCTTATTGTTTTGTATTTTTCCTGTAGGTCTTTCTTTCAAGAAGTATCTTCTGGTTTTCTAGCTGCTCCAGGCTGGTCTGTTTGTCCTTTCAAGTGGAAAATGTCCCATCTCTGAAGGTCTGGATGTGGTTCAGGCCTCCACCTATAGTCTTATGTAATGCAGAGGCTCCTCAGGAAACCTCCTTCACTGGACACATTGTAGCCCCATTTTAGGTAGAATTTAATATATTTTATTATATACCTCTATCATTCAAGCCCAAATTCCTACCATCTTATGCCTGCATAATTATGCACTCTAATTTGTACAATATTTTTCAAAAGATTGCTATATCTAAAGGAAACAAGTGTAAATTGCTACAATTTTATGAACTTGACCTATATTTATGGATGTGGTGATGGTGGTTATGTGCCGTGGAGTTGGTTCTGACTTATAGTGACCCTGTACAGGGTTTCTGAGGCTGTAAATGTTTACAGGAGCAGAAAGACTCATCTTTCTCCCACAGAACAGCTGGTAGTTTTGAACTGCTGGCTTTGCGGTTCACAGCCCAATTCATATCCGGATGTTGTTGTTGTTGTTGTTGTCAGGTGCCATCAAGTCAGACCCGACTCATAGCGATCCCATGCACAGCAGAACAAAACAATGTCTGATCCCTGTTGTTGTTGTTGTTAAGTGCCGTCAAGTCAGACCCGACTCATAGCGATCCCATGCACAGCAGAACAAAACAATGTCTGATCCTGGGCCAACCTCACTACCGCTGTCACACTCGAGTCCATCAATAATACCACCTGGCCAATCCATCTCATTAGGGGGTCTTCCTCTCTTTCTCTGACCCTCCACCTTACCCAGCATAACATCCTTCTCCAGCGACTGTTCCCTCCAGACAATGTGTCCAAAGTATGAGAGACGAAGCTTAGCCATCTTGGCCTCCAAGGAGCTCTCTGGCTGCACTTCTTCCAAAACAGATCTATTGGTTCTTTTGGCAGTCCATGGCACTTTGAGTATTCTCCTCCAACAGCACAACTCAAAGGCATCAATTCTTCTACAATCTTCCTTATTCACTGTCTAGCTTTCTCATCCATGTGAGATTATTGAAAACCGGATGTAGTAGCTCAAAATACCAACTGAGAGGGAAGGAGTCTTCACATCAAGTATCAATCCTGTCCCCTCTGTGTACAGATGCAATTTAGGAAGCCAAATTCTGCTTAGAAAATTTCTCCTAAAGGGAGGCTGCCTTGATTCTCCAAGACTAGTCAGAGTTTCTCCTCTGAATTACTCTGACACCTTGACAAACTGGTCAAGGGTTGCTGTGGGATGGAATCGCCTCAACAGCATCTAACAACAACAGTAACAACATAGACACTCTTAGGAGCAATAATCTAGGCCAAACAAGAACTGTAAATAAGATTACTATTCTCTGAATCTTCATGGACTGCTCTCTAAAGGAAAGACAAACCAAATTTGAGCCTTGTGGTACAGGCAGTTCCATAGTTACAAAAGTCCAATGAACCTACAAAGTAAGCAGTTGCAAACCAACCCCTGTAAAGTCTATTAGATTAAAAACTTGAGGTACATATAATAGTCTGTAATAACAAACACAAACAAGTACTACTTAGTAACACACATCAAACATTTATTATTATTATTATGTTCTATGATATTAAAGATGTTTTAGTGTGGCTGAGTGTGTGTCTTTAATTTTTTTATGCATTGAAAAGCACAGTGTCTACTATGGACTAAAACCTAATGACTAGTTGGCATTAGATACAAATTACCTAACTGCTCCAATTTATATACTAATTTGACTTTAAAAGAGAATTAGGATCGGAAATCATTCCTTGTCCAGAGACTGCTGTATTTCCAAGTCTCTGACCTGATGGCTATAAATTTGGGTTGTAGGTTGGGTGGCCTAAATGGCACTTGACTGTAGCTGAAAGATGGCAGTTCAAACCTGCTCAGAGGGGTTTCAGTAGACAGAACTGGAGGTTTTCTTTTGAAAAGCAAAACACTGGGGAGCACTTCTCCTTGGCAAGCATAGGGCCACCATGAGTTGGAGTGAACTAACAGCAACAGACACCACTCCAGACTTACCAACATTTTGAGAGTTCAGCAGTTTTCAAGAGAGACATTTCAATATCATTTTCTTGAGATAGAAATTATGTTGTTGTCAGGTGCCATCAACTCAAATGCACAAGAGAACAAAACATTACCCAGTCCTGCACCAACCTCACACTCATTGCTACCCTTGAACCCATTGCTGCTTCCACTGTGCCAAGCCATCTCATTAAGGGTCTTCCTCTTTTTCACTGACCCTCCACTTTATATACCATTAATTGTGAGTAAAGAGTTGGAGTTTTGTAGTATGTTTATGTACTTATACCAACATAACCATAATCCAATGTTTTATCATGACCATCACCAGTCACAATTTGCTTCTAGCCCTGGTCTCAGGCGATCATTAATCTGTCTTCTATATTTAGAGTCTGCTTTTTCTAGAAATTTCACATGAAAAGAATCATATAATATGTAGTCATATGTGTTTGGTTTCTTTCACTTAGCATAATTTATTTTCTGTATCTGGTGGTGACGGTGGTTATGTGCCGTGGAGTCAGTTCCGACTCATAGTGATCCTATATAGGGTTTCTGAGGCTGTAAATCTTTATGGAAGCAGAAAGGGTCATCTTTCTCCCACAGAACCGCTAGTAGTTTCGAACTGCTGACCTTGAGATTAGCAGCCTGATTCGTAACCACTATGCTACTTTTGTATTGTTGAGTCGTATCCCATTGCATGAACACACTGCATTCTGTTCATCCATTCACTCACTTGGATATTTTCATTGTTTGCAATGTTTAGCTATTGTTTGTAAACATTCTTGTGCAAATATTTGTGTGGACAAATATTTTGACTTCTCCTAGGTAGACAGCTAAGAGTGGAATTGGTAGTGCATTTAAGTTTATCCTTAACTTTATAAAAACTTTGCTTGAACATTTTTATTGTGAATTAAGTGAAGATTTACAGAGAAGATCATTAATATTCCATTCAGCAAATCATACACTTCATTTAATCTCAATGATTGCAATCCCCTCCATGTAACAATAGTTGCCCCACTTCCTCCCTGTGATTCTTATTTCCATTCCACCATCTTTCCCATCCCTTCTGTACATTTTCAGCAGAGGTAAATGGTGCCTTTTTGACCTTGCATTATTGACCATTCCATGGTCAGCATACTTTACTAATGGTGTTGCTCCCTATTTGCCTACCTACTGCTTGGTTGAAAATTGGATTACTAGGGTGAGTTCCATTCTAGACCTGAAGGGTGGTGAGGGCCATAGTTTTGGGTTTCTCTAGTCTCTTTCTGACCGGTAAATCCAGTCTTTTTTCTTTTTAATAATTTTGAGTTTTGTTCCACATTTTATCCAGGATTTTCTAATGTGATGCTTTTCAGAGTCAATGTTAGTGGCAGCTAGGAGTCCTGGTGTGGCGCGGTGGGTTAATGCGTCAGACTGCAAAGTTGTTTGAACTACAAGGTTGGTGAATCAAGCCCACCAGCTTCTCCTTGGAAACCCTATACAGGGTTGCTATGAGTTGGAATCAACTCAATGGTACTTAACAACAACAACAGCAACAACAACAACAGGCACCACCTAGTTCTTCTGGTCTCAGAGTCATGAAAACTGACATTCACATGTTCTATTAGTCCATTGGACTAATTGATTTCACTCATCTTCAATTTTCATCACTCTTCTTTCTTCTGCACATGAAGAGACCAATAGTTAAATCTTAGATGGCTGCTTATGCGCTTTTAAGACCCCAGATGCTACATACCAAAGTAGGATATAGAACATTGTCTTTGAGGATACCACTACACTCAGGTAAATCTAACTTTAATAATAATAAATAAACTTACAACACCAAGTGTTGACTAGGATGTGATCATTTGGAGCCTTCACACGTTGTTGGTAGAAATATTAAATGATACAGGCAGCTTCATAAAATGCTAAACATATGTCCACAAGTAATAACCTTGACAGAGAAAATCTGCACATGGAGATTTACCTTGTATAGGTGTCCTGGTGTGGCGCTGTGGGTTAATGTGCCAGACTGTAAAGCTGTTTGAACTGCAAGGTCGGCAGTTCAAGCTCACCAGCTGCTCCTTTGAAACCCTATACAGGGTCACTGTGGGTCAGAACCGACTCAACGGTACTTAACAACAACAACAACAACTATAAGGGTTTAATGAGTGACGATGTGGGTACATTTTTATATAGGAGTTAACTATTTGTATAACTGCTTTGAGGAAATGACTGTTCAATTATTTTGCCATTTTAATATGGTTGCCTTATTTAGTTTGATACAAATTCTTTATCAAATATATTGAGTTGCAAATATTTTCTCTTAGTCTATAGCCTGTCTGCTCATTGTGTGTATGTTTTGCCTTGTTTGGAAACAACAAAAAAATTAATTTTGATGTAGTATAATCATAATTTGTGTTTGTTATAGTCATTATTTTGATGTCAAATGTAAAAAATGTTTGCCTAACCCAAAATCACAAAAAAGTCCCTATTTTTTTCTAGAAGTTTTATAGTTTTATCTCTTACATCTATAATTTTTAGAGTTTATTCTTATATGTGGTATATGGGATTGATCTGAATTCATTTCTTTGCCTGTGGATGGCCAATTTTGCCTGTATCACTTGTTGAAAATGCTATTATTTACTCCACTAAATAGCCTTGACACTTTTGCCAGAAATCAATAAATTATTATGTATTTCTGTAATATCTAGTATGTTACATTAGTCTACGAGTCTATCTTTATGTTAGTTTCACACTGTCTTAATTACATGGTTTTATAGTAAATTCTGAGATCAGGTAGTAAAGATCCTTTAACACTTCACGTTTTCAAAGTCATTTTGGATATTCTAGGCCCTTTATGTTATTGTTGTTGTTAATTGCCATTAAGTCAGTTCTGATTCATAGCAACCCTGGCATAAGGTTTCTGTGGAGTAGCTGGTGGTTTTGAACTACCATTGTTGCTAGTAGTACAGTGCTTATCCTACAGCGCCAGACTGAGATTGCTTTATATATCCATATAAATTTCAGTATCAGTTTGTGAATATCTACAAAAATATCTGCTCAGATTTTGATAGGTACTGCATTAAATCGATAGATACAATGGTAGAGAATGGCCAACTTGGTATTGTCTTCCAGTTTGTGAACCTGGTATATTTCTGTATTTATTTTGATATTATTAGAATTTCTCTCAGTAATATTTTGTAATTGTCAGTGTTGTTGCTGTTAGTTGCTGTACAGTTGATTCTAACTCATGACAACTCACTCTATGTGTATAAGAGTAGAGCTTTGTTCCATAGTACTAACAAAGCTATGATCTTTTAGGAGCAGATCACCCAGCTTGCCTTTAAAGACGTCTATGGTGAGTTTGAACCAGCAACATTTTGGTTACTAGAAAAGTGAGTAACCATTTGGGTCTCCCAAGAACTCCCAGGTTTCCAGTATACAGGACTTACATTTATTTAATTTTTTTAGTATTAAAAAAAAAAGAAAATCTGTTGTGAATAAGAAGTCTCGGTGTGGCACTATAGGATAAGCACTAGACTACAAGGTCAGGTTGGACTGCAAGTTTGGTGGTCAAAGCCCACCATCAGTCCTCTCAGAAACCCTCTGCAAGATTGCTACGAGTCAGAATTGACTTGATAGCACTTACCAACAACAACCAACGTTGTGAATAAAACTTCCTAGTTCATTTCATTTTTGTAGATTTATTAGGACAGTTTTTACTAAAGATTATGGTTATCTGTGAATAATGACAGTTTTATCTCTGTCTTCCTTTCTGATATGCATGCTTTCCTTTATCTTTCTTGCCTTATTACACTGACTCCAACACCTAGTACAACATTTAATAGAAGTCACAAGAGTGAACATCCTTGCCTCACTTCTCATGTTGTGTGATAGGGAGCCTAGGAACCTCTTGGAAAGAGTTTATCTCAAGGACAGGGGTTCTCTTCTCTATCCCCAGCACCTGACCCAGGCACTGGGACATATGTAACAGGAGCTCAGTAAATGTTCATTGAGTGGATTCTCAGTGGTGGATAATTTCTTAGAACTGTATCCCACAGCCCCCTGGAAAAGCCCCCAGAGCAGCTATGATGGGTCCGGCTAAAGTCCTCATGTGGTCTAACCCTGACATCTACTACTTAACCTCTCTAAGTCTCACTGAGACAGGGGCCTCTGGGAATGTGGAGGCATTAATCATGCGACCTTGCCCATTTCAAAGTATTTTGAATGTAAACAGACCACCCATAAGAAATCTGTATTTTCCTTCCTTTTAAGATGGTTTACAGGTCAACTGGCTTAACCCATCTTGAAGGATGACCTTTCCATGGGGACAGAGGAGAACACCAGCTCCTGGGAGGGACCAGAGTTCTGAACTAATCATGCACAACATCCCAGAATAAGTTGTGTATTCCCCTACCAGAGACCTTGGGAGCCCTGCAGTGGTACTGCAGGTTTAGTACTGGACTGATAACCACAGGTCAGCAGGTCAAACCCATCCTAGGTGATGCTCCACAGGGTTGCTGTGAATTAGAACTGACCTGACTGCACTTAACCACAATCAGAAGCCTTTATGGTGGACACCATCTTAAATAAGTGCTGCACACACACCCTCCTAAACAGGACACTTTCCATAAATTCTCACTGGAGTGGTGCGGTGGGTTGATACACGGGACTACAAAGCCATTTTGAACCACGAGGTGGGTGGTTCAAGCTCGCCAACTGCTCCTGGGAAACCCTATAGAGGGTCACTATGGGTCGAACTGACTCAAGGACACTTAACAACAACATCCCTATGAATAAAGATGACATCTTGTCTTTTCCCCACCTAAAACTTATTTAAACCTTAACAAAGCCTTTGTTCAGGCAGTCTGGGGTTACGTGTTGCATTAAACTCTCCCCTTCTCTACTTGCAAGCCTCTTTCATATACTAAACTTTTGATCATGTGGAAGCTCTGCCTATCCTGACTGTTCTTCCATTCTGTACCCACAGGAGGCAGTCAGTGGGAGCCTAAGATCACATCAACACACAATCGTCAGTTAAATGCAAATACGACAACCTCTAAATGTCCCAGAAACGACAGATCATTTTAGCTCACATGAAGAAACAAGAGAGAATGACTCAAAAAAAAAAAAAATGACAAAGATGCAGAGACAGAAAATATTTCTCAGGAAAAAATAGTATTGGAATTCAGTGAAAAATATCTCAAAAGAATGATATTTAGGTATCTTCAAAAGAGTCACAGAAAGATCAAAGAAAGCCAGGAGAACACAGAAGAAACTTTAGACTAAATCAAGGAAAACCTTGCAAGAACAAACAGGCAAAATAAATGCAAAGTCTGAAGCAATATAAAACCTGCAACTAGAAATTCAGAAGATTAATTCTAAGATTTTAGAAATGGAAGCCTGAATTAGTGAACTTAAAGATAAATCTTTCAATACTAATATGTTAGAAGAATAATCAGAAAAAAGATGAAAAAAATCCAAAGAGAGCCTAAGAGTTATTTGGGACAACTTACTGGTGATCAGAATTTTAGAACAGAAAGAGACCATCAAAAGCACAGAGAGAAAATTGTCAAAGAGTTCTTGGAAGAAAACTTTCTTAACATCATGAAAAATGAGAAGATATGTATGCAAGGACCCCAAACAGGATAGATCCCAAAAGATAATCATCAAGACATATCATAATCAAACTTTCCAAAACCAAAGACAAGGAAAGAATCCTGAGAACAATTCAGGAAAAAGGAAAACTTACCAAGGAGAACCAATAAGAGGAAGCTCTGATTTTTCTGCAGAAACCATGCAGGCAAGATGGCAATGGGATGACATAGACAAAACTTGAAAGAAAAAAACTGCCAACCAAGAATCATAGACC
>NW_006408519.1:24499127-24505068 GCF_000296735.1 Chrysochloris asiatica
GCAGCTGGTAGTTTCGAACCGCTGACCTTAAGGTTGGCAGCCCGATTTGTAACCACTACGCTACCAGAGCTTAGATATAGAACTTCCAAATGGCAAGGAAGTTAAGCAGATTTCATTATAAAACTTTTAAATGGGAAAAAATTAATAACTTACAGGGTAGCCTCAAAGAAAAATAATACACCTGCACATCAAAATAAAAGAAGACAATGGAAAGATTTAGTAAACATTAATACAATAGAAATAAAAATAAAAAGAATACCCACAAAATTAACTCAGTACAGAAATTGATGTGCAATAAAGAAACTAGCAGCACCAAAAAAACACACAGCAAAATGTCAGTATCATTCAGACTTATAGCTAATTGCACTGAATGTAAACTGATGAAATGTACCAATCAAGAGAATAGAATGATGAATGGAAAAGAAAACAGGATCCTTTAATTTGCTGTCTACAAGAGACTCATCGAAAAGATGAGGACAACTGGTGGGGGGAGGGGGAAGTGTAGGGGGTAGGTTTCTAGGATATATCCTTTGGTTGGTTGATGATGCATGGAGGGGATTGGAACCATGGCAATGAGATGATATACGATGGAATGAATGTAAAACTAAAGTTCTCTCATGTAAACTACCATATAATTCACAATAAAACATTTAAAAAAAAGATGAGGACAACCAATTCCCCTTAACACAATAATCGTTAAACAAACGTTGGTACATGTACACAATGGAACATTACACAATGTTAAAGAATAGCGATGAATCAGTGAAACAGCTCACATATGGATGAAGCTGGAGGACATTATATAGAGTGAAATTGTTGTTGTTGTTGTTAGGTGCCATCAAGTCAGTACTGATTCATAGAGACATGATGCACAACAGAATGAAACACTGCCTGGTCCTGGGCCAACCTCATTACTGTGGTCATGCTTGAGCCCATTGATGCTGCCCCTTTGGCAATCCATCTCACTGGGGTGTTCCTCTTTTTCTCTGACCCTCCACCTTACCAAACATGATATTCTTCTCCAGTGACTGGTCCCTCCTGACAATATGTCCGAAGTATGAGAGACAAAGTTTGGCCAATCCAAGGAGCACTCTGACTGCATTTCTTCCAACACAGATCTATTGGTTCTTTTGGCAGTCCACAGCACTTTCAATATTCTCCTCCCACACCATAACTCAAAAGCATCAATTCTTCTATGGTCTTCCTTATTCACTGTCCAGCTTTCACATGCATACGAGGTTATTGAAAATATCATGGCTTGGGTCAGGCACACCTTAGTCCTCAAGCTGACATCTTTGCTCTTTAACACTTTAAAAAGATCTTGTGTAGCAGATTTGCCTAATGCAATACATCTTTTGACTTCTTGACTGCTGTTTCCATGAATGTTGATAGTTGATCCAAGAAGAATGAAGTCCTTGACAACTTCAATCTTTTCTCCATTGATAAGAATGTTGTTAATTGGTCTAGTGGTGAGGAATGCAATAGTTTAAGTGTAAAGAAGCAAAGTATAAGATTTGCTGAATGTAAAACTGATGATCTATTCTGTAAACCTTCCCTCAATTCACAATCAAAGGTTTAAAATAAAAAGCAAAAACAAACAGGAAGCACAGGGAGAAAGTGGGATGAGTGATGCTACATTGTGGGGAACTGCATGCAATCAATGAAAGGAAGCAAATGTGTAGGAGATCTTGAATGGAAAACTGGTCTACTCTGTAAACTTTGACCCAATGCACAATAAAAATTACTATCTATCTATATCTATATCCACATATATCTATAATATGATAATATTCAATTGCAAAGATAGATGGAAGGGAAAAATGTATGGGAAAGCTGGGAATGAAAGTTAGATAAGTCTCAATCTTTCATATTAAAAACTCAACAAGTATATAAATAGAAAAACAAACAAACAGTATGCTCTTTTAAAATATAGCAGAAGTAAAAGATACCTGAAAGTATTACAATAGCTTACTTAGGGGAGTAAGTATCAGGGGTGGGGAGAACAGCAAGGACCTACTCTCTTCATCTTTGGAGCTGACTAATGTCATTCGCTTTTTAAAATGTATGTTGCTACAAATATGAGATTCAATTATAAAAATTAAACAATTGTGTGTGTTTGTTAGCATGTTGCTTTCTAAATATGCCATTTTAAAAGCATTCTGCTAACTTCTATTCTTTATAAACTGCATTCAATTAAGTTAAAGTAAAGTTCTAGAACTTTAGGTCAGTAAGATATTTATGGGACCAGGCAAACCCAATCCCAAGTTTGAGTTGTATCTGTTTGTAAGAAAATCGTTCAGAAGATGTGGTGGTCATTTGGTTGCTCTTCTGTTTTGACTAGTAAAATATGTCTGCCTTAGGATATGTTTGCTTCAGATCCTGGATTGTATTTTCCCTCCAGACATCATTTAGGCTGGATGGTTGCATGATAATTGAAATGCACAAGAACAGATGTTGCTAGGTCTTTGTTAGGCACTGAGCAAATGTTTAGATGTGTCATTGCTTCCAGTAACTGTGGTTGAATATCTCAAGAATGGTGAATACATTTTCTAGAGCTGCCATTACAAAGTACTACAGACTTGGTGATTTGAGACAACAGAAATTTATTTGCTCATAGCTTTAGAGGCCAGAAGTCCTAAATCCAGGTATCTGTCAGATTGGGCTCCCTTTGGAAGTTTGAGGAGAACATTTATCTTGTCTCTTTAAGCTTCTGGAGGTTCCAGGCATTGCCTAGTTGTAGCTGTGGAATTCCAATCTCTTCCCTGGCTTCACCTGACCTTTTCCCTATCTCTCCTTCACTGTCTCTTAGAAGGACACTTGTCATTGGAGTTAGGGCCCACTGGATGATTTCATCTCAAGGTCTTTAACTTAATGACGTCTGCAAAGGTCCTATTTCCAAATACACTCACATTCACATTGCTAGGATATGGACATATTTATATGCATCATTAGGTTTTTTTTTAAAAGTTGGAAAGAATAGGAAGAGAATATCCTATTGTTGTTGTTGTTGTTAAGTTCCCTCGAGAATACTAAAGGCTATTATTTGCTTCAAGCCATTACCAGTGGATTTCTTTGTCTAAATTTATTGGTTCCATTTTGATTATGTGCCAAGGAATGTAGTGGTTACGAATCGGGCTGCGAACCTTAAGGTCAGTGGTTCGAAACTACCAGCTGCTCCGCGGGAGAAAGATGAGGCTTTCTACTCCCGTAAAGATTTACACCCTCGGAAACCCTATACAGGGTCGCTATGGGTCAGAACCGACTCGATGGCACATAACAACAACAACAAAGCAGTTTAAAGAATCCCTACATAAAAAGAATCATAGACTTTGTAGAAAGAGCACTACGTATGTATCAGTTAAACCCACTTTGTATGCCTTGTGGTAATTGATGTTGAGTGATTTACTTGATGTCACATCAGGTGATGACAGATATGGAACTTGAGGCTTCAAACACTAACCTATCCATTCCCATTCTTTCCTATCAGTGTTAACATGACACATACATTCACTTGGATGTCTTAACTATGTGTGAAAACAAATGCATTCTCAAAGGTTGAAAATATTTACCTTTGTGGAAACTAAATACGACTTAAAAAGCAAGAATTTTGAAAATCATTTGGGTTTGCATTTCTTTTTTATTGGATTCTATTTTTCAGTGGGTAATCTTAGGCAATCTGCTTAGCTTTCTCAAGCCTCAGCTTCTTTGTCTATAATATGAAAGTGTTCTACTACTTTCTCAGGGCTCTTCTGAGGCTTAAGTGAAATAACTGAAGTCAAGGGCCCAGTCCTGTGACTGTGAACGGTGACTATTTAATCAGGAATACTTCCTTTCCTCCCTTTACCTATACCTTTTACGAGGGATCAGTTCATCATATATGAAGGTGTTTTCATGTTTGTGAGAAAATATTTACTCAATTTTTCCATGACCTTGTTGAAGACCTCTCATATAAGCCTATATTTCTTGGATTAATCATTACTAACAATGGCATCTTTTAGGGCTACCTTTTTGTCAGTCTTTATCAGGATCTGTAATGTCTTTCTCTTAAAATTTCAAGGAAACTAGGTCCAAAATTCCTGCTGGTCCCATTCTTTGTTAGCATATGTCTTCAAAATGGAGAGAATGAGGAGCCTCCTATTGTATATAATTGTGGCTCTAATTCATCGGAGTTTCCTAAGACCAGTTGAGCTTTCATATCATGAACTGATGGGATGGATAGAAAGAGAGATAAGAGAGAGAGATTTGTAGCTATATATATCCAACTCTATCCTGCTTTGTAAGGAACCCTGGTAGCATAGTGGATTAGGAGCTCATCTAGTAACTGAAAGGTTAGAAACTTTCTGTTCCCGTAAAGATTTGTAGCCTCAGAAACCCTATACAAAGTCACTAGGAGCTGGAACCAACTTGGTGGCCTATGATCATTTTATAAAACCCTGCATGCATCTTTTTAATAAAATTGTCTTGCCATGTTCTCTCATCTGTCAGCATTTACCATAATTTGCTTACCGTTAATGTATTCTTAGGCCACAGATTTGCAAACAAAACTTTGTCCATATTTCACAGTACTTCCTGAAGATAGTGTACCAAAAGTGCAATTACAAGGCCAAAGGCCGTAAACATTTTTAATATTCTTGACACTTATTACCAAATTGCTTTGCAGAAAAGCTGCTGCTCTTTTCTTTTGAGTTTAATCCCAAGACAATTTGGAGTAGCAAGACAAGGAAATAAGGTCATGTAGAGCAATGAGGACATTAATGTTTAACCACCACCACAAACGGGTCATGAATATTTCCTTGAAAAAAGGCTCAGAGCTATAGACAGTGTTTACATAACATGTAGGTGAAGTTGGCTCACTAGCTCCCTGGGAATTAATGTTTAAATGCAAGAGGAGGTATTGAATCCTCAGCTCAAGTTCTGAGCAGAAGGCAGCTCCATTCTCGCTGCTCTTGGGGATGTTTCTGCTGACCTGCACACTTGCATGTTTAGGTCAGAGATAATTTACAATAAACTCTTGTCATTTGAAAGTAAGCAGTCTGGACAATGTTCGGTCCATTTGGAATACTGAGAAAATAAACAAGCTAGGGCATGATTCCTTCTTGTCTTTGCAGCTTATTTTGGAACGTGTGCTCCAAATACTTCACTTTTCCTCCTTCCAACAGAGGATTTTATTTAAAATAAAGCTGTTTATTTGGCATTGCTGGGTGACCCTTTGTAAGAAACCAGGGCATGGATGGCTTCGGAGCCCTGTTTAGAAGAAATCCATTCATCTTCCTCTTCCTCGTGCTCTTTCTTTTGCATATTCAGATTCTGGGCCTGGACATCGGTAGTCACCCCACCCCTGACGTCTGCGCCACACACACAATTTCACCAGGACCCAAAGGTGAGAAAAGGAATATAAAATTTCCAACTCTAATACATATACTTTATTCCCTCATCTCATAAACTCCTCTTAGCTTATGTCTACCCTTCTGTAGCTTTCTCCTAATTTTCTGGAACAACAATGACTTGTTGCTTATTTAGCATTCTTTTAAAAAAAAATGTGAAGAGAACTTTGGGATGGGTGGAATCTGGAGGTTGGGGTGAGAGGGAACTCGCCGAAGACCGGGGAAATTCCTCCTTCCAGACTGTTTCTAGAGAAAGACACACAATCAAGACTTTAGTCTTTAGACATCTTTCTTTAGGAGTGTCTCAGTGCTTGAGTTATTTTATTCCAATTCATTTCTCATACAGATTCTGGTAAAGCTAGTCAGCGAAAGGTTAGCAGGGTAGAAATTAAATTGTTGGCATCTTTTCTAAAATAATGACCTCCTGGGTGCCAATAAAGAGGCTGAGAAGATTTTGTTAGGCTTAGAGGTAGTATATAAATGAATGTGTCTTTATTTGGAAGTGGTCTTTGGGGCCAAGTTGCCTTCAGCAGAAGAATGATAAAATATTGCAAAAT
>NW_006408519.1:24505168-24514175 GCF_000296735.1 Chrysochloris asiatica
ATATACTGTTTTCCTTGCTTCAGCTCTTACCCTTTTGTTCTGAAAATGGCCACTGCAGTGCAGATTGGTACTCCCTTATTAGTAATTCATGCTATGTTTCTCTGGGCTATGGGGTGGAAGAATTGAAACTGCTTCAAATTTTCAGTAGAAAAAAGGTTTAAAAAAAAAATCAAAAACATATCACCCTATGCGTGTCAGTTATTTAAATGTGTATTGCTTAAAGTGCATTTTTTTTAAAATCAGTGAATTAATTTCCTCCTAAAATTGCAATCCAAGTGTTAACCTTTGATACCATAAAATAACTGCACAGAGGAACAATGAGACCTCAGGGCTTCCAAATAATTTCTTGGGTGAATAAATGAATAATCTGAGGTCAAATGTTCAGAAAAGAAAGTTTTGATTAAAAGAAAAGTATTTACTTAAAAGTGTTATATATATAGATTTTTTTGTAGAGTATGAGAAACTTTGTATTTTTCTTGGAGTATTGGGGGCATCAGAATGTAGGAGTGGTGGGGGGTGGGGGAGTGCTGAAATTTTAAGTTTTCCTTGTCCCTGTAAACCAGAGAATCCATTTGAGATTGGTACTGTTAAATAATTTTCCTTACACAGGAATGGCAACTTTCAAACTGGAAAAACAAAGGATGAAGTTAAAAATAATGTTCAAAATAAAATGTATTCTACTTCAAGAATTCCATTCATTCCAATTCAGCCAACGTATTGAACTTATTAAATGCCAAGCACTATTTTAGGCACTAGAGGTACAAGAATCCAAGACACAAGAGGGAGTTGTTGTTGTTAAGTGCCATTGAGTCGATTGCGACCCATAGCGACTCTGTATGGAATTTCCGAGGAGCAGCTGGTGAGCTTGAACCACTGACCTCGCAGTTCAAATGACTTTTCAATCTGACGCATTAGCCCACAGTGCCACACCAGGACTCCAGGTCTTATGAATACATGGACACATAGTAATGTATTAAGTAATACATATTAGTGTTATGAGCAGTGGAGAGAGAACTCATTTTAGTAGAAAAAAGGAAGGGCAAAGATTTCCTGAGAAGGCAGTTTTTGAGTTAGGCTTTTAGGCAAATGAAATGTGGAAGGTGGGGGCCTTCTAGTGAGTGAGCAGAGTTTGAGAGAAAGCAAGGAGAGAAAATCTGCAGAATGTGTTTAGAAAAAAAATCCCATTAATCCTAGCTTTTGAGAATTACAAAGTACAGATAAAAATCTTAAATCCTTCCAGGAACAAGGCAAGAAGTATACTTAAAAGACTTTTTTTGAAGTTACTTTATCTCATTTTATCACTTCAATCTATCTGCAATAAATATTTGTTGAATACCAGTGGGTGTCCACTGTGGCTCTTCCTAGCCTCATTTCTTTATGGTACACAAAACTTTTGGCTCCAGTAAGATACACTGTTATGACTTCTGACAATGGAAACCTCCTTAATTCTCATCTGGAGGCTTTGTTGAATGTAAGAGGTAATTGGAAGTCAAAAGTATGACAGACTGAAGAGAGGAACAATCTTGAGAGAGAGACATTTGGGGAGGGGTACTCGAGAATCCTGCGTTGCAGAAATAAGTTTGTCATGGACTTCTGTGTGATTTCCATCTCTTCATCCAGAGCTTGGAGACTCTGGATCAAATAGCTTGCAAGCTATCATCCTTGTACCAACATTTCATGTTTTTGGAATGTATCTTAACCCATACTAAATTCCAGACATCATATTAGATGTTAAGCATATGAAACTAAAGAAGATAATGTCTTTGTCCTAAAACTCGTATCTTTATTAGCTGTGGATTCTTGAGGGTCAAGGCCCAGTTAACTGTTTTGTTGGATGTTTGTTTGTTCCCTTGATTGCTTTTCTTTGCAAATTGTTTTCCTATGTACTTGTTGTTTAATGACTTGGAGTCGGTTTTGACTCATAGAAATCCTGTACAGGGTTTTCAGGTTTAAAAAAAAAATTTTTTATTTTTCAGGACCAGAAAGTCTCATCTTTCTACTGTCAAGCAAATGGTGGGCTTGAACAGCCACCTTGTGGTTAGTAGTCCATTGCTTAACCTGTGGAGCAAATATATTCATCATTGACCTTCTTCTGCTGAAGGTACTGGGATGGATGTGAATATACCAAACAACAAGAGATGGTATCTTCTCTCATATCAGCTTCCATCCAAGCAAACAATAGCAATGACAAAAACAAAACAAAGCAACTAACCATCAAGTCAATTCTGACTCATAGCCACCCCAATTGTGTACAGCAGAACTGTGCTCTGTTTTCAGTGGCTGCGTTTTCAGTACATCTCCAACCCTTCCAAGGTGCTACTGGGTGGACTCAAACCTCTAATCTCTCAGTTATCAGCCAAGCACGTTAGCAATACCACCCACGGACACCCACTCCCCATCCCTAAACAGTGGATTTGTATTTTTTAGCTTTTCAAAATACTTGATGGCTAAACAATCGGTTTAAAGAACTGGACTATTGCTTCTGTTCAATGCATTTTGTACCTAATGCTAAGCTGATGAAACTGTGAGCCACAAGCTCAGCAGTTCAAACTCAACAGCTGCTCCTTGGAAACCCTATGAATTGAAACCGACTGGACAGAACCTAATAGCAATCACCTCAACACCACTTTTACTAGTACTGCACTCAGAAAACTGTTAGATGCGCTGAGAAACGCAACAGAATTTTCCTTCAACTAATTTCAGAGACTGAAAAATCAAACAGAAACAAATACCTTATTAAGAGCAGCATGTGGAAAATCAAGAATGCCAGTCAAATAGTATGTTGTCTTTGATTCAGGGGCCATTTTTTTTGTCTTCTTTCCACAGCACCTTATTATTGAAAGAGACAATAGGTTTAATCGTGGGATCTTGAACATATTATTGTATTCAGTTATATACCACAGTTTCTTTATTTATAAAATAGACCTTCAGTGGCACATTTACATATCATCAAATAAACTAAGCATCATAAATAGAGATTTAACACAGTCTATCTTTCCTTCCTTCCCTATCTTCTGAATAACAAATCTGAGAATAATACTATTACAGTTATTAAAACCCCTTTGTTGAAAACCATCTTTATTTTTTCACTATTTAGCTGGAAATTTTTGTTTCTTCTCAATAGTCTTTTAAACAACTTATGTGAAATTCTGACCTCTAGTGGTATTGCTTGAAAACACTACTGAATAGAAATTTTAACAAGAGATATTCAAAAGAATTTTGAGGTGGTCTGTTCAAACTCATCAGTTGCTCCTCAGAAACTGGATACAGAGTCACTCTAAGTCATTCCCAGACCCATGGCACTTAACAACAACGAGAAGAAATATTTGGATAATGCCTTACATATTTCAAAGTATTTTCAAATGCATTGTCTTATTTCATTCTCACTGCTAGAGTCCTGGTGTGGTGCTCTAGAGTAAGCACTGGACTGCTAGGTCAGTTTGAACCACAGTGGTGGTGGATGAAACCCACCAACCACTCCTCGTAAACCCTATATGTGGTCTTTAAGAGATGGAGCCAACTTGACAACTCATAACAGCAACAACAACAACTGGAGTTCTGGTGTGGTTTTGTAGAATAAGTACTGTACTAGAAGGTCAATTTGAACTGCAAGTTCAGCAGTTCAAACCCACCTGTTGTTCCTGTGAAACCCTATAAATGATCTCTATGAATCAGAACCTCCTTGACAGCACTTACAACAACATCCTGTGGAGTGAAGATCAAATAGAACAATGCATTTGAAAGTACTCTGAATGCTGGAAAGCATCACCCAATATCTTCTTGTTTTCAAGTGCCACTCAGCTGGTGTAAGTCACAGTGTCCTGGTGTGGCTCTAGAATAAGCACTGGACTGCGAACCACAAGGTCAGTAGTTCAAATCCACCAGCTGCCCCTTGGAAACCTTTACTGGGTCTCTATGAGTCAGAACCCAGACCACGGTGCTTAACAACATGTAAGGAGACCAAGGTCAGCAGTTCAAATCTACTACTGCTCTGCAGGAGAAAGATGAGATTTTCTCTTCCCATAAAGATTTACAATTTCAGAAATCCTATATTGGGTAGCTGTGAGTTGGAACTGACTCCACAGCACATGACCCACCATACCCTCACATAAGGAGCCCTGATAATATAGTGGAGTACACACTGAGCTGCTAACTTCAAGGTCAACAGTTCGAATCTATGAGAAGCTTCTTGGGAGAGAGATGAGGCTTTCTGCTCCTGTAAAGATTTATAGCCTCAGAAACCCTATACAGGTTCACTATGAGACAGAATTGACAAGAGGGCACATGACCACCCCTACCATATCCTCATCAGCTAGAAATATCTTTAAATGCAAAGATCTCAGTGAAGCCAAGTGGATTGTCCAAGATTGCTTTGGGTATGACTCAGTCATGCAACTTGAACTTGACCTTGTTTTAACTAGAGTCCAGTATCATCCTATAACTTCTACTGGTTTCTATTAGGATCAGGTTTGAAAATACCATCTACCTGCCCCTTGTTGGTGTTATGAAATGGATAGGACTATGCCTAAGAACCTGGTTAAAATGAGGATTTGCTGTTTAGTTTTTTTCTTCTGCTGATAAAGATCCAAATTATCCAACCTCACAGCCCAACAGTGTGCTGGATGTTAGACTATGCTGAAGGTGTTGACACATCTCTTCTTTGCTAATTCACTGTTGTGTTATTGGATTATTTATTTATTTTGAAATTAACATCATTTCACCTTACTGTTTATTTTTTTACTTCTGCTAGCTTTTGAGTTTGGGGTTTCCCATTTGCAATGACATTTGTGCGTCTGGGTGTGACAAGGCTGTTTGTGATCTGCTTCTCCCACGTCATCACAAACTGCTCTCCCACTTTGTACCTTGCTCCCTGCATACTGGCCTCTCGTCTCTCTCTCCTCCATGCTGCCATGTTTCTACACATGCTTCTTCCTCTGCTTGGTGGTGTCAAAGCTAGCTCCTTCTCACCCCTCACATCTCAGCTCACATGTCTTTTGCTCAGCAAGGCCCTCACTCACCATCACATTTGTCAAAACATTTTATGATTGTCACAGATTCATTACAGATGGAATTTTCTTGTGCGTATATATGTGTATTTATGATCAATCCAAGAATGCAAACTTCATGAAAATAGAATCTGTCCATCTTGTTGAGCGTGTTCTCTTATTGCCCCAAAGAGTCCCTGATGCAAAGTGCTTGTTCAATAAGTTGTTTTTTTTTTTTAAATTAAATAAATGACCCCGCATTTTCCATGATCCCTAACTTATTTGTTTGTGGCCTTCATCTACTAAGATAGTTCCTTGAACACATATCATCCAAGTCTTTCCAATAGGTCGCAAAAAGTGACGCTCATTGTGAACAGCCAGCTAAGGTTCTCCTGATCCAGAACAAAGAATGGAAACAATGAAAGATGCATGAGAACAATTAGCCCAAAGGACTAATGAATCACCTACACCTCAGTCCCCGTGACCCTGCCATGGCTACCACTCCTGATAGTTATAAAATGGGTCACAGTAGAGGGTCTTAAAGAGAGTAGAAGGAAAATGTGAACGAAATTCAAAATCATAAAAATGACCTGGCTTACCCATCAGATAGAGACTAGGAGAACCCCCAAGACTTTGGCCCTTCGAGCCTAGAACTGAAATCATCCCCTTTCCTCAATTTACAGTCAAATGTTGTTGTTAAGTGCCATTGAGCCAGGTATCTTGAGGAGCAGCTAGTGGGTTTGAACTGTTGACCTTTTGGTTAGCAGTCCAGCGCTTATACTACAGCACTACACAGGACTCTTTCAGCTAAATTGACAAGCCTATAAGGAGCCCTAGTGTGGCACTGTAGGATAAGCACTGGACTGCTAACAGACAGGTTGGCAATTCAGACCTACCAACCACTCTTCAGAAAACCTTTACAGTGTTGTTATGAGTGAGAACTGACTCAACGGCACTCAACAACAGCACACAAGGGTAGCATTTACCCAGAAGCAAAGTTTAGAAGGCAGGGATGGATTAGAAAGAAGGACAAACGGAAGCTGAAAACAGGGAGGATGTGGGGTGAGTGTTGTTCCATTGTGGACATGGCAACCAATGTCATGAAGCAAAATGTGTATGGGTTGTTGAGTGGGAAATGAAATTGCTCTGGAAACTCACACTTAAACATTTTAAAAACTGTTGCTCATGTTCCCATGAGCGGGACTGCTACTATCATTTCTTTGCTTTGCTCAGGTCAAAGAACTGCCCCCCCCTCCCCATCCCAGCCAGTGGTATGACTTTTATCCCCAGTACCCTCGTGGTTACGAATCGGGCTGCTAATCTCAAGGTCAGCAATTCAAAACTACCAGCTGTTCTGCGGGAGAAAGATGAGGCTTTCTGCTCCCGTAAAGATTTGCAGCCTCGGAAACACTGTATAGGGTCGCTATGAGTCAGAACCGACGACTCCACCACACACCACCACAGTCCGCCCTTAACTTTCCTGCCTCTGCCTGTCTCAGCCGAGCCCGGCCACTAACCTACTACTACCTCTCTTGGTAAGGATAACTTTTTGCTGCTTCTGAGGGCATAGCAGCTCCTACAGGAACCCTTGTGACTCCTCCTCACAAGTGGCCTGGGATGGAATCGTGGGGTAGACAGTGGCATTCTCCGCTTTACCATCACTCTACTGAATACGTGGATGCCATTTATGATTAACTCACTTAGCTGGTAACTGACTGGGTGGTTGGCTTCCATCCTGAGATGGATTAGTTGAAAGATGTGGTGAACTACTGCTGAAAATGCAGTCGTTGAAAACCAGGTGAAGCACAGCTCTACTCTAACAATCATGGGGTCACCATGGGGTGAAATCAGCAACTGAATTTTTCCTTTAATAACTTTCATCATGGCAATGGAGCAGAATTACTAACAACTGTTGAATCATTGCCATTCCCAGTCACTTTATGGTGGTAGTGATGTGCTCTCATAGTGACCTTGTATAGTCTCCGAGGCTATATATAAATCTTTCTCCTGAGGAACAGTTGGGGTATTTGAACTACTGACCTTAAGGTTAGCAGCCCATCTTATAACCCATTATGCCGCCAGGGTTTCTTAAGCATTCTTAAATTTAATTGTCTCAATACATTTTGAGAAATATGGGGGAAAAATGCAGGTTCATTAGTGTGAGGTCACTAATTCAAGTACACGTTAGTGAAGGAGGTAGATATAAGCTCAATCTAGTTCTACTTGGGCGCCAATGTTTCTGCTGCAACTGTTTGCTAAATGACCAGAGAGACTCCTAGAAGTGTTGATTGTTCCACAACATTTTATATTGCTGTTAGGGAGTCCTGGTGTGGTGCTGTGGGATAAAGCACTGGACCGCAAGGTTGGCAGCTCAAACTCACCAGCCGCTCCTCAGAAACCCTATACAGAGTCACTATGAGTCAGAACTGACTTGAAGGCACTTAACAATAACTATTGTACAGGATCCTTATGATTGAACAACTCACATTATTTCCCAGGGCTCTCCTTGGCTCCCACTGCAAATAAGTTTTCTTGTGACTTTTTCCAAACAGAAGACCAGACATGGTCCAGGAATATCGGAACCTCTTTCAGACTCAAACTGGATGCTGCACTCTCACAGATGATTTGCCTTAACCCTAGTTATTTTACATTTGTGAAAACTTCTTAGAGTCAGAGAGGTAAAATATTTTTTTCTAGGTCCCATAGTTGCTCATTAGTGATAGAGCTAGAACTAGAAGTCAGTGCCCAGCCCAGCCCAGCTGCTTTACCATTCCTCAAGGTCACATTATTATCCTCATCATTTGTCATTCTCATTATGTGATTCAATATTAACATTAGAATAGGTGTGCAGGAAGGTCAGTTGGCAAACCTGGTAGAGAATTGTTTTTAACTGAGTCACCTTGATGTAAGTTCAATTGCTGTTTTCTTTCTAGTGATGTTTTCAGAGAGGTTAAGCAAGTAGGTATTTTTCTAAAACCTTTATATTAATTCATTGCATGAATTCATTGCATTCTTCCATTACGCTTCTTAATAAACAGACATGCCAAAATTTTAAGTGATTTGGAAGTTTAAACTTTTTATATTCCATTGTGTGAATGTTCTACACCATTTTTCCCTTTGAAATCAAAACAAAACAAACAATTCCAAACCATAGTGAGTCGATGTCACAATGTAAACTGCTCCCTAGGGTTTTGGGGTTTGTTTCTTTCTTTAATCTTTTGGGAAGCAGACTGCTGACCATTATTCGGCAGTGCCCTGGGTGAGTTCAAACTGTCAGCCTTCAACTTAGTTGTTATTGTTCTTGCTCAGTTCTATCAAATCCGTTTCTACTCATAGTGACTCTGTATAGGGTTTCTGAGGAGCAGCTGGTGGGTTCGAACCACTGACCTTGTGGTGAACAGTCCACTGCTTATCCTACAGCGCCACACCAGGTGTTCTTCAAGTTAGTGTTGTTGTTGTTAAGTGCTGTTGAATCAGTTCCGACCCATAGAGACCCTGCATAGGGTTTCCAAGGAGTGACTGGTGAGCTTGAACTGCCGACCTTGCAGTTCAAGCGGCTTTGCAGTCTGGCGCATTAACCCTCAATGCCACACTAGTAATAGAATACAAACCACTGTTGCCACCTATGGATAGATGCCAAACAAAGATTTCAAGGTGGTGTTTGTTGTGAAGTATCATCAAGTTTGTTCCGACTCAAAGCAACCCTGTATAAGGTTTCTGAGGAGCAGCCGGTGGGTTTGAACTGCCGACCTTGTGGTTCTCAGTTCAGTGCTGATTCTACAGCACCACACTAGGTTAGGGCAAGAGGAAAAGAATGAAAGGAATGTCAATCAGGAAGTGGCCAAAGATGTCTCAGGAGAAAAATGGCCATAATAAAAAAATCAGTGTTTGTTTTGGAGTCCTGGTGTGGTGGTGTGGGCTAATGTGTTGGACTGTAAGGTTGGTTTGAATTGCAAGGTCGGCAGTTCAAGTTTGTCAGTGGCTCCTCAGAAACCCTATACAGGGTTGCTATGAGTCAGAAC
>NW_006408519.1:24514445-24529565 GCF_000296735.1 Chrysochloris asiatica
AACAACATATCCCTTACACATGCCCTATCTCTACCCAGTTCTCTTACACAATTTGGCTCTATATCACGTGCTTCTGGGGACCATAGTAATGGACATTTGCATGTTGGTAAGATCATGTACTTTGAAGACAGACGTCTGTAGTTGAATCTCTGCTCTGCCATTGACCTAGCTGCATGACCTTGTGCCTCCCGTTCCTCATTTTTAAAATGAAGACGATACTATCTCCCAATCTCAAATGCTTATTGTGAAAATTAAAAGATGTTTAGCATATAGCTAGCGTCACTGCCCCTATTTCTTTCTTCAGCTTCTGTTAGAAGTCTCTCTCTCCCCTCATAGCCCCACAGGAAGGCTCATGGATTGCAGAGTGTGCTCAGATAGAAATTCACTGCGAGACAACACTACCTGAGCTTCTTACAGCAATTTCCTGCCTGTTTTTAGTCTCATGCCCAAAACAGCTTTTACTTATCAATAGCTCACAGACTACCTTTTCCATTCACTATTCCCCCTGGTGTGGTGCTGTAGGATAAGGACTGGACTGCAAGGTCAGTCTGAACCACAAGGTCGGCAGTTCAAACGCACCGGCTGCTCCTTGGAAACTCTATACGGGGTCACTATGAGTCAGAGCTGACTTGAAGGCACTTATCAACAACAACTTTCCCAGGTGGGAGTCCTAGCATGGTGCTGTAGCACAAGCAATATTGGTGTGAATTGCAAGGTTGGTGGTTCAAACTTACAACTGTTCCTTGAAAACCCTATAAAGGGTTGCTATGAGTTAGAACCAACTCGACGACGGCACTTAACAATTCCCTAGGTGTCTCTCTTGTTCTTCATCATGAAATGAGTTAAGACATATAAAACAAAGCTGCAGTTTTCAGAATCACGAGGATTATTATGACTTCCTCATAGGGTTGTGATGTGTCAGCAGTAAGCCAGCACTTACAAACTACCTGACACATCGTCAAGACCTCAGTAAATATTAGTAAACCATATGTTAGCAAAACCCAAGGGAGACTGAGAATGTTTCACCTAATTTTTATTCCTTTTTTCTTTCTTCAAGGAACATTTTCCTTTAGTTCCTGTCTGTGTTCCAGTCTGGCTTTCAGACCATTTCATTCTGGGTCACCACCTTACTGAGCATTTGCATTTCCACCCCAGGTATACCAGATCAGAGTCTGCACTTTAACCTGTACTAGTAAGCACCTGGAAATCTAGGAGAATCCACCAGGGATCTTGCTAACACGTAGACTCTAATTCAGTATACCTGGGGTGGAGATACAAATTCTCAGCCAGGTATAGAACCAGAATGAACTGATTTAAAGGCCTGGTTCCAAGCAGGATGTTCTGTTGGCCTGGGGCCACTGTTGGTCTATGTAGCTTGGACACAGCGTCTTTGTCTCTTAAACTTCTTACTGTATGTGTGGAATCCTACTTCTGGAAAATTTCTAACTGTTTGAAATGTTTTTTCACACATCATTTCAGGCTATTGCAAGCCATAACCATTCTGTCTGGTAATCTGTTGAATCAATCTTGCCACATGTGCTTCAGAGGAGGCCTGCTCTTTAGGGTGTTCAGTGGCTACCTCTTTCTGAAGTAGACTGCCAGACCTGTCTGCTGATAAATGCACCTCTGCGTGGATTTGAACTACCAACCTCCAGGTTAATAGACAGGCCTTTAACCATTTGTACTGCCAAGAGCCTCCTATTTGGTCTGCAATATGATGTCATTTTTCAAACTGTTTCAAATGATCTTTTGTGTAGCTTTTTCTGTTCTTTTAAAAAATGATATATACATGGAAATCCTGGTGTGGTGCTGTGGGATAATGCGCTGGACCACAAGTCCAGTTTGAACTGCAAGGTTGGCGATTCAAATTCACCAGCGGCTCCTTGGAAATCCTATATGGGGCCCTTTTGAATGAGAACTGACTCAAAGGCACTTTATCCTAAAGAACCACACCAGGGCTCCATGTATATGTCACATATAGTGCCACACCTGGGCTCTGTGCATTGTTTCAGTCAAAATCAGTCATATTTTAAATAGATAGGTTAGACGTATTGGTGATACCATATTATTTGAAGAGTATATTCACAAACCATTATTTTGCTCTAGCTCTACCAACATAGTATTCATGGTGTGGCACTAACAAATGAGCGCTGGACTGCAAACCACAAGGTTGTTAGTTCAAACCCAACAGCTGCTCCTCAGAAACCCTATACAGTGTCGCTATGAGTCAGAACTGACTTGATGACACTTAACAGAAACAACAGACACAAACCAAAAACACACAAAGAAATCTCACAGATTGTGCATATAACTGCAGGAGAAAGAGGAGGCTTCTGGTCCCATGAAGACCAGGGTCACTATGAGTTGGAACCGACTCGAGGGCACTTAACAACAACAACATAGAGTGTAGAAAGACAAGAGGTATGAACTATTACTAGAGTGCCGTTGTTAAGTGCCTTCAAGTCGGTTCCTACTCATGAAGACCCTGTACAGAGTTTCCAAGGTGGGGTTGGTGGGTTTGACCTGCTGATGTTGTGGTTAGCAGTCCAGTGCTTATCCTACAGCATCACTCCAAAGCTCTATTACTAGATTGTTGTTGATGTTGCTAAGTGCTACAAGTCAGTTCTGACTCATAGAAACCCTGCATAGGGTTTCCAAGGACTGACTGATGAGTCTGAACCTCCAACCTTGTGATTCAAGCCAACCTTGAGGTCTAGGGCATTATCCCACAACACTCCAGTAATCTAATAGGATAGTTCTTTTTTTGTGTATTAAAATGGGCTCAAACCTTTGACTGACTTATCTGGAGCATATCTTTCATATCCCCCACTCTCACGGTCAGAGGAGGGAATACCATTTTAGCATTAAAGGAATGTGAAATTTGCTTCTACTGCCTCTGTTTCATTCTCTAATATTCTGATCCCAAACAAACAAGTGTATCAAAAACAATAATTTCCAGAATTAGATGTTCCAGGGCCCTTCCTATTCCTACACCAGCCTGCAAGAGTCTAGTGGGAATCGAGTATCCCGGGCTTACTACTGCTTGTCCTAGAACCCTTCCTGTTAGACTTTCTGTTGTTGTTGATAAGTGTCATGGAGTCAGTCCTGACACATAACGACCCTGTATAGGGTTTCTGAGGAGCAGCTGGTGAATTTGATCCGCCGACTTTGAGGTTCAACCAACCTTGTGGTCCAGTGCATTAGCCCACAGCACCATACGGAAATATAGAGGGTGGAGCAGGACTTATCTCACTATGCAAGATGTGACTGTCGGCTTCCATAAGGATTAAACCTGCTGCCCTCCATCAGGTCCTGACTCATAATGATCCTGTAGATCTTTACAGGAGCAGACCGCCACATCTTTCTCCCATGGAGTGGCTGCTGGGTTTAAACTGCCAACCTTGTGGTTAGTTGTCCAATGCTTAATCCATTGCACCACCCAGGCTTCATTCCATAAGAATCACAGCCTTAGGGACCCATTGGAGGCAGTTCAACTCTGTCCTATAGGGTTGATAGAAGTAGGCATTTACTCGAAGACAATGAATTTATTTTTTTTCAATTAGGGACATGACAACACGTACCTTACCATATTAAGAGCATCACCAATACGACAAAGTTATTGCCTCAATTTTCTGGTCAGTAGAGACCCTGAATTTCAGACTGAGGTCTCTAAAAGGTATTACTTTATCTTCTTTTAGGTGGTTAGGGTTGATCTTTTAATTAGATAGAACACAAAGTTAAGTTTTTATATTCTAGTTTCGGAGTCGTGTTGTGGCACTGTATGGTAAACACTGGATTGCTAACCACAGGTTGGCAGTTGGAACCCACAGCTGTTCCTCAGAAACCCTACACAGTGTCCCTAAATCGGAAAAAACTCAACAACACCTAATAATGACACCAACAATTCTAATTTAGATGATTTCAGGTAAATAATCTGATTACAGCTTTCTGTTAATCCAATTTTCGGTAAAACATGCATTTTCTTTTTTTTTTTTGGTTTTTGTTTTTGAGTTTTCACAGTCATTTTGGCTAAGTTTGTATCATGTTCTCCTAGACCAATGAAAATTTGAACCAGAAAAACGAATGCATGTTTTTGAGTAGAGGAATCAGATCATTAGACTTGTCTTTCAAGCAGATAAATCTTCTGGCAGGCTTGAAAATCAACTGGAAAATGTTAGACACTCCTGGGGCAACCTGAATTAAAAACCAGAGATGAATAAAGACTGTAAAGGTAGAGAGAAGGGGGTGTATTAGAGAGGTATTTTGGAAGTAAGTTGGTAAGAGTCCTGAAATGTGTTTGAGCAGCCTGTGGAGACACAAATAGGAGAGTCCAGTAGGCAGTCTGAAACAGGTTTATAAATATTTTTCAGGTATTCCTTTCCCACAAAAGTTCATTGCACAGCCCCTGGTCTTGCCTTTGAGTTCTTACCTCTTGTTTCCTTTAGAGATGGTCATAAGAGCAGACACAGTCTTCTTATGGAGTAGCATGTCCATGAATCAGGATATTAGTGTATATGATAACACAGTTATTACTTACTTTGAATAATAATTCTCATTTAGAATATTGTGTCTGTCCCACTTAAGGAATTTTAGACAGAATATTGTATGTTCCATCCATAGAGTGTTGTATATCTTCTAATACCAGAAGCACAAACCCTTCAACATGCAAAAATGTGCATCAGCCAGGTTGTTGTAAATCCACATGGCCGAATTTGTGCTGAAAGAGGTATGCCTTTCCCTTGGCTTTATCAGCACTGGACTGCAAACCACAAGGTCAGCAGTTCAAACTCACCAGCTGCTCCTCAGAAACACTATACAGGGTCGTTATGAGTCAGAACTGACTTGATGGCACTTGACAACAACAACAATTTCTGAGCAGTGCAGTAGTTCGGCTGCTAAACAAAAGGTCAGAGGTTAAAGCCTACCAGCTGATCCACCCAAGAAAGATGTGAGTCTCCTTCCGCAAAGCTTACAGCCTGGAAACACTAAGGGGCAGTTCTACTGTGTCCTTCCTACAGGGTTGCTGTGAGTCAGAATCTACTCAGCAGCGATGGGTAATTTCTGGGCACCTGGATAAAACTGTCACTGGTAATAGTTCTTGGATGCTCATTAAGCCCTTCTTCATATGTAGGTTATTATATTTTCTCTTCCCAACAACCCGATGAGGGAACCACTTCATTGTTCTGATTTACTGACGAGGGAATGAGGGCTTAAAGAATTTGAATTGCTATAGTCCCACAGCCAAGCTTGAACCCCACACTTTAACTCCAGAACCCATTCATTTAATCACTGCATTATATTGCAGGCCACTAAGTTGTAGATTGATGGGATCTCTCCTTGTATTTGTTCTAATAACTTGACTGAGAATGCATTTTAATAAAGACTGATAAAGGAGCTCTGGTAGCGTAGTGGCTACAAATCGGGCTGCAAGCCACAAGATCAGCAGTTCGAAACTACCAGCGATTCTGCGGGAGAAAGAGGAGGCGGTCTGCTCCCGTAAAGATATACAGCCTCAGAAACCCGGTACAGGGTCGCTATGAGTCAGAACCGACTCCACGGCACATAACAACAACAACAACAACAACAACAATATGTGGAGGTAGCTGAAAAACCTACCTAGTCCTCCTTGTTGTTGTTAGGTGCCATTGAATCGGTGCGATTCATACTAAGCCCCTGCACACCAGAACAAAACACTGCTAAGTCTTGTGCCATCCTCCCAGGCATTGCTAGGTTTGAACCTCATATTACAGTCACTGTGCCAATTCATCTGATTGGGGTCTTCCTCTTTTTCACTGACCCTCTACCTTACCAAGCACGATGTCCTTCTCTAGGGACTGGTCCTACCTGATAGCATCTCCAATGCAATCGAAGCAAAGTCTCACCATCCTTGCTACCAAACAAGCATTCTGGCTGTACGTCTTCTAAGATAGATTTGCTTGTTATATGGAAGTCCATGGTATATTAAATATTTTTTGCCACACCATAATTCAAATGCATCAATTCTTCTATCTTTCTTATTCATTATCTAACTTTTGTATGCATATGAGGGGATTCAAAATTTCTTAATATTATATTATTTGTTTATTGAGTACACTGTGAGTTATTTTTTCTCTTCCATTCAGCTATATCATGAGTACAAGACTTAGGGAGTCTAAGTCATTATTTTTAAGACCAATAAGCCTGAAAACAAAGAGTGCTTTGTTTTGTTCAAACAGGAGCAATTGCAGTGTACTTGAAATCCCCACTTTTCTTCTTTGCTAAGTTGCATAAGAAGCAGCTGTAGGGCGAATGAAGTTCCAAAGTCCCTGGAATTGATGGGTCACAATTAAGGGATCAGTCAAGATCATGATCAGACTCATAAAGTAACTGGCAAGTGCTGGAATCGTATGAAAGCTGGTTGCTGTCAAGTCAATTCCAACTCCTGACGACCCCAGGTGTTTCAGAGTAGAATTGTGCCCTGTTGAATTTCAGCAGTTTTGGGAAGTAGATCACTAGTTTTTTCTTCTGAGGCACTTCTAGGGGACTCAAACCTCCAACCTACAACAAACGTTAACTGTTTTTACCCTCAAGACTCCTTGGGTCACTGTAAGTACCCAGTAAATATTAGTGATTATCATTATTTGCTACTGATATTTTTAGACAAATTAATCACAATATATCTCCTTGTTGTTGTTGTTGTTAGGTGCCATCGAGTCAGTACCGACTCATAGCGACTCTATACACAACAGAATGAAACACTGCCTGATCCTGGGCCAACCTCACTATTATATGTTGTATTTTCTTGAATTCATTTAGCACGACAGTGGTCAAAAAAGTATTTTCATTCCATTTTCTTATTTCATGTTATCTTGGCAACTAACAACAACAATAATCTTTTAATTAGAGAATACAGCAATACAGAGATATAAAGAAAAAAAACAAGTCTCCTGACTCCAATATCATTGATTTTTCCTAAGGTTCATCGTGTTAAATGCCAACAAATCACACTGTAATTTCCCTTTGGTAACACTCATGACATTTGTAAGACCTAGTTAAGTGCCTCCTTCCCAACCAAATTATTTGACATAGATAATATCATGCCTAAGACAGCGCTGTATCCCTGAAACCCAACAGGGAACTTGGTATATAGTAGAACTTCAATAAATATTTGTTAAATGACCATGTGAACAAATTGTAAAGCCTTTTTCAGCGCTCAAGAGCAAAGTATTGAATATGATCCTTATATTCTTATGCTCTAATTAAGTAGATGACATTAATGCAAGAAGTTAAATAACAACGTGTGACGTAAATAATACTTCAAGGCAGCAATTATAAAGTAGTAACAAGGAACCAGATGCTGAATTGTCAAGGAAACAATTCTATCTATTGATTCCAGAGAAATGAGAATTTAACTTGAGACTGTGCTCATGGGTAGAATTAGTGTAGACAGACCAGGGGTATAGTTCCTTTTCTATTACTTACAAGAGTATTTCAGCTTGTACCAACAGCATGTATGTCACATACGATGTGCAAAATAAAGACCTATAAAGAAAAGCTAATGACTTCTCTTTTCTGTTATCCACTTCTCCCTTGTAACTATTGTTAATATCTCAGCATTAACCTTTTTCTCTGTGTTTTCTCTCTTTCTTCTTCTTCTAAATTGGAACATGAGATACTTTCCTAGAGTGTGTGTGTGTGTGTGTGTGTGTGTGTGTGTGTGTATAAATAACAGGATGCTTACTCGAGATCCAGAGATCTTTCTCTAACTCCTTATTTTAAGTAGCTGTATAATAGTTTTCATTATGTTACTTCTAAATTGTTTTTTATAGTAGATTTAGGTTTACAGAAAAAAATGAATAGAAAGTAGAGTCCCCATGTACTTACCACCTTTTCTTCTTCTGGCACAATATTATTTCTTATCATCAACATCTTGCATTCATGTGGTATATATAATATATATTTGTTCTGGTTACAAATTGGGCTGCGAACCTCAAGGCCAACAGTTCGAAACTACCAACTGCTCCATGGGAGAAAGATGAGGCTTTCTGCTCCGGTAAAGACTTACAGCCTCGGAAACCCTGTTCAGGGTTGCTATGGGTCGGAACCGACTTGACGGCACTTAACAACAACAATATATATATATGTATTATGTGCATATTAACTCTTATACTTGACGAGCCAATGTTAATGTTATTGTAAACTAAAGCCCATAGTTTGCATTAGGGTTCATTTTTATTGCTGCACAGTCTTAGGTTTGTCACACTGTGGTGGTTTGTATATTGAAGTGATGTTGGAAACTATGTAACCAGCATTTCAAATACCACTAGAGTCACGTAGTGGACAGGTGTCAATGGAACTTACAGACTCAGACAGATTGTTGTTATTGTTGTTAAGTGCCGTTGAGTGGATTCCAACCCATAGCAACCCTGTATAGGGTTTACGAGGAGCTGGTGAACTTGAACCATCGACCTTGCAGTTCAAACGGCTTTGCAGTCTGGCGTACATATATATATATATGTAGCTTAAGTGAATATTTGTTGTTTGTTGTTAAGCTTACTGGGTGTCTCCTGATGAATATGATTGGGGGATAGGCTTCCCTTTTTGCATGTAATGCTTAGCAGGTGTTGTACGCTCTTGTCACAGTGGTGGAATATTATTGGGTATGCTTATAGCTTGGCTATATGGCCACAATTGCGTTTCTTCTTGGGTAATGTTGGGAGAAAAAGCTCCCACCTCATGGAAAGATGTGGGATCAAAAGGACAAAAGCAGAAGCAATATAAATGCAGAGACAAAACCCACCACTTTGGAGCAGAAATTATGTTGTGGTTGACTGTCCCGAGCTACACAGGTAGTGTCTGTGAAAGGTAGAAGCCTCCAGCAGTGGGTGAGGGTGTCTACTCTCCCAGGCCCCTCCTCTAGTCACTACGGTACAGGTGCACAGGTAGATATTGAGCAGTTAATGGGAGAAAGATTGTCCACTATTTTTGTCTCTGAAAGTTAGTTAGATATCTGCGTGTGCACAGTACAATTCTTGGGATGGTTGACTACTTTTATCTTGGGGTTTTATAGACTGCTTTGCCCTGTCTCAAGATTCCTAACTTGCAGTATTTTCCTTATTATCATGATTTTTTTCACTTGTGCGTATGGGAAACTGCTGTCCTGGATCTTATGGTACATCCGGAGCTCTGGAGTTGTTCTATGAGAGCTTCCTTTGTGGGATCCTCATCTCTTCACAATGGAGCAGAAGTTCCCAACCTGGTTTTTGCTGCTATCGCCCAAACCGGAAGTCTCAAATGAGCATTCTTATACATATATTTGTTCTTATTTTTACTCCTGTCAAATTGGTTCCCTAAGATAAAATGGAGTATGTTTATTTTTTATTTTAATCATTATTGACAGGTTTTTTTCCAGAAATGTTGTGCAGTTACATTGACAAGAGCAATGGATGAGAACACCTAATTCTCTGTATCTATAGAATCTTTGAGTGCTACTAGTTGTAAAAAATTATTACTAAATCCTATGAGTGATAAATGATGTAAATATTTCTATGTATATTTCTGTCACTAATAATGAGGTTGGCTGGTTTGGCCATCTGTGTATTTCTTGTTTATATTTTCAGACTGTTTTTTATTTCATTTTTTGTCTTTTTGCCAAACAAGAGGTCTTGCCTCTTAAGAGCATAAATTATTCTTTTCTGTCCTAATGTTATTTCCCCTGTCTACCATTTTTATGTTTATAAATACTGTAGCTTTGCAAGATACCTTATGTCATATAAACATTTTTTACTTGTTATATGGTCAAATATGTCCATCTTTTATCTTATGATTTTTGTGTCTTCTCTGTGAAAACAAATGTCATATGGGAAGAAGAGCACATACCTTTCAAAGGAAACAGGAATTGAAAGACATTTTGATAAACTATGAGTAAACAGGTAGGACAGAAATAGAAGGTTAACAGGCCATTGGAGGAAAACAACTCTGGAAAGTTGCACTGAAGTAAGCCCATGAAAGTCCAAGTGCTAGATGAGTTAGTTTGAACTTGAGCTATAAACACAAAGGGACTGTTGAAACTGTCTGAGTGGGGAAATAGCATGAAGAAAATAAGAGTTATGAAGATTAATCTGCAAGATGATAATTAAATTAAGGAAGACTAATATTTCAACAAATATTTATTAAGCAAATGGTATTCTAGACTCTTGGTATATACTTTGAAGACTACCAGCAAGATACAGGAATTAAAGTATGAGAACAAAAAAGAGAAAAATAATGACAGTTGGGATGGGAGGACCCTGGATGTTGCAAATGGTTTGCACTTGACTCCTAATCTAAATGTTGATGGTTCATATTTACCCAGTGGCACCACAGAAGAAAGGTCTGGTACTATGTTTATAGTTAAGAAAACCCAAGTGAGTAAGTCTACCCTGTGATGCATGAGGTAGCCATGTGGAATCGACTTAACAGCAATGAGTTGAATTTTTTGTTTGTTTTGTTTTGTTGTTAAGGATGAAAGAGGAAGAAAAGAATGGATGTAAGAAAAATTAAGAATCTAGATGGACATGAGGAAGAGGGAGTAATCAAATTAATTTAGGTATTTAGCCTAAGAAATTGGAGCATGGAAGAAATACTAGAAAAAAATAGGAAAATTAGAAAAACAAACCCAAATATAGAGTGGAGGGTAGCAGAGGAGGCAATGGTTTAGGTACTTGTCTGGTCAGAGACCTCTCAGAAGATTGAAGTCAATTCATCAATCAACCCTCCTGTAGAGTGACATTTCAGTCAATTACTAATGCATTTAACTATATTATCATTAAGTTCAGATTTATCCATTTTGGCATTAAGTATGTTATTCATTTATTTGAAAGCATTTATTGAACAGACACCTATTGCATCTTAGACTCTGTGCCAAGTGCAAAGAACACAAAGAAAACAACATATCCCTGACCTGCTTCGTTGTCTATGGTTCAGTGTGGTGGAATCTCTGAAGTGCAAGGAAAGAATCCTTCAGGAAGTGGGATTAATTCTGACTCTTGAAGAAGGAGGTGGGGACATGAAGAGTCTGTATTGGTAGAGGAAATGACATATGAGCTGGACCTATAGGGTATATGAGTTTGACAAAAGGTACAAATCCTGATAATTTTTTATTAGTGAGAATGTTTTAATAATGTCTAAAATAATGACACATTTATGTTTTACCTTATTTTGCTTGCAAGGTACGCTGGAGGTATATATTTACTGAGGTGGAACTCAGACTACATGACCCCATTTTTTTCTTACTGACCACGAACAAAGGAGAGTTTTGAGGTGTGGGCAGATACACTCCTGTGTGTACTCACCACACCATTCATCCAGCACCTTTCATAGGAATGGTCATGCCCATCCCCTGAGATTGTGACCTCCTCCTGGGCAGGTACTGAGCAGCTGTATTAGTACAGGGTGTAGTTTATATGTTGTTGCTAAGTGCTGCCTAATCAGTTCCGACTCATAGTGACCCTGCATAGGGTTTCTGAGGAATAGCTGATGGAAGAGTGGCCCCTCAAAAGATATGTCAAAGTCCTAACACCTAGTACCTGTGAACATGGCATTGTTTGCAAGAAGACCTTGAAGACATTAATAGTTAACTTAGCATGAAATCATACCAGTAGGCCCAAGTCCAGTATTGTTATTGTTGATAAGTGCCATTAAGTCGGTTCCAACCCATAGCGACCCTGTATAGGGTTTCCAAGGAGCAGCTGGTGAGCTTGAACTGTTGACCTTGAGGTTCAAACTGACTTTGCAATCCAGTGCATTAACCCACAGTGCCACACCAGGACTCCTATATTATTCCCATCCTTATAAAAGAGAATAGGCACAGAGAGACAGCCATATGAAGATGTATCTACAAAGTCAAGGAACATCTGAGGGAACCAGAATATGGAAGGAACAAAGAAAGATCCTTTTCTAGAGTAGACAGAGAGGATGATACTACAATTTCCTGAATTCAGAGTCTTAGCCTCTAAAACTCGGTATGTTGTTTTTTTTTTTATGGTGTCCTGTCACTTTCAACTCACAGCAACTCTATACAAAAAAGAATGAAACACTGCAAACTTGTACCATCCTTACATTTTCTGTTAAGCTTGAGCCCATTGCTGTGCATGTTTAGTAAAGAAAGGCTGACCTGTTGAGCTACTCCAAAAAGAAAAAAAATCACGTTGTTGTTGTTAGATGCCATCTTGGTACGGACTCACAACAGAAGGAAACACTGCCTGGTCTGGGCCAACCTCACAATAATTGGTATGCCTGAGCCCAATGCTGCTGCCACTGTGCAATCCATCTCAGGAGGGTCTTCCTCTTTGTTGCTGATCAATGTGCCAGACTGCAAAGTCATTTGAACCAGAAGGTCGGCTGTTCAAGCTCACCAGTAACTCCTCGGAAACCCTATACCAGATCACTACGGGTCAGAACCAACTCGATGGCACTTAACAACAACACATTTAATCAAACATCATATCTTTTCCCAGGGACTGGTCCTTCATGTGACCAAAGAATGAGAGATGAAGTCACACCATCCTTGCTTATAAGAAGCATTCTGGCTGTACTTCTAAGGCAGATTTGTTTGTTCTCCTGGAAGTCCATAGTACTTCCAATAATCTCCTCCTAGCCACAACCCAAATACATTGATTTTCCTATGGAAGAAAGACCTACCTGACTACTCCAAAAAACTCATGTTATTGTTGTTTTTAGGTGCCATTTAGTCTGTACCAACTTATAAAGACGCTATGCACAACAAAATGAAACACTGCCCAGTCTGGGCCAACCTCACCATCATTGCTAAGCCTAAGTCCATTGCTGTTGCCACTGACCACCCCATCTCATTGGGGTCTTCCTCTTTTTCTCCAACCCTTCACTTTAGCAACATGATATTCTTCTGCAGGGATTGGTCTCTCCTCATAATATGTCCAAGGTATGAGAGATGAAGTCTGGCCATCCTGGCTTCCAAGGAGCACTTTGGCTGTACTTCTTCCAACACAAATCTGTTTATTCTTTTGGCAATCCGTGATACTTTCAATTATGCCATACTCACAACACTACAACTCAAATTCATCAGTTCTTCTATGATCCTCCTTATTCCCTGTCCAACTTTCACATGTATATGAGGTTATTGAAAATACCATGACTTGGGTCAGGAGCACCTTAGTCCTCAAACTGACATCTTTGAGCTTCAACCCTTTAAAGTGGTCTTGTGCAGCATATTTGCCTAATGTAACATGTCATTTGATTACTTGGCTGCTACTTCCATGAGTGTTGATGGTTGATCTGAGCAAAATGAAGTCTTTGACAATTTCAATCTGTTCTCCATTTATATGAATGTTGTTTATTGGTCCAGTGGTGAGGATTTTTGTTTCCTTTACATCAAGATGCAACCCGTACAAAAGGCTGTTGTCTTTGATCTTCATCAGTATTTTAAGTCCTCTTCATGCAAGGTAGTACAATCTGCATATTGCAGGTTGTTAATGAGTCTTCCTCCAATTCTAATACCATGTTTTTCTTCAT
Organism: Chrysochloris asiatica; assembly: GCF_000296735.1. NCBI lineage: Eukaryota > Metazoa > Chordata > Mammalia > Afrosoricida > Chrysochloridae > Chrysochloris > Chrysochloris asiatica. The sequence goes on from NW_006408519.1 coordinate 24,527,955, forward strand.
ATGATCCAGCTTCTCAGATTATTTGCTCAGTGCACAGAATGAATAAATATGGTAAAAGAACACAACCTTGGCACACACCTTTCCCAATTTTAAACCATTCAGTGTTCCCTAGTTCTGTTTGAACAACTGCCTCTTGGTCTATGTAGAGGTTCCTCATGAGCACAATTAAGTGGTTCATAATGTTCATTCTTCTCAATATTGTCCATAGCTTGTCATGATCCACACAATGCAAAGTCTTTGTGTCGTCAATAAAGCACAGGTAAGCATCTTTCTGGTATTCTCTACTTCCAGCCAAGTTCCATCTGACGTCAGTAAGGATATTCCACCTCCTCTTCTGAATCTGGCTTGAACCTCTGGAAGTTCTCTGTCAATGTATGGTTGCAGCTGTTTCTGTATTATCTTGAGTAAAACTACTCGCATGGGCTATCATAGATATTGTCCAATGATTTCCTTATTCCATTGGGTCATGTCTCTTTGGAATGGGCACAAATATGGATCTTTTATAGTCAATTGGTCAGGTGGTTGTCTTCCAAATTTCTTAGCATAGAAGAGTGAGTGCCTCCAGTGCCACATCAGTTTGTTGAAAGATTTTAATTTTTATTCCATCAATTCCTGGTGCCTTGTTCTTTGCCAATGCCTCCAATGTACCTTGGATTTCTTCCTTCAGGATCAATTGCTCTTGGTCATATGCTACCTCTTGAAATGTTTGAACGTTGACCATTTCTTTTGGGTACAGTGACTCTGTGTATTCCTTCCATCTTCTTTTGATGCTTTCTGCATCATTCTATATTTTGCCCATAGAACTCTCCAATACCGCATGTTGAGGCTTGAATTTTTTTTTTCAGTTCCCTCAGCTTGAGAAATGCTGAGTGTGGTCTTCCCATTTGGTTTTCTAACTCCAGGTCTTTGGACATTTTGTTATAATAATTGACTTTGTCTTCTCGAGCTGCCTTTTAAATGTTCTTTTCAGATCTTTCACCTTCTCACTTCTTTCATTTACTTTAGCATCTCTACACTGAAGAGCAGGATTCAGAGTCTCTTCTGGCGTCTATTAGGTCTTTTACTTTTTTCTTGTCTTCTTAATGACCTATGGCTTTCCTCCTGTATGATATTCATAGTCATTGAAAACCCTTTGGAATGAAGTTCTGTTCTGAACACACATGAGGTCACCGAGAGTAAGAATCACATTGATAGCAACTGTAGACACATTCACCATGTACAAGTCTTCCTGGGAAAGCTTACCTCTTGAAAGGTGCATATGCAGTTTCCTATTTTGTAACCATAGTCCTACCATTGTTGTTGTTGTTGTTAAGTGCCATTGAGTCAGTTCCAATTCATAGAAACCCTGCATAGGATTTCCAAGGAGCATCTGGTGGGTTTGAACTGCTTACCTTGTATCTCACAGTGTTAACCAGAAATAATATTTTTGAACATTTTAAATCAGTTAGAAAGAGTGTTCTTTGTTTAACATGAATAATTTACTTATTTCATGAGGCCTAAGAGCCCTATTGTGACTCTGTGGTTAAGCATTGGATTACTAACTGCACGAGCAGTAGTTCTAACCCACTAGCCACTCTCAGAAACTCTATTAAACATCACTATGAGTCAAAA
>NW_006408519.1:24530800-24531647 GCF_000296735.1 Chrysochloris asiatica
CAGCAGCAATAACAACAATCGTCTACATTACAGATCACTTTCTCCTGTTGGCTCATTAACCAAGTGATCAGTGCCAATTGTAGGACCCAAGACCATTTGGACAGTTGAAGAATCCCACCATACAGTAGTGGGTAGAAGCTGTACAGGTGATAAGGGGCATTACTTAGTAAACTGCATTTCACAGAGAGTAAAGAACATGAGAAATCATTTTCTTAGTTTCTTTCTCTGCCTGCAATTTCCATCACAAAGATGTTATTAGGAGTCCAAGTACCATGAATCTCAGTGAGGAGTATCAGTTCCCAGCTTGAAAGATGCTAGAACAGGTAGGTACTCTATTTCCAATGATAGCTAATAAAACAGAGAGTTTGAGAGGTTAAATACCTTACTGCAGTCCAGAAAGGTGGTCTGCATTATAATGAGAACTTGAATTCAGGACATGTCAGATTGGAGCCTGTGGACTTCATCAATATACCCTGCCCCCCCTCACCTCCTCAAGAGCTGGGTCTTCTTTGAATAGCAGATACAGGTTTGTCTTTGGATCTCTCTGCTTATGTCAGTTTCTTGATCTCTCAGTCGACCTTTCAAAAGAGAAAATGAAAGTTATTTGTCATGATTTGCTTTCTGAGAACCTAGACTTGCTCCTCTGAATTGCTGCATTTATTTCTAAGTGCTCACTTCTCCTTCTTATTAAAAACAATAAATACAAAGATTATAGCACAGGATTGTGGATGCAAGACCAACAAGTTCACAGGAACTCTATGTAGGTGACTTTGGTACATGGCTGCAGCCCGACAATGAAACACAATTTGCTGTTATTATGCTTATATAAAGACTGTCATTACTTTTT
>NW_006408519.1:24542779-24558374 GCF_000296735.1 Chrysochloris asiatica
AAAAAACTGAGAGTCAGAAATGAAGTTGCTTGCTTGGGAGCACTCTTAACCTACGCAGTGTACCCCATTGCTTTGGGGGGAGCTGTGTTCTGAAGTGACTGAGCTGGAAGAATTCAAGTCAGGTGGAAAAAAAGACAGAAGCATACAGGACTGACTGTGTAAATGGGGAGAAGGCTAACAATAGGGAATCCAACAACCTGGCTGACTAATGTTGACAAAGTGATGGGGTTGTGATGGGGTAATCAGCAATTAGATGCAGTGGTCATGGTATGATGATGCTAGTGTGTCTGGTGTCTGTGAGTGGTCCTGGGGATAGCCATGAAGTCTACTGGAATCCCGAAAATAAGAATGAAATTGTCATTGATGCGGGGGGAGGGGGGGGCAGATATAAGTAGGGAGGAAGTGTTGTTATGTGCCATCGAGTTGATTTTTACTCCTAGTGACCCCATGTGATGGAGTAAAAGTGCCCCATAAGGTTTTCTACACTATAATCTCAGCAGTTCGAAACTACCAGCTGTTCCGCGGGAGAAAGATGAGGCTTTCTGCTCCGTAAAGATTTACAGCCTCGGAAACCCTGTACAGGGTTGTTATGAGTCAGAACCAACTCCATGGCACATAACAACAACAACAACAACCTTTACAAGAGCAGACCACCAGGTGTTTTGTTCCACAGAGCTACTGGGTGGAGTCTACCTGCTGGCTTTTCATTTAGGAGCTAAGCACGTAGCCACTCCCACACCAGGGTTCCTTCATAATTAATAGCGGTTGTGGAAAGGGTTCCTTTCCTTGTTAATAAAGCCCACAGTGCCACTTATTCCTCTCACTTCTTAAACTGAACATGAGGAAGATTGCTAACAACTTACCCCAGTCTATAAAATGGTTATAGTAGTGAAAAAGCACACACACACAGCTTCCAGTGATTTTTCTTCAGCATCCCCAAAGCCAGATCACCAATTTTAAATAATGATGTCCTTTGAGCATGAGGTACTGACCTGCATTCAGTTATTCCCAACTAGAATTTAATTTTAAAAGTGTTTTTGCTTGTTGGGGAAAAAAAACAAAAATCCTACCTAAGAAAGATTGGTCATCTGTGCTCTCGGCTGGAATTCGGATGCAGAGATTATCACAGCAAGCTGCTGGCCTGGGAGAGCCCAAACAAATCATTGTTGTAAAACTAAAATGAATTCATTTCGGTTTACAGCTTCTCATTTAATTTTCAGATATAAGAGGGATGTTTTTAAATGAAAGAAAGGAAGTCTAAATTGCCCTACTAATCTAATGAAATATTATCAAGAGAATCAAAGTAGACAACTGCCAGCTACGTGGGGCATCTTTTCTGAAGTTCACTTTGATACCTCTCTCTGTTCTCATTAAAGCAAGTCCCAAAGATCAAAGGAACCCGGACCTCAGCAGAAGGCAATGGTGCAAGTTGTTTACTTCCTCTCTGTCACTAGGTTGAGGGTACAGGCACATGGGTCAGAATAATAATAATCCTGTTTTCACCTTCTCAAGTCTCCCCAGGAGCCACCAGGGAGCAGCAGATGGCTGAGTCAGTCAACTGGCTGCCTTCAGTTAGATGCTTGCTTGAAATGAACAGGAAAGCTCTAAGGAAAGCAAAGAAGGCAGGAAGGTTCATAACAGCAATTATCATTCATAATCCTGTTGCTTTATGAGTTGCGGAGTGCTCCTCCCCCTCCATGCAAGCCTTTGATACTGACTGCATGATCAGGGCATGCATTTTTTAAATCTTATTTTACAACATTGAAATCCAAGACCCAGAAATGTGAGAACAGGAATTTCTTCCAGATTACACAGTTAGTTCTAAGCATGGGTGTTATGGATTGGATTGTGCTCCCCAAAATAAGTGTTTGAACCCTAACCCTCATACCTATGAATGCAATCCTATTTAGAAATAAGATTTTCTTAGGTAAGCTAATGAGACCATACCTAAGTAGAGTTGGTTCTAAACCTAAACACATCTGAGTTGTAAAAAGAATCTATAAGATACAGGCAGACCCACATGCACGCACATGCATGAACATGCACACACAGAGGTGGAGAAAGACCGATAACAGGATATTCATCTAGAAACACTCATGGCTAGCAACAAGGAAAGATTTGTCACAACTGAAACCTTGATTTGGGCTTTAAGCCTCCAGAATCATGAGAAGACAAAGTTTAGTTTTTTAAATTGGCCCACTTGTGTATCTGTTAGAGAAGCTCTGAAAAAACAAAGAAAATGAGTTTCCAAGACAAATGCTCAGGTTTGTATCTTGACTTTACACTTTGAGTTGTATGATCCTGGGCAAGTTTCTTAATCTCTCTTTGCCCCCATTCCGTGATTTGTAATAAGAAGCTAAGAGTCCTGCCCATCTTAAAGGTCGTTATGGGAATCAAATGAACAATACATGTCAAATATGCAGAACAGTTCTGGTATTCAGTAAATACTACGATTATATAGGTAAAATGGTTCACGGTCCTCAAAATCGTTCAAACCTATTTATTAAGTACCAGGATCAGGCATGGTGCTAAATTCTGGGGATGCAAGAATGAAGAAGTCATGACCCTTGTCATTCAGAATTTCACAGATCAACTGGTACATTCAGAATAAGGTGATATTTTAAACCCAAAGGTAACTAGAATGTTTAGCCCAGCCTGGGAGTGAGTATTAGGGAAGGCTTCCTGGAAGAAACTCACTTTCCTAACTTCTGTTGTTAGGTGCCATGTGTGGAGTCATTTCTGATTCAGAGTGATGTCATGTGACAGAGTAGAACTGCCTTATCTGGTTTTCTCATCTGTCATCTGTATGAAAACATATAACCAGGCCTTTCTCCTGCAGAACCACTGGGCTCTTAATTAGCTGGACTTGCAGTGCTCCTTACCCCTCCTAGTGGTACTGCCTTGATGATTACATGTCAAATTCTTCGCACAGTTCATGGACACATTGCAAGTGCTCAATAAATATTAATGATTGATACTGTAGGATGAGCACTAGACTGGTAACTGCAAGGTCAGCACTTCAAACTTACTACCCACTCTAAGGAAGCTGTAAGGGTCGCTCTGAGTGGGCACTGATTGGAGGGCACACAACAACAACAACTGACGTTAGCAAGAAGGAACCAGGAATTGCCAACTAGTCTACTAACTTTACCCCGCTAGTCTGAACATACAAGTCATGCATGCATCCATTTTTTTCTTTTAATACTTTTACTGAGATATGGATATCTGGTGTGGCACTACAGGATAAGCACTGGATTACTAACCACAAGGTCGGCAGTTCAAACTCACTCACCACTCCCTGGAAACTAAACATAGGATCGTTACGAGTTGGAATCAATGGTACTTCACAACAACAATGACTGAGATGTAGTTCAGAAACTATTTAAACTTTACAATTCAGTAATTTTTAGCACCATCATAGATACAGGCAACCACAATCAAATTTAGAACATTTTTCATCATTTCAAAAAGGAAACTATGACCTTTGGGTATCAGTCACCTGTTCCTCCAGCCAATTGCCCCCAAACCCTAGGCAACCACTAATCTACTGTATATATTGATTTCCTTGTTACAGACATTTTATGTAAATGAAATTATATAATACATGGACATTTGTGACTGGCTTATTTCATTCTATACAATGTTTTCGAGGATCATTCATGTTTTAGCATGTACTGAATAATCAGATGAGGGACAGTTTGCTATGTCTACTAGGTAGCTAAAGTCTGATCCTCAGAGCCTATGGTTTGGACGGTCAACAACGCTTGGGTGTCCAATGGATCTTGGCTGAAAGCAGAGAATACCAAAAAGATGTTTACCTGTGCTTTATTGACTATGCAAAGGCTATCAATTGTGTGGATCATGATAAGCTCTGGACAACATTGTGAAGTATGAGTATTCCGGAACACTTAATTGTACTTATGAGGAATCTGCACCTGGACCAAGAAGCAGTTGTTCAAACACAGCATGGGAACACTGAATGGTTAAAAATTAGAAAAGGTGTGCAACAGGGTTGTATTCTTTCACCGTATTTATTCAACCTGTATGCTGAGCAAATAACCTGAGAAGCTGGGTTATATGATGAAAAACATGGCATCAGGATTGGAGGAAGACTTATAACAACCTATAATATGCAGCAAAGATATAACCTTGCTTGCTGAAAATGAGGAGGATTTAAAATATTTACTGAAGAAGATCAAAGAGCACAGCCTTCAGTATGGACTGCATCTCAATGTAATGAAAACAAAAATTCTCACCACTGGACCAATAAACAACATTCTTATCAACAGAGAAACGATTGAAGTTGTCAAAGACGTCATTCTTCTTGGATCAGCCGTTAACACTCATGGAAGCAGCAGTCAAGAAATCAAACTGTGTACATAGAGCTGCTTTAACGTGTTCTCTTACTGTAATTGTTGTTGTTAAGTGCCGTCGCGTTGGTTCCAACCCATAGCGACCCTGAACAGGGTTTCCAAGGCTGTAAATCTTTATGGGAGCAGAAAGCCTCCTCTTTCTCCCGTGTAACAGCTGGTAGTTTCAAACTGCTGACCTTGCGGTTAGCAGCCCGATTCGTATCACTACACTACCAGAGTTCCTTTTATTGTCATTGTTAGGTACAGTCAAATCAGCTCCACTATTCCTGGTCTCCTGTTAACAGCGGCCATATCTGCACTTACAGGTTTGGGGTTTCTAAGCATAGTCAGGGAGAAATCATTACACATATAGAAGGACTTCAAAAAGGTTACAGAAAAGTTAAATTAAAAGATAATAACATTTTTCCATGAGCTCTATGAAGCCCCATCGTATATATTTGTTGTTAGTTTTCACTGAGTTACTTCCAGCTTACAGCAGCTCCATGTACAACAGAATGAAATGTTACCCAGTACCATGCCATCTTCATGATCATTGATATTCTCAAGTCCCTTGTGGCAGCGACTGCACACTTTGAGAGTCTTTCAATCTTGTGGGTCATCTTCCAGCACTGCATTGAACAATATTCTGTTCTGAGTCACAGGGCTTTCGTTGCCTAATTTTTAGAGGCAGATCATAATCCCTTTTTTCCTAGTCTGTCTTAGTCTGGAAACTCCACTGGCTCCTGTCCACCATGGGTGACTCTGCTGGTATTTGAAATACTTAAGATGTAGCTTCCTGTATTATAGCAGCATGCAAGCCACTGCAGTACGCCAGAGTGGCAGACAGCTGTGGATATATATTTCTATTTATGTTTGTATTTTTGTGTACATGATGCTCCCTTAACCCTGCAGATTCTTCAACAATAGTCAAGATATGTTTAGGTGAACACATTTCTCGATTTCATCACCAAGGATATTTCTTTAAACTAGAATTGGATGGGGAGAAAAGTAAAAGAGAAAGGGTGCTGGAAACCTCCTTGTACCAAGGTCCACATGAGCCTACACTTGTACACACTCACAGCTGATTTGGGAGGCAAACACTGAGCTGGGGGCTGAAAATCTTTCAGGATGCCCACTGCACCCTGGGAAGTCATTGCTTATATGACTAATTGAGCTGCTTCAATCTCTTCTTCATTTTCCATTTCAAAAGGAGACGATGGTGGAAAAGGAGATCCAGGAGAGGAGGGAAGGTCTGGCAAGGTGGGACACATGGGACCAAAAGGTAAGTAAAATGAAATGAAATGTACACTGTAAGGTCAGAACTGCTTGTCTCCCTCTCCTGACCTTTGCACAAGAAATTAGCAGCTTGCATAAACCCCTTTTCTCTAGAGATGTATGAAATATGTTACAGACACGAAATTAACTCACCACCCGAGAGCTCCTATGAGACCACCTGTCAACAGGCCTCGGCTTCATTTTTCAAGCTGCATCCTTAGTGCTGGCTGGGATGGATACTCTGGGAACCCAGGGAATAGCAGTCCCTGGGAATGTCTAAAAACATGAGGAGTTTCAGAGATGCAGCTGTGTTTATAACCATGTCCCTTCAGAAGCCGCTGCTTAGCAACCCTTTTTGGCTGGCCCAGAACTGAAAGAGGAAGCTAGAAAGGAACAGAAATAGCCCCTGAATTCATTGATGTCCTCACCTTTCTCCAAGATCCTTGTATTTCTCTTATTCTGTTTGCTTTACACAGAGGGGTAATACAGTAGGGTAAGCAATGGGTTGTTGGAGCAGGAGCATAGGGAAGGAGGACAATAACAAGGCTATTTGGGATCATTTTACTCAGCCGAGAGTCACCTCGCTAAAACCGTTTCTGGATTTTGCTGTGTAAGCATGTGTCATTGAAATATTTCCAGTCAACTGCTACACTGGACCACTATTTTAACATCTTGAGCAGTTTAGGGGGAAGAAAAGACTCATAGACCCTTAAGTCCTCAATTTGAAAGATGCTGACTTAAAATTTTCTTGTTCTAGAAACAGCTTTATCAATTGTAGAATTATTCTCACAAAAATATAGCTTTGTACCCGGTACATGTTTTCCAGGTCATCATAGAAAATAGACAAAAATAATGACAGTTTTGACGGAACTCAGTGACACCCCCCAATCATGTCTTTTGGGGGAATAACTGAGTGGGTTCATTGCTGATGTCTCTTTGATAGCTAGGTTTCATAACTGTATTTTCTCTCCCCTGTTTTCAAGTGTGGAACATCACCAGACCCTGATTTAAAATAGAAATAGAACTACAAAGTGAAGCCAGAATGAATGTGAAGCAGAGTCAGACTCAAGCATAAGACTTCTGTCCTAGAGGCCCCTCATCTGACCGCTAGATTCAATGTTCTCTACTGTTGTGATTCTAAGGAGCTCTGATACAGCATAGTGGTTATGAATCAGGCTGCAAACCTCAAGGTCAAACTACCAGCCGTTTCACAGGAGAAAGACGAGGCTGTCTACTTGGAAACACTGTATGGGGTCACTATGAGTCGGAACCGACTCCACAGCCCACACTACCAACACCGCTGCTGTCATTTTAGAAATTCTTCATCAGTAAGCATTTGAAAGCTTTCATATCCATGTTGTGATGCTCAGCCACATTTTAATACATGTACTCTTAATTCCATTGAAATATACAACATAGTATACAATCGTATATGTCACAGGGAGCCTAATTCACTTTTTGATACTTACTTAAAGTGGATATTATATATGAAGGTAAGTCAAAAAGTATTGCTAAAGGATTCCAGTTTATACATGTACAGGTTTATTCCAAACAAAATGTGTTGGGACATATCTCTGCAGTCAGTGGATGGTCACAGACAAGGTCTCTTAGTACTTACACGTGTCTTAGCCTCATTAGGGTGACTTCAAAATAAGTCCAGTGAAGACGGTGGCTTCTGAAGGACTTTGCATCCAGTTCAATTCAAGGCAGAAGGTTATGGCAATTGTTTTTTGGGATTCTCAAGGGGTCATCTTGAGAGATTTTCTCAAAGGAAACTGGATGATCATGAGGGTTCGTAGGAAAAATATTTTACAAAAATTGAAAACAGCATTAGTGAGAAAAAGGCCAGAAAACTTGCACCAAGGATTTTTTTTCATCATGACAAGCACCACTTCATTTTTTGACAGCAGCAAGAGTTGTCTGATGAGCATTTCGTTGGGAGACCTAACTCCATCCTGTTTCTGCCCCTTCATACTTCTTTTTGTTCCCAAAACTTGAAGAACAGAGTTTGTGGTTGCTGCTGGGCTGTCGTGTGCCCCTCCTGCTATTGTACTTCTGGCTGTCTGCTCTGCTCGACCCTGCGATGCCGGTGGACCTCAGCAAGTGGTCTGGGCCCTTGAGCCTGCAGGAAGTGGATGGGCAGCCACAGCACCTACTGCAGGTCAAATACGGAGGTGCGGACTAGCTAGGACGTGTGGATGAGCTAGGCAAAGTGCTGACACCCACCCAGGTGAAGAACCTCCCTATCAACATTACATGGGATGGCCTCGATTCCGGTAAACCCTACACCTTGGTCTTGACAGACCCAGATGCTCCCAGCAGGAAGGACCCCAAATTCAGGGAATGGCACCATTTTCTGGTGGTCAACATGAAGGGCAACGACGTCACCAGTGGCACGGTCCTCTCCGATTATGTGGGTTCCGGGCCTCCCAAGGACACAGGCCTCCACCGCTATGTCTGGCTGGTCTACGAGCAGGACAGGCCACTAAAGTGTGACGAACCCATTGTCAGCAATCAATCTGGAGACCACCGTGGCAAGTTCAAGGTGGCATCTTTCCGCAAAAAGTACGAGCTCGGGTCCCCAGTTGCTGGCACGTGTTACCAAGCCAAATGGGATGATTATGTGCCCGAACTCCATGAGCAGCTGTCAGGGAAGTAGGGAACAATGAGAGAGGTCAACTGGTCTGGAGGCTCCAAGCAGTGATGCCTTCAGTGATGCATGTAGATTTCTCCTCTTCCCAGTTCCCCTTCATTCTTACAGGTAGACTGGAAAAGTCAGATAGTCGTTTAGGGCGCCTTTTCCTTTATACTTCTAGGCCAAACATCTCAGATTATATTTTAATCAAATTGAACTCCAATTTTTGGGTGATGCTTTGGTATTGTGGCGGAGCCATCAAATTGTTAAAAATAGCAACCCAGAATTGAAAGAGAAAAAACATCCAGGTCAAAAGACCAAGTCTACAGCAGTAGAGCAAAGCCTGCATCTTTAAGAGAAGCCTGCGTTTGTGATGTTCAGGCCTGGCCCTTGGGACAAGCAGCCATGCTAGGTGCAGAGTTATTAGGAGCCCTTGAGTCTCTGCCTGTTGAATTGATCACTTTTCACTGGTATAAGAAGGAATGCTGATGTGGAGTGAATGGATATTGTGTTATGTTAACTTTGCTGTTGCCTTATAGTTCAATAAAAATGAAAACACTCAAAAAAAACAAACAAAACTTAAGGAACATTGAGAAGGAACAAGGTTTGGGCATCCCTCAAGGATGCCCAAACTGGTGTTTTGATGTGATACAAATGGAGGAGCACAGATTTCTATGGGGGAAGATTAGAGAGATGGAAACATCACCTTCAAAACTATACAGACCTCCATGGAGGGTGTGTCAAGAACCAATAGTTTTACATTTTGATATTTGTGTTTAATAAAGATTTCTATGGTTGTGCCTCAGTACATTTTTACTTACTCTCAAATAAGCCATACCTTTAAGAAGGGAAAAATATCCGAAGGATAAAAAGATAGCATGCCTTTTCTCTCTCTCTCTCTCTCTCTCTCTCTCTCTTCTTTTTCTTTCAGGAATTAAAGGAGAACTGGGTGACATGGGAGAACAGGGTAATATTGGCAAGAGTGGACCCATTGGCAAGAAGGGTAAGCTGCATTTTATTATGTGTAGTGGTTACGAATTGGGCTACTAACCTCAAGGACAGCAGTTTGAAACTACCAGCTGTTCCGCAGGAGAAATATGAGGCTTTCTGCTCCAGTAAAGATTTGCAGCCTGAGAAACCCTGTGCAGGGTCGCTATGAGTCGGAACCAACTCCATGGTACTTAGCAACAACAGTAACAATGTAAAGCAACTCGAGACCACTTTACATTTTTAAATCACAAATATAGTTTCCATCTTTCTTTTAGAACATGATTTCTTTGTATCTTGATTGTTTCTTTCATATATGAGCACTGTGTCTCATGTATCAAAATAATAGTATCTTTCAGCCAAATTAAACATGAATCGAGGGATAGAATCAAATCTAAACCTCTAGTCGTCTCTACATTGAATTGTCTCCTGGTCTTCTATTAATCCTTGAGACAATCAAAACGAGTGTCATGGGCCATGAAGTATGTTCAGTAGTGGAAAACAATTATCCATAAAACAAAAGGTAGCCAGAGGACAGTCTAATTTTCTTGCTTAATTTGAGTGGAGTAACTAATAATTCCACAAGTGTGGTTCATTAACAGGATAGGGAATTTGATGTATATGTGTGCATATTCCTTTGTTTTCAGGCATGGCCTAATTCTTTACACAATTACAAAGTCAATATTATAAAATATAGGTCACCGTCTCTTCATTATCTAAGCACTCATTCTTGCCTTTGTCTCATAAAGTCCTATAATGTTAGCATAATTGCTTGCTTCTGATTTCAATAATTCATACGGGCATTATTCCACTTGGAGATACAAAACTGAATGAGAATCAAAGTTTTGTTACAAAGAATCCATAACTATGTAGGAAGATAGTACTTTCTCAAAAAGAATGCTCACTCAAAAGAATGCAACTACTATAGGAATTATGGAGTCCTGATGGAGTGCTGTAGGACAAAGTACTCGACACACAGTGGGCTTGAACCGCAAGATCGGTGGTTCAAACACAATAGTGCCTCCTCAGAAACCCTATATAGGGTAGCTATGAGTCAGAACCGACTCACTGACACTTAACAACAACAGCAACAACATAAGAACTATATGTTTTTGCATGCTGTCATGTTAGTTCCAATTCATAATGACCCTGTACAGAGTTTCTGAAGCTGCCAATCTTTATGGGAGTAGAAAGCCTCATCTTTCTCCCAATGTGCAAATGGTGTATTCAAACTTCTGACCTTGCAGTTAGCAGTGCAAAATGTATACCATGTCACCAAGTCTCCACATAGGAACTATACTGTTATTGTTAAATGCCATCGAGTCAATTCGTACTCATAGTGATCTGGTCTAGGGTTTCTGAGGAGGGGTTTATGTCTAGGGTTTCAGAACTGGTTAATTTGAACAGCCAACCTTGCGGTTCAAGCCAACCTTGTGGTCCAGTGCATTATCTTGCTGCGCCACACCAGGAAATCTCAAATATTATGGGGGTCAGAGTAGCACTGGGCTGCTAACCCCAAGGTAGGCAGTTCAAACTCACCAGCTGCTCCTCAGAAAACCTAGACAAGGTCATTCTGAGTAGGAATCAACTCAACAGCACTTAACAACAACAATATAGTTCCTATCTGGAACTATAAAATTGAAAAAATATTTCTTTTTTTTATATTTATTTGTAATTATGAGTCTACTCGGCTCCATAGCACTAAGCAATGACAGTATCTAATGATGTTGATCATTACTTTATGTGTGTTTGTTTGTTTTTCCAGTTAATTTCTTTATATGGTGTAGGTATGGGTCCAAAATCTTTCTTTTGCATATCAAGATCCAGTTGTCCCAGAATATTGATATAAAAATATTCATTTTGATAATGACTTTCTAATTTTAATTTGATATTATTTTTCTTAAAGAGATTCCCACACATTGTCTAAGCTTTGCAGACAACACATCATGAATCTACCTTTGGCCTTATCTGCTTCATTTAATAGTTGGTAAAAGAGATGAAAAATTAAGCCAAAAAATGGGATATTGTAGTTCAAGATGTTTGAAATGAAGTCATGTTAGAGGAAGTTAAGATTCCTGATATTACTCAAGAGATTTTAATAATGACTTTTCTAACTTTAATTTGATATTCTTCTTAAAGAGAGCCCCGCAAATTGTATATGCTTGCTGTTGTTGTTGTTGTTGCTAAGTGCCATGGAGTCACTTCCAACTCATAATGACCCTGTATAGGGTTTCAGAGGAGTGGCTGGTGAGCTTGAACCACCGACCTTGCGATTCAAACCGACCTTGCAGTCCAGCGCATTAACCCAAGAGGTGAGACATGGAGGAGAAGGAATGTAAATAGCTGCATGAACAAGCCCAGAATTGAATAACTTTACTTCATTTATTCATTCTAGATGTTTTACTTTCCTAGATTGAGAAATGTCAAGTCTAGCTGTGACTCCAATTGCAAGAAATACAGTTAATGATCATAAACTAGAAGATCATAATCTTTTATTAAAGTAAGAGTCAGACACTAGACTAATTCAGACTGGAGGACTCCTCAAGGCTACCATTCATTAAAGGCTGTTCATTAAACCTTGAATCAAAACTATTCCATGTAGTCATCTTTTAGTTAAATAACAGATTGACTCATAAAATGAGCAATACCTTTTGTGAGTCCTGTGCTTCTTTGCAAAATTATCTATGAGACAGTCAACATTTACTCAAAAGCAAAGATGTGAAGGCATGGTGGTGGGGTGGGGGTGGGGGGGCAAGGAAACTAGATTACCGGAAACAAAACAACCAGAGAAGGGAAATGATGAGAAAGTTCATGCACTGTGATATATGCCATCAATGTCATAGAACAAATTACTTAGAAATTGTTCAATAGGAGCCTAATGTCAACTGTCACCAAAAATAATAAAATATTTTAATTGTAAAATACTACTAAGAGGTCACTTGGAGCCAGGAGACAAAGAAAAACCTAGAGTTTTTAGTGTGATTTCCTAAGCTTAAAATGGATGAACTTCCAGAAATGTGGAAACCCTAACAGCAGGCTTGTTGTTGTTTTTAAGTGCTGTGGACTCAGTTGCAATTCATAGCCACCCTGTTTAGGGTTTCCAAGGAGCAGCTGGTGGATTTGAACTGCCTATCTTACTGTTCAAACCAACATTGTGGTCCAGTGTTTATCCTACAGCACCACACTAGGGTTAGCTGTCTTTACCTTTTTCAGGCCAATTCATCCTTCAAGGCTCAGGTCAAGTATCACCTATTCCACAACCTAATGGAATATTGCTGCATTCATTGTCTGATTAGCTTGTCTGTTTTCCCTGTAAACCGTGAACATCTGAAGAGAACATATAAGTGAAAGATTTTCTGGATCTACACATACTAAAATCAACTTTATATGGGAACCCTGTGTTTTTACTCATTTTATCCTAAATACACAGAGTTAAGTGCCATAGCGTCAGCTCTGACCCATGTGTATATATACACAATATATTGTTGCTAACTGCATTTGAGTCCGTTCTGACTCACAGCCACCCTGAATAGGGTTTCCAAAGAGCAGTTGGTAAGTTTGAACCACTAACCTTGCAGTTAAAAGCGACTTTGAGGTCCAGTACACTAACCTACAGCACCACACAGGATGCTATTTTAGAGTTGTTGTTCATGTTAAATACTACTGAGTCGATTCCGACCCATAGAGACCCTTTATAGGGTTTCCAAGGAGTGGCTGGTGAGCTTGAACCACCAACCTTGCAGTTCAAATGACTTTGCAGTCTGACGCATTAGCCCACAGCACCATACCAGGACTTCTTTATTTTATTTTATTTTGTTGTTGAATTAAGGGTAAATGAATGAAGGATCAAAGACCTCATTTCTCACAATGTGGACCTTTATTTATTTATTTATTTATTTTTACTATTCTTATCCCTATAAAATCCAGTTTCTTTTAACATCCATTTTCACCATTGGCTACTAAGATTTCCTTCTCCAGAGATGTGCCAACAAAATTTATGAACATGTCATGGAATTTTTAAAAAATGGAAGCATGATGTTCTGGCTCACCTGGATTAATTTCATTTTTAATCTGTACTTTGATATTTACTGTCCTCATTTTGTCAATAGTCCTTCTAAATTTTTCATTGATTCAGATTAATCTCAACTTTCTAGGCTGACATTAGTGCTGTCACCGGCATGGATAAAGTAGCTTTCTGGATGTCAATATTTCATTTTAGGAAGAAAAAGAAGAATGATTTAGTATGGGTAAATTCAATCACATAGCAAAATAAATGTTTTTTCTTAAAACCAATAATCCTTTTATACTGAAAGCATTATGATTTTTTATTTGTTTATTTGAATGCATGTTCTAATTCCTCAACCTTAAGACAGTTATTACTAGTATGTTCCCACTCATGTGCCAAAATAAGTTTTTGTGGATGATATTAAACTAGAATTGGTTTCCAAGAAATAGGTATTCTGAATGCAAATCTTTCATGTTCTGGCTAAGAACTTTATATGAATTTCCTTACTGTAAGTTTGATTTAAGGATCAGAAGCCAGCATTGTTGGAGCATCCTCTACCAGATGAGCCCTGAAGCAATGCCTTGACAAGATATTGTTATTTCATTTATTCTCCGTAATGATTTTATGGAGTCCTGGTGTGGTACAAGTTCAAACCCACCGGTTACTCCTTAGAAACCCTATACAAGGTCACTATGAGTTGGAACCACTTAACACCAACAAATCATTTTATGATTTTACATACTATTGTTTCCATTTGCAAAAGTAAACACAGCAGTATACAGAAATTAAGTAACCTGTCCTTCTAGTAAGTGGTAGAGCCAGCATTCAAACCTTGGTTTTGTTGACTTTCATGATTATTTATCCTATCACATTACTCAGGACCGTAGTCTCAGGGGACACCATGGTCAACTGGCATCACACAAAGACAATGTTCTATATCCTACTTTGGTGAGGAACGACTGGAGTCTTAAAAGTTTGTGTGTGGTCATCTAAGTACAACTATTGGTTTCTCCCTATCTGGAGGAAAGAAGAGAAAAAAATAATCAAAGACACGTGGAAACAATTATTCTGATGGATTAATGGACAACTTGAACATCTATCTCCATGATCCTGACATCAAAAGAACTCAATGATACATGGCTACCACCACCAAGTGCTCTGAAAGGGCTCACATTGGAAGACCCTGGATAGAGTGGGGAAAAAAAAAAAAGTGGAACAAAACTCAAAATCATAAAGAAGATAAGGCTTACTGGTCAGATAGAGCTGTAGAACCCCTGAGACTATGGCTCTTAGCGACCCTTCAAGGTCTGAAAATTAACTCACCCCGTGACTCAGTTAATAGATCTATTTGAAGCACAGTAACACCAGGGAGGTACACACACCTTAAATAACCACTTGAGCTCACAAGATAGCCTTTACTCAAGAGCTAAGTTCACAAGGGTTAGGAAAGAAGGGTGAATGGAAATAAGGGACACAGGGAGGAAGTGGGATAAGTGAAGTTATAGTGTGGAGATTGCAACCCATGAGATGAAATAAATGTATATGAATTGTGGAATCAAAAACAGATCTGTTCTCTATAACTTCACCCAATTCACAATAAAGAGTTTTTTAAAATAGAAAATTTTAGAGATAAAGATCTATTTACATTCTAATTAAAAAATAAAATGTAAGACGATCAACATTCCTTAGCTGAGCTCAACATAATTCCATGCTTCTTTCTATCTGTTTACTCTGCCTATGTATTGTTCACTATCTTGCTCCAAGAGTCCTTGTGTGGCTCTGTTGGCTAATGCGCTGGACTACGAAGTTATTTGAACCACAAGGTCAGTGGTTCAAGCTCACCAGCAGCTCCTTGGAAACCCTATACAGGGTCTCTATGGGTCAGAAATGACTCAACAGCACTTAACAACAACAACAATCATGCTCCAGAAGTCCTAGGGTGGTGCCATGGGTTCCTGCACTGGATTGCAAGGTCGTTTAAACTACAAGATCAGAGGTTCAAACTCACCAGCCTCTCCTTAAAAAATCTATATAGGGTCGCTATGAGTTGGAACCGACACGACAGCACTTAATAACAACAGCAACAATCTTGCTCCTATCTTCACCTGTTGAAGATTTTCATGACTAAATTCAAATTCTGT
Source organism: Chrysochloris asiatica (assembly GCF_000296735.1). NCBI lineage: Eukaryota > Metazoa > Chordata > Mammalia > Afrosoricida > Chrysochloridae > Chrysochloris > Chrysochloris asiatica. The sequence goes on from NW_006408519.1 coordinate 24,558,176, forward strand.
CTCTGCCAAAGAGCCACAGGGAGGTTCATTCATTACCCCAGTTGAAAAACTATTTCTCTGACTCTCTCTGAGTATGTTGTTGTTGTTGTTCTTAGGTGCCATCGAGTCGGTACCGTCCCATAGCGACCTTATACACAGCAGAACAAAACACTGCCCAATCCTGGGCCAACCTCACTACTGTTGCCACGTTTGAGTCCAT
>NW_006408519.1:24559023-24562192 GCF_000296735.1 Chrysochloris asiatica
TGTTAATGAGTCTTCCTCCAATCCTGATGCCATGTTTTTCTTCACAGAACCCAGTTTCTCAGATGATTTGTTCAGCATACAGGTTGAATAAGTATGGTGAAAGAATACAACCTTGTCACACACCTTTCTTAATTCTAAAGCATTCAGTGTTCCAATGTTCTGTTTGAACAACTGCCTCTTGGTCCAGGTACAGATTCCTCATTAGCACTATTAAGTGTTCCGGAGTACTTAATTGTGTTATCTCTGTTAAATGTTCCTTGAAATGTTTAACACAGGCTACTATCCTAAGTTTCACCACTATCTTGTTCCATCCAAGTGCATATTCTGAGGCTTCCCCACTCACACTTAAACTGCATTCTGGATGTCAATGACACTCTTTTTATATTTGGTAAATCCATGGATATCTGGCAAAGAGAAGTGTCTATGTGGGTCCATTTGGAGTGGATCAGCAAATCCTGTCAGGCATGCCTATTTTGTTGGTTGACTGACATCACTCAGCAACAGTGATGAGAAAACTAGTTAATGGGCCTCCTCAGTGCAGGCAATGCATGGCATATGGCAGGCTGCAGAGTGACACACACTTTCCTGTGTTGCTGGTGTAAGATAGGGCTAGGCAGAACCTCAATCCAATTCCATCCCTCTTCACATGTCTCCTCTGGTCTTATCCTCAACTCCCTGGTATAGGATATGGCTAGGCAAAACCTCAATCCTATTCTGTCCCTCTTCACATGTCCCCTCTGGTCTTACCTTCAACATCCTGGTGTAGGATAGGGCTAGGCAAAACCTCAATCCAATCCTGTCCCTCTTCACATGTCCCCTCTGGTCTTTTCTTCAACACCCTGGTGTAGGATAGGGCTAGGCAGAACCTCAATCTAATTCTTTCCCTCTTCACAAGTTTCCTCTGGTCTTAGCTTCAACTTCCTAGTTTAGGATAGGTGTAGGCCGAATCTCAGTCCAGTTCCGTCCCTCTTCACGTGGTCTTCTCTGGTCTTATCCTCAACTTTCTGGTTGAAGATAAGACCCTCAATCCAATGAGGCAGAACCTCAATCCAATGCTTTTCCTCCTCACACGATTTCCCTCAGATCTTATCCTCCACTCCCTGGGTGCATTTCCCCATCACCAGTGAAGCATAAATTCAATTTTACTTCCATCAGGGTATTCTCTTTGGATTCTCCAGAACCTCAGCCAATCGTTTCCTTCTGTGAATCAAAGACTTTTGTTTTCACTTATTGTGTCTGGTTTGAGCATCAAGAACTAATTTTGAAGTTAGAAAAAAATACATTTTGTTTTCTTTCTTTCTGCTTTAAGAATCCTAATTCTCTGACAGTTGTTTTGCGGATGCTTCTAACTGAGTAAGAAAATGGTCACATTCAAGGAAGAACAAAGGTTGATATTTTGGTCAGCATATTTGACACTGCCTTACCTTACAGACATTTGCATACATCATCTTTCTTCCAAAACCTACAAACTCCAGGTCAGAAGCTTAAACTTGTTTCCATTTATATTGTCTCAAAGCACCCAGCCTCTGGCTTACATATTGTAAGCAAAGAGCAAATATTTATTGAACAGAATCGAAAAGTACAATTCGTATTTTTAAAACTCCAAGGACAAAGACATATGGAAACTTGAAGCATAATAAACACACAGACTGTAAATGTGCTAATCATTTGATCCAGATTTGCAAGACAAAGGTACCTTTTAAATTACAAACATGCTGAGAATTGAATTGCCCTAGTTCAGAAAGCCACATTACTAAAACATGTTAGTAAGATAGTTATAAGAATCTTGATGGCATAGTGGTGAATCACTAAGCTGCTAAACAAAAGAAGAGTGGTTTTAACCCTCCCAATGCTCTGTAGGAGAAAAAGCTCTGGTGATCTATTGCTGTAAAGTTTTCAGTCTAGGAACCTGACGGGTTCCTATGAGTCACTATCAGGATATTATTTTTTTAATCGCCATCAAAGAACTTCTGATCCACAGTGAACTCTATATAACAGCCAAGTTTTTCCATAGGGTTTCCAAGGCTGTAATATTTATGGAAGCAGACTGTTACATCTTTCCCCTGCAGAGTGATCTGTGGGTTCAAACTACCGACCTTTTGGTGAACAGCCAAATGCATAAGCATTGCACTACTAGGACCAAGAACAAGAATAACTCCCACCCACTTCCATGGAGTAGATTCCAACTCATCGCAAATCTATTTAGGGTTTTCAAGGCTGTAAAGCTTTATGAGAGATGAAGGCCTCTTCCATGCATTGGCTAGTGGGTATGAACAGCCAACCTTACAGTTAACAGTCCAGTGCTTCTCCAACAACGCTACCAGGGCTCCTAAACAACAAATATTGTTGTTGTTTAGTGCCACTGAGTTGGTTCTGACTCATAGCTACCCTGTATAGGGTTTCCTAGGAGCAGCTGGTAGGTTTGTGCTGTCAACCTTACGGTGAGCAGTCCAGTGATTACCCTACAGTGCCACACCAGGACTCCTAAGAAAATAGGGATAAGGGAACACAAATCCAAATATTCCTCCCATATTCTGCTAGAATTCTACATTGCTTCTAAATAAATTATGATGGTTCATTTAATTAGTTACAACTTCTACAGCCAACTCAAATCAAATTATTTTTGTAAAACCAAGGATATTATCTGTAGATATTTCTAATGAAACTTAAAATCTATTTTCCCTGATTTTAAATATGTTAAGATAATGTCTACCTGAATTAATTTGCTAGCTTATTGAGTTGTTCTTTTTGCTCCTATTGTCTTTATTCAGGTGAAAAGGGGGGAAAAGGTTTGCCTGGGATACCTGGAGTAAAGGGCAAAGCAGGTATGATACACCCACTTTTCTCTTTGATTTCTAGCATCACTCTAACTGTATTCATCTCCAAAGTAAGTAGTGCGAGGCATACATGGTTAGGAGTCACTGGCTGGTGCAAATGGTTAGCATGCTTGGCTGCTAGCCAAAAGGGAACATGCTCAAGTTAATCCGGAGGTGCTTTAGAAGGAAAACCTGGAAATGTATTTGTGAAAAATCCACCGGTGAAAGCCCTATTGAGTCAGCAAAGACAAAGGTCTAGATCCGACTTTGGTAGTACTGACTGGGACCTTTGAAGCTTATTAGCAGTCATCAAATGTGGAGCTCTGGTAGCGTAGTGGTTACGAATCGGGCTG
>NW_006408519.1:24562604-24568308 GCF_000296735.1 Chrysochloris asiatica
AATGAAAAAAGACCCATTTACTTTTCACATAGAGCCTATGACCCTTTGTTACCATTCAGGTCTGGAACTGAATTCACCCCCAGGACTCAAGTTTTAGCTAAGCAGTAGATAGGTATGAGGGAGGTAACAACATTAGTGAGGTCGACACACCCTAGAAGGAGCTCTGGTAACATAGTGGTTACAAATCAGGCTGCTAACCTTAAAGTCGACAGTTCAAAACTACCAGCTGTTCCACGAGAGAAAGACGAGAATTTCTGCTCCCGTAAAGATTTGCAGCCTCGGAAACCCTGTACAAGGTCACTATGAGTCGGAACCGACTCCACGGTACTTAACAACAACAACAACAACACACCTTAGAATGATCAACCATTTGAGATCAAAAGACAGTATTTACCTATGGGCAACATTCAGAAGAGTTGGGAAAGAAGGAGAAATCGAAACAGAGACACAGGGAGGACGTGGGATAAGTGATGTTCCGTTGAGGGGGTTGCAATCAGTGAGATGAAACAAAGTGTACTTGCTAAATATAAAACTCATGATCTATTCCGCAAACCTTCACTCAATTCACAATAAAAAGTTTAGAATAAAAAGAAAGAAAGCTTCAGGAAGCACAGTCTACTCTGACGCACATGAGGTGGCCATGAGTCAAAACAGACTCCACCACAACTCTTACTGGTGTACCTATATATTTGATTTAAAACAAGAGTCCTTTCAGTGTGCTTAATCTTGTATTCCTCAGGCTAATTTACTAATCCAAAGGGAAGAGGGAACTTTCCTCTTCAGACACCAGTGACTTTCCAAGCCCTGGTGAACAGGGTGATGGCATGTTCCATCCCATCATGCTTACTGTGAGGAATCAAACACAAGCACATGAGGAAGTAGCCCTCATTCTTCTGTCCCCAGAGAAAGCCCACGTGGGCCCCAGCCACAGAGCCTGCATCAGCATGCCTTACATTCCATCAGCACCTCAACCAAATACAGGCCAGCAGTTTGCTCGGGGCAAACCAGCCGGATCCTGAACTTTTCCCAGAATCACAGAACTTGATTTTAATAGCCTTGGAAATTCTCCCTGAGTACTGAAAATAAGTGTTATTTCCAGTGATACATGCAGTGAAAGACGCATATTGATGTGGGGTAATTTTAGTTGTTTCTATCCATAGGGGTGGAGTGGAGATTAATTCAAATGACTGTTTTAAATTGCTAATTTTAAACTGTGGTTGATAAATGAATTAGTTCCTGGTAGTGGTGGTGGTGTGCTGTGGAGTCGTCCCGACTCATAGCGACCCTGCTTAGGGTTTCCAAGGCTGTATATCTTTATGGGAGCAAAAAGCCTCATCTTTCTCCTGTAAAAATGGCTGGTAGTTTTGAACTGCTGACTTTGAGGTTAGCAGCCTGACTAGTAAGCACTACACTACAAGAGCTCCTTAGGAGTTCTGAGGTGGCACAAATGGTGCTCTGCTGCTAACTCAAAGGTTGGAGGTTGGAGTCTACCCAGAGTGCCTGGTGATTTACTTCCAAAAAATCAGTCATTGAATACCCTATCGCGCATATGGGTTCAGCATGAGCTGGATTTCACAACTGGTTGTTTGTTGTTAAGTGATGTTGAGTCATTTCTGACCCACAGTGACCCTGTATAGGGTTTCTGAGGAGCAGCTGGTGAGCTTAAACTGCCGACCTTACAGTTCAAAGGCTTTGCAGTCTTGTGCATTAACCGTTATGGGTAAATAAAGACGTTGACTCATTTATTTATGGGCTAATGAAATTATCTTTACTTTTCACATTATCAAAGACAAAAGCAAACAGAAGTATTTTTTGCTTCTGTTTTATTTGCATAAAGTAGCTACTAAATAGGAAAGGAGAGGGACGTTAGGATTTCCTGTCATCCTCCTCAGTCACATCAATGTCAGTAGGTAGTTCGAAAGGCAGTAAACAAAGGGAGGTAGAATGAACTAAGTAACAGCCTAGTTAATCCATAGATTGGACAAATAGCAAGTGATTGGCATTATAAATTGGATCTATTCAAAGGATTTGAATTTAGCACTTGAATCATACAAGCTGTACTTCTAATGGATAATCAGAGTTAGCATTTGACTGACATCATGTCAGCTTTCTCCTTTTTAGGAGGGTTGAGAGAGCAGCGAACAATGAAGATTGCATAGAAATCTGTTTGAAGAAAACAGTCATGATTGTGTTCTGAGATTGGGCAGACAAGTTCTGTGTTCAACAAAAATCCCAAGTGGTTGTCAGGTATATACAGTGCTTTGTCATATTTACTCTTCATGTTAAAAATCTGGTTTAGAATTTTCTTTTATTTCGTTCAAAATAGCTAAGGTATTTTCTGAATTCCTAAAGAAAATGCAAATAAAAAGAAAAAGTAGAGCCATTCATAGACATAGCAAGACTAGATAAAAGCAGTATGTGGGGAAAAACGCAAATGCTTTTTTAAAGTGGTGTGTCTGCATTTCATCATAAATTAATAACTTTTATTATTTAAAAGGTACTGTCTGTGATTGTGGAAGATACCGAAAGGTTGTTGGACAATTAGATATTAGTGTTGCTAGACTAAAGACATCTATGAAGTTCGTCAAGAATGGTGAGCATCTTAGTTTTCTTTGGGCTATATGTCTGTCTCTTTGGTGTCTTTCAACACTAGGTTTCCAGCATCCTTAACAAGAAATACTCTGACTTAGGCAAAAGCTATTGAAATAATGTCATCAGTTTAAAGGTTTCTCAAAATACAACTTCTTAGACTCCAGATACTTCAGGGTTGCTCTTTACAGTGTACTATTATGTGAGTACTATTATGTGAGTCCTGGAGTGTACTCTTATGTGAGTCCTGGTGGTATAGTGGGTTAAGTGCTGGGTTCCTAACTTCAAGGTAATTGGTTCAAACCCACCAGTCTCTCCATGGGAGAAAGACAAGACTGTCTGCTCCAGTGAAGATGACAATCTTAGAAGTCCTACTAAAGAGTAGTTCTACTTTTTCCTACAGGATGTCTATGAGTTGGAATCAACTCAGAAACAGTGGGTTTATTAAAGTACAAAGGTGACACAGCGAGTAAGCACTCAACTGTTAACTGATAGGTTGGTGGTTCAAACCCATCATCTGCACCTCAGGAGAATGATGTGGCAGTCTGCTCTCACAGAGATTATAATTTTGGAAATACAATGGACCTGTTCTAGAGTGTTCTCTAGAGTCATTGTGTTGTTGTTGTGAAGTGCCGTTGAGTTGGTTCCGACCTGTAGTGAGTCTACTACATAGGGTTTCTGAGCAGCAACTGGTGAGCTTGAACTACCGACCTTTCGGTTCAAATCAATTTTGCAGTCCAGTGCATTAATCCACAACGCCACACCAGGAATCCATAGGGTCACTATGAGGTGGAATTAACTCAAGGGCAATGGATTTGTTTGTTCGTTTGATTATATGTGCACTGCCAGAAAGAGAGGAATGGAAAACAGAGCAAAGTTTGGTGAGCTGTGCCTTAAAAAGGCAAGGCAAGAGTCACACCGAACTAGCATTTCAGAATGTACACATAATAAAAACAGTCCCCCAAGCACTTAGAATGGTGCTCAAGTCCTTACTTTATCTCACTGAATTTTCAGAATACAGCCATTCCGCATTGTTCACAGGTTCTGTATTTGTGAATTCACCTACTTGCTACTGTTCATTTGTAAACCCAAAATCAGTACTTAAGATACTTCTGTGGCCACTCATGGACATACATGGAGAGTGAAAAATTCGTGTTGCCAAGCACATACATTCCTAGCTGAACAAGGTGAAAGTCTGCCTTCTTGTTTGAGTTCTCCTACTACAAACAGCTATCTGTTCCACAGTCTACGTAGTGCATTTTGCTGCTTTTTGCATTTTTCACATTTTTACAGTTTTTGGTTGGTGGCCCCAAAGCATAATGTTGAAGTGCTGTGTAGTGTTCCTAAGGTTGTGAAGTGACACATGGAGAGATTGTTGTTGTTGTTGTGAAGTGCCGTCGAGTCGGTGCCGACCCATAGCGACCCTGTATAGGGTTTCCGAGGAGCAGCTGGTGAGCTTGAACCGCCGACCTTGCAGTTCAAACAGCTTAGCAGTCTGACGCATTAACCCACAGTGCCACACCAGGACTCCATGGAGAGATTAGGTATGAGTTACAATGCTGTTGGCCATGAACTCTCTGTTAATAAAGCAGCAATATATGGTAAATAACCTTTCTTTAAACAAGAATACATACAATAAACAGTTATACTTGTATAATAATTGGCTGATAAAAATACTGTAGCCAGAGGATTATGGGAACCTAATCCATTGCTCCAAGAGCAACATTTACTATTTGCTCATTCAGTGTCAGTGAAAACATAGTAACAAGAGTCTACTGTACTTTCTTTCTAGGATGTAGAAGCTATGATTATACTGAAGTTTAGAGAGATTAACTTGCCCAGATACAGAGTTTATGAGCATTGGAGCAAGGACTTGAATGCACATGTCTTTGATTTTTCTATCCACAATACAAGGCAGTAGGAACTCTATATGTTTCTCTACATTTTGTCACTACCCTGTATTAGTCACTTGTCTGTTTTCCCCAAACCCTCAAAGTGAAAAGAGCTTGTGTGTGTTCTGGGACAGTAGGAATCAAGAAGTTCTTGTAGCTAGTTGTAATTGGCTTCATACTGTTGCACTTCCATGTATTGTAATCTAGCTATATATAGTTGCTGTTCATTTTTGGAAGGACACAGATGCCATCTTGTGTTCACCATCATTTCTAAGACCATTTGATGTTATTAGCTCCCTAATTACAGCTCTCATTCGGGTCCATACTGAAGATGTGTTTTCTGAAATGACTCAGACTGTCATCAATAAATTAAACCCTAGAAGGTTTAACATGGAGCAATAGTTCCTAACATTTTAGTGATCCAAGACCAGATTTCTTTGTGAATTTAATTAAAATTGTCCACTTAATTAAAATGTCTATGTAGTAGCTCTAAAACTCAATACATAGATCCCATAGTGGGCACTCAGACTGATTCTGAGTCTCCAACTCTGTCCTGAAGCTAACTCAGGAACTCAGTCTCCCTTAGGCACCTGGGCGCTATGGAGATGATCTTGATCTATATACATATGTACAGCTGGAATTTGGATTCACAGTGGATAAAGTTCTATATTATCAATAAGCTTTTAGCATTCCCTGAGATGTAAATTAAGGTTACAATGTAGAAATAATACAATCATTTTCCTCAAGATGCACATAGTTTATTAGGAGAAGAAAAGGATTCGATTAAAATATGATAGTGACTTGCCATGAAGGAGTCTTGGTGTGGCTCTGTGGGATAATGCACTAGACCACAAAGTTGGGTTTGAACTGCAAGATCGGCAGTTCAAATTCACCAGCTGCTTCTCAGAAACCCTATACAGGGTTGCTATGAATTGGAACCAACTTGAAGGCACTTAACAACAACAATAAAGGAGGAAGTAGAGAGGCAATGGGGATGAATACGATGAGCATAAAGGACTCCCCCTCCCCACCCTTCTCCACCCCCTCCCCCAGCCCATTTCTGTTCAGAAGCATTGGATCTAAAGGACAAGTGGAAATTTCAAGGTAGAGAATCAGTAAGCAGACCTACCAGGCATGCAGACACAAAGGCGGGAGAAAAAAAGACCATGCTTATGGGCCTACAAAAGGAGCTCTGGTAGCATAGTGGTTACGAATCGGGCTGC
>NW_006408519.1:24571410-24579584 GCF_000296735.1 Chrysochloris asiatica
ACAAAAGGTTGGAAGTTCAAGTCTGCCCAGAGGCACATTGGAAGAAAGGTCTGGTGATTTACTTATGAAAACTCAGCAATTAAAAACCCTCTGGAACACACTTCTACCTGACACATATGGGGTCCCTATGAATTAAAATGAGATAAATAACAACTGGTTTTTATCTGCTGATTATTTGGTGAGATAGTTAGTCATCAATGAACCTACAGTTCCCAGTATGTTGATCAGTCATTCAGTCATTCAGCACTTGCAAGGTTCCCTTGTTTACAAAAAGAAATGCTTTAACCTCAAACCTTTTATACATAAGAAATTTCCAGCTCAGTGACCTATTTCAGACCATGTAGTGTAGTGGTTATGAATCTGGTTGCGAACCGCAAGGTCAGCAGTTCGAAACTACCAGCTGTTCCGAGGGAGAAAGATGAGGCTTTCTGCTCCCATAAAGATTTACAGCCTCGGAAACCCTGTACAGGGTCTCTATGAGTTGGAACTGACTCCACAGCACACAACAACAACAGAACCACAGAGTATTTTGTACTTCTGATTTTCAATCTTCATCAAAAGTATACTAAACTATTGCTCTGGTCCCCTTCCCATGGACCCAAATCTTCCTCTCCTAGATAGTAACACTCTGATTTGAGGAACAGGGAAATCTAGAAGGTGATAAGAAATAAGAGAGTATATTCCTTTGCAATACTAGTTAATCTTCCTATGAAATTGCTATTCACACAGGTCTACACTATTCTTGAATTTAGGTTCACTCTTTCCTCTCCTTATGCTTGGGGAATGAGTAGGGCCTATGAAACTTCCAGAAAATTCTAGAAGCTTCTGGTGGTTGTGGTTATATGCTGTGGAGTAGGTTCTGACTCATAACAATCCTGTATAGGATTTCCAAGGCTGTACCCTGTATATAATTTCCAAGGTTGTAAATCATCACAGGAGCAGAAAGCCTCATCTTTCTCCCATGGGACAGCTGGTAGTTTCAGACTGCTGACCTTGAAGTTAGCATCCTGACTCGTAACCACTACACTACCGGAGCTCCTTAGAAGCTGGTAAGTGTCACCAATATTAGCAAGATTCCAAGACTTATTCATAGTGATACTTCTTGGGAGAACTTTTCCTTTTGTAAATTTATGCTGGATAAAAACCCCACACCAGACTGTCCTTCTTAGTATTCCGACACCATAGGAATATGTCATACCTGGAGTTTGGATCATGCCTAGAATGAACATTTATTGAACTGGGAAAATTATTCTTTGAACTACTAGATCAAAACTCAAAGTAGCTTTCATTTGGAATTAAAAAAAGAAAAAGCAGTTCAAGAAAACTCTAGATTATTCCCTTATAAATTGCTGCTCTACTTATGATTTATGACATATGATTAGACTGTTTAAATTGCTGGCAAAGTTATTAATAAAATAAGAGAAACAAATCAACAACATATGTTCACCTTAAACCATATGTCCATGATGTTACCCATGACAAACTGGTTGTGAAAGAGTTTTTAATGAGATTATTTCTGTGTGAGCTCAGTAAGGGTCACAGACTTACATTCTAAGGGGGCCAGAAAGGTGACAAAATTAAATAAAGTGACACAGGCATGGGTTCAGGTGCAGTGGACCCAGCGTCCCTCCTAATGTATCCACCTGCTCCTTAACTGCTGCTGTTTGTAACTATTTCTGCTCCACTCTCTGATGTGTCAAGAAAACTCAAAGCTGGAATTTCATATCTTCTTATGTTTTAATGTTGTCAGCTAATGAGTTTTTAGCACAGATTTTAAGTCATATAAAGCAGTCTGCAAACCCAAATGATCACCTTTTCATTCTTCACCTCAAGGGAAAAGTCTTGAAAGCTTTAACGGCGTGGCGCTGTGGGTTAATGCGCCAGACTGCAAAGCCGTTTGAACTGCAAGGTTGGCGGTTCAAGCTCACCAGCTGTTCCTCGAAAATCCTGTACAGGGTCACTATGGGTTGGAATCGACTTGACGACACATAACAACAAGTGTCATTTAGGATGACTAGAAGCCAAGATCTGTAATTAGCTCAATAGCAGGAACTGGTTCAATGTTTACTTCCATCAAATTGATTCCATCTCATAGCAACCCTATGTATGATTTCTGAGATTATAAATCTTTACAGGGACAGACAACCTTATCTTTCACAGCTGGAGCAAGTGGTGGATTTGAACCACTAACCTTGAGGTTAGTAGCCTTAAACCTAACCTTCAGCGCCACCAGGGTTCCTTTCAAATCCACACAGACTCTATGTAACAGAGCACAACTGTCCCACAGGGTTCTCTTGGTTGTAATCTTTATAGAAGCAAATCACCAAATCTTTCTCCCACGGTGTCATTGGGTGAGTTGTAATCACCAACTTTTCAATTTTCAATCAAGTATTTAACCATTGTGTCAACAGCACTTCTAGTAGGGGTCTTTTGAGAATGTGACATAGGATATTTTGAAGGCACAACAGTTAAATAATTATAGACTAGGACACTATATCGAAGTTTGGGTAGGATGCCAACCAAGAATATCAAGGAAAACCTAGAAACACTAGGAAAACAAAGGAATAAGGAAAGTTGAGGGAGAAAACTATCTGCAAACATTACGTGAGGTCAGCTCACATTGGGATGCAAATTCAGATTTGTTTTGTTGTTGTATGCCATCAAGTTAGCTCCTGTATAGCGTTTCTGAGAGCAGCTCGTAGATATGAGCTGCTGACCTTGCAGTTACCAGTCCAGTGCTTATCCTACAGCACATCACTAGGACTTAGCATACATGTTCTGATTTGTTCTAAGCCTTGCAAAGTACTGAATTTGGGTCACATAAGTTCTGTTATTATTTCTTTTATGACAATAATAACAATAGATATTTCAATGACTCATCTTTACTGAGGATGCTTCCAAGAGAAGATGACAGAGTTTCAAAGAACAGGATTCACCCTGCAACCTTGAAGCACATACACACTTAATGAGCTGCACCATATTTAATATATACAGATTTTGTTGGTGAGCCGTAAGAGGCACAGATAGAGAGTATGAATGATATTCAAAGGCATGTGGATATTGTTGTTGTTATTGGTTGGTTGGTTGGTTATGTGCCGTGGAGTCGGTTCCGACTCATAGTGACTCTGTACAGGGTTTTCAAGGCTGTAAATCTTTACGGGACCAGAAAGCCTCATCGTTCTTCCATGGAACAGCTGGTAGTTTCGAACTGCTGACCTTAAGGTTCGCAGCCCGATTCGTAACCGCTAGGCTACCAGAGCTCCTTGTTGCTCTTATTAGGCGATGCCTAATTGGTGTTGACTCATTGCAACCCTATGCACATAGACTGAAAACACTGCCCAGTCCTGCACTAGACTTATGATTGTTATGTTTGAGTCCACTGCTGCTACCTCTGTGCCAATCTATTTCCTTGAGAGTCTTCCTCTTCTTCTCTTACTCTCCATTTACTAAGTATGACATTTTTGTCCAGGGATTGACCCCTCCTGATAACTTATCTGACGCAGGAGAGACAAAGTCTGGCCATCCTAGCTTCTAAGGAGCATTCTGACTGTACTTCTTCCAACACAAATGTGTTTGTTCTTCTGGAAGCCCATGGTACTTTTTTTGAAACTTCTTATTGTGAACTGAGTGAAGGTTTATGGAGGAGATCATTAGTTTTAAATCCAACAAATCACACACTTAGTTTCATCTCAGGGATTGCAATCCCCTCCATTTAACAACAGTTATCAGACTTCCTCCCTGTGGTCCCTAGTTCCATTCTACCCACCTTCCCAACCCCTTTGAACCGTGTCCCCAGGTAAATGTTGTTCTTTTGATCTTGAATGACTGACTATTCCATGGTGAGCAGACTTCACAAGTGTTGTTTCCCCTATATACCTGTCCACTGCTTACTTGAAAATCACACCATAAGGTGAAGTGTGTTCCAGACATGAAGGTGGCCAAATGCCATAGTCTCATGTTCCCCAAGTCTTGTTCTAACCAGTAAGTCTAGCTTTTTATATAAGTTTGAGGTTTGTTCCACCTTGGCTCCCACTCTATCCAAGGCCTTCTAACGTGATCCCTTTCACGTTGGTGGTGGTAGCCGGGCATTTCTAGTTCTCACAGTCTCAGAGTCATGGGGACTCTAATGTGTCCATTAGTCCACTGAACTAATAGATTCCAAGTATTTACCATTTTCAATGCTCCTCTTTCTTCCACACATGGACAAGCCAATAGTTGCTCCTTAGATGGTCGCTCATGAGCTTTGAAGATCCCAGTCACCACCAAAGTAGGATCTGGAGCATTCTTTGTGGACTAGTCCGTTGAACACAGTGTCCCCTGAGACTATGGTTCTGAGACCCCAGGAGCAGAAACTCATTACCTTAAAATGTTTGATAAAGGCCAAGAAGTTTTCATCATGTTGCCCCTGTATACTCTACCACATTTATAGATATGTTTGCAGCAGAGCCAATACCTGTGTGCATACCTCCTCTATCAAACCGTTATATATTTGTGGGTATACTCCCATGTTCCCTCGAATACCTGTTCAACCAGTGTATCTGTCCGTGTATCTACCTGTGAAACACTGTTGTTGAAGGGATGGGTATACAACGATATTTACTTCTATCCACTGTAATCCTTGCATTCCTCCCTGTGTCTTCACCTGTCTTCATCATTTTTCTGCTAAAGTCCATGGTACTTCTAATATTCTTCTCCCATGCATAATTAAAATGCATTGATTCTTCCATGTCTTCCTTATTCATTGTCCAATTTTCACATGCATATCAGATGATTGAAAATACCGTGGCTTGGGTCAGGAGCACCTTAGCCCTCAAACGGACATATTTGCTCTTTATCATTTTAAGAGGTCTTTTGGAACAGATTTGCATAATGCAATACTCCATTTGATTTCTTGCCTGCTGTTTGTATGAGCATTGATCATGGATCTAAGTATAACAAAGTCTTTGACAACTTCAATCTTCTTTTCACTTATTATGATGTTATTTATTGTTCTAGTGGTGAGGATGTTTGTTTCCTTTACACTGAGGTACAATCCATACTGAAGACTGTGGTCTTTGATATTCATCAGTATTTTAAGTCCTCTTCACTTGCAGCAAGCAAATTTATATCATCTGCATAACACAGATTGTTAATGAGTCTTCCTCCAATCCTGATGCCATGTTCTTCTTCATATAATCCAGGATCTTGGATTATTGCTTGTCATGCAGATTGAAAAGTAGGGTGAAAGGATACAACCCTAGTGCATACCTTTCCTGATTTTAAACCATTCACTTGTGAATATTAGAATCTATTTATTAGAAGAGATACATTATAGACAGGGTGCAACCTCCAGGGGAGAAATCTAGTAAGAGGTAGATGATTTGATAAGACCCAGCTTGGAGAGTGGAGGGCAGGGATCCTGTGTCTTTAGAAGAATGAAGTAAAAAATCATAAGCCTAGGTATATAAATCAGGCCAGGATTGTAGACAATTGGGAAGACTGTAATTTAGGTGGATAGTAGAGTTCATTGACTCATTAACTGAATAAACAATATGCATGGAACACCTAATATGTCCTTGGTGGCCCTGTGATAAAGACTAGAGACAAAGTGGAGAAGACTGGCAAGACTTCCAGCCTCACAGGTGGGACTCACCTCAGGCTAACTGAATACCAAGCTCATGACAACTGAAGACCTAGGCTACCTCCATTGTCTGGGATTATAAACTTAAACTAGTTTCTAAACCTACTTTCTTTTCAACATATCAATTGGAAAAACATACTGAAATAAATTGAGCAGTTTTTTAATTTTTTTTTTAAAGATGTATAGCAGCTTTTTTTTTAAAGAATAACATTGATGCATTTCTTCAAACCTCTAACACTTCCATTCTGGCTTGATCATTTTGATGTGAATAAGAAGTTCCCATGGCAAGTTGTATACTCACTGACACAGTCTCCTCACAATACAAAATATGCCCTTGTGGTTTTACATGGATGAGCATTGACAAGTGACAAATGCTCCCTTGCCTCATTTTTATCTTCCTGGTGACCTACACTTGACATTCAGTGAAACCCAGATTTGCCATAGATGAGTTCTTTCATTATGGAATAAGGAGGTGTAGAGCAGAAATAAGGAGAACTGAATCAATCAGACATAATTTATGAGAATGTGAGCATGTTTCTCTCTAATAAATATGTTCATAACTGCAGCTGTGAGATCATGCAAATTAGCATCCATACGATTTTAAATCTACATCACACTATTACTTACTACCATTAAACAGAAGAATTTATCAATAATTAATCCTTGGTCTTTGTGCAAACGTGGTTGGTAGGTTTTGAATGATGAGAAGAAGAGGAAAACTGTGTCCAATCCACCCCTCAATATATTGATAAGATGGCAGTCCCTGGAAAGGACTGGTTGAGGGCTATATATATTTGTGGGTATATTCAGTCATCGTTTGTAAAAAGACTACTCAGACACAGAAGCATTTTATCTAAGTGTTTATAAAATGAAATAAGGGGAAATGTAATTATAAAAGACATTCCATTTCAATCCTGGAAGGGCTAAGTGAAGATTTTCCTTAAGAAAATAAACATAGTCTGCCTGATATAAATTGTGTGGGAGACTCTTTTAGTAGATTACAAAATAATCAATGAGGAGAAGGTGATTCTAACAGATGATTACCAAGAGAAGCTTTCCAAGGTGAATACTTTGTGGGCATTTTCATATTTCAAAATCATTTTCCTGAAGTTCCCTATTTTCTATCATTTCATTGTTTTTGCTTTTTCTGGTCTTGGTACTTTTCAAGGACTCAGTCTCTGGTATTGATGGATTATTGTATTGACACTTAAAAGCACCATAATTCTCTCTTCCACAGAACAGGAACATTGTCCTATCCCTAAAAAACCTTAAGACTTAAAACAGTCGGAAAAGGAGCTGAAAACAATGCATTTTAAGACACTGGAATGAAATATCAATAAGGACATTTCTAAATATGCTTGAAAATATGTCCTCTGAGTTTTCTAAGACTAAGTGTCTTTGAAAAGTAAGACTTTATAAAATGAGTAAGGCAGGGGAGTAAATATATTTGGGTTGTCTCTTTCTTTGAAAGTACAAAACAGAAAACTCTACAGTCTTCTTTCCTCAAATAATCTATTCTATTGAAACAGAGGACGTTATGTTACTGTTTCTCTTTAAAATAGACTTTGTATATTTCCCTCATTCTCACACATTCAAAAATTCAGTAGCTGAATCTACACTAATGTTCTGATCTCCCTCATCCACATCCCTCCTTATGCATTATTAAGATACTATTTTTCAGGTGAATTTATACATGAAGCAATGATGCGTCCCTTTGATCCCCACACATAAACCATCAGGTTCATATGAACAGAGATTACTGGATGTCTAGACTCAGTATGGAGTCCTGATGTAGCAATGCAGAATAAGCATTGGACTGCTAACCTCAACCCTGGCAATTCAAACCCACCAGCCTCTCCTCAGAAACCCTATCCAGGGTTGCCATGAGTCGGAACAGACTCGACAGCACTAAACAACAGACTTTACTGTAATTACTTCTAAATAATTTGCATAATTGGGATTTTGAAACATCTCTGGTTTGAATTTCAATGGGTTAGCTCTCATTTCTAATGCTAACTTCTCATATACATGTGGTTTTGCTATGTTTTCCCTCACACATGTCTTATGAATGTCACATTTGATTTTTCTAAACCAATGTTAATCTTGTGTGTACGATGCTTGGGGTGATTTATCAATGATGCTTTTAAAAGGATAAATAGTAGATGTTACTTCCGCTGCTTCATAGCACTCTAAAAACCAACAGCTACACCAAATTTGGTTGTTATTGTGGGTAATATATATTTAGAGGTTGGAGAGCAGGAAAAAGGAAGGTTCTTAAAGACTGATAATGTTTCAAGAAGAAGGCAATAGTCAATTGTATGGACTTTCTATAAGAGTTCAAGTAAAAATGAGTATTATAAAGTATATTGAATTCATCAATGTGGGGTCATAAAGAAATTTAAAAAAGAAGTCTCAGTAGACTAAGGAACAAAGGACAAAACAGAGTTGGGTTGAAAGGGAAATGAGCTGCCAAGAAGTAGACATAGTGTTTGTGGAACACAACTTTAAGAAGAAGCTTGCCTGTGCCAAAGACTTGAGGCACTGAGATCAACAA
>NW_006408519.1:24579684-24580290 GCF_000296735.1 Chrysochloris asiatica
CACTAACATTCAGTGCCACAGCAGAATTCCAAAGCATAAACTAGGAGGAGGAAAAAATAAAATGAGGTGAGTTATGTAGAAGCTTATGGAACAAACGTCTGTCCACATAACTCTGATGGACAGCTGTGTTAGATGCTGAGGAGGAAGGGAAGGGAGGACAAATGGTAGGAAAAAATTAAACCAGTGCCTACCACATAATACTAAAAAAGTCAAACGCCAAAACCACGGCCATCGAGTCAGTTCTGACTTGTTATCAAGTGCCATCGAGTTGCTTCTGACTCATTGCAACTCAGTGTAGGGTTTCTGAGGAGTGGCTAGTGGGTTTGAACCACCAATCTTGTGGTTAGCAGTCCAGTCAGTATTTATCCTGCAGTGCCACACTAGGACTCCTCTGATTCATAGTGACCCTATATAGGATTTTTGAGATTTCTCTATGAGAGCAGACAGCCTCCTCTTTCTCCTATGGAGAAAGATTTTTTTCTCCTGGTGGATTTGAACTGCCAGCCTTCCGGTTAACAGTCCACTGCATATCCTACAGCATCATCAGGGCTCCTTACCTCATAATACGGCCCTGCAAAATCATTGTTGAATATGGACTGTTGTTGC
>NW_006408519.1:24581720-24586975 GCF_000296735.1 Chrysochloris asiatica
ACAATCTTTAAGATAAGTTAAGCCAGTAAACCTTACTTAAACCAATATTCCTTTCTTCCTTACTGGGTTTAACCTTCACTTGGATCAAACTGATTGAACCCAGGGTGGTCCGAGGGCGTTGTCCCCATTGTCCTTAATCCCGTATTCCCAGAATTTACCGCTCCACCCCAAGTGAATATACCCCGGGCAGTTTCTCTCCAGAGCCTCCATGCTTAATCCCAGTAAACCTGTCCTTGTTCGTCCTCTGAGGAAGTTTTACTGCCTTGGTTCTAGGGGGAAAATCTTGACCTTAGAAACTTAGGGGAATATTGCATTTCTCTGTGGACATCCAGGGCTCATGTTTGGAATTAAATAAATATGACTAAAAAATTTGATGAAAAACAATCTGCTATTAACTGCCAAGTGGCTTCATTTGTTACACTCGGGCCTATAGGGCCTTGAACCTCTGACCAGTCTTATACAGTCCGCAACAGTGGTGGTGATGGTGGTGGTGGTGATAGTAGTGGGTAGATGTTGTCTAGTCAGTTCCAACTCATAGCGACCCTATGTTTGAGTCTGAGGCTGTAATTCTTTGTAGTGACAGAAAACCTCATCTTTATCCCGGAGAATTGCTGGTGGGTTCGAACCATCAACCTTGTGGTTTCCAGTCCTGTGCTTATCCTATAGAGTCACTATGCTCAAGATCAACAATGGTGGAAGGATATTGGCAGTCAGAATAATAAAAATTGACATTACTTCAACATTATCCTAAACATTTTATACGTAGCTTTAAATCAATCTTCAAATCAGTCTGATGTGGCATATATGTTGTTGTTGTTAAGTGCTGTCGAGTCGGTTCTGACCCATACTGACTCTGTATAGGGTTTCTGAGAAGCAGTTGGAGAGTTTGAACCACCTACCTTCTGGTTCAAACTGACTTTTCAGCCCAGCCCATTAGCCCACACTGCCTTCATTTTATGAAGTAACTGAGATATTTCATATCTACAAATTTATTCCCAGGACAAAATTGAGACACAGAAATTAAACAATATCTCTAAGATCATCCTGCTGGGATTTTTCTAGTCTAGAGATTACACTGTTTACCACATGCTGCTGTTGGTGTTAAGGTCCATTGAGTTGGTTTCAACTCATAGTAACCCTATATAGGCTTTCTAAGGAGAAGCTGGTGAGTTTTAACCACCAACCTTTTGGTTAGCAGTCCAGTGCTTATCCTACAGTGCCACACCAGGACTCCATTTACCATATAATAACATGCATATATGGAAGGTCCAGAATTTCAGCTATGGCTTTACTTCTCATGTTCTATATGAATTCTCATGAGTCATTTAACTTTTTTACGTGTTGTCAACGGATGCAATGCACTTAATCATCAATAGATGGCCAAGAAGAACTGTGAAAAATATTTTGTTTGTTGTATTGATAAGTGCTGTTGAGTCAGTTCTGACTTATAGCAACTCTATATAGGGTTTCTGGGGAGCAGTTGGTGGGTTTGAACCACCTACTTTGTGGTCCAAATCGACCTTGTGATCCAGTACTTATCCTACAGTGCCACATCAGGACTCTTTGTTGCTCAATCCCTCCTTTAGTCATAAATAAGTTTAAAACTTGGGAAAATTTCCTTCATTCCTCAAAGGCAATAAATAGATAAGTCAAGAATTCTGTATGACTACTCTTCTTTCTGTCCTTTAGAAAGTCAGGAAAAATATAATCTCCCGTAAAGGAAATGATTCTAATAATGATGGAGTGTTCCGTGGGGATCAGGCAGAAAACACGTAAAGTCAAACTTAATGAAGTTCCAGAAAAATCCACCTTGAAAAGTAGCTGTTCTGACAGCAAGAGATAAAAATGACATAATTGGAGTCCTCGGGGCTCTGGAGTGATGGGATACTGGCATGGGGTATGACAGGGAGATGGAGAGTCCAGGGTCCTCTTAATGTTCCCAGGAGTGCTGCTGGAGGAAAGCACAGTCCTGTGGGTCCCAAATGGAGATGCCATCCGGTCTTTTAGTCTGATACATACTCATCTAAACTGGAAAAAGCACTCCCCAAGCAGTTTCAAATGACTCCTGGCCTTTCTCTATTGTGATTATTATGTATGTAATAAGATATGCTGTTTTAATTTAACTTTGTGAATGAAATGTGGCTTATTCCATGATGACAATTATTTTCTAACTGTTGAAGGCACAAAAAAAATCCATCAGTATACCTTGATATAGTACTTAATCCACTGGCTCAGTCTTGAGCATACAAATATATTCACACACTTACCTTAGTCTACTCAATAGATACAAACATGTGCATTTCTAACACTAATGATGTGCTGTCAGCTTTTGCAATATACCTTGTTGGATGAGGCCTGAATCAAAAAAATGGGTCTAAATTCCCAGTTTTCTCCCCCCTTCATCGATAAATAGTTACATTGGAAAGTTGTTGTTAAGTACTGACGAGTTGGACAAGAAATTGAACACTGTATTGCATTAGGCAAATCTGCTACAAAAGAGCTCTATCAAGTGTGAAAAGCAAATTTGCACTTTGAGGAACAAGGTGTGCTTGAACAAAGCCATGGTATTTTCTCTCTCCCCATATATATGCAAATGATGGACAATGAATAGAAACTGAGGAAGAATTGATGCATTTGAGTTATAGTGTTGCTGAAAAATATTGAGTATACCATAAACTATCAGCAAAACAACCTGTCTTGAAAGTAGTATAGTCATAACCCTACTGAGAAGCAAGGATGGTGAGCTTTTGTCTCACATATTTT
Source organism: Chrysochloris asiatica (assembly GCF_000296735.1). Lineage (NCBI taxonomy): Eukaryota > Metazoa > Chordata > Mammalia > Afrosoricida > Chrysochloridae > Chrysochloris > Chrysochloris asiatica. Next base: position 24,584,484 of record NW_006408519.1, read on the forward strand.
GAACATTGCAAAAATATGTGGTATGTCCCATTCCTCCCACAGCATTCCTCGGTTGGGGTCAGTAATCAATTGCAATGACCACACATAACTCAGAGACAATACTCATAGTTATGGGGTGTATTAGGGAAATTAAAAGGTTACAATACAGCATCAGAAAATGCTCAGAGCACAGTTGCTCCAGTTAACTGCTGGTAAATGCCCACAGGACACACCATTTCACCGTAAGCTTTGGCCTGAAGACACTGGGCTCTAGCTTCATGGGTCAGCAAACTAAGCTCCCCAACTTAAGTGCCTAAAGCATCCCACTCTTCAAGTGAGCTTCCTGCCCAAAGCTACTTAGCTTTACTTGCTTCAAGGACTCAGAAGCCCACTGCTCTATTTTGTACTTTGGTTCTTGTTTTGCAGCTGCTTCTCCTCTGCCACTTCTCTTCTACTTCTCCGGTGTCATAGCTTACTGTCCTGGGGTGAGGAGATTCAATGCACAGGGATCTCAGAGTCCAAAGGACATTCTCCACTCATAGTTCTTCTTTGATAGTAGTGAGATCTCCCTCCTGCTTCTGAGATGACTCATTTTAAATCCATGCTAGAATTTCAAGTTTATATAATTTCAATGAACTCTGTTAACATCCACAGTTGAATCATGCTATCCTATCAGTATCTTCTCCCATCTTCTCATACTCAGACCCAGCAGGGCAGAAACACTGTTAGATGTGAGTTATAAACTATTGTTAGAAGAGACATTGGATACACCACAGACACGTTATCAGGGAGGACTAGTTCCTGGAAAATGACATCATGCTTGGTAAATGAGGAAGACCTTCAGTGACATGGATTGACACAGTGGCTGCAGAATGGACTCAAACAAAAAATATTGCGAGGAAGGTGTAGGATTGGGCAGTGCTTCATTTTGTTGTACATAAGGTCACGATGAGGTGTAGCTGACTTGACAACAATAACAATATGGCCTCTATTTACATTTGCTGATCCATAAATTGGGTACAACTTCAAATTTATTTATGTACTGGCAATTTCAGCAAAGGTTTAATCTCTCTGACTCCTATATGCTGTCTTTCTGTATTGTCCCCTATTATGTTCTACTTAATCCTGTGAAATTTAATTCAGATATTTCTCATCTCCAAAGCCCCTCAGGCACTTGTTCCTCAACTTCCATTCAGCAGAGCTCTACATTTTCCCATCATAACATTTGCCTCATTCTATGGTGGACCAGCATAATGACGTATTCATCTTTGTATCATTAGGGCTAAGTCAAAGTGCCTATTGTTGGCGTTATTAGGTGTCATGGAGTTGGTTCCAATGCATAGTGACACTATATAGGGTTTCAAAGTAGTAGCTGGAGACTTTGAACTGCTGACCTTGTGGTTAGCAGTCCAGTGTTTATCCTACAGTGCAACAACAGGACTCAAAGTGCTTAAATAATTAATACATATATGCTCAATAAATAATCCTGTAGATGTGAATACTGGAATCCATTGCAAAATCTCACCTTGCTATATCCTCTGACTATGTTCAGAGCAGCATTCTAGGAATTAGGGTTTTATTGTCAGGGTCCTGACATGAAAGAGAAGACACAGACAAATGAGATCATTAAAACAATTTAAAAAAAAGGAGGGGGGTACTTTTTATGAAGCCGTGGTGGTGGAGGTGATCCTTTGAGATGGTCATGACTCATGGAGACCCTGTATAGGCTTTCTGAGGCTGTAAATGTTTATGGAGAAGAAAGTCCCATCATTCTCCTGCAGAGTGCCTGGTGGACTTGAACTTCTGATTGTGGAGTTAGCAGCCAAATCCACTAATCTAATCTACCAGGGCTCCTTTACAAAGGTGTTGTTTTAAGTGCTGTCAAGTCTGCTCAGACTCATAGCAATCCTAAATAAGGTTTCTGAGGAGCAGCTGATGAATTTTGAGCCACCAACATTGTGGTTCAAACCAACGTGGTGGTCCAGTGCTTATCCTACAGAACCACACCAGGACTCCTTACAAACGTGTTGTTGTTGTTGTTGTTGTTGTTGTTGTTGTTAGGTGCCACCAAGTTGGTACCGACCCATAGCGACTTTATGCACAGCAGAACGAAACACTGCCCAATCCTGGGCCAACCTCACCACTGTTGCCAAGCTTGAGTACATCGATGCTGCCACTTGGTCAATCCATCTCATTGGAGGTCTTTCTCTTTTTTTCTGACCCTCCACCTTACCAAACAGGATATCCTTCCCCAGTGACTGCTCCCTCCTGACAATATGTCCAAAGTATGAGAGACTAAGTTTGGCCATCTTGGCCTCTAAGGAGCACTCTGGCTGCACTTCTTCAAAAAGGATCTATTGGTTCTTTTGGCAGTCCATAGCATTTTCAATATTCTCCTCCAAAACCATAACTCAAAACCATCAATTCTTCTACAGTCTTCCTTATTCACTATCCAGCTTTCACATGCATATGAGGTTATTGAAAATACCATGGCTTGGGTCAGGTGCACCTTA
>NW_006408519.1:24587225-24600247 GCF_000296735.1 Chrysochloris asiatica
TCTTCACTTTCAGCGAGCAAGGTTGTATCATCTGCATATCACAGGTTGTTAATGAGTCTTCCTCCAATCCTGATGCCATGTTTTTCTTCATATAACCCAGATTCTCAGATTATTTGCTCAGCATACATGTTGAATAAGTATGGTGAAAGAATACAACCTTGTCACACACCTTTCTTAATTTTAAAGCATTCAGTGTTCCCGTGTTCTGTTTGAACAACTGCCTCTTGATCCCGGTACAGATTCCTCATGAGCAGAATTAAGTGTTTCAGAATACTCATACTTTGCAATGTTGTCCATAGCTTGACATGATCCACACAACTGAAAGCCTTTGCATAGTCAATAAAGCATAGGTAAACATCTTTCTGATATGCTCTGCTTTCAGCCAAGATCCATCAGACATCAGCAATGATATCTCTCGTTCCACGGCCTCTTCTGAATCCAGTTTGAATCTCTGGAAGTTCTCTGTCAATGTATGATTGTAGCCGTTTTTGTATTTACAAAAGTGTAGGCAGGTGCAAAGAAACCGTCAAGGAGTGGTGAAACATGGGATAGCAATAGTAAGTTCTGTAAGACCAAAATGAGAACAGGTTATCACACTTGGAGAGAGCTAGGTACAAGAGCTACATGACAGCCATTATAGCCCCATTGCTGTTGTTAGGTGCCATTGAGTCAGTTTCAAGTCATAACAAACCTATGCACAATAGAATGAAACAATGCCCCGTGCTGCATCATCTGCACAATTGTCTTTATGATTGAGCCCTAGATGCCGAAGAACAGTCACTCTCAACCTACTGCTAAGCAGGGAGGGAGCAAATAAAACTGAGTGACTTTTGGCAGGAAGCTTGTTTGTAGACTGGGGTGTCTCTAGGCATTTAATTGGGGAATTAGGTTTGCTGACCCTTGGAGCTAGTGCTGAGTGCCTTCAGCCTGAGATGTTTTTTGAGCAGTGGTGTTCCCCATGGGCATTTATCAGCAACCCTAAAAGAGTTTTGTAACATTTCCAAAATGGGAGAGGCTGGGCCAATTATTAGAATGGGACCTGCCTTTGAGCATGCCTGAGAAGAAGGCTGTCCTCAACAAAGAACTGTGTTCTGGCTACTTCTGATCCTGAATTGTAGCCTGTGAACTTACTTAATAGACACCATAACTGTGGCTATGGTGTTGGAGTTCTGTGTGGCCATTGTAATGAATTATTGGACCCAGATGAGAATCAGAGAGTGTGTGGGAGGAGTGGTTTGGTGTTCGTTTTCTGCAGTTGACCATTGTAAATTGACTTAAATTTTAATCAAATGTTCACCAAAAATACTTGGCTCAAAATGGTATTCTCAGTCACAAAGATCTCAATAAAAAAGATCATTTGCACAAGTAATGGTTACTCTAGAAATATGTCTGACCATCTTGGGAAGAGAGACTATCTTTAGAAAAGAGTTTAGTAGAGTGACGAGAACCCAGAGAAAGAAAGAGACATAAAACCTCTTTAAGTTCCAGATCCCGGCTAGTCACAATCCAACTGCAACCCTCTGTCTCCCAGTTTACTTTCCTGCTTCAACTATTCTAAGCTGGGTTTCTGTTTCTTGTTATTGAAATACATCTGGCTGAAGTATCATAGTAGGAGACAGAAACCCAGCTCAGAACAGTTGAAGCAGAAAAGTAAACTGGGGGACAGAGGGCTGCAGATGCATTGTGACTAGCCTGGATCTGGGACTTGAGGAGGTTTTATGTCTCTTTCCTTCTCTGGGCTCTCTTCACTCTACTTGAGTCTTTTCTAAAGATAGTCTCTCTTTCTAAGATGTTGTTGTGATTAATTGCTGTTGAGTTGGTTCCAGCTCATAGCGACAAAGCTCATAGGGTTTCCAAGGAGTGTTTGGTGGCTTTGAACTGCCCACCTTTCAGTTAGCAATCCAGTGCTTATATTATAGTGCCACAAGAGAACCCCTACAAGATGTGATTTACTAATTCCAGGGAAAAAATGGTATGTCCTGGAATACAACTTCCTGTTGTTGTTTTTGTTAAATGCTGTCGAGTCGATTCCGACCCATAGTGACCCTGGTATAGGGTTTCCAAGAAGCAGCTGGTGAGTTTGAACCACTGACCTTGCAGCTCAAATGACTTTGCAGTCTGATGCATTAGCCCACGGCGCCACACCAGAACTCCAAAACTTCTTGTGGAGGTCTCCAAATAGCTTGACCTTGGCCTTGTGATTGTTACTGTCTGGAAGGAAGAGAAAGAAGTGGGCAGGATGGGAGAATGATTCCATTATTCATGGAATCGCTCTTTTTCTCTGAGTCTCTATTTGTCTATCTGCTTATCTATCTCTATAAATAGTTATATCTGTGTATGGAATAATAGTGTTTTGAGTTCTATCGATTTGAATAGAGGAGAAGGACAGAATGAGAGAAAGAAAAAGAAACGAAAATAGGTAAAGGCCATAGGTATGCCATTACTTACCTTCATGTTGCTCAGGTAACATCATAGATCACAATTTCTTGGAGCATTCACCCTTGGAAGTCTTAGGCCTCAATCTTGTTCTTCTCTACCCAATGACCTCAGATTAGCGGAATTTTAAATATAGATATCATGATGTGCCAATATGCATTTTTTAAATTATAAAAAGCCTCCTACACTTCTTTCCTTCTATTCCTTATCACCTCCCAGCTTCTCAGTTAACTTTGGCACGAAGACATGTCCCTGCCCAGTGAGTCAGCCCAAGGAAGCTGAAGTATGTCAGTGCTTCAAATAATAAATGTATTTGCAGTGCCATATCTTATCTCAAAAATTCATCTAAATGTTGCAATCTATTCCACAATGTAGAATCTTTATTTTAATGTGTATCCCAGGCCTTTAAGTAGAACTGGACGTGGAGAAATACAAGCCACGCTTATGATTTGCATTTGGACCTCCTTTGCACATTGGTTAGAATGCCTCAATCCAGGACCAAAGCTGGGCTTATATTATCTCTCTCCTAAGAAATCCTACTGCTACTGCCAACTAGAAATGTCTATGCTGGGGGCCAGTATCACTGTCAAATTCACTGACATTTCCATTTTTCTGAGTGTTTTGTCAAATACTAGAAATTTTCCAAATGAGAAACTAGTAATTACAGTTTTCTAAGAAGCAACTGCCACAAGGTATTTCAAATTGTGATTATACTTATACTTATGGTAATCTTACTGTCTTTTTTTTTTTTTTTCATCAAGTTGACATTTTTAGGTGAAAAGGGTTTTTGTTTTTATTTTGTTTTTACTTAAAGTGACATATTGCTGTAGAAGTGACACATTAAACCTGACAACCTGGCAGTGCCATAGATCAACTCAAGAAAATTAGGTTGTTCAGGCTGCAAGAATAAATGCATATATGCTTGTTTATTCTGTTGAGATACCACCTTGATTCTGCTCCCTGGGTAGAATGCCTTGACTCTTTTTCTCTATGACCCCTCATTCTGTTTATTAAGAATACTTCTTGGCCACATCTGACATGGGTGTTAGAGACCCTGCCCTGGTTTGTGGCTATACACTATTCCTCACTTAGTGACTGTCACACGATCTGACATTCCACTTATGGCACCTATGACAACAGTAATAAATCTACTGTTTGGTTTTTTGTTTTTATGAACAACATACATATGGCATTTATAAACACCCAGGTGTTGGGAAACATTACTGCTGATGGTGTTGGTTAAGGCTATGTGTCAATTTGACTGGGCCTGATTCTCAGTGGTTTGGTAGCCATGTAATGATATAATTTGGCATTTATGGAATGGTACAGTCACACTCCATTTTGTGATGTGATGCATCAGTCTTCATTTTCGCACAATTCTAATTTTTGCATTATGATATAGTCTTTGGAACCGAACCAAGTCAATAAGGGAGGAGTGGTTGTAGAGCCATCAAAGCTTGATGCTTTTTTCTCAAAGCTTTGGAACCTAAGGATTCTTTTCAGTCTCAAACAGTAAAATAACTTTTGAGACCAGAAGTGTGGTTTCTTTAGCAGTACAATTACTTTTAAAAAGTTAGTGAGATTTTAACCCATTTGTCTGTAGTTCCATGTGCAAGCAACCACAAACAAAGTTCTTGAATAGGAAGAAATCTCAAAACTGATGTATTTCTGTCTGTCTGTTTCTCCTCTCCTCTCTTCTTCCTTACTTGCCCTCCCCATACCTCACCATTGTATCCTCATCTCTTCTTTCTTCTCTCTCTCTCTCTCTCTCAACTTAATGACCACTGATATTAGACCTTCTTCTTCGGTGCTGTGGCACAGCTAACTACTTCACATGGCTCTTGTACCCATAGTCTTTCTAATTCCTACCAAGCTTTTTTTCCTGATGGGTCTCAGTAAGTAAAGGTGGGAGAAGACATTGATAGTGTTATAATTATTGTTAACAGGGTTAGTTTTAATTTTAAAATCTTGGAGCTCTAACTTGGATACAAAATAAACCATCACAGAAGTGGGAGTGGGGGGATCTCACTACCAACAAGAAAGAAGAACCAGCAGTGAATCACATCCTTTGAAGCCTGAGATCTTTGAATTTCCCTGACCCAGAAACAGAACTGTGATACCAGAGGAGTGGCAGAGAAACAGCAGCAGCAGAACCAAGAGACAGAGCATGAGACAGAGCAGTGGGATTCCTAGCTGATTGACTTTGGACAGAAGGCTTGTTTGAAGAGTAGGGTACCTTCAGGAGATTAACTGGGAAGTTGGTTTGCTGGTTGATGGAGCTAGAGCTGAGCACCTTCAAGCTGAGGTGTATAGCATAGTGAAGTGCCCTATGGGCATTTATCAGCAGTGCTAAAATAAATAATTTTGTAACAATGCTGGAGCAAGGCAGAGGCCATGCCAAGTCCTGTCTGTCGGCATGAAGGGGATGACGACCAAAGAATTGTATCATGAACATTTCTGATCCTGAATTGTAACCTGTCAACTCCCTAATAAACCCAATAATTGTGAATGTGGTTATGAGTTCTGTCTGGTCATTAAAATAAATTATTAAACCCAGCTGAGAAGTAGAAAGTACTGTGGGAACTAATAAAGGGGGAAAGAAGATGGAGGCATGTGTGACCTCAGCCTCCTTAGGAATGGGCCTTGGACTCATGTTGATGGTGACTCTCATCCTCCTCCCCACCTGTGAAGCTGGAGAAGGTCAGCTGTCTTCGTACATCTCCTCTTTAACTATTTTGGTTCTTCTAACACAGCAAGACCCCAATTTCTTGTCTCTTTCTATCCCCTTTCAGTTCTGATTGTATACTGGCACTTTTTTCTTTTTTTTTTTGATATATATTTTCTATGTTCCCCTTTTAACCTCATTTTAATTTTTTATGACTTTTTTTTAGATTCACTGTTAATCTAAAAATAAGAGATATAAGTCAAAGACTTTTAAATGCAGCTAATGTGGTTCTCATTTAAGGAATATTCTTATTAAAGGTCATAGAGGAATAATCTGATAATGACTGTCAGATTTAACAGGAAGTGGGTCTGTGTGAGAAAATGTTGACTTTTGTTCATAAATTATTTTATTCTTTTACCAAAACTTAATAAACTAAAACTACATTAGTATGTGCCAGACACTGAACTAAACAGTAAAACTATAAAGAAATGATTCTCTTAAGGGTGGCAGAAGCAGATCTTGTACCTACAGAGTCAAATTTATTAGTAGTCACACCTTTTATAACAAGGAACTAATTAAAGTTTGAAGAGCCCCCAGAGATGTTCCATGTCCTCCGTGTAGTAGAGTAAGTGAGAGAACTGAGATCTGTATCCAGGACTAAGTCATTCCACCCTCATTAATTCATTATCTTGTTACTCAGGGTGCTTGTTGGAAGACAACTAGTACACTCCAAGTAGGGAAAGCAAGGAGAGCTTAAAAAGAATTGCAAACAAAAATGTAGGCAGAGAGGAAACACAAGTGATTGTATGGTACCCTTGTTATTGCTGTTAAGTACCGTCAAGTCAGTTCCAACTCATAGCTACCTTGTTGAGGATTTCTAAGGAGTGGCTAGTAAACTTGAATCACCAACCTTGCAGTCCAGCACATTAACCCATACTGCCATACCACAACTCCATGTGGCACCCTAGGACTAGTAAAACTGATCAGTTATCAAATGCAAGCTTTAAAGATAATCAGAGACAGTGTTTACCAAAAGCAAAAGACAGAAAACTTCTTGTGACTTGACAGGAGGGAGCAGGGAAAATAAACACTCAAAACTTGCTTCCCTTTGGTCTCATGCTAGTGCTTGTCTTTGGACAGATCATATGGTAGCCAGAAAGCTAAGGATCCCATTAATGAACTATGCCCTTGTAGTTCAGCCTACTGAGGAAGAGAAGAAGGTAGCAAAAAGAGAAAGAAGAGTGTATTTGAGCAATGAACCTCAGAAAATATCCTCCACAAAAAGCAGGGGAGAATGCATCTGAGGTGGCAAACAACATAGTCAGCACAACCACGTCAACCAGTGGTTGTTGCTAAGTGCCACCAAGTTAATGGTGTAGTCACCCAATTATACAGCTTTGTTGTTTTGTTTTGTTTTGTTTTTTAAATTTTAATTAGGTCTCCATGAACAACTGCCCCTGTTTCCATAAGACCAGAAGAATTGAATGGTGTGCCTGCCCCAAACCATGGTATTTTCAATAACCTCATATGCATGCAAAAGCTGTACAGTGAATAAGGAAGACCATAGAAGAATTGATGCTTTTGAGTCATGGTGTTGGAGGAGAATATTGAAAGTGCCATGGGTTGCCAAAAGAACCAACAGATCTGTATTGGAAGAAGTGCAGCCAGAATGCTCCTTGGTGGCCAGGATGGCCAAACTTCGTCTCTCATACTTCAGACGTATTGTCAGAAGTGACCAGTCGCTGGAAAAGGATATCATGTTTGGTAAGGTGGAGGTTCAGAGAAAAAGAGGAAGACCCCCAGCAAGATGGATTGGCAAAGTGGCAGCATCAATGGGCACAAGTGTGGCAACAATTGTGAGACTGGCCCAGGATTAGGCAGTATTTTGTTCTGCTGTGCATAGGGTTGCTATGAGTCAGTACCAACTTGATGGCACCTAACAACAACAACAAGCTACCCTTACTGGACATTTTGATCAAATATTCTACAGAAGAATCCTGATAAAAGGTGGGGGTACAGCAGAACAGAATTTGAAATTCTCATGAAACCTAAACATTCTGGATCCAAAGGACCCTTGGAACTATTGCCTTGAAATACTCTTTAAAATGTATGCCAAAAGTGTCCACTGAAGTCTTCTGAAAACCAAACAAATATTGTTGATAAATGTCATCAACTCAGATCCGACCCATAGTGACCCTGTATAGGGTTGATGAGCTTGAACCACAGACCTTGTGGTCCAGAGCATTAACCCTCATTGTCACATCAGGAATCCACAATAGTTTAACTTAAATAGTTCAACAATCATTTAACTTAAAATTTTTAAATGTCTTCTTTAAGTATTATGTTCTCTTAAGAACTGTCTCTATAGAAGTCCTGGTGTGGCACTATAGGATAAGCACTGAACTACTAACTAGAAGATCAACAGTTCAAACTCAGCAGCCACTCCTTGAAAACCCTATAAAGGATTGCTATGAGTCAGAACTGACTCAATGGCACTTAGCATCAACATAGGTTCTAAGTGATAACAGTAACTGAAAAGATGAAGGGAACACCAGGGATGGTGAGTTATGTTATGGGGGAGGAACAACTCAGAAAAGAGGGATAAGAATGACTTCACAACTCAAAGAAAGTCATCAGGATCACTGAACTCTCATGGAGAAGTAGGTGAATTGGTACATGTTTTGCTGCATCAATTCTCTACAACAATAACAAAATTCAAGTATTTTAAATTATATTAGTCAATATTTTCTAAAGATTTAGCTTATGTTTCATAGAAGCAGTTCTATTTTAGCACAGATATTTTATTAATGTTTAATTGTTTTGTTACAGTTGTAAGTACAAATGGCATCTAACTCTTGTTAAGCAGGAGTAGCCATGAGTTAGCATTGACTCAACAGCAAGGAGTTGGTGTTTATGAGTGCATATCCATTACCAGTTGGCTTGTGCATTTCTATACAACCAGCATTTCAAATAACAGCAAAGTCTCCCATTGTGGACAGGTTTCAGTGGACTTTCCAGACTAACACTAGAAAGATCTGGAAATCTATTTCTAATAATTTACCTATGAATCACAACAGAACATTGTCTGTTATAGTACCAAAAGATGAGCTCCCTAGATTGGAAGACACTCAAAATACACAATGACTGTAATAGTGCTCTTGAGCATACCAAAGATCTTGAAGATGTTACAGGACTGGGTAATGTCTTGTTGTATTACACATAGGGTCGCCTGAGTCACAGAGTAGTCCATAGCAAGAACAACAGAGCTCACATAACTAGAGGTGATAGCTGAAGTATGCAGAGATAAATGAGAGGCCCACCCTGCAAGAATACAGGGACCAGTGAAATGAGGCATTGTGATTTACCAGGTGATAAAGTACATCCTGGTGTGGCATAGTATGATATACACTGGACTGCTAACTGCAAGGACAGGGGGATGCTAGGAGTTGAAATAGACTCCACAACACTTAACAACAACTAATCACATCAATGAAATCAGCAAATCAGATACAAAGGGAACAAACAAGAGCTTCTAGTTAAGTTCCAAGCTGATCATCTGGCTGTTTTGCTTGGTACTTTGAATGGAGAAACATCTGTCTAGATAAAACTTACAAAGTCATTTTTCCCAATCTTTTCTTCCGTATGCAGTTCCTCATTGCAGCTTCCATTGCTAGTTAACATCTGTGCTGTCCTCCTGTCCTAAAAGCTCGTGGATCAGCCTCTCTCCCACTGAATGTCTGGTGCATTTTAGCAGCCCAGTTTACAGGCAACATAAATGATGAATGGAACCTGTGTAGTGAACTAGCAGCTTGTTTGGTGTTTCTGACCCAGGTGATTTAAAACTAATTACTGGTACCTATTGAAGCTTTTCTAATCACTTTAAAATAGATTTCACTATTGTTAACATGAGTCTACTCTTACCCAATCTTGATTTTCATGATCCTTGTTTATGTGTTCTTATTTGTCATTGTGAGACACTGTCAATAGACTTACTTTTTTTTTTATCCTCCAAACTCAATCTATATCCAGGGTGACAATTTGCCATGTTCTATGTAGAAAAGCAAAGCATTTAACACAAAGTTGTATGTCTATACAGTTGGCATTTGACAAAAGATAGCAATTCTTTAAAGTAAAATTTATGTTTCACATTAAAATAGTGAACTGGAATACTTCCTAGTGGATGCTGCTTAGTTTCTCAACATGATTTCTTCCATGTGGCTGTGATGGGCTGGAACAAGATTCTTTATCTTTCTTTTTTTCATGAACTAAAACTCCTTTCTCCATCACTGTAATTGATCCAATTAGGTCATGTGATTCAAGCACAAAACCAATCTATTTTCAAGATTTACTATATGCATAATGGAAGGAATATATAATTCCTTCCATTATGCATATAGTAAATCTTGAAAATTTTTAGGAATCTTGAAAATTCTAGGAATAATTCCTTCCATTATGATGTTGTTGTTGTTGTTGTTAAGTGCCATCAAGTCAGTTCCAACCCATAGCAACCTTGTATAGGGTTTCTGAGGAATGGCTGGTGAGCTTAAACCACCAACCTTGCAGTTCAAATGGCTTTGCAGTATGGCGCATTAACCCACAGTGCCACACAATATATATATATATATATATTTGTTGTTGTTAAGTGCCGTTGAGTCGGTTCTGACCCATAGCAACCATGAACAGGGTTTCCAAGGCTATAAATCTTTACGGGAGCAGAAAACCTCATCTTTCTCCTGCAGAGCAGCTGGTAGTTTTGAACTGCTGACCTTGCGGTTCACAGCACGATTCGTAATTATATATATAATTTAGAGAACTTGATCACTCATTGAAATGAGGATTTAATAGACTTGATACTTGAAGTTTTAAGGTTCCAGATACATTGACGATATGGATAGCCAAGAAAATGCCCTGGAAGATCATTCAGAGACATTATACACATTGGCAAAAATATTCCACATGAATAAATGAATCACACATTGAAATGAGGCAGTCAACACCAACCCCAAACTGCTGGAAAGAAAGACCTAGAGGAAAAAAAGTGGATTTTTTGGCTCTTTGAGTTTCAAGCATGCTGTTTGCTTTGGAGGCATTAAGGCAAGAAAAGTCTGGCCATCAGAGAAAGCCCCCTTTTAGGAATGAAAGTTAAAGGGAAGCCATGAGCAGTCTAGTATGCTCACTCGTGATCACCTGGGTCTACTTGTGTGGAACTGGGATAAAGGCAGCATTGAAAATACAGACTGGGTTTGGACATGTTCTGTTAGTACCCACTGACCTTGAGATGAGAAAGAGAAAAGGGAGGGCTGGCTGATCTGAAGTTTAGGGAGTTGTATGAACTCCTGAGCCTATGGGCACTGACCTAGACCCTGAGGAGTAGAGCTGAGAGTAAAGGGGCCAGCTAGTCTGAAGTGCAGAAAGGGGTCTGTGAACTCCCAAATTTTCAGCTGGTATCCATTTGATCAAAGACCACAGGCTTCGGTATGGATTGCATCTCAATGTAAAGAAAACAAAAATCCTCACCACTGGTACAATAAACAACATTCTTATCAATGAAGAAAAGATTGAAGTTCTCAAGGACTTCTTTCTCCTTGCATCAATTATCAACACTCATGGAAGCAGCAGTCAAGAAACAAACAGGGGACTTCTGGTTTTGGCGGTGACAGAGCAGAGTCGGGGAGGACAGGCTTCGTGGGGGAGGGGCTGAAAACCTGGAGAAGCTGCTTTCACGGAACAGCATCAGAGCTCTGGATCTAGCATAAGGTTCAGTGCATCAGTTTTCCGGAAAATATTGCAATTTAGGAATTAGTCATGACACAGGACTCCCTTTGCCGCCATCCCACCTGGGCAGAGGTCAGAGGGCGGGGCTATAGCCAGACCTGCACAGTGAATCAGCACTAAAAGTGTCACAGTGACATTTGAAAAAGGATGTGTGGGGGAATTCTACACATTTTTTCCTCATCTTCCCTGTCGCGCCTTCTTTGCCCAGCCCAGATGACTTCAAGCAGGTAGGTGCACATCCCCAAAAAAAGTCGAGCATTGAGACCACAGCTGTCCCACAGCACAGAGAGAAAGAGCCCCATTGGTCCAAGGGCAAGTTCTTTTAGCTGCTGCTTTTGACTTCCGCCTGTGGGTTCCAGCCCTAAAGTGAACTTGTGCTGGACCCTTTACTTCTGCCTATCCAGTAAGAAAAAAAGCAGGTTTGACCTAACAGACAAACCATATGAACAATCTGTGAACCCCAACATAAAAAGATGCAACTATTTCAAGAATTAAGCTGTGCACACGCAGATAGATACCTAACTGACCTTCAGAGGCAAAAATAGTAGACAATCTTCTCCCATTAACTTCCCAATATCTATCTATCATTATCTCTATGGTAATGACTAGAGGAGGGGCCTGAGTGAATGGACACCCCCACCCACTGCTGGAGGCTTCTATGGTGCATACACACTGCCTGTGTAGCAAGGAGACTGGCCAGTTGGTAACAGTTTTATTTTTGTTTCAAAGTGGTGGTTTTTGTCTCTGCTTTTATATTGCTTCTGCTTTTTGGTCCTTTTGATCACTCATTTTTCCTGGAAGTAGGAGCTTTTTCTCCCTATATTACCCAAGAAGGGAAAGCAATCATGGCCATATAGCCAAGCTACAAACATACCCCATAATATTCCACCATTGAGACAAGAGCCAATAACAGCTGCTAAGAATTACATGCAAAAAGGGAAGCCTATCTCCTGATCATATCCAGCAGGAGACACCCAGTAAGCTTAATAGCACAACAACAAACATTCATTTAAGCATTAAAAACTCACATAACTACTGGAAATGACCAACAAAACACAATGAAAGATCTCAAAACATGTCCAAAAACAGAAAAAAGTAACTGAGACAAATGAGCTGAAGACAGACAAAGGCTTTCCAGAACAGGAAGAGCAGGTTTTAGATTTGACTGAGAAGGAATTCAGAAGACTAATGTGGAAACCAATTCAAATGCTTCAAAAAAGGATGGAGGAAAACAAGGAAGAAGTCAGGAAAGTACTACAAAAACAAGCAAACAAGATCGATACAGCATTGGAAATAATTCAAAACCTGCAAAAAGAAGTCCAGATGATTAATAATAAAATATTAGAAATGGACAGTACACTGAAAGGGGAAAGGAGTAGAATTGAAGAGCTGGAAGCCAGAACCAGAGAGCTGGAAGACAAAGCTCTCAATATAGCTAAGATAGAAGAGCAAGCAGAAAAAAGGATGAAAAACTCTGAAGAAAGTCTAAGATTCATGCTGTATAACATGAAGAGGAACAACTTAAGAATTATTGTCATTCCAGAACAGGAAGAATCAGAGAAGTTCACAGAGGAAATAGTTGAAGAGCTTCTGAAAGAAAATTTCCCTAACATCTAGAAAGATGAGAAGACAAACATTCAAGAAGCCGAATGTATCTCAGGAAGGATAGAACTCAAAAGAAAATCACCAAGACATAGCATAATCAAGCTCTCCAAAATCAAAGACAAGGAAAGAATCCTAAAAACAGCCAGGGAAAAGAGAATTGTTACTTACAAAGGCAAGCAAATCAGATAAACCTCTGACTTCTCAGCAAAAAACATGAAGGTAAGAAGGCAATGAGGAGACATATATAAAATCCTAAAAGAAAAAACTGCTAACCAAGAATTTGTCTACTCAGCAAAACTGTCAATCAAATACAATGGTGCAATCAAAACATTCCAGGGTAAACAGAAGTTAAGAGATTTTGTCAAAGCCAATCCAGCACTTCAAAACATTCTAAAGGGAGTTCTTTGGACTTAAAACCAACAAGAACAGACAACAACCAGAGATTGACAGGCATGGCAATACCACCTGAAACTCAGATGATGGATAGCAGAGTCCAGAACAGAACAATACAACAATGAATTCAAAGGAGCTGGGAGGTCAA
>NW_006408519.1:24602036-24605939 GCF_000296735.1 Chrysochloris asiatica
TTTTATTATAGTATTTGGCTTTATCTTCTCGAGCTGATCTTTGAAATTTTCTGTTCAGCTCTTGCACCTCTTCAATTTTTCCATTTGCTTTAGCTTCTCTGCGTTGGAGAGCAAGTTTCAGAGTCTCCTCTGACATCCATTTTGACCTTTTCCTTCTTTCTTGTCTTCTTAATGACAATAGATTCTCTTAAATGGAGAGAAAAGTTAACAGATGATAAGGTAACCCCAAAGAAAGTTAATACTTCACAACTTACCATGAAAATGAACTTCCAAGCAGAACAAGCAAATAAGACAAAACTGGCAAGAAATAGTACAAAAAACACAAACTCAGCACAAGAAGGCCTGCAGAACAAAGGAACAAACAGCACTACCAAAAAATTAACATAATGGCAGCAATTAATTCATACTTATCGATACTTACACTGAATGACAATGGATTAAATGCACCAATGAAGATACAGAGAATGGCAGAATGGATAAGAAAACAAGACCCTTCAACATGCTGCCGGCAAGAGACACACCTTACACACAAAGACAAAAACAGACTAAAAGTTAAAGGATGTGGAAAAAATAAACCAAGCTACCTACAACAATAAACAAACATGAGTGGCAACACTAATCTCCAATAAAGTAAACTTTAAGACAAAAACCAGCATAAGAGATAAAGAAGGACACTATCTCATGATCAAAGATCAATTCAGCACGATGACATAACCATAAGAAATATCTATGCTCCCAATGAAAGAGCACCAAGATATATGAAGAAAGCCTTACTAGAATTGAAGAAAGAAATAGATAAAGCTACAATTATAGTGAGAGATTTTAGTATGCCACTTTCGAAAAGGGACAGAACAACAGAAAGAAACTCGACAAAGTTACAGAGGAACAAATAACACAATCAACCAAGTTGACCTCATAAATATATACAGAGCATTCAACACAACAACAGCACACTATACATTCTTCTCCGGTGCACAAGGAACATTCTCCAGAATTGACCATGTGTTAAGTCACAAAGCAAGCCTCCATAAATTTAAAAACATCAAAACACTACAAAGCATCTTTTCAGACTACAATGCTATAAAACTAGAAATCAACAATAAGAAGACCAAGAAAATAAAGTCGAATACATGGAAACTGAATAACACCCTGCTGAAAAGTGACTGGGTAAAATAAGAAATTAAACATGAATTCACAAAGTTCCTATAAAAAAATGAGAATGAAAACACAACATACCAAAATCTTTGGGACACGATGGAAGCGGTGCTGAGAGGACAATTTATTGCAATAAATGTGCATATCCAAAAAGAGGAAAGAACCAAAATTATAACATTACCACAGCATCTCCAACAATTAGAAACAGACCAACAAAGGGAACCTACAGTCACCAAAAGAAAAGAAATAATAAAGATTAAAGCAGAAATAAATGAAATGGAAAACAGAAAAAGTATAGAAAGAATCAACAGGACAAGAAGCTGGTTCTTTGAAAGGATTAATAAAACTGACAAACCATTGGCAAAAGTAACAAAAAAAAAAGAGGGAGGGGACACAAATAACTCACATTAGAAACCACATGGGTTATGTTACATCATGTTTGGTAGAGAGCAAGGTCAGAAAAAAAACAGAAGACCCCCAACAGGATGGATAGGCAAAGTGGCAGTAACGATGGGCTAAAGTGTGGCAACAATTGTGGGGTTGGCCCAGGACCTGGCAGTTTTGTTCTGTTGTATATAGGGTTGCTATGAGTTGGTACTGACTCAGTGGTACCTAACAACAACAACAACAACAGCAATATACCCATTTGATCTAGCTTGGATGGCTAGAATTGAGCTGACCATAACCCATCCAGATGAAGATAAAGACAGTGTGTAAGTGTAAATTGCTACAAGTTGATGGACTGGACTTTTGGTTATGGATGCAATTGCTCAAAACTACAACTGGAATGGAAGATTCTTCAGACCAAAGAACACAGTTGTGTTCTTAGGGTCCTGGGTGGATAGGGATGGTAAAATTAGACATTTATTATTAAAAATGTGGTGCTATAAAGGCATGAAGTGACTGGCTTGCAAGCTTTCATGGGTGTGCTTAGTTTCAGAAGGAGGGAGATAAGTTAAAATCTCCACTGACTAGTTTTCCTCTTTTCCTGATGGGTCTCATGAAAGGGGGTGGAAGATGATGCTGATAGGATTTTATGATTCAATTGTGGGTAATTGTTAGCAGGATTAATTGTTATTGTCAAAACTATAATTGTAAAAGACGTGTAACTAAAAGGGGGGGGGGTACTTAATCTTTCATTTCAGGAACAGATGATCCCAGGACCATGAAGAAGGAATAGCATGAGTGAAGTGTAAGATCCCTGCCTAGAAAAGCAGCAACAGAAGAGATGGTGGCAGAGGCACTGGTATGGAGAGACTCTCTGACCCATGGAGTGAGTAAGTCTTCATGCTGTGGGCAGGAGGCTGACTTGCAAAAGTATCCTTTGGGCATTTAAATGAATATATATATTTTGTTTTGTTTTGTATGTGTGCATCAAATATTTTTGCTTTGTTTGTCTATGAAATATAAGATATAAATGGGGAACCATAGAGAGGGAGGAGGATAACTGTTGTTGCAGGGATGGGATTGTAATGACCAATTTGTGTATGATTTGTTGAATATGAAACTTATAATTCTGTCTATAAACCTTCACTCAATTCACAATAGATAGTTAAATTTAAAAAAAGAGGCAGTCCTATGATGCAACCCACTCTTGAAGATACATTAACTTTGAAACTAAAATATTTGTGATAAGAATTTCTAAAGGCTTTGTCACTCAAGATGACAGCGCATACCGCTTTAAACTCAAAGTGCTATCTTATTACACAGTGAAGGCAAATTTCTCTGTTTATTGATATTTGTTCTTGTCGACAGTTACATCTGAATCAGTTCTGACTCTTAGTGACCCTACCTATGTGCAATAGAGTAAAACACTGCTGGTTCTGCATCGTCATCCTCACAATTGTCGTATTTGAGCTTGCTACTGCAGGCACTAGATCAATCCATCTCACTGAGGAGCTTCCTAGTGTATGCTGACCCTCTGTGTTAGCAAGCATGAAGTCCTTCTCTAGGGACTGCTTCCTCCTGATAACACGTCCAAAGTACGTGAGACAAGCTTTTGCCATTCTTACTTCTACGGACTATTTTGACTGTTCTTATTCCAAGACAGAATTAATCATTCTTCAGGCAGTTAGTGATATGTTCAATATTCTTTGTCAACATCATAATGCAAATCCATTGTTTCCTTTTGAGTCTTCCTTCTTCATTGCCCAACATTTTGATACTGAAATTTAATACACTACATTTGTTCAATAACTCTCATTGTCAAGAAAAGGCAAACTAAGTGAAGAAAATACAGAAAGAAAGGCATAGGCTTAAATACCATTATTTACCCAAAGATGTTAACAAACAAAATATATGACAGAAGGGTGACTAGATTGAGGGAGCATTCTGTATTTAATGGTCAAATTCTCCTGTAATGTTAATTATTGTGAAGGAACATTTTATAAATTGAATTTCCATTAATTGTGTTCTTTTCTTCAAAAAGAGTCTTTAAAAAGGTACTCCTTTTGATACTTTAAATGATCATCATGAATACCAATTATTACATTACAAAATAAAGGTCTTCAGAGATGGAAGGAGTCTGTACACCAAATATTAACACTATCCCTTCTGTACACAGGGTAGATAGGGATGGGCAACTTAGACACTGGCTACCTAAAATGAGAGGGCGATAAATGCTTGAAGTGACTGGCTTACAAGGTTTCAAGAGGGAGTTTAGTTTAAGAGTGTGTGAGGGAAGATAGAGTCCCCACTGAATAGTTTTCATCTTGTCTAGATGGGTCTGGTAAAAAGAGATGGGATACA
>NW_006408519.1:24606366-24607538 GCF_000296735.1 Chrysochloris asiatica
CCCTGTAAACTTTCACTCAATTCACAATAAAAACTTTTAAAAATAAATAAATAAAATAAAGTTCTTGTGAACTATTTGATTTTTTTTTTCTGATCTCAGTTACCTATTTTGATATACAAATTTTAATAGATTTATATTGCCTTTCTGTCACATTGATATTTATCTATTCCTATATTGTTTAAGGAGTTTGGCGTGGCATTGTTGGATAAGCTCTGAACTTATAAGGTCAGTGGTTCAAACCCACTAGCTGCTCTTTGGAAACCCAATACAGTATTGCTATAAGTTGGAATCAACTTGGCAGCACTTCACAACAACAGCACATTGTTTAAGTGCCTTCAGAAGTTCAATGACCTAATACTGCTAGAGATAAGAGACTCTTAGTTTAGTGGTTACATACTCAACCTGCTATCTGATAGGTCAGAGGTTTGGATCCAAAAGTCACTCCCAGAAAGATGTGGTTGTCTTCTTCTATAAAGATTCCAGCCTTGGAAACCCTATGAGGAGATTAAACTCTGTCCTATTGGGTCACTAAGAGTTTATAAGTGGAGGGAATGATTTGACTTAAGGGCAACAGGTCATTGTTAGAGAAGAGGAATTGTGTATTTGCTGGAGTCAATGGATGCAGGTTTAAAGCTTCCCAGTTGTTGTTGTTAAGTGCCATCCCAGTAGTAAAGCATATTAGCTTTCTTAACTCTTATTTGCCAGTTATTTTATATTCTCAGAGAATCGGGTCCACTTTCCCTCTTACATACTTGCTTTTACTCATGTTTGTGTTTCTCTCTGTATTCTGGGTATAGAAGCATCCTCATGTTAGATATATCATATACAATTATATCTCTGTGTTGTACATCTAGGTACACACACCTATAGGATAAACTATAGTATTGTGGGGGTGGTGATTGTATGCCACCGAGTCGGTTCCAACTCAACAACACTGGATAGAGTTTGCAAGGCTGTAAATTTTATGGGAGCAGAAAATCTTATCTCTCTCTCTCTTTTTTTTTTTAATGTTTTATTGTGAATTATGTGATAGTTTACATGGGAAAATACTAGCTTTACATTCATGCTATTGTATATCCTTTCATTGCCATGGTTACAATCCCCTCCATGCATCATCAGCCAACCAAAGGGTATACCCTGCAAGCCTGACCCCCAGTTGTCAGCACACAGCC
>NW_006408519.1:24621952-24627245 GCF_000296735.1 Chrysochloris asiatica
GAAGAGTGTGAAAATCCCTTTAATCACATATTTAATGTGTGATCTAATGGAAAACTGCCACATGCAAAGAAAATAACTAAAACTATATCAAATGAAATTAGCTAGACTTCAAAAAAAATTTTTTCCATATCTGTATTTTTATAAGATGACCTGTTAACTAAGCATTGGTTGGCTGTTCCCGGAAAGATTCATATTCTTAGAAATTGCAACGATCGATTTTACTTTGTAGTATAGAGTCACTCTATATCCCAATCAGCTAGAGAGCAGTGGGTTTTGCTTTGAATTATTGGTTTATGTATATTTTATATATTTGTATCTGTACATTTTACATGTTTTATGTGTGCACAGTTTAGTCCATTTTGGAATCACTTCATTTTCAGGTTGTCATTAACAGTGGTAAAGTACTGAGACTATTAAAATGATCATAGTTTCAATAGTAATAAAAGTCCTGAATACAACTTCTGGCAAGATGACAGACTAGACAGAGGCACTGCAGAGACCCGCTACAACAAAGATAAGAGGGACAAAATAAAACAGACACAGATGAAAATCTTGACACCCTGAACGTCAGAAGAAAGGTTAGAGAGGAAGATGGAGGGCTTGTTTCTAGGAGAAATTGAGCAGGGACAGCGAGAGAGGGAGACTGAACAATGAGTGACTGGCCAGGTGAGGTTCCATCATCTTGTGAGCTGCTTTGGTGATGCCTGGCAGAGCAAATTCACCAAGTAACAGGAAGGGTGGGATTTCTTCTTTTATCCCATGCTCCCCTGGTGACTAAAGGTGTGGCCAGCTCCCACACTCATCCACCCCCAGCACAGGTCATACTCTCTGGAGATTCAATGCCATGGCAGTGTGAGTTGGGAACCAGTTTTGCTGCTTTGGTGTGCCACTTGGGTGCCTGGATTCAGGTAGGATCATCTCCAGACCTATAAAACCCATACAGCCACCAGACCAGCACGTAAACAGTCACCCTGCCCCCGGCTTCTTTATGGTTCTGACAGACACTCAAAGCAGCTCTATCAAGGGACCCTATGAACTACTTCTGGATTGAGTGCCTTGAACATAGAAAACACCAAGGTCAACATGAACTCCATCTAGGGCCATGTCTCGTCCCTTCCAGAACCATCTTATGAGTTCCTTGAATTGCAGGAACACATCAGAGATTTTACCCCTCCAGGTCCAAATACTACACTGATTGCTTTTACAAATATAACAAACAACCCTATAATGTCCAATTTTAGCTCACATGAAGAAACAAGAGAGAATGGCTCTACAGAATGTGGGACTCTAACCAGAGAAGCAGGGACACCAGAGATGGAGGCAGAGATGATGTCAAAGAGTGATAGAGCAGCCGAGGACTCTAGACTCATGGGAATATAAAAGCTGTGTGCTGGCAGGCAGGTTTTCAGAATGTGCTCTTTGGTTGTTTAAATGATTATATATTCCTGAGTGTTTTTGTGTACATGAAAAAAAATGGGGGAACTAGAAGCAAATGCTGTTAAATGATGATGATGGAGGAGATTGTAATCATTGCAATGAAATGAAATACAATAGGCTGAGTGCAAAACTGATGTTCTCTCCTGTAAACGATCACTCAATTCACAATAAAGCTTTAAAAGAGAGACAGAGAGAGAAAATGGCTCAAACAAATGACCAAGATGCAGAGCCAGAAAGCATTTCTGAAGAAGAAAAGATAATAGAACTAACTGAAAAATAATTCTAAAGAATGCTAATTAGTTACTTTCAAAGAACTGATAAATCCAGGAAAGCAAGGAGAACACAATAAAATCTTTAGAAGAATTCAAGCAAACACAAGACCAAACAGACAAAGCAAATGCAAATTTTGATATAATATGAAAGAGTAGAACTTCTTCATAGGATTACCTAGGTAGTAACCCTAGCAGTACTGTAGGATAAACATTGGACCACAAGCTCAATTTGAACCTCAAGGTTGGCAGTTCAAACTCAGCAAACATCCCTCAAAAACCCTATACAAGGTCACTATGACTTGGAACCAACAACAACAGCAATCCATATGAGAGTAGATGGCCAGATCTTTTCTCCAGCAGAGCAGATGCTGAGTTTGAAATCAAATATATGTATGAATATATATGCTATTGTTAAGTGCCATCAAGTCAGTTCCGACTCATAGTGACCCTGTATAGGGTTTCAGGGTTTCTAAGGAGCAGTACATTATCCTGCAGCGCCACACCAGGACTCCATACATGTATACATATATGTATATATGGAGTCCTGGTGTGGCACTGTGGGTTAATATTCTGGACTGTAAAGGTCAATTTGAACTACAAGGTAAGTGGTTCAAGTCACCAGCCACTCCTCGAGACCCTATACAGGGTCACGATGGGTTGAAACCAACTTGATGGCACTTAACAACAACCATCATATCTATATCTCTATATCTCTATATATTGTATAGACATAGACCACCAGTCTCCTTTCAGTTTGTACTACTGTGGTGGCTTGCACATTGCTGTGATGCAAGAAGTTATGCCACTGGTATTTCAAAAATCCATGTGGACAGATTTCAGTAAAGTTTCCAGACTGAGAACAAACTGGGAAGAAAGAATAAGCAGTCCACTCCTGTGGGATTGGCCACTGAAAACCACGAACAGCAGCAAAACATTGTCTGATATGGTGCCAGAAAACTAGTTCCTTGGGTTGGAAGGCACTCAAAATACCACTGGGGAGAGCTGTCTCCGAAAAGTAGAGTCAGCCTTAATGACATAAATATAGTAAAGCTTTCAGGATCTTCATTTGCTGATAGAGCACAAGGCAAAATGAAGAGAAACACCTGCCAACATCCTTTAATAGTTGGAACTTGGAATGAATGAAGTATGAATCTAGGAAAACCAGAAGTCAACAAAACCAAAATGGAGCACATAAATATGGTTATCCTTTGCACGTGTGAACTGAAATAGGCAGGCATTGATCATTTTGAATCAAGTAATTACTATATGGTTTACTTTCCTGAAAAGAGCAATTCAAGAGGAGTGACATCACATTCACTGAAAAATAGAACATTTCAAAATTTAGCTTACAGTACAATACTGTCTGTGATAGGATACTATCTATATGCTTACAAAGTGTAGTGGTTACGAATCGGGCTGCTAACCTCGAGGTTCGCAGTTCGAAACTACCAGCTGTTCTGCAGGAGAAAGATGAGACGTTCTGCTCCTGTAAAGATTCACAGCCTTGGAAACCCTGTGCAGGGTCACTATGAGTCAGAACCAACTCCACAGTACTTAACAACAACATACGCCTACAAGGAAGGCTTGTTAATACAGCTATTATGAAAAAGTATGAAGTAATAACTAATGCCATAGATAAAGAGATTAAAGATTTTTATCAATTCCCACAGATTTAAATGCAATCAATATGTATTAATAATTACTGGTGATTGGAATCCATCTATTGGAAACAAAGAGGAGGAATTGGTAGTTAAAAAAATATGGCTTTGATCACAGAAATGATCGCGGAGATGTCATTGCAAGACACGCGGAGATGTCATTGAAAGACACGCAGCTTTTGCACTGCAAAAACCTTTTCTCAACAACATAAATGGCAGCTATACATGGGGGTAGAGTCCTGGTGTGGTGCCATAGGATAAGCACTGGACTGCTAACCATAGGTTGGCACTTCAAACCCAGCAGTCATTCCTCAGAAACTCTATACAGAGTCCCTATGAATCAGAATTAACTCAACAGCACACAATAACAGAAACATACATGTGACTAAGGATCAATATCCAAAGCATTAGTAGCTGAAATGGACTGGTATTGGACATTGTACATCCAATAACCATAGGGTTTATTATGCCAACAATGACAAATTAAAGAAGAATGGCATCACATTCATCATCACAAAGAACATTTCAAGATCTTTCTTGAAATACAAAGCTGTCTGGATAGGATGTCTATATACCTACAAGGAAGAACAGTTAGTACAACAATTATACAAATTTATGCAGCAACCAAATGTTTATATAACAATTATACAAATTTATGCATCAGAAGCCAGTGATGAAGAAACTGAAGAATTCTACCAGCCTCTTCATTGCAATTGATCAAACATTTAATCAACAGATATTGATAATTACTAATGATTGAATGTGAAAGTTAGAAACAAAGAGGAAGGATTTGTAGTTGCAAAATAGGGCTATGGTGTTAGAAAATATGCTAGAGAATGCATGACAGAATTTTGCAAGACTTCTACATTGCAAACACCTTTTTTTCTACAATATAAATGATGATTATACATGGGGACCTCACCAGATGGAATGCACATAAATCAAACAAACTACAATGTGGGAAGAGATGAGGGAGAAGCTCAGTATCGGCTGATTGAAGCTAAAGAAAATTAATTAAAATTAAAATAACCTGAAGCAAATGAAAACACGTTTGCAAGAGTCAAAATACAACCTTGAGTAAATCCCACCCAAATTTAGAGACAAACGCAAGAACAAATTTGATACACTGAACACTAATGATCCAAGCCCAGAGAAGATATGGGATGACATGAAGGATATCATACATGAACAAAGCAAAAGGTCATTAATAGAACGGGAAGGAAAGAAAAGGTCAAATGAATGTCAGAAGAGACTCTTAAATTTTCAGAAGCTAAAATGACTGAAGAAATGATGAAGTAAATGAGCTAAGCAGAAACTTCAAAGGGCAGATATAGAAGACAAAGTCAAGTATTAAATGATATGTGCAAAGACCTGGAATTAGAAAACCAAACTCGAAGAATAGTCTCTGCATTTCTCAAACTGAAAGAACCGAAGAAAAAATACAAGCCTCTAGTCACATTGGACTGCAAGTCAGTTTGAACTGCAAGATTGGTGGTTCAAGCTCACCAGCCGCTCCTTAGAAACCCAAGGCTGGGTTGCTATGAGTCAGAACCAAATCAACAGCCCTTAACAGCAACAACAACAATAGTTGAAATACTGAATAATGCAAGAAACATTAAAAGATGATGGGCAACTTAGACATTGGCTACCTAAAATGGGAACCTGTAGAGACACAAAATGACTGGCTTATAAGTCTTCAAGAGGCAGTTTAGATTCAGAGTGTGCCGGGGAAGGTAGAATCCCCATTGAGTGGTTTTCATCCATCCTGTCTAGACAGGTCTGGTGAAAGGAGATGGGGACAAGATTCTCATGATTCAATAGTGAGTACTTGTTATCATGACTAATTGCTATTGTCACAAATGTAAAGGTAGGAGTTTTGTAGCAAAAAGGGGTGAGCAGTCGATCTTATAGTCCCAGAGTGGAGGA
>NW_006408519.1:24627514-24630357 GCF_000296735.1 Chrysochloris asiatica
GAAGGAATATGCAGTCACTATACCAGAAAGAGGAATCCTGGTATGATGCTGTAAGGTAAATGCTCATCTGCAAGGTCAGTTTGAACCACAAGGTTGATAGTTCAAACTCGCCATTTGTTCCCCAGAAACCCTATACAGGGTAGCTATGAGTTGAAACTGACTCGATGGCACAAAACAACACAACAACAAAAAGATTTGGTTGGCATTCAATCATTGCAAACGGTAGTATGACCAAGAACCAAATGTATTATAGGAGGAGGTTCAAGCTGTGCTGTAGCATTGGTAAAACACAATTCTGCAGGAAGTGACAGAACACAAATTGAAATGCTGCTTCAACAAAGCACTGGAGGCCCTCACTAGCCTATGACAATAAATTTGGAATCTAGTTACCTGGCCAACCGACTAGAAGAGGTCCATATTTGCACCCATACCAAAGAAAAATGATCCTGCAGAATGTGGAAATTATGAAGCAATATTTTTAATACCACATGCAACTAAAATTTTGCTGGAGATAATTCAAAAATGGTCTCTGAGCAGTACATCAACAGAGTTGCCAGAAATTCAGAAGAGAATATGACACTAAAGAGAGCATTGCTGACATCAAATGGAATTGGTTGATAATAGAGAATAGCAGAAAGTTGTTTACTTGTGTTTTATTGATTATGCGAAGGCATTCAATTGTGTGGCTAATAACAAACTAAGGGTAACATTGTAAAGAATGTAAATTCCAGAACACTTAATTGTGTTCATGAGGAACAGGTACGCAGACCAAGAGACAGTTATTTGAACAGAACTAGAGGTTACAAAATGGTTTAAAATCAACAACGTTACGTGTCAGGGTTGTCTCCTTTCACTATACTTATTTAATCTGTATTCTGAGCAAATAACCCAAGAATCTGGTTTATATGAAAAAGAACATGGAATCAAGATTAAAGGAAGACTCATTATCAGCCTGTGATATATAGATGACCTAACTTTGTTTGCTAAAGTTGAAGACGACTTAGGGCACTTTCAGGTGCAGATCAAAGACTTCAGTATACATTACAGTGCTCAGTATAAAGAACACAAAAGTCCTCACTACTGAACCAATAAATAACATCATGATAAATAGAGAAAAGATTGAAGTTGCCGAAGACTTCACTTTACTTGGATCCCTAATCAACACCCATGGAAGCAGCAGTCAAAAAATCAAACAATATATTGCATTAGGCAAGTCTGCTGCAAATGATGTCATTAAAGTGTTAAAGAGTAAAGATAACAATTTGAGGACTGAGATATTTCTGACCCAAGACAAGGTATTTACAATAGCCTATTTCAATAAGTTGTTATTATTAAGTGCCATTGAGTCAGTTCCAACTCATAAGCCCCGCCTATAGGGTTTCTGAGGCTGTAACTCTTGTGGGAGCAGAAAGCCTCATTTTTCTCTGTATGAGTGACTGCTGGGCTCAAACTGCCAACCTTGTGGTTCCCAGTCCAGAGCTTATCCTGCAGAGTCACCAAGCTCCTTGAACAGCAAAGTTGCTACTTTGATGACTAAGGTGTGCCTGACCCAAGCCATGTTAGAATAATCACCTAATACACATGTGGTCATTGGACAAGGAATAATGAAGACCGTAGAAGAATCCATGCATTTGAATCATGGTTTTGATGAAGAATGCTGAAAGCATAATGAACTGCCAGAAGAACAAACAAATGTGTCTTGGAAGAAATACAGCTAGAATGCTCTTTAGAGCAAAGATGGTGATACTTCATCTCTCGGTCTTGGGGCACCATTCCCTGGAGAATGGAGAGTCAGCAAAATAGAGGAAGACCCCCAAGGAGATGGAAGGACACAGTGGCAGCAACAACGGACTCAAGTATAACAATTGTGAGGATGGTACAGGACCAGGCCGTGTTTGGTTCTGTTGGACACAGGGTTGCTACAAGTCTGAACCAACATGAGGACACCTAACAACAACATAGACGAGAAAGAAATTAATAGTTCATCCAAGGCTACAGATAGTAAGAGCTGGAGCTTCATTTGAACATAAGCTAGCCACTTGTAGAGTTCATACTGTTTCCCTGCTCTATCCTCATCTGAATTCAAGTTGTATTTGACAGGGGCACATTGATTGCTAGCTCTGATGCAAGTAATGTAAAGGTGCAATAGGGAGCCGAGAACCAAGGCAGCAGGATACTGACATCAGTCAGACATGATCTGATGAAAGGTCCAAGTGTGTGACAGTGAGATGACAAGGAAGTGGAAGACACAAGAGCCACTTAGGAAACAATAGAACTTTGCATTCACTAGGAGCACAGTGGCAGGAAAGGGCAAAAGCAAGAGGAAACTTCAGGTCCCTGGCTTACCTGATGAACAAATGTGAGCCCTAGGAAACGGGGAAAGCTTTAAGGAAGTGATTTGTTAATTATTTCCAGTAGGAAAATACTGAGTTTCGGGTCATGCTATGTAATGAAGGTACCCAGGAGGCAGGTAAATATATGGGAATGAAACTGAGGGCAGCGATTAACCCTAGACAAAAAGATATTGAAAGTTGTTAGCTTGGGGTGTGTAATGATGGTGATTACTGACTCTGATTAAAATCGCTCAAAAGTACACACAGTGAAAAAAAGGGAGGGGAGGCCAAGGGCAAAAACCCTATAAATCACCAACATTTAACAAGTTCTGTCATGGTTTCTAAACATTTCTGCAAAGTATTTTTTCTATTAGATCTTAATTATTAACTTATAGACCAATAAAATATATAAATTATTGACTTGACAGTACCTGACAACAACATACCAATTAGTTATGTCTGAATTACAGTGAAATAGTCTGGGTTAAATGTTGTTGTTGTTGTTGTTGT
>NW_006408519.1:24631282-24634251 GCF_000296735.1 Chrysochloris asiatica
ATCATGATAAATGTAGAAAAGATTGAAGTAACCAAAGGCTTCATTTTGCTTGGATCCACACTTAACATTCATGGAAACAACAGTCAAGAAATCAAACATTGTATTGCATTAGGCAAATTTGTTGCAAAAGAGCTCTTTAAAACTGTTAAAGGGTAAAGATAACAACAACAAAATATATGTCATCACTCGTCTGTCACTTTGTCATAACATGGTGGTTTGTATGTGGCTGTGATACTGGACGTTATACCACCAGCATTTCTCAAGTATCAGGTAGCAAAGAATATAGAATACACCATGGACTGCCAAAAGAATGAACAAATCTGCCTTGGAAGAATTACAGTTAGAATGTTCCTGAAAAGTAAGGATGACAAGGCTTTATCTTGCTTACTTTGGCTATCTTTTTAGGAAGTGTCTTAAGTGAAGGGCATCATGCTTGGTAGAGGGTTAGTGAAAAAGAAGAAAAACCTCAATGAGATGAATTAATACAAGGACTACAACAATTGGCTCAAACATAGGAAAGAAACAACACTTCGTTCTGTTATACACAGGCTTGCCCTGAGTTAGAATGGACTCGACGGCACCTAACAACAACCACATACTGTTCAGTAAATGTTGGCAAATGTGTAGAGTTGTGTATCCACCACCCTCATTAAAACACAGATTTGGTCCATTGTTTCAGAAAGTTTCCTCAGATCCTTTCCTAATCAATACCTCCAACTTATGTAAAACATTCTTTCTGATTTCTTTAATTACAGATTTGTTGTTGTTGTTGTTGTTGTTAGGTGCTGTGGAGTTGGTCCCAACTCATAGTGACCTTATGCAAAACAGAACAAAATGCTTCCTGTTCTGCACCAATCTCACAATCATTGCTACACTTAAGCCCATTGCTGCTGCCACGGTGTCAATCCATCTCATTGGGGCAGTTCCTCTGTTTTGCTGACCCTCCACTTTACCAAGAATGATGTCTTTCTCCAGGGATTACTCCCTCCTGATAATATGTCCAAAGTGTGAGAAATGACATCTGGCTGTACTTCTTTCAACACAGATTTGTTTGTTCTTCTGGTAGTCCGTGGTACTTCTAATATTCTTTTCTAACACCCATAATGCAAATGCATCAATTCTTCTACATTCATTGTCTTCCTTATTCATTGTCCAAGTTTCACATATATATGAGGCTATTGAAAATATCATGGTTTGGGTCAGGTACACCTTAGTCCTCAAAGTGATATCTTTGCTCTTGATCATTTTAAAGACATTAACTTATCTATTCTACAACTTCATATTAATGGGTCCATATAGAATGCATTATTTTGAATAGTCAACATAATGTTTTTAGAATTCATCCATGTAGCTACATTCATCAGATGTTTATATTGCTAAGAGGTATCATGATTTGTTCATCCAATCACCTGCTGATAAGTTTTTGAAGTGTTTTCAATTGGGGCTTTTATGAAAATTACCTCTGTGAACATTTTTTCTACAAGTTTCATGGACATATATTTTTTATTTTTATTGGCTAAATACTTCAGAGTAGAATTGCTGCCTTTTTTAGATGCATGCTTACCTTTGTGTGTATGTGTATATATATACTATATATTATATATTATCTGTATATACCATATAATACAGATATATTATATCTGTATATACCACCTAAATGTGTTTTTAAACATTGTTTCATTTAGACTACTACCATGTAAGTTACATTTTGCTCCTAACCCTTGTCAACATTTGGACTTGTTCATTTTAATTTAGCCATCCTAACAGGTATGAATGATAACTCTTTATGGTTTATTTTGCATTTCCCTAAGTCCTGGTGTGGTGCTGTAGGATAAGCACTGGACTACAAGGTTGGTTTGAATCAAGAGGTTGGTGGTTCAAAACCACTAGCAGTTCACTAGAAACCTGTGTTGTGTTGTTAACTGCTGTTGAATCAATTCCAACTCATAATGACCATGTATAGGGTTTCCAAGGAGCAGCTGGTGGGTTTGAACTGCTGACCTTGTTGTTCACAGTCCAGTGCTTATCCTACAGCACCACACCAGGAGTCCATACAGGGTCGCTATGACTCAATGACATTTAACAACAACAACGTCTAACAATGTTGAATATCTTTTTATGTCCTTGTCGTCAGTTTTGTTTCTGTTTCTTCTTTTTTAAAGTATCTTTTATATATTGTGTCCACATTTTTAATTGTTTTATAAAACATTGTTGTTGATTTGTAGAAATTCTTTATGCATTCTGCATTTAATTTATTAGTCAGATATATGTTTTTGCAGAAAATTTCCCAGTTTGTAGCTTCCTTTACTTTTTTTAGTGGTATGCTTTGAATAAAGCTGAAATGTAAAACTTTAATTAAATCAAATTTTTGCTTTTTTTAAAGACATTTTGCTGTCCTAAGAAATATTTGCCTACCATAAGGCTGCAGAGATGTTCTCCTTTTTTTTTCTAGAACTTTTGTAGTTTCAGCTTTCAAGTTTCAGATTATGACCCATCTCAAAGTAAAAATGTGAGATAGAATTCCATATCTCTTTACCCCAAATGGATACCCAGTTGTTCTAGAAAATGTTTTTGTTGTTGTTGTTGTTTTAATCCTTTCTTATTTAATTGCCTGACCACTGTTGTTGAAGAAAAATATATGTGTGAATCTGTTTCTGGATTGTCTATTGTGTTGTGGTTATCTATTTGTTCACTTAAGCAATGGGCTCAGGCGTGGCAACAATTGTGAGGTTGGCCCAGGACTGGGCAGTGTTTTGTTCTGTTGTGCATAGGGTCACTCTGAGTCAGTACCAACTCAATGGCACCTAACAGTAACATCTTGATTACTATAGTTTTATTGTGTCTGAAAATCAATTAGAACCTTGTTCTTATTTTTCAAGATTGTTTTAACTATGTTGTTGCTATTGTTGTTAAGGGCCATAGAGTAGGTTCTGACCCATAGTGACCCTGTAGAGGGTTTCTGAGGAGCA
>NW_006408519.1:24634810-24637546 GCF_000296735.1 Chrysochloris asiatica
TGGCTTTGTATCCTGTGCCTTGCTAAATTTAAAATCATCAGTGTCCTTATTTACACAAACACACATCTTAAGATTTTCTATGTTAAAAATAGCATCTGTGAATAAAACAGTCTTTCTTTTTTTCTAATCTGTATACCTTTTATTTCTGTATCTTTCCTTAATGCATAATATCATACATTATTGTACAATGTACAAAATTGTACATTTTCCAGCACAATATTTAATAAAAGTGGTAACAGCAGACATCCTTTCCTTGTTCCTGATCTTAGGGGGAAAGCATTCAGAATTTCATCATTTGGAATGAGGTTAACTGTTATCAGACTAAAGACATTCCATTCTTTTAATGTTCATGTCAAGATTATGTGGCCTCATAAAACATGTTAGAAACCATTCCTTTATCCTCCACTTTCTGGAAGAGTTTGTGTAACATTAATACTAGTTCTGCTACCAATCTCTACTAGAATTCTCCAGTGAACACAAAGGGACCTGGAGATGGCTTTGTAGGAAGGGTTTTACTTACAATTTTAGTGTTCTTAATATTGCTATTGTTACGTGCCATCAAGTCAGTTCTGACTGATAGTGACCCTGTACAGGGTTTCCAAGGAGCAGCTGGAAGGTTTGAACTGTCAACCTTGTGGTTCTCAGTCTAATACTTGTCCTACAGTGTCATACCAGGAGTTCTGTTTTTAACATGTTGTTGTTGTTAAGTGCCGTGGAGTTGGTTCCGACTCATAGCGACCCTGTACAGGGTTTCCGAGGCTGTAAATCTTTACAGGAGCAGAACACCTCCTTTTTTTCCCATGGAACAGCTGGTAGTTTTGACCTGATGACCCTGAGGTTAGCAGCCTGATTCGTAATCACTGCTTCTTGTGTAAATTTGGTAAGTTATGTTTTTATAAAAATCATTTTTAGGAGGGGCCACTCTCTGGAAAAGGACACAATGCTTGGTAAAATAAAGGCTCAGTGAAAGAGGAGGAGCCTCAGCTAGATGGACTGATACAATGGTAGCAGCAGTGGTTTCAAACATCCGTTCCCAGATGCCATGGTGAAGCTAGCCAAGAACCAGGCTATACTTGCTTCTGTTATCCATGGGCTCACCATGAGTCTGAACGAACTCAAGGACCTTTAACAAGAATTTTTATCTAAGTTTTCAAATTTATTGGACAGGTGTTCATGATATTCCTTTATTATCATTTTATTACCTAGAAGATAGGCAGCAATATTTCCTCATTCTTTGTTGGTGTTAGTATTTATGTTTTCACTTTTTCTCTTAATCCGTCTTGCTAGGGGTTTATCCATTTTATTAATCTTTCTAAGAACCAGTTTTGTTGTTTTACACTTCTTGTAGTATGAAGCTCTGCTATTCGATACGCACAAATTAAAAATCTTCTCCATAATTAAACTCACATCCTTTACAATGAACTGATAACTTTGTCTTAAAGATCAATTGGCCTGAGGAGTCCTGGTGTTGTGCTGTAGGATAAGCACTGGACTACATATCACAAGGTTAGCAGTTCAAACCCACCAACTACTCCTCAGAAACCCTATACAGGCTTGCTATGAGTCAGAACTGACTAGATGGCACTTAACAACAACAAAAATCTTTAGTAATAGAATCCTGCAGAGGATAATAAATGATGGTGAGGGTGTGGAGAGTCTGGGACCCTCCTACATTGTTGGTGGGACTGTAAAATGGTTCAACCATTCTGGAAATGGAAGTATGGCGTTTCCTCAGAAAGTTGGAATTAGAAATACCTTATGATCCAGCAATTCTTCTACTTGGTATATATTACACTTTGTTGCTTTGAGCTCTTATATATGTATTTTGTTGTTGTTGTTGTTACTTTTGTTTATTTTAGCCTTATTTGCTAGTCTCTTAGGTTGGATGCTTAGGTCATAGACTGTTTCTTCTTTTCTAATATTAAACATGTAAAGCTACAAATGTCCTCTCAGCAATAATTTAGGCACAGCTCACAATTTTTGCTATGTCATGATTTTATTACCTTTCTATTTGAAAGACTTTGTTTTCTTTGATCCATGTGTTATTTATAACCGTCTCTCCTAATTTCCAAATATGTGGGGATTTTCTAAACATCTTATTTTTATTGACTTCTAATTTAATTCCATTGTGTTTAAGAGGACATTCTGTTGTGTTTAGAAAGCACATCCTGTATCATCTCAATCCTTTGTAATCTAATGAGATGTGTTTTGTGGCTCAGTAGACAATCTGTCTTGGTGAATTTCCCATGAGCATTGTTGGGTGTGGTGTTCCATAAACATCAATTAGGTCAGGGTATTTGAGACTGTTTTTCAAGTCTTCTATATCTTTATTGAATTTTGTTTAATTGTTACATAAATAATTGGGAAGCAACTGATTAAATTTTTGTGATTTTTAAATTTGTCTGTATCTTTATATTTTTGTCTATTTTTGTTTCTTGTAGTATGAAGCTCTGCTATTAGATATGCACAGATGAAAAATCTTCTCCATAAATTAACTCACATCCTTTACAATGAACTGATAACTTTGTCTTAAAGACCAATTGGCCTGAGGAGTCCTGGTGTTGCGCTGTAGGATAAACACTGGACAGCATATCACAAGGTTAGCAGTTCAAACCCACCAACCATTCCTCAGGAAACGTATACAGGCTTGCTATGAGTCAGAACTGACTAGATGGCACTTAACAACAACAAAAATCTTTACTAATGGAATCCTGCAGAGGATAATAAATGCTGGCG
>NW_006408519.1:24637931-24639767 GCF_000296735.1 Chrysochloris asiatica
ATGAAATTAGTCAGTCACAAAAGGACAAATATTGCATAAGATTATTATTATAAAAGCTTAAGGAAAGATTTCCTTACTAAAATGAAAAATAAATTGATGGTTACCTGGAGTGGAAGAAAGGGAACAGTAATCACAGTCTAGGGGACTGTCACATCATAGCTCAGATGATGGGGACGGCAATACACAAGAATGGGGGGTGGGGGAAGGAAGATAGGGGAATACTGAAACAGTTTTGCACGGGCTAAATGGGACAGAGGTAAGTAGTGATGCATACTCACCCTTTGAAGAACAGGGCTCTGTGATACAGGGATTGAGGCATAGTCTGAATAGGTAAAAGAAGGGAAATAATGTTAAGATGCTTGACTGTCTTGTGGATATTGGTTTCCTTCGCCTAATATTGTAAAACAGACATTTAAGTGGGATAGAGAGGAATATTGTGAAATATGATTACGGAAACCTTGTAAGCCCATCTTCAGCCTATAACTGATTGGAATACCTGAAAGGGGTTCTAGAGCTTGCCCAGTGAAATAGACTTCTTGTTAAGCCTTTGTAGAATATGAGACCTTAGGTGGAATCCTGAGCCCCATCTAGAAACTTCTGAGGTGGAATATTCCCACTTGAAATGACATGCAGACCAACCTGGAGCAACTAGAGGAACAGAAGATCCTTCTTGAAAGAAAGATCAGCAGAGAAAAAAAAAGCAGACCATTTGATTGTTACAAGAACAAGCAAGCTATTTGCCTGGGAGCCCTCAAGGCAAAAAAAAAAAGGGCAATCCTTCAGGACAAACTCCCTTCCAAGACTGAAACTCATAGGGAACACATGAGCAGGCTTGTAAGCTCTCTGGTGACTACCTTGGCCTACTTTGAGTGGAAGTAGGAGAAAGGCAGTAACAAAGACCTGGGCTGAGTTCCACCATGTTCCATAGACTCTTGTGGATCTGAGAGAGAGAAGAGGAAAGGCTGGTTGGTCCAAAGTTTTGTGAGACTTGGGAACTCCTGAACCCATGGACACTGACCTAGCCTCTGGAGGATAGAGCTGAAAGTGTAGCAACTAACTGATCTGAAGTGGGGGGAGACGCACAAGAAGGACCAGACTTGCAGATAGTACCATTTGACTTAGCTTGGATGGCTTGCTGATCAGGACTTGGCTAGAGGAAGACAAAGAAGTTCAATATAGGAAGCTTGTGTAAATTGCTACAATTAGATGAACCTGACCTTTGTTTATGGATGTGGTGGTGGTGGTGGTGGTGGTAATGTGCCGTGGAGTTGGTTCTGACTCATAGCCACCCTGTACAGGGTTTCCGAGTCTGTTAATCTTTACAGGAGCAGAAAGCCTCATCTTTCTCCTGCGGAATGGCTGGTAGTTTACAACTGCTGACCTTGAGGTTAGCAGCCTGGCTCGTAACAACTATACTACCAGAGCTCCTTATTGATGTAGTAGCTCAAAATACAACTCAAAGGGAAGGAGTTTTCACATCAAAGATCAAACCTATCCCCTCAGTACACAGGGTTGATAGGGATGGGCAACTTAGACATTGTCTACCCAAAATGTGGCAGTAGGGTGGCTATAAAGTTACGTGGCTGGCTTACAAGGTTTCAAGATTGTGCTTAGCTTCAGAGTGTGTGTGTGTGGGGGGGGTAGACTCCCCATCTGACTGTTGTTTTTGTTGTTGTTAGGTGCCATTGAGTCGGCACTGACTCATAGTAACCATATGCACAGCAGAACAAAACAATGTCCCATCCTGGGCCAACCTCACTACTGTTGCCACACTTGAGTCCATCAATGCTGCCACTTGGCCAATCCATCTTGTTGTGGTCTTCCTCTTTTTCTCTG
>NW_006408519.1:24641037-24651380 GCF_000296735.1 Chrysochloris asiatica
CTATGGATTGGAACCGACTTGAAGACAATTAACAACAACAACAGAATTTTTGCATCTACGTTAAACAGTAAACTTGGTCTGTTACTGCCTTTTCTTCTTATGTCAGAGTGAGCTGTCTGTCACATACACTTGGCTTTAAAACTGTGATGTTTTCTGTGGTGGACTACATAATAGCTCCCCCAAGATGTCCACGTCCTAACCCTCAGAACCATCAGCCAAACGACAGCAGAAACGCCCCACAAAGAAAGCCCAAAAAGCAGCAAGGGACAGGAAAGAAAGCCAAATGGAGACCCTAGGGAGGAAGTCGGAAGAATGCTGTCACATTGAGGGGACTGTGACTAATGTCAGGAAACAAAATGTGTATAAATTATTGAATGGAAAACTAATTTACAGATACTTTGATCCAAACCATAATACTATGTTAAATAAACAAATATAAGAACCTATCACTGATACAGTGGAGTCCTGATGTGGTGCTGTGGGTTAATGCACTGGACTGCAAAGTCAATTTGAACTGGAAGGTTGGAGGTTCAAAATCGCCAGCCGCTCCTCGGAAACCCTATACAGGGTTGGTATGTGTAGGAACTGACTTGATGGCACTTAACAATAACAACAACATTATTGATACAAGAGCTCTGGTGACCCAGTGACTATGCACTCGGCTACTCACTAAAAGGTTGCTAATTCTAACCTATCCACTGCTCTGCAGAATAAAAACGCAGCCATCTGCTTCCATCCATGAAGGTTAGCATGTTGGAAACACTATGGGGCAGTTCTGCTCTGTCCTATGATATCACTTTGACTCGGTGACAGCAGCTAATTATTGACTGAAATATTTAAGAATATCTGGCATTGTGAAACTTGTATTGTTTCTTTTAGCTAGGATATAATTGACCTGCTATGAAAGTTTGTCATAGTCTAGCTGGCACTAGATACTTCCTTTCCACCAGCAACAAACACCACACCTGTCCCTTCAACAAGCCACACCTAATTATTTTGTGCAAGGGCATTAATCTATTCCTACTCTTAAACAATGTGAAGAGAAACATTTCTGTATTGCTCCTCTTCCCAGTTTAGGCTAAAAGTTTACCTGTGTTCAGATGTTGTTTTTGTTCGTTACGATAAAGTCAGTTCTGACTCATAGTAACCCTATGTGTTCAGAGTACAACGTCTTATGATGATTTTCAGAAGCAGATCACCACGCCTTACTTCCAAAGTGCCTCTGGGTGGGTTTGAACCACCAGTCTTTTGGTTAGTAGTTTAGTGTATAGTCATTTGTGCCACCCAGGCTTTCTTTGTGTTTATTGTTGTTTAGTGTAATCAAATCTTTTCTGACTCATAGCAACCCTGTATACTGTTTCCGAGGAGTAGCTGATGGGTTACAACTGTCAGTCTTGTGATTTGTAGTCCAGTGCTGATTCTACCGTGTTTATGTTGTTGTTGTTGTTGTTGTTAGGTGTCATCAAGTCAGTACTGACTCATAGCGACCCTATGTACAACAGAACAGAACACTGTCCAATCCTGGGCCAACCTCACAATTGTTGCCATACTTGAGCCCATTGATGCTGCCATTTGGCCAATCCATCTCGCTAGGGGTCTTCCTCTTTTTCGCTGACCCTCCACCTTACCAAACATGATATCCTTCTCCAGCGACTGGTCCCTCCTGACAATATGTTCAAAGTATGAGAGACAAAGTTTGGCCATCTTGGCCTCTAAGGAGCACTCTGGCTACTTCTTCCAACACAGATCTGTTGGATTTTTGGCAGTCCATGGCACTTTGAATATTCTCCTCCAAAACCATAACTCAAAAGCATCAATTCTTCTACGGCGTTCCTTATTCACTGCCCAGCTTTTGCAAGTTATTGAAAATACCATGGCTTGGGTCAGGCACACCTTAGTCCTCAAGCTGACATCTTTGTTCTTCAACACTTTAAAAAGGTATTGTGCAGCAAATTTGCCCAGTGCAATATGTCATTTGATTTCTTGACTGCTGCTTCCATGAGTGTTGCTTGATCCAAGAAGGATGAAGTCCTTGACAACTTTAATCTTTTCTCCACTGATAAGAATGTTGTTTATTGGTCCAATGGTGAGGATTTTTGTTTTCTTTACATTGAGATGTGTTTATGGGAGTTATTAAAATTTCCTTTATTGAATCAACCTCATGGCTTTAAAATAATTTGTAGGGTCAAAGAGGGGCCTTTCTGAACTTTGGTCTCAAGCGACAATATAAACAGTGAGGTACCCAGTCTTGATACAACGTTAATATATATATATAAAATATAAACAGGTACACCTCACTGCTTATATTGTCGCTTGAGACCAAAGTTCAGAAAGTCCCCTCTTTCAACCTACAAATTATTTTAAAGCCATGGAGCTCTGGTAGTGTAGTGGTAATGAATATTGGGCTGAGAACCACAAGGTCAGCAGTTTGAAACTACCAGCTGTTCTGCGGGAGAAAGATGAGGTTTTCTGCTCCTGTAAAGATTTACAGCCTCGGAAACCCTGTGCAGGGTCGCTATGAGTCATAACCAACTCCACTGTACTTAACAAAACAAGAGCAACATATATATATTCTGCATTTCTACTTCCTTGTATCAAGAAAGCTGTCCTGGTTGCACACTGTTTAGAATGCTCACTGCTAACTACAAGGTAGGTGATTTGAACCCAACAGCTGCTCTACAGGAGAAAGATGAATCAGTCTGCTTCTGTAAAGATTGTTGTTGTTGTTAAATCAGTTCTGACTCATAGCAACTCTATATAGGGTTTCCAAGGAGTGTCTGGGGGTTTGAACCAACAACCTTGTGATTCTCACTCCAGTGCATATCCTATAGCACCACACTAGGATTACAATCATGGAAACCCCATGGGGCAGTTCTACTCTGTCCTATAGGGTTGCTAAGAGTCAGAATCAACTTAAGGCAATGGGGTTGGGTTTGATTTGTATTAATAGGTAATGCTTTACCAAGAATGTAGACGAACTGGTTTCATGAGTTTTATACACATACATATATTTAAGTGTAATGAAAAGGAACAAAAAGCAAATGTTTTCCTTAATTTTTTGTTTCATTAAGATATACATGTCAAATACTTCAGTTCAACATTCCAAAACACACTAAAGAAGAAC
The DNA here is from genome assembly GCF_000296735.1 of Chrysochloris asiatica. Taxonomy (NCBI): domain Eukaryota; kingdom Metazoa; phylum Chordata; class Mammalia; order Afrosoricida; family Chrysochloridae; genus Chrysochloris; species Chrysochloris asiatica. The sequence goes on from NW_006408519.1 coordinate 24,644,162, forward strand.
TATTTTATTTAAAAGAACAAAGGATAAGAGGGGGCCATAAAGTTTGGCTTTCTTATCTATAGCACCACACAACAAACTCAGACTCTGATTAAGGAAATAACTTTTATTAGCAAGCTACAGCATTATGGTTCATGTAACTTTCTGAGACAGACCGTCTGGGAACTAAAACTATCTCAGATTTTTCTTCCCAAGATAATGTTATAAAATTCATACTATAGTAGTTTCCCATGCTTCTGTAAGTCTGAGAGTAGTCAGGGGTTTGGAGAAAGGAAAGGCAGCTCTCATTTCGTGGGTTTTGCTTTCTCCCTGCTATTTTTTTTTCCCTTTGCTAAATAATCATCCTGTTAGCCAGATGTGTGTGCCTGTCCTGTGCATTGTCCTGAAATGCCACGCATACAGAGAGAACACAGAGGCTCAGCTGGAAAATGTGGATGGGAAGGAACTCGAAACCAGCAAATTGTAATTTTTCATGATCTTTTGGGACTTAATTATCTTACAGTTATCTCAGATTTGTTGTTGTTGTTGTTAGTTGCCATCAAGTTGATTTCAACTCATGGCTAACCCATGTGTGTGTACAGAGCGGTGTGTTCTGTTGAGTTTTCAAGACTGTGTCATCTCTTGTAAGCTAATTGCCTGGACTTTCTACTGAGGCTCCTGGTGGTGGTGGTGTGTGGTAGAGTCATTTCTGACTCATAGCCACTCCGCATAGGGTTTCCGAGGCTGTAAATCTTTATGGGAGCAAAAAGCCTCATCTTTCTTCTACGGAACAGCTAGTAGTTTCAAACTGCTCACCTTGAGGTTAGCAGCCCATCTCGTAACCACTACCCAATCAGAGCTCCGTGGAGTCCTGGTGTGGCTCCGTAAGCTATTGTGCTGAACTGCAAGGTCAGATTGTACCCAAAAGGTGGTGGTTCAAGCTCACCAGCCACTCCTTGGAAACCCTATACAGGGTCACTGAGTAGAAACTGACTCCACGGCACTTAACAACAACAACCAGAGCTCCTTATCAAGGCTTCAGGGAGTTCAAACTGCTAACCTTTGAGCTAGTAGCCATCCAGCAAATCCTGTTTCACATTTAACATGACCTAAAAGGACCTGCTCTGGTAGCGTAGTGGTTACGAATCGGGCTGCGAACCTTAAGGTCAGCGGTTCGAAACTACCAGCCGCTCTGCGGGACAAAGATGAGGCTTTCTACTCCCGTAAGGATTTACACCCTCGGAAACCCTGTACAGGGTCGCTATGAGTCGGAACTGACTGGACGGCACTCAACAACAAAAGGACCTGCTGATTTGATTTTTCCCTCAAGCCTGTCCCTCTTCCTATCCTGTTCTTCCTCATTCCCATAAATGGCATGACCCCACCCATGGAGTTTGCTGGAAGCCTGGGATGCTGTTATGATTCCCACTTTCAGCTTTTCCTTTCCATTCCCTTGTACTTGTTGGTCATCAACTGCTCTTCATTTTACCACAAATACATTTGGAATCCGTGTCCTTCTCTCTATTTCCCCTCACACCCTCATAGACCACCGTGATTTCTTTCTGAGATCACTGAAACAGCCACATGACCATAGGCCTTCCACGTTTGTCCTCTCTAAACCTCCCCTATGCTAAAGGCATGCCCAAAACATACACGGGGGTAACTTTGCATCGCTGCTTCAAAGCCCTGCTATGGTCTCCTGCTGCACTGGAAATAAAATTCGAATTCCCAACCCTGCTAACCAAGACTCATGTTCTGCCGCTGCGCTGACACACTGTGACTCTATCCCTATGGACTCCACAAGCCAGAGCTCTTTCCAGACTTAGTGCCACGCCCACACTCCCTCTTCTACCACTCTTCTCTCCATTTGTTTAATGTTCCTCATCATAAATGTCTTCCCTGACCACTGTTCCCAGAATGGAATTGTGATTTCCTTCCTGGAATTTATTACAATAACCATTAGCTTATTTGTCTCTGTACTGGTTTTTCCTGAAAGACTATTGTAAGCTCTTAGACTAGGTGTCTTGTCCACATTTCTACGTTAAGCACCTAGAGTGGTATCTATTAAAAAATGAAGGTTACATTATGCCTGCTACAGTGTTGTGGTGTCTTGAATTTGCTGCATATGGCTTTTCTATCCAATGTCTTAATTCCCACCAAGTGATTGGGTGGGACCATGCAGATAAGGTATATAAGACTATAAAGCTGGGATTGGGTAGTTTTACTGTCTAGCTAGGTTTAAAAGAAGCCATCTCAGAAGCAGAGACAGAAGATCCCAGGACCAGCAAGAAGGGAGAACATGAGTGACACATGAGATCACTACCTAGAGAAACAGCAACTGCAGAGGTCGTAGCATGGAAAGACAGAGCAGCTTCTGGCTCTAGGCCTATGGACTGAGTAAAGCTGAGTGCCTATGGGCTGGAGGCTGGCTTGAAGAATGTGCTCTTTGGACAGTCACAGACTGGAGAAAAGAATTTTCTAACACATGCTTGAGCATGCCAGAGGCAAAGGGGCCACATCGCTGAGAGGCCAGAAAAGAGTGAGGCATGCCTGCGATACAGCAGACAAGAGGCATTCGTGACAGGCAAACTGCTGTGTCCCAGTTGGTTTTGACTGAATTGTATACTCTTTTCACTTTCCTAATAAACCCCATAATCAATTGTGAGTATTGTTGAGTTCTCTGTGGCCATTGCAATGGATTATCAAACCCAGATGTGAAGCAGAGAGTGCTGTGGGAGGCGTGGTTGGTGTCAGAATGCGGGAAAGAAGGGTGTGGGGTGGAAGCTGGTCTGAGCTCCGCTTCACAGGAATCAGCTTTGGGCTTGTTTGGAGTTTGATTCTCTTTCCCCATTGTGAAGTCAGGGAAAGTCAAACATGGTCACAACATGGTTTTTGCAAGTGTAGAAAATTGAAAATTTTGATAATGAAGGTTAAAAAGTTTATATTTTATGTCATTTAATCTTTAGTTAGAGGCACTATTAATAGCACCAATTTACAGATAAGAAAACTGAAGCTTAACAAAATTAGTAACTTATCTGTGGTAACACAACTTTCTAGGACTGAACCATATCCAGAGCCCAGGTTCTTACTTGCCCTAAGACCCCTCATGGAACCACACACTCTGGAGAACTGGGATGGATGATAATCAGCCTAGAAGTCTCCTTTTCTGTCTGACTGTCATTGTTGTTATTAGGTGCCATGGGATGTATTCCTTCTGATAACGATCTCATGCATGACAGGATGAAACACTGCCTGGTCCTCAGCCATCCTCACAATCATTGTTAGCTTTCACTGCCGAGGTATCTCATTGGTGGGCTTCCTCTTTTTCTAGGACCTTCTACTTTATCAAGCATTATGTTATTTACAGGGACGGGTCCCTACTGAGAGCATGTTCAAAGTACATGAGACAAAGTCTCACCATCCTGGCTTTTAAGGAGCATTCTGGCTGTACTTCTTCCAAGACAGATTTGTTTGTTCTTCTGGCAATCTATGGTACTTCCAATATTCTTTGCCAACACCACAATTCAATGGTATCAATTCTCCAGTTTTCCTTTCCTATTGTCCAACTTTCACACGCATTTGAGGCACTTGAAAACATCATGACTTGGGGTTCAGGTGAACCTTAGATCTCAAACTGACATCTTTACTTTTTAATACTTTAAAGAGCGCTTTTGCAGCAGATTGTATAATGCAATATATTGTTTGATTTCTTGAAGGCTGCTTCCAGGAGTATTGATGATGGATCCAAGTAAAATGAAATCCTTGACAAATTTAATCTTTTCTGTTTATCGTGATGTTCTTTATTAGTCCTGTGCCAACCTCACAATCATTGTGCTGCCACTGTGCCAATCCATCTCATGAGGGTCTTCTTTTTCTCGCTGAGCCTCCACTTTACCAAGCATGATGGTCTTCTCAAGGACATTATCCTTCCTTATAATATGTCAGAAGTTTGAGAAACGAAGTCTGGCCATCCTGGCTTCCAAGGCATATGCTGGCTGTACTTCTTCAAACACAGATTTGTTTGTTCTCCTAGTAGTCCACAGTAGTTTTAATATTCTCCTCCAACACCATAGCTCAAGTGCAGCAGTTCTTCTATGATCTTCCTTATTCACTATCCAACTTTCACATACATTTAATATATAGCAATGGTAGATAAATAGCTGAGATATTACAGTGAAGTAGCATACATTTTCTTGTTTAGGTCTTGTGACTCAACAAAATTTGAACAATAAGTTTATTCTGAGCAGTTACTCTATATGCAGATGAGGGGGGCTTCCAAATTTCATGAAAAAAATTTCATTGTTTTTCAGTTCCATTTTTCCATGAACTCCTTGTACAGGGAGACCATTGTGATTCCAGAAAAAGCAAATGGCTCAAAGAAGCTAGGTATAATGAGACTTTAAAGAGAACATGAAGGAGAAATATAGACGATCAACTATTGACTAATCTTACCTGATTGATTGAACCCTGCCCACTTCCTATTAAAGAGATCAGTGGATATCATGTCACAAGATTGTCTCTGAGCCTGTATCCAGCCATAACGTTTGAAATTCAAATGCACTTAGCTTGGTTTCAAAAAGAAAAGAGAGGATTTGCAACTTTGAATGAGAGAAAAGCTGCTTAGTGGATTAGTTTTGGTCAGGAATTTTTTTGGAACTTTTTATTATGGTTTGAGTGAAAGTTTACAGAGCAAATTAGCTTTCCATTTATGTACATTTTGTTTAACAACTTTGGTTGTAATTCCCACAATGTACAGCACTCTTCCCACTTCCTCCCTCAGTTCCCCATTTCTATTTGTCCTGCCTCTTCCTACCTCTGAGCTTAGTTTGGGGCAAATGATGTCCTAGGGTTTCACATGGTTAATTATGCTAAGGAATACATTCCACATAAGTGTTATTGTTTGCTTTATAGTCCTGACTGCTGTTTGGTTGGAAGTTGGTCCCATGGGAGGGTTCAGTTCCACACTTCACAGGTCTCTGAGAGGATCTGAGAGCATCTCAGGGGTTCCATCAATGCTGAAAAGTCAGTCCCAGTCTTTATCAAACCTGTAAGCCTGGCCTTTATTGTTTTGAATTGTTGCTATATTTTTTCTTTCTCCTACTTTTTCCAGGACCTTCTATTGTGGTCCCAGTCAGAGTTCTACCATTTAGTCCTTGTCTCAAGCTAGTAGAGGTTGGGTGCATGTGGTTCCTTTGGACTAATTGTTTCCTTGAATTGTCTTCTTTGCTCTGGACAGGAAGAGACCAATAATTGCATCTTAGATGGTCCCCCACACACTATTAAGACCCTAGTCAAGTAGAATGTAGAATGTAGAACATTGATTTTGTGAACTATTTTATGGCAATTAACGTATATATTCCTCCAAAGTAGAATGTAGAACATTGTCTTTGTGAACTATTTTATGGCAATTAACGTATATATTCCTCGAAACTGTGGCCCTCAGCCCCCAGACCCAGCAACTTATTCCCTCAAGATATTTTATCATGTTTAAGTTTACAAAACTTTACCCCTTATATGCTCTATAATATCCTAGGATATCAATGGAGAAAAGATTGAAGTTGTCAAGGACTTCATTCTTCTTGGATCAACTATCAACACTCGCGGAAGTAGCAGTCAAGAGATCAGACGACGTATTGCACTGGGCAAATCTGCTGCACAGGAACTTTTTAAAGTATTGAAGAGCAGAGATGTCAGCTTGAGGACTAGGGTGCGCCTGACCCAGGCCATTGTGTTTTCAATAGCATCAGATGGATGTGAAAGCTGGACAGTGAATAAGGAGGATCGTAGAAGAATTGATGCCTTTGAGTTGTGATGTTGGAGGAGAATACTGAGGGTGCCATGGACTGCCAAAAGAACCAATAGATCTGTTTTGGAAGAAGTGCAGCCAGAGTGCTCCTTGGAGGCCAGGATGGCTAAACTTCGTCTCTCCTACTTTGGACATATTGTCCGGAGGAAACAATCATTGGAGAAGGATGTCATGCTGGGTAGGGTGGAGGGTCAGAGAAAAAGAGGAAGACCCCCAACGAGATTCGGCCAGGTGGCATCATTGATGGACTCGGGGGTGGCAGCGGTGGTGAGGTTGGCCCAGGATCGAGCATTGTTTCGTTCTGCTGTGCATGGGGTCGCTATGAGTCGGTTCCAACTAGATGGCACCTGACAACAACAACAACAACATTTGTTTGTTTGTTTGTTGTTGTTAAGTGCCTTTGAGTTGGTTCCAACTCATAGTGACCCTGATAGGGTTTCCAAGGCTGTAAATCTGTGCAAGAGCAGAAAGCCTTATCTTCCTCCCATAGAGTGGTTTGTGGGCCTGAACCACCAACTATGTGGTTCGCAGTTCAGTGTGACTATATCTGTAACACACACAAAATACATATGTAGAAATATCCTCTTGGGTATATACCCATTTGCCTTCCCACATCTGTTCAGCTTGCATTTCCATGTATGTATTTACTTGCTTGTTATTATTATTGGTTATTACTACTATTGGTGGATTGTGTATGTAATAGTATTTATCTTTGTTGATTTTTACTCCAAGTATCTTCCTTCATCTAAGTCATGTGGTGCTGACCTCTCACCTAATGTCTACCACCTTTCCCTTTCACCAAGTTAACACGTGTCTGTTCTACTTTACTGATTTACCTGTCTGTGTGTAAACCTTTTCTTGACTTTTTATTATGGTAGTCTCATGCAACATTTGTCCTTTTGTGAAAATCCTTACAACTGAACGAATAAGTAACATCATGATAAATGGAGAAAAGATTGAAGTTGTCAAAGACTTCATTTTGCTTGGATCCACAATCAACACTCATAGAAGCAACAGTTAAGAAATCAAATGATCTACTGCATTAGGCAAATCTTCTGCAAAAGACATTTTTAAAGTGTTAAACAGCAAAATTATTGCTTTGAGGATTATTGTATTCCTGACCCCCCACCCCCACCTCATGCCATGATATTTTCAATCACCTCATATACATGTAAGAGTTGGATAATGAATAAGGAAGACTAGAACCCATGCATTTGAATTATGGTGTTGGAGAAGAACATCGAAATTACCACACACTGCCAGAAGAACAAACAAATCTCTCTGGGAAGAAGTAAAGACCAGATGTGCCTTAGAATGAGGATGGTGAGCTTTCGTCTCTCGTTCTTTGGACACACAATCAGGAGGGCTCAGTCCCTGAGGAAGGATGTCATGATTGGTAAAGTGGAGGATCAGCAAAAAGAGGAAGACACCCCCCCC
>NW_006408519.1:24651480-24654135 GCF_000296735.1 Chrysochloris asiatica
ACAAATCTCTCTGGGAAGAAGTAAAGACCAGATGTGCCTTAGAATGAGGATGGTGAGCTTTCGTCTCTCGTTCTTTGGACACACAATCAGGAGGGATCAGTCGCTGGAGAAGGATGTCATGATTGGTAAGGTGGAGGGTCAGAGAAAAAAAGGAAGACCCCCCCCCCCCACCCGTGGATCAAAGTGACACCGTGGCAGCAATAACATACTCACTCAAACATAATAACAGTTGTGAGGATGGTGCAGGACTGGTTAGTGTTTCTAAAAACTGTGATGAGGGAATGAATGTAGACAAGTTCTCTTAATTTCATTTATTATTGTTGTTAGGTGCCATCGAGTCAGCACTGACTCATAGCGGCTTTATGCACAGTAGAATGACACACTGCCCAATCCTGGGTCAACCTCACTACTGTTGCCACTCTTGAGCCCATTGTCACTGCCACTTTGCCAAACCATCTTTCTGGAGGTCTTCCTCTTTTTCTCTGACCCTCCACCAAACATGATATCTTTCTCCAGGGACTGGTCCCTTCTGACAATATGTCTGAAGTATGAGACACAAAGTTTGGCCATCCTGGCCTCCAAGGAGCACTTTGTCTGCACTTCTTCCAACACGGATCTGTTGGTTCTTTTGACAGCCCATGGGACTTTCAACATTATCCTCCAATACCATAACTCAAAAGCATCAATTCTTCTATGGTCTTCCTTCTTCACTGTCCAGCTTTGCATGCATATGACCTGGTTCCATGAGTGTTCATAGTTGACCCAAGAAGAATGAAGTCCTTGACAACATCAATCTTTTCTCCATTGATAAGAATGTTGTTTATTGGTCCAGTGGTGCGGATTTTTGTTTTCTTTCTATTGAGATGCAGTCCATACAAGAGGCTGTGCTCTTTGATCTTCATCAGTACATATTTTAAGTCCTTTTCACTTTCAGCAAGCAAGGTTGTATCATCTGCACACCACAGGTTGTTAATGAGTCTTCCTCCAATCGTAATGCCATGTTTTTCTTCATATAACCAAGCTTCTTGGATTATTTGCTCAGCACGCAGGTTGAATAATTATGATGAAAGAATACCACCTTGTTGTACACCTTTCTTAATTTTAAACCATTCAGTGTTTCCATGTTCTGTTCGAACAACTGCTTCTTGTTCCAGGTACAGATTCCTCAAGCACAATTAAGTGTTCCGGAATACTCATACTTCTCAATGTCGTCCATAGCTTGTCATGATCCACACAATCAAAAGCCTTTGCGTAGTCAAGAAATCACAGGTAAACATCTTTCTGATATTCTCTGCTTTCAGCCAAGATCCACCGCACATCAGCAATGATATCCTTCGTTCCATGGCCTCTTCTGAATCCGGCTTGAACCTCTGCAAGTTCTCTGTCAACATATGCTTGCAGATATTTCTATATTACCTTTAGTAAAGCTTTACTCACATGGGATATCAAAGATATTATCCAATGATTTCTGCATTCCATTGGGTCACCTCTCTTTGGAATTGATGCAAATATGGATCTCTTCCAATCAGTTGGCCAGATAGTTGTCTTCCAAATTTCTTGGCAGAGATAAGTGAGTGCCTCCTGTGCCCCCTCACTTTCTTGAAAGATTTCAATTTTTATCCCATCAATCCCTGGTGCCTTGTTCTTTGCCAATTCCTTCAATGCATTGTGGACTTCATCGTTCAGTATCATTGGCTCTTGATCATATGATACCTCTTGAAATGGTTGAACATTAACCATTTCCTTTTGGTACAGTGACTCTGTGTATTCCTTCCATCTTTCTCTTGATGCTTTCTGCATCATTCAATAATTTTCCCAGAGATTCTTTCAATAATGAATGTAGAGGCTTGAATTTTTTCTTCAGTTCACCCAGCTTGAGAAATGCTGAACATGTTCTTCCTTTATGGTTTTCTGACTCCACGTCTTTGCAAAATTTGTTGTAATATTTGGCTTTATCTTCTCGAGCTGATCTTTGAAATTTTTCTGTTCAGCTCTTGGACCTCCTCATTTCTTCTATTTGCTTTAGCATCTCTACTCGGGAGATCAAGTTTCAGTGTTTCTTCTGATATCACTTTGACCGTTTCCTTCTTTTTTGTCTTCTTAATGATTTTTTACTTTCTTCCTGGATTATGTTCTTGATGTCATCCCACAATTCTTCTGGTCTTCGGTCTTTAGTGTATAATGTATCAAATCTGTTCTTCAGATGATCTCTAAATTCAGGAGGGATAGATTCAAGGCCATATTTGTCTCTCATGGACTTGTTTTCATTTTCTTCAGCTTCAGTTTGAAGTTGCATATGAGTAATTGATAGTCTGTTCCACAGTCTGCCCCTGGCCTTGTTTTGACTGATGATATGGAGCTTTTCCATCATCTCTTTCTGCAGATGTAGTAAATTTGATTTCTTTGTATTCCATCTGATGAGGTCCATGTGTATAGTCGTCTTTTATGCTATCTAAAGAAGGTATTTGAAATGAACAAATCATTGATTTTGCAGAATTCTATCACACGTTCTCCAGCATCATTTCTATCCACAAGGCCATATTTTCCAACTACTGGTCCTTCTTCTTTGCTCCCAACCTTTGCATTCCAATCACCAGTAATGAGCAATACATCTTGATTGCATGTTTGATCGATTTCAGATTGAAGAAGTTGGTA
>NW_006408519.1:24655525-24670355 GCF_000296735.1 Chrysochloris asiatica
TCCGCGGGAGAAAGATGAGGCTTTCTACTCCCGTAAAGATTTACACCCTCGGAAACCCTGTACAGGGTCGCTATGGGTCGGAACCGACTCCACGGCACTTAACAACAACAAAGTGAATATCTCCTCATAGAATTCAGACTTTGCATCAAATTTATGGGAATGCTACCCCATTAAAACACACACACAGTTTTTAACCTTTTTAAACTTGGCTTAAGGATTTTAAGGAAGGTTGGGAAGATCTCCAGGATGAATGTGAGGCCAAGAGGTCATCTCAGCAGGTTATGAATGGTGACTGTGTTTTGGGATTCCAAAGGGATAATCTTGATTGATTGTCTATTTGGACACAGGATAATCATGGGAGCTTCTTAGAAAGAAATTTTAAGGAAATTGAAACTGAATTGGGAAAAAAGGGCTAGGTAAATTGTGCCAAATAATTGTTTTCCAGCACAACAATGTTTATTATTTGAGGGTAGCAAGGCAGTCTTTGAGAATATTAATGGGAAACAACACATCCATCTTCTTCTAGTTCTGATCTTGCCCCTTCAGATTTCTTTTTGTTCTGAAAATTCAAAGAAAAATTTAAAAACACAGTTTCAGTCCCTTTAGAATGTCAAATCTGCTGTTCCAAGAACACAGAATTCTTCAGAGAAGGGCAGCAATATGGGAACACAGCTTTCAAAAGTATATATATCTAGATGGAGAATACATTCAGTTATAACAGTTGTACCTGTTGGTAGTTTTGTTTAATCAAGGTCTTCTGATTTTGACTTACTCTTGTATAATGATATTTGCATAGGGACAAACTTTGAGGAAACAAGTTATCCTAAGGAGAAGAATTAAGAATTAAGGGAAAGAATGAGAGGTCCAAGGCTATAGACAATGAAGGAAAAGGCAAGGGAATCATTGACAGTAGGTGGAGTGCCCTTCTTTCTTCAAAACCCAATACTGAAACCTGTACTAGCAATTCAGTAGGAAAAGGTATGACAAAAAGAACAGTCACATAATGTATTGAGAGGCAAGACAGTAAGTACCTTTTGTTCCTTGTTGTTAGGCGATGTCAAGCAGGTTCTAACTCTTAATAATCCTATGCACAGCAGAGTGAAACATTGCCCAACCCTGCATCATCTTCACAATTATTGGTGCACTTGGATGCATCACTGCAGCCTCTGTCAGTCCATTTGGTTGTTGCTGTTGTTAGGTGTCATCGAGTCAACACCGACTCATAGCGACCCCATGCACAGCAGAATGAAACAATGTCCAATCCTGGGCCAACCTCACTACTGTTGCCACACTTGAGTCCATCAACGCTGCCACCTGATCAATCCATCTCTTTGGGGGTCTTCCTCTTTTTCTCTGACCCTCCATCTTACCAAGTATGATATCCTTCTCTAGTGACTGTTCCCTCCTGACAATATGTCCAAAGTATGAGAGACGAAGTTTGGCCATCTTGGCCTCTATGGAGCAGTCTGCCTGCACTTCTTCCTAAACAGATCTGTTGGTTCTTTTAGCAGCTCATGACACTTTTAGTATTCTCCTCCAACACCATAATTCAAAGGCATCAATTCTTCTACGATCTTCCTTATTCACTGTCCAGCTTTCACATCCATATGAGGTTATTAAAAATACCATGGCTTGGGTCAGGCACACCTTAGTCCTCAATCTATTTGGTAGCTTCATGTAAAGACTGACTTCTCAGTATGAAATACAGAATACATTCAGCCCACTGAAGACTATAGAAAACTCAATGATTTCACTTTCACACTTAAGATTCGAGTCTCTGAGCACCACCAGTAACTTTGGTACCCAGGGAGGAGCCATTGGGGACATTCACAACCAATGGCTCTAACAATTGAAGAAGGTAAGACCAGAGACAGAAGATGATGCAAATGTTCTTAGAGAAATCAGAAGTAGCACCCTTGGTTTGAAACCAACACTCTGTTCCTTGGTGAATGTCACCAGTGGCCAAGATAACTGAAAGGCCATAGCAAATACCATTGGAGACTTCCACGATTAATTGGAGGCAATCAAGTTCCTGGAAAAGGAGTTTGGAAACAGTACCATCTTACAGATTGGTGTGGCCAGGAAAATCTGAACCACAGAAAATGAACAGATTTCTTTTTTTAAATTTTCTGCTCTCAATAATACTTAAAGACTTAATATTTAATGGGGAGGGCAAAACAAGTAATGTAAAAAGAATTTCAAAATTAATGTTAATATTTCATAGTACATCAAAGTATAGTTTAAAGGTAAAAATTAAGAGAGAATAAATAATATAAAAATTTATAAGTGAGTGTGCACCTGTGTGTGTTTTCTGTTAGAAAACAAATGAAGTACTCTGTCTTGGCCCAGTATCAACTTTCTTTAGTTTTATTCCTATTCCTCTTTGATGCCATGTTCTGCCATGCTCCAATACACTCCTTTGCTCTTCTCATTCCTTCTATGTAGCAAACATCCAGCTCTGGAAGTATCTAGATAGTCTTCTTGGTGACTGCATCCCAGCTGATGCGTACTACCTGGGAAAGCTACAGGTAACAGAGTCAGACAGCCCTTAAGGTTTTCTAGGATCTAAAATTTAGGAGAGCAGATCACCAGGTCTTTCTCCCGTGGAGTAATGAGTTACAAGCCTCTTAATAACTGGATTCCTGGTGTGGCACTGTAGGATATATATTCAACTATAAGGTTGGTTTGAACCACTAGGTAGGCAGTTCAAACGCAACAGCAACTCCTCTGAAAACCTATACAAGGTCGCTATTGACTCGATGGCATTAACAACAACAACAACAAACAACCATTGCATGTTGGAACTCCTTGGAGCTTTAATCGGTTCTTTTTCTTATCTCTGTCTACTCTCTAAATAAGCACTAACATTCTCATAACTTCTGATGGCTCTGGTTGTGCTGTCAAGTAGGTTCCACCCCATAATGACCCTGTATTGCGTTTCCAAGGAGCAGCTGGTGAGCTTGGACCACCAACCTTGCAGTTCAATCCAACATGGTGGTCCAGCACATTAACCCACAGCTTCACACCATAAATCTCAGGGTTACAAACACCTGAAAACTTGTGCTTGACCTTTAATATTATGTAAATTTGCCCTAACTTTGAAAATATTGAACCAACCCAAAATTGCAACAAATTCTGCATCAAAATCACCTTTATTTACTACCCGTGTAACTTTACAATCATTTTTTTCTTTAATGCAAGAAAAGGCTAAGAACCATATGCACCACCTCTAACTTATCACAAATCCAACCTGAAGACTCATTTAGGAATGGATCCCGTTTATATTCCTGGAACTGCCCATACATATCTCCTATTGGTGGTGATGGTGTGCCTGAGACAGTTACGGCTTACTCTGTAGGGTTTCCGAGGCTGTAAACTTTACAGAAACAGAAAGCCTCATCTTTCTCCCAAAGAGCCATTCAAACTGTTGACCTTGAGGTTAGCAGCCCAACACATAACTAACTTCACTACCAGGGATCCTTACATTTCTCCTATATATTGTATTTATCTTTGAGTTCCTGAATTGTACACCCAACTGCCTACTCAAGCATTCTATTTGGATTTCTTTCAAGCACCCAAAACCGTACTTGTACAAAGCAGAATACTTGTTCCCCCTAGTTCACATGGACAAAACTGTAGTATTCATTCCTGATCTCCCTTCCTTTTGTATCTCACATAACTTCTCAACTAGGTCACCCAAACCTACCTCTAAAACGTCTCTTGAATCCCTCCCATTCCACCCCATTCTGAATGATACTATCTTAATCCGTATCTGAATCTTCTGTCTGAAATTAAAGTTAACAGCTTCCAAATTGGTCTCCTGCATCTAATATTACTTATCTCATGTCACCATGGACATATCGAATCCATTTTCCTCTTAATACCTAGTTGTTATTGTTGTTGCTGTTGTTGTTAAGTGCCATCAAGTTGATCTTGACCCATAGCAACCCTGTACAGGGTTTCCAAGAAGCTGCTGGTGAGTTTGAACCACCGACCTTACAGTTCAAACAGCTTTGCAGTCTGGTGCATTAACCCATAGCGCCAAACCAGAACTCCTAATACCTAGTAGTAACTCTTTAAAACTTGAACTTCCTCTGCTAAGGCTCTGTAAAAAATCCCTATTGTTTTTTAGAGAAAGTTCAAAATCTGTAGTAGCTCTTTTAAGGCCTTGCATGAAGTAGCCCAGGATTACTTCTTGCTGCTGTCCTATGACAATCTTCACAGTCTTTAAAGTTGTTTGAGATCATTGAGCATACAATGCTTTTATTGTTTGAATTTTACTGATTACTGCTTCTACAAGGCTCTTTTTCTATTTGGTGCCAGTACACTCTTCATATCTGTCTTAAGATTCTCCAGAAAACCAGAATCAATATGATAAATACGTAGGTAGATAAAAATATGTATTCCAAGGAGTTGGCTCACATAAATGTGGGAACTGACAAGTCCAAAATCCATAGGTTAGTTGGCACTAGTCTTGTGTGAGAAATTGGTAGGTCAGGCAATGAGCTGGAAATTCTCCAGTAATGTCTATTTATAATCTTAAGAATGAAACCTCTCTAGGGAAACTTTAATATTTGTCCTTAAGGCCTTTATCTGATTGCATGAGGCCCACAGAATTATGGAAGGCAATCTACTTTACTTATGGCCAACTGATTTACACATTGTTGTTGTTAAGTGCCGTCGAGTCGATTCCAACCGATAGCGACCCTGTATAGGGTTTCCAAGGAGCAGCTAGTGAGCTTGAACCGCTGACCTTGCAGTTCAAATGGTTTTGCAGTCACATGCAAATACCTGCACAGTAACATCTAGACCAAACAACTGGGCACCATATCCTATAGCCCAACTGACACAGAAATTTGTTGTTGTTGTTAAGTACCATTGAGTGAGTTCCAACTAATAGCAACCCTGCATAGGGTTTCCGAGGAGCAGCTGGTTAGTTTGAACCACGGATCTTGTGGTTCAAACCGACCTTAAGGTCCAGCGCTTACCCTACAGCGCCACACCAGGCCTCTATTAGCCATCACAATGTGGTAAATTAGTGAGCTCCCACTTGGCCAAGTTTCCCTCTCCATCACTGCTCCTTCACACCAGCCCTCAACCCGTTGAAATCAAGTCTATTCCAACTCATGGAGACCCCATGTGTATCAGAGTAGAACTGTGCTTTTAAGGGATTTTAATGGTTGATTTGAGGGGACAGTATTCAGCTAGACATTTCTTCCAGGGTGATTCTGGGTAGACTTAAACCTCCAACCTTTTGTTTAGCATCTTAACCAAAGAGTGTATTAACTACCTGTACCACCCAGGGACTCCAGATCAAACTTTAAATATTCCCATATCATAGCCCTCCATCGAATCCTGGCACTTACTCAGGTTTCAGAAGCCCTGGTGTGGTGCTGTTGGTTGATGTGCTGGACTGCAATGTTGGTTTGAACCACAAGGTTGGTGATTCAAGCTCACCATAAGCTCCTTGGAAACCCTATAATGGGTCGCTATGGATTGGAACCAACTTGATGGCACTTAATAACAACAGAAGCTATCAGGTTTCAAGAAATAATTGTTCCCTGTCTTTTTCATTCACTCAGGTTCCATAATTTAACCTGAAATCTATAAAAAGCTAATGTGAATTAGGGACAATAAAAAGAGGATGATCACTCACCATAGCATTTCTCTAACAGTTCTACTTAAAGAAGACATCTTAAAAACAATGGAAAAATCCCTACCACTCAGCTGTCAAAAAGGACCTGGTAATTTGCTACATGGCCAATTGCTATCAAAATTCACAGTTTCTCCTTCTATTGAGATGTGGTAGCTAGGCAACTTCAATAACATTTGGAATCCAACCCACACATATCTCATTCCAAGACAAAAAGTGCCAAAACTGGTTAGTTTCCCTTGAGAAAAAGCAATGAGTATGGGCCAAATGCCTGTGAAATGATTTTTATAACTACCTACATGTCACATATGCACAGGTATAATGTTTTCTTGGCTTACCTATGTGACACAGCCAGTGTATGATACAATATGTGAAAAGCTTGGTTTTCTATTATAGAATAAAGTCCATATGTAAATAATTATCCTGCTAACATGGCACTTAGTTGAATAACTGACTGCATATTGCAACACTGTAAATTAAGCAAAACAAGCAGTCATTTCAAGAGGATTTTTCCAAACATGGAATTCTTGCTGCAACGTTGGTCCTTTAGATAATACATTTAGATGAAATAATAAATCAAATGCCTTGTGCATACATACTTCGACTGAAAAAAAAAAAAAAAAAAAAAGTTCTCAGGAGATAACCTTACCACACAAAGATTGTAAATTCTACTACAATAGAATTATTTCAGATAAACCTTAAGTTTTTCAAAGATTCAAATCTGCTGAGAATTGTACATACTCACCATGGGACTCTGAATATTGTTAGCAACATTAATATGATTGTTTTATCAGCAATCTTAAAGACTAATAATGGCTACATCATGCTTTGGAGTCTCAAAATTTCCAAATGTGAAGTGACTGAGAGCTTCCTTTAATTTCATTAGCATACCCTGGTATGTCACTGTAGGATCAGCACTGGACTGAGAACCACAAGGTAGCAGTTCACACCCAACAACTGCTCCTTGGAAACCCTATACAGGGTCACTACGAGTTGGAATGAACCCAACGGCACTTAAAAACAACATTAATTTCTTTAACTTATAAATATGTATGGGTCCTGGGGTGACACTGTAGGCTAAGACGGACTGCTAACCATAATGTCGGTGCTCCTTGTAAACCCTACACAGGGTCACACTGAGTTGGAACTTACTTAAGGGCACTTAAACAGCAACAAAATAAATGTGTATATAAAGTTATAAAGATAAAGTTTTAAGTCTAACGATATTCATTCTTGATAAAAAAATTTATTTTGTTTTTATGTTAACAAAAAACAAAACTACCTAGTTGGAGAAGAGAAGCAAGATGGTGGAACTGGTTGAATAAAGGAGATTCTTTCTTTCCTAGTTTTAAAAATTTTAATATTCAAGTTAATTAATCAACTATTTTCAACATCTCAATTTTTTCTTGCATGAAATAATAAACACATTCTAACTTTCTTTAATGTTTTTTATTAACCCAAGAAAAATGTTTTATTTATGACAAGGTTGTATATTTTGTGTACTTTCCCAAATCTGTCCATTAATTACAAATGAAATTAAAACGGAGATATGTTATTATACTAAGTAGTTATCTTTAGTCTCTAATGGACTTTTAGTCTGTGATTTGCTAAAAAAGAAAGAAAATTATACTGTGATAAATGTAATGACTATAGATTTTTCAAGCTCACAACAATATATATTCATGATGATGACCTCTAAAAATATAGTAAAATATCCAAATACTTAAATACAAATTCAATTTTAAAGAACTCTTATACTTATTCCTGCAAAATAAACAAAAATTCTACCCTCCTTTAGTATGCCCATTGATTCTCTGTCAGTTTGTCATACTGTGGTGATTTGTGTGAGGCTGTGATACTGGAAACTATTTTACCAGTATTTAAAATACCATCAGGGTTACCGTGGTGGATCAGTTTCAGCAGAGCTTCCAGACTAAGACTAGAAAGAAGTGCCTGGTGATCTATTTCTAAAGAAACTGGCCAATGAAAACCTTACAGAGAGCAGCAGAACATTCTCTGATATAATGCCTGAAGATGAGCCCCTCAGGTTGGTAGAAGCTGAAAGTATGATTTGGGAAGAGCTGTGTCTTCAAAGTAGAGTCAATCTTAATGACATGAATGCAGTAAAGTTTGAGGACATTCATTTGCAGGTGGAGCACAATTCAAAATAAAAAGAAAGAGCTGAAAATATCCACTAATATTCAGAATACTCAATAGACAAACTACAAATCTATGAAAATGGGAAATTGTCAAAATATAGTGGAAAACTTGATGATCCATATCCAAGGCACTAGTACGTTGTATTGGCCATTTTGAATGAGAAAACCTTATGACCTATGAGAAGTGCCAAAACTGGTTGGTTGGGGATAACAAATTGAAGAGGTCACATTATTGTCAGAAAGAACATTTAAGATCCATCCTGAAGCACGTGACCATAACAACAACTTTAGTATACTCTTTAGCTGGCCATTGTTATTAGGTGCCACTGAGTCGGTTCTGACACATAGCAACACTGTGTACAGCAGACACACTTGGTCTGCTCAGTCCTGTGCATCCTCACAGTCTGTGTGAGTCCACTGTTGTAGCCATCGTGTCCACCCATCTCATTAAGGGGGCTTCCCTTTGTTTTGTTCTTGTTTTGTGGCCTTTCTACCAAGCATGATGTCTTCCTCAAGAAAAAAGTTCCTTCCAAAAAGGTGTCTAAAGTTTGTAAAATGAAGTCTTGCCATCCTTGCTTCTAAGAAGCATTCTGGTTGTTCTTCCAAGAAAAATGTGCTTGTTCTCTGGCAGTCCATAGTATTTTAAATATTCTTTGCCAACATCATAACTCAAAAGCATGTTTGATTAAATCAGTGTAGCATGGACAAATTTTGTTGTTAAGTGTCGTCAAGTCAGTTCTGACTCATAGTGACCCTGTATAGGAATCCAAGGAATGACTGGTAGGTTTGAAACACTGACCTTGTGGTCAGCAGTACAGTGCTTATCCTACAGCACCACACCAGGAGAAATAGAAATAGTTAATTAACTATATAGAAATTGAAGTATGTCTGTCACTTATCTGATAATGGTAGATCCAAGAAGATTTCTTCTTGTTGTTGTTAAGTGCCATCGAGCCAGTTCTGACTCATAGGGAACCCAGGCACAACAGAATGAAACACTGACTGGTCCTCACCATTCTCACAATTGCTATTATGTTTGAGCCCATTGTTGCTGCCACTGTCATGCCATCTCCTTGGAGATATTTCCTTTTATAGTAACCCTGCACTTGATCAAGCATGATGTCCTTCTCCAGAGACCGACCCCTTCTGACAACATATCCAAGATACAAAAGATGAAGACTCACCATCCTTGCTTCTAAAAAACATTCTGCTTGTACTTCTTCCCAAACAGATTTATTTGTTCTTCTGGTAGTCTGTGGTACTTTCACTGTTCTTATCCAACACCATAGTGAAAATATATCGATACTTCTACAGTGTTCCTTATTCATTGTTCAACTTTCTGTTTAACTCGTACTTCATCATGTTTTCCTATTGCTTTAGCTTCTCTACATAAAAGAGCAAACTTTAGAGTCTCTTCTGACATCCATTTTGGTATTTTCTTTCCTTTCTGTCTTTTTAATGACCTTCTACATCCTTCCTCTATGATGTTCTTGATGTCATCCCACAACTCCTCTGGTTTTAGTCATTAGTGTCTAATGCATCAATTCTGTTCTTGAGATAGTATCTAAATTCAGGCGGGATATACTCAAGGTGGTAGTTTGGCTTTCATGGACTTGTTTTAATTTTCTTCAGGCTCATTCTGAACTTCCATATTTGCAATTGATGGTCTGTTCCACAGTTGGCTCCTGGCCTTGCTTTGTCTGATGGTAATGAGATTCTCCATTGTCTCCTCCCACAGATGTAGTCAATTTGATTTCTGTGTATTCCATCTGGTAAGGTCCACTTGTAGAATCACCTTTTGTATTACTGCACAAAAGTATTGGTGTTGCTGTTGAGTGCTGTAGAGCTGGTTCCGACCCATAGAGACCCTGTATAGAGTTTCTGAGGAGCAGCTGGTGAGCTTGAACCACCAACTTTGTGGTTCAAACTGACTTTGCAGTCCAGTGCATTTACCCACAGAGCTTTACCAGGACTCCAATTAATAAGTCATTGGTCTTAAAAAATTATATCATGCATTCTTCAGCATCTCTTCTATCATCAAGATGATATTTTCCAACCACTGCTCTCTCAGCTTCCAACTTTAGCATTCCATTTCCCAGTAAATATCAATGCTTCTTGATTGCATGCCTGGTCAATTTTAGACTGAAGAAATTTGTAGAATTCTTCAATTTCATCATCACTGAGTTTAGCAGTTAGTGTATAAATTGGAATAATATTGGAATTTTAACTGGGTTTCCTGTAGGTGTATGCATTTAATCCAACTACAAATAGCATTGTACTTCAAGATAGAGCTTGAAATACTCTTTTTGGCAGTCAATCTGGTGTCATTTCCTTTTAATCTGTCATTCCCATCTTGGTAAACCATATGATTGTCGGATTCAAAATGATCAATATCAGTCCATTTCAGCTCACTAACACCCAGGATTTGATCTTTATGAGTTTAATTTTATTTTTTTGACAACTTCCAATTTTCCTAGATTCATATTTAACACACTTCACATCTCTAAAATCAATGGATGTTTGTAGCTGTTTCATCTCAGTTTGAGTAGTGTCTCATCAGTAAATGAAGGTCTGGAAAGCTTTGCTCCATTCACATCTTAAGATCAACTCTACTTTGAGGAGGCAACTCTTCCCTAGGTCATATTTTGAGTGTCTTACAACCAACCTGAAGGGCTCATCTTATAGCACTATATCTAATGTTCTACTGCTATTGATAAGGTTTTCAGTAACTAACCATTCAGAAGTGGTCCACTTCTCCTTCTTCCTAGTCTGATTTAATTTGGAAGCTCCATTGAAACTTGTCCACCATTGTTGACTCTTTTGGTATTTAAAATACCAGTGGCATGGCTTCCAGAATCACAGCAACACACAAGCCACCACAGTAAGACAAACTGACATACGAAGGGTGGAGAAAGGTTTCGTGCAAAGCAATTGAGAATCAGCCCAGTGGCGTTTTCAGCTCAAATTTCTGAATAATTTTCAGGAAGTTCATTCATGAGTCAATTTTTCAGTAACATGCTTGGGAAAATAGGAAATTGCCTTAAGAGGAATTTGTTGCTGTCATTTCTGAGGTATCTCTGACAGCTCAAACAAGGACTGATAAGGTATTTTGTTGTAAAGCAGCTAAATTGTTCCAATAGTCACAAGAAAGAGATGTGAATCCTGGTTTTCTCATGTACTATTCTCCTGTCTGACCTTGAGCAAGTCATTTAACGTCCCATTCTCAATTTCATCAAATTTAAACAGCCCATAATAATTCCTACTTCAAGGATTGTAATAAGGCTCGGTAATAGATGGGAAAATAATAAATGAGAAAATCCTTTCTGTTCTGAAGAACTTGACTTATCTAAGAGATGATGCTTACGATTCCTTATACAATAGCTCTTGCCACAGAATTACATCAACATGTAAGGAAAAAAAAAAAAAAAAAAGGCATAGTGACACTTACAAAAATACCACAGGGGAAGGGAACAGTAGGCCAATAAACATAGAAAGCCTGTGTTACTTGTGAAAAGACTCATTAGTAAATTTATGTCCTTGGATGTTCAGTTCTAAAGACCCTTCTTAATCTATAGCCTTTTAATCTTGATTGCAGGTATAAATGAACATCTCAGAACTATTAACATAGTAAAGTAAATATGACTCATCTGGAATGAGATGAGTTAATACCCAACCTTTTGACTTTTATGTATCAGCTGTAGTAGGGTAGATCCTGCAAGATTAAATGCAGTGGACAATTGATTTGTGCTTACTGGTCTGTCTACGGGTAAGATACATGTCCTAAAAATTTACATACAAATTGACTCATGTTTAGCTATAGTCAAAAGTGGTTTATATTTAGATTAAAGAAACTCTATGGTAAATAATTTACAGAGAAAAGAATTCTTCAGTGTTGAAAATTACCAGCATTGTAAATTTGAATTTTTATATGTCTAGTGTAGAGTCCTGGTGTGGCACTATGGGTTAATACACTAGACTGCAAAGCTGTTTAAACTGCAAGGTCGGCAGTTCGAGCTCACCAACTACTCCTCAGAAACCTTAAACAGGGTTGCTATAGGTCGGAATTCACTCGACGGCACTTAACAACAACAATGTTGAGTCTTGATATGGCGCTGTGGGTTAATGCGCTGCACTGCAAGGTCGGTTTGAACCGCAAGGCCTGAGGTTCAAGCTCACTCGCTGCTCCTAGGAAAGCCTATGCAAGTTTGCTATGGGTCAGAACTGATTCTACGGCACTTACCAACAACAAAAGATGATGACATGAGTTTCAAAACTGGGGATTTTAGCATGGAGCAAAGGAAAATGGTTTAGAAGTAATAATGAGGAGAAAATAATGTACCACCACTATTTAGATAAGTTCCACTGACTAATAGGTTTAGTTTCTAACTTAACAACAAGAAGAAGTGTGGAGCCATAAGATAAGCACTCGACCTCAAGTTTGGCTTGAACCACAAGGTCAGTGATTCAAACCCACCAGCCACTTCTTCAAAACCCTATGCAGGGCTGCTATGAGTGGGAACCAACTCACCGGCACTTAACAACAACAACAGTGTTATAAAGAACTGGACTGTGACCCAAAAGGTTGACAGTTCAAACCCAACAGTTGTTCTTAGGGAATCCTATACAGGGCCGCTACACATCAGACTGGTAATCTCATGGTCAGCAGTTCGAAACTATCAGCTAGCTGTTCCATGGGACACATATAAGGCTTTCTATTCCTATAAAGACTCACAGCCTTGAAAACCCTAAATAGGGCCACTATGAGTTGGAACTGACTCCACGGCACATGACCACCACCTCCATGAGTTGGAACAGGTTTGATGGCACTTAACAGCAGTGTTCTAAATGAAGAGGTCAGTTATCTTAACCCACCAGCTAGTCTATGGGAACTAGACGAGGAAGTCTGCTCCCATAAAGCAAGCAGCCTTGGGAACTCTAGAAGTTCCTCTCTGTCCCATCAGGTCACTATGAGTAAGATTGGCAGTGGTTATCGGTGGACAATGTTCTAAAAGTGGAACTAGAACTTCCCTAGGTTTTTTTTTTTTTTTTTAATTAATGTCACCCCTGAACTGAGCAATATCTACATTGAACCAAGATATGTTTCAAATGAAGCATTAAACCACTCCCATTTGAATACTCCGTTATTGAGCTCATTGTTTTGGGTGGGATGATATTCTGTCAAACTCAAACCACCTATTAACAGTGCTTTTCCATCTGCATGTAGAATTACAGTAACCCTTAAATTGGGATAATGGCTCTGTGTATCAGACATGAACATAAGCAACTGTACTTCATGTGTATCAGACATGAACATCAGATGCTTGTTCTTAACTACCATCTGAATATGTCTGGTTGCAATTTGTTTACTTTTGCATTTGTTAATTTTTAGTATCCAAGGTTGGTTTGAACCACAAAGTTGGTGGTTCAAACTCATCAGCCATTCCTTGGAAACCCAATATAGGGTTGCTATGAGTTGGAAGCTGAGCAATAGCATTTAACAACAACAAGAACTTTGAGGATAACTCATAAGGGTCAGAAACTTCATTTGGAAGTCCTCTAAGTTCTCATCTTCTCTTTAGCCCTATTCTCAATCTGCTCTCATTGATTTTACTAAGAGTCAAGTTAGAGTACCATCCACTCCTGAATCAGCTCCAACTTTAGGAACTCCCAACTGGACAAATACCAGGACCTCTTGTTGGACTGGAGAAAAGATTTGTAGAGTCTTGATTTTTATCTTTAAAGAGCTCATAAATCTGGTATTTTACTTTGTTTTCTTTAGTTTTAGATAGAAAATCAACAATAACAACAACTAGGTGAGTCAAAAAGTTGAAAATCATTAGCATTTTAAGCACAAAGAAATCAAGTATTGCCCAGGTACCAAATTGGTAGCAGATTTCAATGTCTCCAGAACATAGTTGACATCTTTTCTCTACACAGTGATTACATTTTCTTAGGAGAGGGTCTTCCACCAGCAAAAAACAGAATCTGGGAGGGACTTTTGGCACTTCCCTGACCAGGCAGCTCAGGTAGGCAGTCTCGGGGAAAAGGGGCAGAATTGCACATAGCAAACCTCTGTCTAGCAGACGGACAGCCTTTGAACAAACATAAGATCTTATATTTCAACATTCTGAACTCGTTTTTCTAAAAGATCAAATTACTGAGACATTACAGGCATTTTGAGCTTTTGCCTGCCTGCACGCGGCTCCCGCTTCCATGCCCGAGCCGGCGAGTGCCTCTGCCCCCTGCAGACCTTGGAATGCAGGGCTAGAGCAACCTCACTTAGAAGGCTGCATTTCCAGAGAAAAGGAAGCATAAACTAACAAAGCTGAACAAATAGAGAGGGATATCGGCGCAGATATCAGGAAATTAGGGGTACCCACAGTACAGAGAGACTGAGAGAGGCATCTTTTACGTCATCAAATACAGGCACTACCTCCCTGCAGCCATTACCCCCAGCCCTCTACTACCCCAGCCTAGACCAACCCTCTGTCAAGCCGCAGAGGTCCAGGGCCCCCAAGGCCCAACCCGCCACGTAGCCAGGTCAGGGAGGCCCAGGGCCCCTGAGGCCCAACCCACCGCATAGCCTGGTTGCCAAGGCCCAGTGCCCCTGAGACCCAACCCGCCCTCAGCCAGGTCCCCAAGGCCCAAACCACCCGCCTCAGGACCAACCCTCCTGCAGCCCGGTCGCTGACGCCCAGGCCCCCAGCTGCCCAAACCGCCCACCCTAGGCTCAACCCACCCTCCTGAGGCCCAAACAGCCCGCCGCTGAGTCCCAGGCCCAACTGAGGCCCAAAAAAGTTACTCTGAGTTAAGCAATAAGGAGAGTGAAAAGGGAAGACCACATCCTGATCACATCTTCCTGGAGGTAATCAGAAAACATAAAACATTACCAAAACCCATACTTAATTAATTATTAGGGCCACAGATAAACATTAAACATGTCCAAGAAGCAAAAGCAGGTGACCATATCGGCACATGTCCAGAAAAAAGATAAAATATCTGAGACAAATGAACCAGA
>NW_006408519.1:24675815-24687043 GCF_000296735.1 Chrysochloris asiatica
AAAAAAAAACAGAATCTGGCAGTTCCTCTATCATCATTCTTTCAGAGTCACCACCAGAAAATGACTGACCCTCACTGTCCTTTTCCCCAAAGTGAAAAAAAAAAAAAAAAAAAAGGAAAGAAGAAGAAGAAAAAGATATCTAATTTGTCTAGTTTGAGTCAAGGACTCATTGCTGGAAAAATTAAGTTAAGGCAATGGGTCATGACCTAAGAAGAGTCATCTCACTGAATAAATTTATTTGACCTCAGACCATTAAGTCTGATGGGGACTTTAAAAAAAAAAAAAAGTAAACTCTCATTCATACTAAATGGATTTGATGGAAAACAGAACATTTCCCAGTAGAAGACATAGGTGGAGAAACCATTTCCAGAAGGGGGAGATGATTGCTGGAGAAGCGATAGCTGTTGATTGGGATAGATATTCAATAGACATGTTATCTTTTGGTTTTCCTATGTTCTCCATCAAACTCTTGCCTTTTGTTTATATCAAAGATTTCTTAAGGTCAAGATGATCAAAAGAGAAGAAAAACCAATAAATCAAAAACTTTATAAAAGAATAGACACTTTTGAAATACTGGCTAAGTTTCAGAAATTATTTTGGTAATCTTTCATTTCATCCTCCAAACAACCCTGTAATGAGATATCTTTATTATCAGATAGACAAATTCATGTTGTTGTTACTGCTGCTAAGTGTTGTCAAGTTGGTTTCGACTCATTGCAACTCTGTTTAGGGTTTCCAAGGAGCTGCTGGTGAAGTTGAACCTTGAGGTTAGCAGTCCAGTATTTACTTATCCTACAGCACAACACCAGGACTATAGGTAAATTAATACTCTGATATGATAAATAATTTCACCAAGATTATAAAACTAGCAAGGGAAAAGCTGAAACTGAAAATACATTCAACAGGAAAGGAGAAAAGGCAGGGGGACCAGAGTACACACAATTTATTATGACAATCATGAAGAAATTGTGTTTGGCATCCCAGGTTCATCTTTACCCTCCTATCTTACAAAGATATTTTATGCTTTGTAGATGTCAAGTCCAAAAACAACTCAAGCCATAGTACTGGA
The DNA here is from genome assembly GCF_000296735.1 of Chrysochloris asiatica. NCBI lineage: Eukaryota > Metazoa > Chordata > Mammalia > Afrosoricida > Chrysochloridae > Chrysochloris > Chrysochloris asiatica. The sequence goes on from NW_006408519.1 coordinate 24,676,885, forward strand.
TTATTAACACAAGAATGATAAATACTTTCCTTTCTTTTCTTGGGATCTTTTCTCCTCAATATCCCAATGTAAAAATTGAAATATGAGATTAGTTAGGGTGTAGTCCTAGAGAAATAGGGCCAAGAAGACCAACTGTCCTGCTGACCAGCGTCCATGTTAAAGCCTTTCTCATGGCATCATATGGTAAGGAGACTCTACTGGAATTTGGAAGAGAGCCTTTGGTAAATAAACAGAATGATTCTCCTTAGAATATTCCTTCATGGAAATGTCAGGGAGCTAATGGAGGATTGCTGAATCTTGAATTTTGATCAACTGTTCTTTCAGTTTTAGCTGCCATGGTGTCAATTCCAACTCCATCCCGTTCTACGTGAAGCAGACTAGAACTGTGCTCCATAGACTTTTCAGTGGCTGATTTTTGGCAGTAAAAAGCCACATCTTTCTTCTGAAATGCCTTTGGGTGAACTCAAATCTTCAATCTTTTGATTACCAGACTAGGGTGTTAGCCATTTGGACCACTCAGGGGCTCCATTACATTCTAAATAAGAATTTCCCAGAGATGATGACCATAACGAGCAAAAATCATGCAAGATGATAGGATACTCAGTCAGAATAGAGTTGAAGCCCATCTGCTATGTAATCACATTAAACATTTACTCACAGTTACTGTGCTTGACTCTAGGTAAACAAAGAAAATGCATCCTCTCCCTCAAACTCACAGTATAATTGGTGCACTTTGATATATTTTGGGGTTCAAATCTTTAAATTCATTCTCAAAATGACGTTATGATGTGAGTGACAAGTGTAGTGGTTATTGGAATAGCTCAAGGGCCAGTTCACAAAGCAGCTAACACCATTTCCATGTTATTGATGAAGGCAACAGACTGAGATATCCATGTAATGAATAACTGGCCAGGGTAGCATTTGATTCCATCTGGCTGGCGTCAGAGACTTCACACTCATCTCATGCTTCTATGCTCTCCTGCTGAAACAGCAAATTGGAGATAAAAGTCTTGTTTTTCCCTGTACTCTCCTCCCATTACACATCTGGCAGAGAACTAGGAAATAAATCTTGAAATGTGCTCATTTATAGGAACCCTGACACTCATTAGAATTAATTTGCTTTTGACACTCTTCTCTGTGTGTGTTTAAGCTTATGTTTAATTTATGAAAAAGTTGCAAAAAAGTGTATTTTATGAAACTAAGATGAAATTATAAAGTTTTTCCCTACCTGCACCCCAAATGTAGTGTTCTAGTCAAATATGAAGACTCAATTTGGTTATTTAAAAGTTTTCTTAGATGGAAAGGTATTGTTCAATTGAATAGTAACATGCAAATGAAATGACTTTCTTAACTTTATTCTTGAACTCAGGTACCTGATATTTTAGCACGGTACTTCTTAAATCATGTTGATTTTTAATTTATCTTCCCAATGTTTTTTATTATGTACTTTTGATCCCTGACTACAATTCAGTCAGGTAAAATATCATCTACAACCAACAATTTAAATTGAAGTCTATACCCACATCAAGACCCTAATAAAATTACTGCTAACCCTAGCTTAGGATTCCCTGGATAGTACAAATGGTAAAATGCTGCATTTCTAATGGAAAGGTTGGCAGTTCATACCTACCCAATGATACCTTGGAAGACAGGCTTAGCCATGTGCTTCCAACAGAGGCAGTCATGAAAACTCTATTGATCCGTTCATCACTCATGGGTCAGCATGACTCAAAATCAACTCAGCAAATAAACAACTACAGCTAACATATAGAGAGTGTCCAGTGACTCTACAAAACTGTATACATTAGCTTCTTTAATCAGAAGCAATACAATGTGTGGTGGGTTATATTGCTCTTCCTATTATACAAATGAGAAAAGGCTAACTAAATGGTTCAGCCAACTGTTGAATGACATGGAGCTTCTAAGTGGTGGGGCAATGGTGCAAACTGAAAAGACAGGGCTCGCTCTGACTTTCTCATGCTTCAGAAACCTGACTGTCTTTAATCCTTGGGCCATCGTTAATTTGAGACTATTTCTGGTGGGGTACCGTAGGATAACCACTGGAGTGCTGACCTTAAGGTTGGTAGTTCAAACACACCACCTGCCATTCAGAAACCCTATATAAGATTGTTATGAGTCAGAACTGACTCAACAATCTTAATAACAACAATTATCTCCTCATCCTCTTTGCAACTCCTGTGCAATATTTTTAACTCATGGATATCTAATTTTAAGTCAGCATTAATCCCTCCACTCTTTTGCCAGTTCGTCGTACTGTGGTAGATTGCATGTTTATGTGATGATTGAAGCTATGCCACTGGTATTTCAAATGCCAGCAGGGTCACCCATGGCAGAACATTTCCAACAGAACTGCCAGACTATGACAGACTAAGAAAAAGGGGGCAGATGATCTGCTTCCCAAAATCAGCCACTAAAAACCTGTAAGTCACAATAAAACATTGCCTGATTCATTTGCTTTGGACATGCCATCTGGAACAATCAAATGCTGTGGAGGGCGCGGTTTTTGCTGAACTGGAAAGTCAACGAGGTTAAGTGAGAACCTTGATGAGATTGACAACTGTGAGGATAAGGCAGGACCAGACAACATTTACATCTGTTGTGCACAAGGTCACCCTGTGTCAGACTCGACTTGATGTCAGGCATCTCAATGTATTTAATTATGAATTGAGTACCTATTTTATAAAGGCACTCTATTAGAGAATATAGAGTCCTGGTGTGCTACTGTGGGTTAATGAGCTGAACTGTAAACTCTGGTTGAACCACAAGGTTGGCAGTTCAAGCTCATCAGCCACTCCTTGGGAACACTATACAGGGTCACTATGGGTAGGAACTGACTTGACAGCACTTAACAACAATAATTAGATAATATTGGGCATATGACACAGGCATTTCCCTTGAGTTCAAACTCATCTATGAATAAGTGCAAGTATGCCCGTGCAAAGTACACAGAATTCTAGAAAAATAGATCAGTTTAAAAGTGCCATATGAGAGGCGGTTTTTGAAATAAATGTGATTTAACAGAAGAAAGAGACCACATCTAAAGAGGGACTTGAGGTGATTTCACAGAGGAGTGTCATCTACAGTCTTCTGAGCCTTCCAGAAAGAGAAGGATTTCAGCAAGAAGGAGCAGCAATGCTAGAAAAAGGGTATTACTTGATCAAAAGCACAAAATGAGAAAGCACAGAGATATTCAGGGAACTGTGAATATATGTGTACTCCATTTGGAATGTTTAATAGTGGAAGATAAGATCCAAAGTCTCAAGTAGAAGCCAAACAATAAGGGCTGGAAATTTAGTCTAAGATACTTACTCTTCATACCTCGAGTTTTCTATGTTAAGTAAATTAATTAGTTACTTCTTCATTTTCAGTGCTATATGTGGCTAAAGTTATTGATTCTGTTAAATTGAATGTCATTTAAAAATATGCCTCTCAGATGACACTTCTGAAATTATCTATTTTTCTGAATTCTGCATTTCAGACATTTCTAATCTATCAAATTTTGTTGTCGTTGTTGTTGCTGTTGTTGTTAAGTGCCATCAAGTTTGTTCCGACCAATAGCTACTCTGTATAGGATTTCCGAGGAGTAGCTGGTGAGCTTGAATCATTGACCTTGCAGTTCAAGTCAACTTTTGCAGTCCAGTGCATTAACATACAGCACCACACCAGGACTCCACTCTATCATATTTTTTGTTGTTGTTGTTGTTAGGTGCCATCAATTTGGTAGCAACTCATAGCGACCCCTATGCACAACAGAATGAAACGATGCCCTGTCCTGGGCCAACCTCACAACTGTTGTCACGCTTGAGCCCTTTGATGCTGCTACTTGGCCAATCCATCTTGTTGGGGGGGTCTTCCTTTTTTTCTCTGACCCTCCACCCTACTAAACATGATATTCCTCTCCAGTGACTGATCCCTCTTTACAATATGCCCAAAGTATGAGAGACGAAGTCTGGCCATATGGCCTCCAAGGAGCACTCTGGCTGTACTTCTTCCAATACAGATCTGTTGGTTCTTTTGGCAGTCCATGGTACTTCCAATATCCTCCTTCAAAACTATAATTCAAATGAAGCAATTCTTCTATGATCTTCCTTATTCACTGTCCAACTTTTACATGCATATGAAGTTATTGAAAATACCATGGCTTGGGTCAGGCACAACTTAGTCCTCAAGCTGACATCTTTGCTCTTCAACACTTTAAAATGGTCTTGTGCAGTAGATTTGCCTAGTGCAATATGTCGTTTGATTTCTTGACTGCTGCTTGAGTGTTGATAGTTGATCCAAGAAAAAGGAAGTCTTTGCCAACTTCAATATTTTCTCCATGGATAAGAATACTGTTTATTGGTCCAGTGGTGAGGATTTTTGTTTTCTTTACATTGAGATACAATCCATACCAAAGGCTGTGGTCTTTGATCTTCATCAGTAATTATTTTAAGTCCTCTTCACTTTCACTTCACCACTCATCTGTCAGTTTGTTATACTGTGGTGGCTTGTGAGTTGCAGTGATTTTGGAAGCTATGCCATGGGTATTTTAAATACCAGCAGGGTCACCCACAGTGGACAGGTGTCAGATGAAGACAGACTAGGAAGAAGAAAAGATGAACTACTCTGAATATTGAGTCACTGAAAACCTTATGAACAGCAGAGAAACATTGTCAGATATAGTGCTAGAAAAAGAGCCCCTCCAGTTGGAAAGCATTCAGAATGCGACTGGGGAAGAGCTGCCTCCTCAAAGTAGAGCTGACCATGATAACACAAATGGAGTGACGCTCGTGGGAGAAAAGCCCATAGGACCTTCATTTGCTGATGGGGCACAACTCAAAATGAAGAGAAACAGCTATAAACATCCATTAATAATCAGAACTTGGAATGTACTAAGTATGAATCTAGGAAAATTGGAAATTGTCAAAAATGAAATGGAACACATAAACATCAATATCTTAAGTATTAGTGAGCTGAAATGGACTGGTATTGGCCATTTTGAATCTGACAACCACATGGTTTACTATGCCGGGAATGGAGGATGAAATATAAGAATTCTACCAACTTCTTCAATCTGAAATTGATCAAACATGCAGTCAAGATATATTGAATGCAAAGGTTGGAACATAGAGGAAGGATCAGTAGTTGGAAACTATGGCCTTGGTGATAGAAATTATGTTGGAGATCACATGATAGAATTCTGCAAAACTCTATCACATACTAGTGTTTAAATTCCACAACAGCAGAGCCCATGTTTATTCATCTGAATCCTCAATACTAGATTTAGAACAATCTGCTTAAAAAATAAAAATTAAAAGGAAAATTGGAGTAAGGCATTTATACCAAACTGCTATTAACTTTTCTTGAAGTATTCTTGTAATTACTTGTCTAAATGCAATCTAGGTGTTTTGTTACCATCAGGCTCATCTTTTCATTCTGGTTAAAACAGTAGATAAGAACCATGTATTTATTCTTGGAAGAAAATGAGCTCCTGTGTTACCAATAGCCTCAAGTGTAATCTTATTTCAAAATAAAATGCAAAGATTGTAATACATTGTGTTAATCATAAAGAAGTGTATGTGACTAGACAAGATGATCTAAATTTAAAGGGCATGGGGATTTTTTTGTTTTAGATAATGTGCTTTATTTGGTTTCTAAATCCAATGTGTTTAAGACTGAGGCATTTATCTCCTAATCAGTCCCAAGTTTGTGGATACTTTTGATGAGCTCCTTTCTTAGAAAACAGAAATCAGTGATGATAGGATCAGAAAGAGGATGCATCATAGCAGAAGTTTGCTGTAGAATAGACTTTTTGGGAACAAATATTAAGAGAGGTGTAGATTTGACTTTCCAAAACTCATCTGTCAGTTTGTCATACTGTGGTGGCTCACTCTTCCACATCAAGAAATTGATATGACCAGAAGATTGGAAGAAATCCATATTTGTGCCCATTTCAAAGAAATTTGACCCAACAGAATGTGATCTAACGTTGCCCTTAATATCACATGCAAGTAAAATGGAGATAATTCAAAAACATTTGCAGCAAGGAACTATCAGAAATACAAGCCAATCCAGAAGAGAATTTAGAACTAGGGTTGATGCCAAATGAATTGTAGTCAAAAGCAGAGAATAGCATAAAGTTGTTTACTTGTGCTTTATTGACTAATGCAAACACATTTGACTGTGTGGCTCATAATAAACTATGGATGACATTGCAAAGAATGGGTATTCTGGAATACTTAATTGTGCTCATGAGGAATGTGTACATAGACCAAAAGGCAGTTGTTAGAACAGAACAAGGGAACACTGAACAGTTTAAAATCAGGAATGGTATGGGCCATGGTTGTAACCTTTCACCAAACAATTTGTATGCTGAGCAATTTGTATGCTGAGCAAATAATCTGAAAAACTGGATTAAATGACATTAGGATTGAAACCTGTGATATGTAGATGACAAAACCTTGCTTGCTGGAAGTAAAGAGGACTTGAAGAACTTGCCGATAAAGATCAAACACTACAGCCTTAAGTGTGGATTGTATCTCAATGCAAAGAAACATTAATCCTCACAATTGGACCTATAATTAACATCATGATAAATGGAGAAAAGATTGAAATTGCCAGACTTCATTTTACTTGGATACAAAATCAATACTCATGGAAGCAGCAGTCAAGAAATCAAACCACGTATTGCATTAGACAACTGTATTGCAAAAGATCTCTTTAAAGTGTTAAGAGTACGTTTTTAAAGCTTTTCTTGTGAATTAAGTGATAGTTTACATGGGAAAACATCAGTTTTGCACTCATCCTATTACATTTCATTTCATTGTAATGATTTCAGTCCCCTCCATGCATCATCATGCAACAGTATTTGTTTCTAGTCTGTTTTTTGTTTTGTTTTGATGTACACAAAAAATTCAGGAATATATAATCATTTAAACAACCCAAGGGCACATTCTACAAGCCTGTGTCATGGCCGCCAGCACCCAGTCTTTCTTTTCTGAGTCTAGAGTCCTTGGGTACTCTATCTTTCCATGTCATCATCTCTGCTTTCATCTCTGGTGTCCCTGCTTTTCTGGATGTTGTTGTTGTTGTTGTTAAGTGCCGTCGAGTCAGTTCCGACCCATAGCGACCCTGTACAGGGTTTCTGAGGGTGTAAATCTTTACAGGAGTAGAAAGCCTCATCTTTCTCCCACAGAGTGGCTGGTAGTTTCGAACCGCTGACCTTAAGGTTCGCAGCCCGATTCGTAACCACTACGCTATCAGAGCTCCTTTTCTGGATAGGGTCCCACATTCCACTCCTGCTATTCTCCCTTAATGGTCCAGGGTCCTCTGTTCCTGAAATGTTGAATTAACTACTCCACCCTTTATGTTACAAAATGTCTACATTTACAGTTACGACAATCGCAATTAGTCATGATAACAATTACTCACTATTGAATTATAAGAATCTTATCTCCATCTCTTTTCACTAGACCTGTCTAGAATCAATGAAAATGATTCGGTAGGGATTCTACTTTACCCTGTACACTCTGAACTTAAACTCCCAATTGAAAACTTGTAAGCCAGCCACTTCATGCTTTTATAGACCCCTCGCCCCATTTTAGATAGTCAATGTTTCAGTTGCCCATCCCTATCAACCCTGTGTACAAAGGAGATAGGTTTGATCTTTGATATGAATATTTCTTTCCTCTCAGAAGGTATTTTAGGCTACTACATCCATAAGTATAAGTCAAGTTCAACAAAGATGTAAGTTTGAGGACTAAGGTGTGCCTGACTGAAGCTATGGTGTTTTTAATCACTTCATATGCATGTGAAAGTTGGACAATGAGTAAGGAAGACCGTAGAAGACTGTAGAAGAATTTGAGATGTGATGTTGGTGAAAATTCTTGGAAGTACCATGCACTGCTTTGAAAGAAGTACAGTCAAAATGTTCCTTGGAAGTAAAGTACTGTATCTCTCTCACTTTGGACATGTAGTCAGGAGGGATCAATCCCTGGAGAAGGACATCAAGCTTGATAAAGCAGAGGGTCAGTGAAAAAGAGGAAGACCCCCAAGAAGATGCATTGACACAGTAGCAGCAACAATAGGTTCAAACACAACAATTGTGAGGATGACACAAGACCAGTCAATGTTTTGTTATGAGTCAGCGCTGACTTGATGGCACCTAACAACAACAACATGATTTAATTATGAAAACTTTGCTGATACGTGGATAATTAGCATCATTTATCTCAAATCCACCACTCATCCACAAGTCTGTCATACTGTGATGGTTGTGAGTTGCGGTGATTTGGTATATATTTAATGTGCTTCTCTCTAAAGACAAACTCCAAATTATTAATTAACATGTGTTTATTGAACTCTTGACCTATACTAAGCACTGTGTTGCCCACAGGGGATATGATGCAGTACAGTGAGATTCAGCTCCTACTTGAAAGAGAACAAAATGAAGCAAACAACATGGCAATCACAAAATGGCAAAGCTGTAACTTTCTAAATTTCCAGGACAGAATATTTTCATTTGCTCCTAAACATTGACTTTGTCCTTTTTCCTCCTTACTCTGTGTCCCAGGTGACTGGTATGTTAAATATTGCGTATGTGACTTCCTTGTGTTCTGGCTTTACGTTGTGCTTGGCCTATGATGAGAACCACCTGGGGATTGAAGGTAGGAAACATAGTGAGGTCAGGATACTTATATCCCATCCTCTTCCCTGAGAAGTTGCTACTTGCTGGTTGAGCCTTTTTCATCAAACTCCACAGTTTCAGTCAGGCAGCTCTCTTTATATTATTTTCAAATTCCAATATTCACTCCATCCTTTTTCCCTTTAAAGTCTAAGGGTGGGACTATAACCCAGTATTATTACCCCTGAGAAACTGCAGTTTTCTTTGCAAATTTCCTCATCCTGGCTACACTTTACAGTCTTTTAATTAACATGTCCCTTAATTTCTCAATGTGAGTGTTCTGTCTATATCCCACTGACACCAGAATATATACTCCTTAAGTTGTTGCTATGTAACATCAATTTGTTTCAAATGCATATTGACCCTGTGTACAACAGAATGAAATACTGTCCAATCCTACACCATCCCCACAATCCTTCCTATGCTTTAGTCTTCTGTGGTAGTCAGTCTATCTTCTTGAGGGTCTTTTTCTTTTACACTGACCCTCTACTTTACCAAATATGTTGTCTTTTTCCAGGGGCTAGTTTTTTTGATACCATGTCCAAACTAAATGAGACAAAGTCTCATTTGCTTCTAAGGAGCCTTCTGGCTGTACTTCTTCTAAGACAGATTTGTTTGTTCTTCTGGCAGTCAATGGTATATTCAATATTCTTTATCAACATCATAATTCAAAGTCATTGATTCTTCTTTGGTGTTTCTTACTTACTGTCCAGTTTTTGTATGCTGTCTTAAGTCTGAGTTCTCTAGGGAGGTAAGACCAGTGAAGCTTATATATATATGTAGATATAAAGAGAGGTTTATGTTAAGGAAATGGCTCACACAGTTGTAGAGGTGGGCAAATCCCCACTCATTGGTCAGATGTTAGGCTGCAGGCTTCTGACTCACATAGCGGCAGGGATGAAGAACCAATATCAGCAGATCAGACAACAGGAAGGTGGGTCAGGCTGGTAAGATGACTGGTTGCTGACAACTTCTAGGATCAGCAGGCAATAGAGCAGGCCACTGGCTCAAGTCCAAAGAACCTGAGGTTGGATGCCGAGCCAGATATACAATACAGACCCAACAGAAAAAGAAGTATCATTATATCAAAAGCAGGCCACATTCCCTAGGAGGCTTCATTTTCTTGGTTGGCTGCTCATAGAAGATTTCATCGTGAGGAACTGTTGTTGTTGTTGTTGTTGGGTGCCATCGAGTTGGTACCAACTCATGGCAACCTCGTGCACAACAGAACAAAACACTGCCAGGTCCAGCACCAACCTCACAATTGTCACTACGTTTGAGCCCATGGCTGTGCTACTGTGCCAAATCATCTCATTGAGGGGTCTTCTTTTTCTCTGACAATCCATTTTACCAAACATGATATCCTTCTCCAGGAACTGGTCCCTCATGACTATATGTCCGAAGTATGAGAGACAAAATCTGACCATCCTGGCTTCCAAGGAGCATTCTGGTTGTGCTTCTTCTAACACAGATTGG
>NW_006408519.1:24687688-24693576 GCF_000296735.1 Chrysochloris asiatica
TATGTACATGTTCCTCATGAGCACAATTAATTGTTCAGGAATATTCATTCTCTGCAGTGTTACCCATAGTTTGTCATGATGCATACAATCGAAAACCTTTGCATAGTCAGTAAACCACAGGTAAACATCATTATATACTCTTTGCTCTCAGTCTAGATTCATCGATGTCAGCAATGATATCCTTCATTCCATGTCCTTATCTGAATCCAGCTTGAACTTCTGGAAGTTCTCTGTCAATGCACAAAATGATTTGCAACGGTTTGGGGATTATCTTTAGAAAAATTTCACTTAATGGACAAATATGGATCTCTTCCAGTCAGTTGGCCAGGTAACTGCTTTTTAAATTTCTTGGCATAGATGAGTGAGTGCCTCCATCCAATGCTGCATCAGTTTGTTGAAAGATTTCAATTTGTAATCCATTAATTCCTGGAGCTGTGTTCTTTGCCAATATATTTAGTGCACCTTGGACTTAGTCCCTTAGCATCATAGGCTCTTTTTTTTTTTTTTTTTTTTTGATCATACAACTTTTTTATTTCTTTCTTTTTTCAGAGAAGTTGACATATATACAGTAAGACGTATTAACGATAGTGAAGATACCTCCTTGTTCACCTAGCAGAAAATCTAGTGCTATTCAGTGATCTAGCTAAAAAGTAGGCTCCTTTGAAGGTTGGTTATAACCCTTGCAAAAGACCTAGAAATCTTCAATTATTATTATTTTTTTTTAGTTTTTATTCTGAATTGTGTGATAGTTTACATGGGCGAACATTAGCTGTACATTCATCCTATCGTGTATCATTTCACTGCTATGAGTATGCTCCTGATCATATGGTACCTCTTTTTTTTTTGTGCTTCCAATCCCTGTTTGTTTGTTTGATGTACACCGAAGCACTCAAGAATATATAACCATTCAAACAACCAAAGGGTACACCCTGCCCACCAGCCTCACCAGCCGCCAGCACACAGCCCCTTTCCCTCCTTGAGCCGCTCCATATCTCCACGTCATCATCTCTGCCTCCATCTCTGGTGTCTCTGTTTCTCTGGGTAGGGTCTTGCACTCTGGTCTTCTCTCTTGATGGTCCCAGGGTCCTCCTGCTCCTGGACTGCAAGATCAACCACTCCCCTCCTTTTATTACAAAACATCTACCTTTACATTTGCAACATTCACAGCCAGTTGTGATAGCAATTATTCATTATTGAACCACAAGAGTCTTATCCCCATCTCCTTTCACCAGTCCCATCTAGACAGGATGGAGACCACCCAGTGAAGAGTCTAAATCCCCCCTCCCCCACACCCTCTGAAACTAATCTCCCTCTTGAAAACTTGTAAGCCAGTCATTTTGTGCCTTTGTTGCCCCACCCCACCCCCCCTGCAATTTGGGTACCCAATATCTTAGTTGTCTATCCTTGTCAACCCTGTGTATCGAGAGGGTGTGAATGATCCTTGCTGTAAAGGTTTGTTCCCTCTTTTAAGCTACTACATCCAAAAGTATAGGTCAAGTTCATCAAATTGTAGCTGATTACACTCTTTTTATCTCTTCTTTCTTCCTCTAGTCAAGTTCTGATTGTCCAGCTACTGAAGCTAGGTCAAGTGGGTACTATCTGCAAGTATGAGAGTTCTTGTGCATCTCTCCTCACTTCATATCAGCTGGATGCTTCACTCTCCACTCCAGTCCTCCATGACCATGTCCTTGTCCATGGGCTCAGGAGTCCTCAGTTCTCGCTATATTGCTGGCCATCCAGATTGACAGGAGTCTATTAAACATGGTCAGACTTAGCTCATAGGTTCATTGTTGTTTTTCCCCACTTCCCTTCATTGGTAAACCAACGTGATCACCTGCAAGATTACATGTTTGCTCGTGTGTATTCCCTTTGAGTTTCAGACTTGGAAGGGGGTTTGCCCTAAAGGGACTTGATTGCCTGCCTTGATGGCTCCCTGTAGAACAGCTTGCTTGCTCTTGCAATAGTCAATAAGACTACCCTTATTGGTTTTGATTATTCCTGCTGGTCTTTCTTTAAGAAGCATCTTCTGCTCCTCTAGCTGCTTCATACCAGTCTGCTTGTCTTTTCAAGTGGAAATTTTTCACCTCAGAAGATTCTGATTGGGGATCAGGAGTCCACCAATGGTCATATGCACTGCAAAGGCTCCACAGGAAGCCTCTCTCATTGGGCAAGTTTTAGCCTCATTTTGGGTAATCTAATCAGTTATAGGCTGAAGACAGACTTAACAAGCTTTCTATAGTGATGTTTCTAGCTATTCCTTTCTAACCCCCTCAAGTGTCTATTTTACAATAGTAGGCAAAGGAAAACAAGATTCATAAGACAGTCAAGTATCTTAATATCATTTCCCATCTTTTACACATTCAAACCATGCCTCAGTCCCTGTATCACAGAGCCCTGTTGTTCCAAGGTTAAGCATACATTACTATTTACCTTTGTCCCACTTAGCCCATGCAAACCTGCTAAATGTTCTCCCATCTGCCTAGTTCTTCCATTCCCCTCCCTCTTCTTGTGTATTGCCCCCAACACCCAAACTATCATGTGTCTATTCCCAACCCTGTGCTCCACCTTCCCCTCCCTCCCCTTGCCCCACTCATATGGTACCTCTTGAAATGGTTGAGTATTGATCATTTCTTTTTGAGACAGTGACTCTTTATGCCTTCCATATTCTTTTTTTTTCAGGGCTGGAGAATAAGTTTATAAACTGTGGTTCCAATTCATTTACAAGCATCTGACCCCAGCCCCTCCTTCCATATTCTTTTGATGCTTTCTGCCCATTTGTTGTTGTTGTTAAGTACCTTCGAGTCGGTTCCAACCCATAATAACCCTGTAGAGGCTTTCCAAGGAGCAACTGGTGAGCTTTAACTACCAACTTTGCAATTCAAACTGACTTTGCAATCTAATATATTAACCCACAGCGGCACACCAAAACTCCAATTTGCCCATAGAAGCCTTCAATATTGCAAGTCAAAGCTTGAATTTTTTCTTCAGTGCCCTCAGCTTAAGAAATGCTGTGTGTTCTTTCTTTTTGTTTTTTTAACTCCAGGTCTTTGCACATTTCATTATAATATTTGACTTTGTCTTCTTGAGCTGACCTCTGAAATATTCTATTCAGCTCTTGTACTTCCTCATTTCTTCCATTTGCTTTAGCATCTCTACCTTGGAGAGCAAGTTTCAGCGTCTATTCTAACATTCATTTTGATATTTTCCTAATCTTGTCTTCTTAATGACCTTTTGCTTTCTTCCTGTATGATGTTCTTGATGTTATCCCACAACTCTTCTGGTCTTCGGTATTTAGTGTCTAATGCATCAACTCTGTTCTTGAGATGATCTCTAAATTCAGGTGGAATATGTTCAAGGTCTTATTCTTGGCTCTGTGGATTTGTTTTAATATTCTTCAGTTTCAGCCTAAACTTACATATGAGCAATTGATGATCTATTCCACAGTCTGCCCCTGGTCTTGTTTTGACTGATGATATGAAACTCCTACACCATCTTTTTCAACAGTTGTAGTCAATTTGATTTCTGCGTATTCCATCGGTAAGGTCCATGTGTGTAGTAATCTTTTATGTTGTTTAAAAATGGTATTTGTAATGAAGAGTTCACTGGTCTTGCAAAATTCTATCATGCAATCTCCAGCATCATTTCTATCATGAAGGCCATATTTTCTAACAACTGATCCTTCCTCTTTGTTTCTAACTTTTGCATTCCATTCACCAGTAATTGTCAGTACAATTTGATTGCATGTTTGATCAATTTCAGACTGAAGAAATAGGTAGATTTCTTCAATTTCATTGTCACTGGCTGGTACATCATTAGTGGTTGGTGTGTAAATTTGAATAATAGTGGTATTAACTGGTCTTCCTTATAGGCATATGGACAGGTTTGTATTTCAAGACAGATTTTGATATGTTCTTTTTGATGATGAATGCAAAGCCATTCCTCCTCAACTTGCCATTCTCAGTATAATAAAACATGTGATTGCCAGATTCCAAATGGCTAATGCCAATCCGTTTCAGCTCACTGATGCCTAGATATCAATGTTTATATGTTTCATTTTATTTTTGACATTTTCCAATTTTCCTAGATTCATACTTCATGCATTCCATGCTCTGATTATTAATGGATGTTTATAGCTGTTTCTCTTTATTTTGAGTTGTTTCCCATTGGAAAATGAAGGTCCCAAAGACTTTACTCCATTCACTTCACCACAGTCAACTCTACTTTGAAGAGGCAGACCTTCCCCAGTCGTATTTTGAGTGCCTTCTAACCTGAAGGGCTCATTATCCAGCACTATATCTGACAATAGTCTGCTGTTCTTCGTCATGTTTCAATAGTCAATATTTTGGTGCTGACAGTGATTCACTATTATTCATAAGATTTTCAGTGACTAAATATTCAGAAGTATTCCAACTCTCTTTCTTCCTAATCTGTCTTTTGTCTGGAAGCTCTGCTGAAACCTGTCGATGGTGGGTGACCCTTCAGTTATTTAAAATACCTGTGACATATCTTCCAGTGTCACAACAACACTCAAGCCACCACAGTATGACAAACTGACAGATGAGTCTGTCTATCTTAATTGTCAAACCATTGAGAATCCTGGCCCAATCAAGTTTACACAAAATTTAACAGTCACATATGCATATCGTTGTGTTGTTAAGTGCCATTGAGTTGGTTCCTATATGGGGTTTCCAGCAACAGCTGGCCAGTTTGAACCGCCAACCTTGTGGTTCAAACCAACCTCGTGGTCCAGTGCATTATCCTACAAAGCCACACCAGGACTTCCGGCATCTGAAAATATCATGATTTGGATGACGCACAACTCAGTTCTCAAAATGAAATCTTTGTTTTTTTGATGCATTAAAGGGGTCTTTTACAGCAGATGTGCCCAGTACAATATGTTCTTTGTTTCCTGACCGCTGCTTCCTTGGGTATTGATTATGAATCCAAGTTAAATGAAATCCTTAACAACTTCAGTCTTTCACCATTTATCATGATGTTTCTTAATTGTCCAGTTCTAAGGATTTTTTTTTTTTTTTTTTACGTTGAGATATAAACAATAATGAATATTATGGTCTGTCATATTCATGTCCTCTTCACTTTCAACAAGCAGGGTTTTGTCATCTGCATATTGCAAGTTGTTAATTAGTCTTCCTTCAATCCTGGTGGCACATTCTTCTCCATATAGTTGCTTCTAGGATTTTTTGCCTGGCTTACAAATTGAGTAAGAGTGGTGAAGGGATACAACCCTAACACACAGCTTTTCTCATTTTAAGCCATGCAGTATACCTTTGTTCTGTTTGAACAACTGCCGCTTAGTCTATATGCTGGTTCTTCAGGAGAACAACTAAGTGTTCTGAAGGTCCCATTCTGTTCTTTGGAATGTTATCCATAATTTATTATAATCCACACAGATAAGTCCCTTTGAATAGTCAATAAAACCCAGATAAACATCTTCTGGTATTCTTTATGTTCACCCAAGATCTATCTAACATCAACAATGATATACCTTGTTCTATATCCTCTTCTGAACCCAACTTGACTTTCTAGCAGTTCCTCACCCAGATACTGTTGCAACCAATTTTGAATTATCTTCAGCAAAATTTTACATGCATGTGAATATAATGAAATTATTTGATTCTTTCTGCATTCTGTTGGATCACCTTTTTATCTTGGATGCACACAAATATGAGTCTGTTGGCATGATAGCTGTCTTTTAAACTTCTTGGCAGAGATGAGTGAGTACTTCCAGCACTACATCTGTTTGTTGAAACATTGCAATTAGTATTCTGTCAGTTCCTGTATCCTTGCTTTTTAACAATGCCTTCAGTGCTACTTGGACTTTTTCCTTCAATACCATTAATTCTGTATTACATATTACCTCTTGCAAT
>NW_006408519.1:24701281-24702372 GCF_000296735.1 Chrysochloris asiatica
GTGGACAGATTTCAGCAGAGCTTCCAGACAGATAGTGGCCATTTTGAATCCACAATCATAGGGTTTACATGCTCAGAATGACAAATTGAAGAGGAACTGTGTTGTTTTCATTACTAAATGGCCACCTCAAGATTAAAGTTGAAATACAATGTTGTCTGTACTAAGATAATATCCATACACCTACAAGGAAGACTAATTATAACCACCATTACCCAAATTTATGCACAAATCACTAATGCCAATGATGGTGAAATCGAAGAATTCTACCGATTTCTTCAGGCTTACATTGATTAAGTAATCAAGATGCATTGATAATTGCTGGTTATAGGAATGCAAAACTGGAAACAAGAAGGAATGATCATTTAGTTGAAAATATGGCCTTGGTGATAGAAATGATGCTGGAGATCACATAATAGAATTTTCAACCAATGATTTATTCATTGAAAATATTGCTTTTCAACAACATAAACAGCGACTATACACATGAACCTCGCCAGATAGAAAACACAGAAATTAAATTGACTACACATGTGGGAAGAGAGGATCGAGATTATCAATATCATCAGCCAAAACAAGGCCAGGAGCCAACTGTAAAATGGACCATCAATTACTCACATGCAAGTTCAGGCAGAAGCTGAAGAAAATTAAGTCAAACACATGCGATAGATACTACATATGACCTTGAGTATAATTGTTGCTAAGTGTAATTGAGTCAGTATGGACTCATAGTGACCCTATGCAGAACAGAACAAAACACTGCCTGGTCCTGTGCCAACCCCAGAATCATTGCTACATTTGAGTCCATTGCTGCTGCCACTGTGCCAATCCATATTGTTAGGGGCTTCCTCTCTTTCTCTGACTCTCCACTTTACCAAACACAAAATCCTTTCCCAAGGACTGGTCCCTCCTGACAATACATTCAAAGTATGAGAGATGAAGTGTGTCCATCCAGGCTTCCAAGGAGCATTCTGGATGTACTTCTGCCAACATAAATTGGCTTGTTCTTTTGGCAGTCCATGGTACTTTTTATATTCAACCTTCAGCACCATAACTCAAATGCATCAATTCTTCTATGGTCTTCCTTATTCACT
>NW_006408519.1:24704292-24708820 GCF_000296735.1 Chrysochloris asiatica
GGTGGTGAGATTTCATGTCACTTTGGACATGTTATCAGGAGGGATCAGTCCCTGTTGAAGGACATCATACTTGATAAAGTAGGTCAAAGAAAAATAGGAAGAAGTTCAATGGGGTATATTGACACAAGGACTGCAACAACATATTCAAACAGCAATGATTGTGAGGGTAGCAAAGGATTGGGCAGTATTTCATTCTGTTGTATATAAGATTTCTATAAGCTGAAACCTACATAATACATTCAAACAGAATTCAAACAACCACCACATACTGACTGTCCATTATGCATCAGTAATGATGCAAATATTTCACCATATTATCACATTTCAGCTTCATAAAAACCTCTATCATTCCAAATAATTTTAACAACCACATTTTTTTCATAATTTCATACTTTTTAGAATCACACATATAAACTTATGCCCTTCAGACATATTTTCAGGAGGGACCAGTCACTGGAGAAGGATATCATGCTTGGTAATGTGGAGGGTCAGAGAAAAAGAGGAAGACTCTCAACTAGATGTATTGGCCAAGTGGCAGCATCAATGGACTCAAACGTGACAATAGTAGTGAGGTTAGCCCAGGATCAGGCAGTGTTTCATCCTGCTGTGCGTAAGGTTGCTATGGGTTGGTACCGACTCGATGTCACCTAACAACAACAACAAATATGTATATTTGACTGATTCTATAATGGCACTACATTGCCTCGTACAGACTTTCTTTGGCACTCTGTGCAATTTCAAGTTACTTTTATTCAGGGGTTCCTCATGACTGGTTAATATTATATTGCTTCATTATTTTGAAAAATTATGTTGTGTTTTTATTGGGAAAATGTTTGTTCTAAAAGCTCATTCATTTATCTCACAAATATTAATGAGTTAGGTGCTTGGGTGGAGTCCTGGTGTAGTGATGTAAAATAAGCACTAGACTATTAATCACAAGGTAAGTGGTTCAAACCCACCAGTACCTCCTTGGAAACTCAATACACTTAACAACAATAACAAGGTGCTTGGGATACAGGGTGGACAGTTCTTGTCTGTTAAACATTCACAGTTTTGTAGGAAGGAAAAATCAGTAAGTAGAAATAATGACATACAGTGTCATTTTGTTTTGTTTTGTTTTGTTTTGTTTTGTTTTGACAATAGAAATCAATACAGGACTGAAACTCATGATCTGGAGGGCACTTGGTCCACTTACAGGAGATTCTGGAGTGGTTTCCCAGAAGTGACTCTCATAGAAGTAAAGCATAGTTAGTAGGAGTTTGAAGATAAACAGGTGAAAGGAAAAAATTCCCAGGTAGAGGAAATATCATTTATGAAGATCCAGAAAGGCCAGGAGATTAATGGATTCTCCAGTTTAGTTAGGTATCAGACCAGTGTGGTAGTGGTAGATAAGAGATTGATGAGCCCAGACAGCGGGCTCGTGTTAGATCATGAAGGTTTACCTGCCATATTAAGGAGTTTATTTGAATGTATCAAGTAGATTTGGACTCATACCAATCCTGTATACAACAGAACAAAATACTGCCCAATCCGTGCCATTTGTGTGGAGAGAAAAGTTGCAGGATCACTGAGTGATGTAAGCAAGGGAATGACACATTCAGACTTACTTTTGGATAAACCTGTTTATAGTGGAAAGCCATTTTCATCAAATTCTCCACTTGACAAGCCCCCATATAAACACAGTGGTTGCTGGTAGTGGTTGTGTGTCGTGGAGTCGATTCTTACTCAACAATCATGTACAGGTGTTGTTTTTTTTTTAAGTTTTTATTGTGAATTGAGTGATAGTTTACATGGGGGAACATCAGTTTATTTCATTGCAATGATTACAATCCCCTGCATGCTTCATCATTCAATGGTATTTGCTTCTATTCCCTCTGTTTGTTTGGGTTTTTTTGTTGTTGTTGTTGTTTGGATGTGCACCAAAACACTCAGGAATATACAATCATTCAAACAGCCAAAGGGAAGAGCCTGCCCCCTGGCCGCCAGCACACAGCCCCTCTCTTTTCTAGATTCCATTCTTCTGGAATCCTCAGCTGCTCGTCTCTCCATGCCATCATCTCTGCCTCAATCTCTGGCATCACCGCTTCTCTGGGTAGGGTCCAACACTCTATTCCTGCTCTTCTCTCTTGACGGTCCCAGGGTCCTGCACTCCAGGACTGTAAGATCAACCAGTCACCCCTTTTTGCCACAAAACTTTTACCTTTACCATTGTGACAATAGCAATTAGTTATGATAACAATTACTCATTCTAGAATCATGAGAGTCTTGTCCCCATCTCCTTTCACCAGACCTGTCTAGACAGGATGAAAACCATTCAGTGGGGATTCTACCTTCCTCCACACACTCTGAATATAATCTCCCTCTTGAAAACTTGTAAACCAGTCATTCTGTGCCTTTACAGCCCTCCCCGATTTTAGGTAGCCAACGTCTAAGTTGCCCATCCCTATCAACCTTGTGTACAGAGGGATGGGAATGATCCTTGTTGTAAAGACTCCTTCCCTCTCGGTTGGTATTTTAAGCTATTACTTTTCTTTTCCCCTCTTTTCCTTCCTCTAACCCTATACAGGGTCACTATGAGTCAGAACCGACTCCACGGCACATAACAACAACAACAACAAGTCAGGTTCTGAACATCCAGCCATTGAAGCTAGGTCCAATGGGCATTATCTGCCAGTTTGGGTGCCCTTGTGCATATCCCCTCACTTCATATCAACTGGATACTTCACTCTCAGGTTTCCATGGCCATGTCCTTGTCCATGGGCTCAGGAGTCCCCAGGTCTCACCGTACTTTGGGCCAACCAGCTCTCACCATACTCCAGATCGATGGAGGTCTATGAAACTTTGTCAGACTCGGATCACATCTTCGTTGTTGCTTTTCCCTCACTTCTTCTCATCAGTAGAACAATGTGGTCACCAGCAAGTTTCCATGCCAGCTTGTGTATTCCCTTTGAGTTTCAAGTCCAAATAACCAGATATAGAGGATGATCCAGGCCCAGCAGAAAGCAAGTGAGACTTGCCTAGGTGTCTAGCATGTACTAGAAGCGGGCCACACCCCCAGAGATGCTTCCCTTCAATTGATTGGCTGCTTACAGCTGATCTATTCATAGAGTTAATTACATTATATTAGAGGTCATCAGGGGGATAAACTGTCAAATCACTGGGAACCCTAGTCAGTCGACACAAACCCTTGGGGCCACCTCCTCCTCCTTTCTTTCTTTTTCTTTTTTTTTGTGGGGGGTGGGGTGGAGGGGTGGGGACATGGCTGGGTAGGATAACACTATGATTAAGATACCTGATAAATACTACCACAACCAGCAGATCAAGGTCAACATCAATAGTGGAAAGTTCATGCTGATTCTATGTACCCTTGATGTGTTCTGAGGAAACTGGAACTTAACCTCTGTGATTTTTCCTTGCAAAACCTATAACCTTAGTCTAATCATGATAAAAAATATCAGACAAATTCCCACAAAAGTGCATCCTACTAACACCTGACCAGCATTTTTTTTCATTGAAAAGGTCATTATAAAAGGAAACTCTGAGCAACTATCATAGACAAGAGGAGCTTAAAGAGACAAGATGACTAAATGTATTGTGGTATTTGGGATGGAATCTTAGAATTGAAAACTACAATAGGTGAACACTGAGGAAATCTAAATAAGGCATATATTTTGTTAATGATGCTTCATTAATTATAAAAGAAAATGTGCAAGGTGTTAGTAAAATGGAAAAGTAGATATAGAATTTACGCATACCTTCTGTATTTTCTTTGCAATTTGTCTATAATTCTAAACATGTCAAAAAACGTATTGCAATCATAAAGGTAGTAAATTATGTCCATCATTAAACTAAAATTCTTTGTTTAGAATTTCTTCCTCCTTTCTTGAGGTCAAAGGATCCCACACAGAAACGAAGGACAAGGATTTTGTTAAAATAGTATTTTAATTTGGTGCTTGCTTCGGCAGCATGCATGCTAAAACTGGAACGATACAGAGAAGATTTGCATGTCCCCTATGCAAGGGTGACATGCACAATTACACAGCCTTCCATATCTCTCTTGCTTTGTTCAATTATGAAATACACAACATAAATGGGCCAGTGCATTTTCTGTTGTATATGTTTTAGTTACATCATGTTAGGTGCAAGTACAACTTTAAATTTCTTTATTTGAGATTGTACCATCGAGTCAGTTCTGACCTATGGCAAACCTGTATAGGATTTCCTAGGAGTGACTGGTGAGCTTGAATCACTGATCTTGCGGTTCAAACTGACTTTGTAGTCCAGTGCATTAACCCAAAATGTCACACCAGGACTCCCGTATGGCTTATAGTTGACAAGTTGACAAGAGTGGAATGTAATGGTTAGGGTTTTGTGTCAACTTGACTAAGCCAGGATTTCCAGAGGCTTAGCAGTTGGGGTGTGCTTATTCCCATGGTGATGAAACTGAACACAGGCATAATTAGCTCTATGATGAGCAACTATGAGCAACCAATGTAATTGAAGGGATGCTTTCCAATACAATGGACAC
>NW_006408519.1:24708924-24713316 GCF_000296735.1 Chrysochloris asiatica
GTTCAAAAGAAGAGGTAACAATCCTGATCCAACAGGAATTTCCAGCTGGGAGTTGCTTCTAAAAGTTACTTACAATGGAAAATATTCCACATCCTTCTCATGACTTCCCAACCCTCTGTTAGTAGGAATGTTTCTCCACCTGTTTCTCATGTTCTTTTTAAGTCATGTGAACTGCTGCCTTGCGCCTGCCTCATCACTCCCTGCCTCCTGACACAGCCCAAAGAGAAGGTTCTTTGATGAAAAAGAAAAATGGAGGACTGATATTTACAGAGTTCTGGTATAACACTATAGGATCAGCACTGGACCTAAGGTCGATCTGAACTGCAAGGTCAGTGGTTCAAATCTACCAGCCACCCCTGAGTCGCTGTAAGTTGGAAATGACTCGACAGCACTAAGCAACAGCAATGTTTACAGAGCACCAACTAAAAGGCATGTGAGTTATTGTCCCGATACATTTTGACATTCATTTGGATCCTTACAGTAACCCTGTGAAGTAGGTAAAATCTCTCTTCTGTACATGAGAAAATAGGCCTCTTGATGATTCATTTCCTCCTACTCTGTGCCAGGCCCTGGGACACTGGCTAGAAGCTGAACCATAGAAACTTGCACAGGATCACAGCGCATGGTGGAGAGGGAGTTGAGGTCAGAAGCTTTTGGTTCATGCTTTTCCAATTACATCATCAACAGGGCTGGGTTCCTGCTCTCAAGGTCTTCTGTTACTGGTATGTATGTGCACAGAGCTTGCCAAGTTTCTGCCTCTTACCTGTCCCTGCCTCTCAGTCCCCACGGCAGTTTCAATTCATGGCTGCCTGCCCACTCAGACTTCGGAGTCCTCATATTACATTGGCCTGGTATATGTGTAGTCTGTGGGTTCTTGACCTCTTGTCTAGATACACCCCACTGCCACTTTGGTTCCTGTCCAGCCCTGAGCAGCTCACCTGGTCCCAGTGTCCCAGCTCTACTCTGTCCACAACAATCCCTATCTGCCAAGTACTTCCCAGGAAGGACCCCATTTCTTCCAACTTGCCAAGCACTCCTAGTTTTCTGTGATTCAAGGCCTGCCAGCCATATATTTTTTTTCCAATCACACACTTCAGCAAGAGAGATCTTTAGAAACTGCTTCCTGATTCCTCCATCTCCTTTGAGTGGGTGTTAAAAAATATTGACTTTTTTTTCCAGATGAAGTCACAAGAGCTTCAGGATGAAGTACTAGGATCCAGTGAGATCCAGTTATTGCTTACAAACAGCAAAATCTGACTGGGGATTAATCTGGTCCAAGAATACAGTTACAGTATCACAAAGCTATAAGGTCTCTGAGAGGCTATTAAGACCCTTCACCTCCAGAAAAGAGTCACTGGGTGGTGTAAATGGTTAAGCACTCAGCTACTAGCCAAAAGATTGGCAGTTCAAGCTCCTCTCAGAGGTTCCTGGGAAGAAAAGAATCACAGCTAGAAAAACCCTATGAAGTACAGTTGTACTGTGCAACACGTGGGCTTGTTGTGAATTGGATTGACTTGTTGGCTGCCTTCAGACAAGGAACATGGTTTACAAGGAAATGGGTGGTAGGAGTTCATCATACTTGTAGAGCTGATCTATGGATGATCTATTTGAGCTATTCTTCTCCCAGTGCTATTCATACTGAAGATCACCAGATTTAAGAACGAGAAATGGCATTTGTATAAATTGCTAACATGCTCAGAATGAATTTATTTATATATATAAAGGGAGTCTTTCCAATGGTAGTCACCAGCTTTATAAAATTAAGTATTAATGGCCAAAACAAGAAGCTCAGGTAAACGCTCAGTTGCTAACCTAAAAGTTGGTGGTTCGAACCCACCAGCTACTGCAAAGGAAAAACTCCTGACCATGTTCTTCTGTAAAGGTTGTTGTTGTTAAGTGTCATTGAGTTGGTTCCAACAGATAGCCACCCTGTCTAGGGTTTCTACAGAGTGGCTGATGGGTTTGAACTGCCCACCTTATTTTTAGCATTTCAGTACTTAGCCTACAGTGACACAGAGATTACAACTTTAGAAACTTTTTTTTTTTTTCAATATGGATGACTTTTTAAAGTAATAATATTGTGTTTTCTGATTCAAGGTAAGATATAAATGATCGAATCTCATGCTTCAGGCTACAAAGTAATTACTGCAGAATTCCTTAGCTGGTGTTTCAGGGGCGAGAGAGAGAATGAATGAACCACGACATACCTCCCTGGAGCCTGCACTGAGTCACTCATATTTACTGGCCAAGGTGTTATGACATTGAACTAGAGGTGACATAGCCCAAGTCACAGTATATAAACTGCTGATTTTTTGCCAGTTCGTCTGTTTTCCCTTTATTTGCCAAGATAAGGCTCTTTCTTCTAAGTAAAATAAAAGCATTGTTCTGCCAAGTTAATATAAAGAAAGTAAATAATGCCTATGTTTGTACGTGACTTTTTTGAGCAATAGAAGCCTGGTACAGAGGCTTTCATTTAAAATGTATTGTAATGAACTCACAGCACTGCAGGGCAGTGAGCCAGGTACCATTGACTTGTAGCCCATGCTTAACTCAGATTTATTAATCCTGGGGACCCAAAGCATAAGAAGTATATCTGATGGGCTTTGTTTCTTTGTTTTGGTTTCATTTTAAGATTACATTCGAACTAAAATACTAAAGCAAAACAACAAATGCTAAAACTATAGTATGAAGATTTGAAATTGACAGACCTTGATTTCATTAAAGGCGTCCCCAATTACTAGCTGGATGGCATCAGGCAAGTAATTCAAAGTTTTGATTGAAGACATTAAAATAGGAAACTTAAAAAAAAAAGTGAAAGTTACGGTACCGACCTCCTACAGTTATTGTGAGAAATAAAAGAGGTAGTAGAAACAGTATCCAACAAATAATACAAATTATCAACAAATAATATTACGTTGTTATTACTTATAACGTTTCTCATGCTTGAACTTGGATTTAGAAATTGTTAAGGGAACTCTTCATACTACTTTCACCTAAAATATATTTTTTTATAAGTATTAAGTGCTGTTAAGTGCTGTCAAGTCATATAGCCACCGCTCATGACTTAGTTCTGATGAGCAACTAATTGGTTTGAATGATCTGCCCTGCAGTTAACAATTCAGTGCTTACCCTACAGCACCACACCAGGACCCCTTTTGGTAAGTAGCAGAGTTAATAAATATGACCACAATGCAAAAATTCCAGAATAGAATCTGTTATCATTATCCAATTACTTGAAGAAGGAACCCTGGTAGCATAGTGAATTCTGAGTTGGGCTGGTAATCGCAAGGTCAGCTCTTCGAATCACCCATCTGCTCTGTGGGTGAAAGACAAGGTTTTCTGCTTGTCTATACAGGGTCACTACTAATCACAATCAACTTCACAGCACACAACCATCAGCACCAGCACCACCAGGTACTTAGAGTAAACCTTCCTTATGCCCTAAAATAAGACTCCTTGGCTGAAAGTAAGGTCTCCAGGCCCTTGCAACTCAAAGTATGGTTAGAAAACCAGCAGCAATAGGAGCAAGTAGGAGTTTGTAAAAGATTTTAAAAGAAGAAGAATCTCAGGCATTATCTAGAGAACCAGTTACTATCTAGCGAATTCGAATTCAAGGTGATCTCATGGAAGTCCAAGTAGAATTGTTCTTCACTGGGTTCAATGGCTGGTTTTTCAGAAGTAGATCACCTGGGCTTTCTTTTAAGGAAACTCTAGGTAGACTTGAACCACTAACCTTCTAGTAATCATTGGCACCACCTCAGGACTCTTATTATCCAGACTACTGAATCAAAAATATGCATTTTAACAAAATTCCTGGATGACTTATATGCATATCTAAGCTCTAGTACAGTGCACCAGACTTAAGTAAGTACCAGACCTAACTGGCAGGTTTATTAAAACACTAATGTTTGAGTACTGGTATAATGACAGACCCACAGACCAAGGGGACAGAACTGAGATTCCACAAGTAAGTCTGTCCACCTATGTTGTTGTTATTAGGTGCCATCGAGTCGGTACCGACCCATAGCGACCTATGCACAGCAGAACAAAACACTGCCTGATCCTTGGACAACCTCACTACTGTTGCCACACTTGAGCACATTGATGCTGCCACTTTGCCAATCCATCTCGTTGGGGGTCTTCCTCTTTTTCTCTGACCCTCCATCTTACCAAACATGATATCCTTCTCCAGCAACTGGTCCCTCCTGACATTATGTACGAAGTATGAGACAGAAGATTTTCGACAAAGGGCCCAAATCCATCAATTGGGGAAGAGAGTTTGTTCAATAAATAGTACTGTCAAAACTTCCTCCAATCCTGATGCCATGTTTTTCTTCATAGAACCCAGCTTCTCGGATTATTTGCTCAGCATACAAGTTGAATAAGTATGGT
>NW_006408519.1:24721661-24722704 GCF_000296735.1 Chrysochloris asiatica
CAGCCAATGTCTAAGTTGCCCGTTCCTATCTACCCTGTGTACAGAGTAGATAGCATTGAAACTTGATTTGAAGACTCTTTCCCTCTCTGTTGGTATTTAGAGTAACTACCGCTCTGAGTGTAGGTGGCATTTGATTTCTTGACTGTTGCTTCCATTACTGTTGATAGTTGATCCAAGAAGAATGAAGCTCTTGACAACTTCAATCTTTTCTCCTTTAATAAGAATGTTGTTTATTGGTCCAGTGGTGAGGATTTTTGTTTTCTTTACATTGAGATGCAATCCATACTGAAGGTTGTCTACTTTGAACTTCATCAGTAAATATTTTAAGTCTTCTTCACATTCAGCAAGCAAGGTTGTATCATCTGCATATCGCAGGTTGTTAATTAGTCTTCCTCCAATCCTGGTGCTACGTTTTTCTTCATATAACCCAACTTCTCGTATTATTTGCTCAGCATATACATTGAATAAGTATGGTGAAAGAATAAAACCTTGTTACACACCTTCACTAATTTTAGCCAATTCAGTGTTCCCTTGTTTGAAAAACTGCCTTTGGACTATGGACATATTCCTCGTGAGCATAATAAATGTTCTGGAATATTCATTCTTCACAATGTTGTCCATATTTTGTCATGATCCACACAATCTAAAGCCTTTCCACAGTCAATAAAGTAACATCTTTCTGATATTCTCTGCTTTCAGCCAAGATCCATCTGATGTCAGTAATGATATCCCTCATTCCAGGTCCTCTTCTGAATTTGGCTTAAACCTCTGGTAGTTCTCTGTCAATGTACATTTGCAGCTGTTTTGGTATTATCTTTAGCAAATATAATTTATGAGATATTGATGATATTGTCCAATGACTTCCCCATTCCATTGGATGACCTCTCTTTGGAATGGTCACAAATGTGGATCTCTTCCAATCAGTCAGCCTGATAGTTGTCTTCCAAAATTTCTTGGCATAGATGAGTGACTGCCTCCTGTGCCGCTCACTTTCTTGAAAGATTTCAATTTGTATTCCATCAATTCCTGGTGTCTTGTTCTTT
>NW_006408519.1:24724279-24745134 GCF_000296735.1 Chrysochloris asiatica
AAGCTCATCTGAAACCTGTCCACCATGGTGACCCATGCTGGTATTTAAAATATTAGTGGCATATCTTTCAGAATCACAGCAGCTCACAAGCCACCACAGTAAGGCAAAACTGTCATAAAAATCTAAATGTGTATACTGAGGAAATAATCCAAGAAACTGGATTATATTTAAATGTAGCATCAGGATTGGAGGAATACTCATTAACAACCTGTGATATACAGATGATACAACCTTGTTTCTGGAAATGAAGAGGATTTAAAACATTTACTGATGAAGATCAATGACTAAAATCTTTTAGATTGCATCTCAATGTAATTACAGAATATTAAAATCTTAACAACTGGATCAATAAATAATATCATGATAACTAGAACAATGATTGAAGTTGTCAAAAACATTTTGCTTTGATCCACAATCAACACTCATAGAAGCAGTTCAGGAATCAAATGATCTTTTGTATTTGATAAATCTGTTGAAAAAGACTTCTTTAAAGCATTAAAAAAAGTAGAACTAGAATGCTCCTCAGAAGTAAGATTTTGTATCATGTGCATTGGGCATATTGATTTTGTATTATGTACTTTGGGCATATTGAGTTTGTATTATGTACATTGGGCATATTGAGTTTGTATCATGTACTTTGGGCATATTGAGTTTGTATCATGTACTTTGGGCATATTGAGTTTGTATCATGTACATTGGGCATATTGTCAGAAATGACCAGTCCCTAGAGAAGGGCATCATACTTGGAAAACTGTTGGGTCAGTTATTAAGAGGAAGTTCACCAATGACACGGATTGACACAGTGGCAGCAACAATTGGCTAAAACATAACAATTGTAAGCATACAGTAGGGCCGGGCAATGTTTTGTTTTGTCTGTGCATAGTGTCACCATGAGTCAGAATCTGCTTGATGGCCATTAACAACATGATTTGAAAATTAACTCAGCAGCAGTGGGGTTTTACATTTGTGAAAATTTCCCCACAATTTATGTTGAAGTCCTAACCCCTGTGAATGGGACTTTGTTTGGAATAGGATTTTGAAGATATTATCAGTTAACTTGAGTAAACAAATATGAAAGTTATACAACAAGGTTGGACAACTCTGAGAGGTCACCTAGAGTTCAGTATTTTTCTTAAGGAACATGCTGAAATTTTGCCTCTGTAAGAGATTTGTTTGAGATGACACTTTTGAAAGGCTTCATTTCCTGCCCTCTCCTATATTACTTGTTCCCTTGAATCCTTTTAAAAACACTTTTTAAATGAATCACTTGCACATGAATACATATCTCAGGGTCTTCCTCTGGACACCAGGTTGAAGACAAGGAGTTGTGGGACAGTATTGTTCAACTTTTCTACACTCTGTGCACCACCACTCGTCTGTCAGTTTATTGTGTTGTGTTTGGCTTGCGTGTTGCTGTGATGGTCAAAATATGTCACAAGGATTTTAAATGCTAACTGGGCAACCTATAGTGGACAGGTTTCAGCTGAGCTTCCAAACTTAGACAGACTTGGAAGAAGGAGAGTTAGACTACTTCTGAACGAGTAATTACTCAAAACCTTATAAATAGTAGTGGAACACTGCCAGGTAGCATGAAAATATTGAATATTGAAACACAAATGTTGTTGGTGGTGTTAATAGAACCAGAATATTGTAAGCTATAGTGTAGGATGAGCCCCTCAGTTTGGAAGGCACTCAAAATATGACTAGGGAACATGGAACATTGGTACATGGAATGAATGAAGTATTAATCTAGAAAAATTGGAAGTGGTCAAACATGAAATGGAACACACAAAGAGCAATATCCTAGGCAATTGTGAGCTATAAAGGACTGTTATTGGCCATTTGAATCTGAAAATCATATAGTTTTCTATGCTAAGAATGACAAATTGAAGAGGAATGGCAGCATATTCATCATCAAAAAAACCAATCCAAGACCTGACTTGAAGTATAATAATGCTGTCTGTGGTAAGATAATACCCACACGCCTACATGGAAGACCAATTAATGCCATTATTATTCAAATTTATACAACAATCACTAAAGCAGTGATGATGAAATTGAAGAGCTCTACCAACTTCTTCAGTCTGAAATTGACCAAACATGCAATCAAGATGTATTGATAATTACTGGTGATTGGAATGCAAAGGTTGGCAACAAAGAGGAAGGATCAGTAATTGTTAAAAATATGGTGTTAGTAATAGAAACAATGCTGGATAGTGCATGATAGTATTTTGCATGTTCAATTTCTTCTTCATTACAAATACCTTTTTTGAACAACATGTATATACACATGGACCTCACCAGATGGCATACAGAGAAATCTGGTTGACTACATTTGTAGGAAGAGATGATGGAAAAGCTCCATATCATCAGTGAAAACCAGCCCAGGGGTAGAGTATGGAACAGACCATCAATTATTCATATGTAAGTTCAGGCTGAAGCTGAAGAAAATTATAACAAGTACATGAGAGCCAAAATATGACCTTGAACATATCTTACCTGAATTTAGAGATCATTTCAGTAAAAGATTTGATGCATTAGACACTAAAGACTGAAGACTAGAAGTGTTATGGATTGGCATCAAGAATATCATACAAAAAGAAATCAAATGGTCATTAAGAAGAAATAAGTAAAAAAGACCAAAATGGTTGTCAGAAAAGGCTCTAAAAGTTGTTTTCCAGTGTGGTGGTGGCTGTGTGTCGTGGAGTCAGTTCTGACTCATAGTGACCCTGTACAGGGTTTCCAAGGCTGTAAATCTTTATGGGAGCAGAAAGCCTCATCTCCCGTGGAACAACTGGTAATTTCGAACTGCTGACCTTGAGGTTCGCAGCCCGATTTGTAACCACTATGCTACCAGAGCTCCTTGTTGCTAAAACAAATGAAAGAAATGAGATAAAAGAACTAAACAGAAAATTTCAAAGGACAGCTCAAAAAGACAAAGTCAAGTATTATAATGAAATGTGCAAAGACTTGGAGTTAAAAAACTAAAAGAGAAGGACAGGCTTAATATTTCTCAAATTAAAAGAATTGAAGAAAAATGTCAAGCCTCAACTTGTAATACTGAAGGATTCTATGGGCAAAATATTGAATAATGCAAAAAGCATCAAAAGAATATGGAAGGTATACACAGAGTCACTGTACCAAGAAGAAATGATTGATGTTCAAACTTTTCAAGAAATAGCATATAATCAAAAGTCAGTGGTATTGAAGGAAGAAGTCTAAGGCACTGGCAAAGAACAAGGCTCTGTGGGACTCTACCCAGAGAAGAAGTGATACCTGAGATGGAGGCAGAGACAATGACATGGAGAGATGGAGCAGCTGGGACTTTAGACACAGAGAGGGAGAAGGGATGTGTGCTGATAACCGGGGGTGGCGGGGTCAGGCTTGGAGTGTATACCCTTTGGTTGGTTGATGATGCATGGAGGGGATTGTAACCATGACAATGAAACAATATATGATAGGATATATGTAAAACTAATGTTCTCCCATGTAAGCTATCACATAATTTACAATAAAACATTTAAAAAAAAAAAGAACAAGTCTCTGGGAATTGATAGGATATAAATTGACATCTTTCAACAAACTGATGCAATAATGGAGGCTCTTGTTTATCCATGTCAAGAAATTTGGAAGATAGCTGCCTGGAAAACTGATTGGAAGAGATCCATGCCCATTCCAAAGAGAGGTGACTCAACGGGACAATATCATTAATATCATATACAACTATAATTTTACTAATGATAATTCAAAAATTGCTACGAAAGTCCATTAACAGGGAACTTCCAGAGGTTCAAGCCAGATTCAGATGTGGGCATTAAAACAGGAATATCACTGTTGACATCAGATGGATCTTGACTAAAAGCAGAGAACACCAGAAAGATATTTATCTGTACTTTACTGTCTTTCAAATGTGGATCAGGACAAATTATGGATTACATTGTGAAGAATGGGTATTCCTGAGGAATAAAGACCAAGAGGCAACTGTTCAAACAGAACAAAGGGATATTGAATAGCTTAAAATCAGGAAAGTTGTGTGTCAGGGTTGTATTTTTTCACCACATTTATTCAGTCTGTATACTGAGCACATAGTCCTAGAAGATGGATTACATGAAGAACGTGGCAACAGTATTGGAAGAGGACTCATTAACCACCTGCAATATGCAGATGATACAACCTTGCTTTCTGGACTTAAAATACTTACTAATGAGGCAAAGACCACAGCTTTTGGTATGGGTTGCATCTCAATATAAAGAAAGTAAAAATCCTCACCACTGACCCAATAAATAACATAGTGATAAATGGAGAAAAGATTGAAGTCTTGGACTTCATTTTGCTTGGATCAACCATCAACAATCATAAAAGCAGCGGTCAAACAATCAAACAACATATTGCACTAGGCAAATCTGCTGCACAAGATTTCTTTAAAGTGTTCAAGAGCAAAGATAATCGGTTTGAGGACTAAGGTGTGTCTTATCCTTGCCATGGTATTTTCAAAAGCCTCATATGCATGTAAAAGTTGGACAATGAATAAGCAAGAATGTAGAAGAATTGATAAACTTGAGTTATGGTGGTAGAGAAGAATATTAACAGTATTGTGGCCTCCAGATGAATACACAAATCTGTGTTGGAAGAAGTACAGCCAGAATGCGCCTTAGAAGCCAGATGGACAGAGTGTGTCTCTCATACTGTGGACATATATCAGGAGGGACACATCTCTAGAGAATGACATCATGCTTGGTAAAGTGGAGAGTCAATGTGAAAAGGAAGGTCCTCAATGAGATGGACTGGCAAAGTGGCAGCAGCAATGAGTATATCCTAACAATTGTGAAGATGCCAAAGGACTGGGAAATGTTTCTTTCTTTTGTGCATAGGCATTGGAACTGACTCGATGGCACCTAATAAAAACAACAACAACACTAGTGTGCTTCCTATTTCTGTGCATCATGGACAGAAGGGTGGTAAGATCTCTGTTTTTAATTGTGAATTTCTCTATTATTCTTCAGTCTATCATTTTTGCATCATATATGTTTAAACCAGTGTCATAAGGTACACAGCCATTTCTAAGTTTTAGATCTTCTTGATAAACTTATCTTTTTAGTATTATGAAGTAACCCTCCTTATCCCTTATCAGTTTCTTGGCATTGAAATCTGGATAGAGGTCAATAGTTGCTACTGAGTTGACTCCAGTTTATGGTGACCTTATGTGCAACAGAATGACATCTTGCCTGGACCATCTGTGAACTGCAATTTCGGCAGTTCAAACACACCAACTGCTCTCAGAAACCCTATACAGAGTCTCTATGACTCAGAAGTGACTTGTCAGAACACAAGAATAGCATACTCAAGTGCAGGGTAGGGTGAATGTTTTTCTTCCTTTGATTCTGGAAGCATTACCTTCATTAGAAGGAAAATTGCATTGTCATCGGAAAACAGGTTTTGGTATTCACCATGATGAGATGGGAAGATCATTCTAGCAAAGAGTTCATTTTTCAGTACATAATATATATTTCAATAGAAGAGATCTGCCCTGGCCATCTTTTTTTCCCAGTGGGCATTGTGGAAGCAGGTATACGAGGGAGCATATGTATGGGTCAAGATTCAAGGAACTGCAGAATGTGAGCTGGAAGAGACTCAGCGGAAAGTTTTTCCTTGGTGGCAATTTTTAAATCATGCACAACAGAGGTTCTTCTATATAATTAATACTTCAGGGAACTCCCAGGTCATTTTAGGGTTACTCACTAAAAGTTTTTGGCCCCATCATAGATAGTTGTTGAGCATTGCTTTGATGAATTCTTTTTAAAGGCCTTCCCTTTGAGAATTCTTTAAAGTGCTTATTTTGAATATTCTTAAGCAGAAAAATAAATAAATAAATAAAGACCATTCTCTGCCCATGAGTCTCTGAACACAGAGGGGGTTCTTTAATTAAACAATTCAATGCAAAAAACATTAAATTTCCAAGAAATGCCACACGTTAAGAATCCAAAAGGGATGAGTAAGTGGTGGAGAAGATAGGAGGTATATACAAAAGGTTTCACCCACGCCCTGTTTTGTAACTCTTTCCCTATGTGTCCACCACACCTATGAGTTTCGCTTATTGCAATAATAAAGAGGTAGAGTGACTGAAACCTGCTAACCACAGCGTGGAGCTAAACATAGTTCCTCAAAGACTAAACCCGATAGACAAGGTCAGGATGCAGAAGGGTGTCTGATGCTGTCAACGAATATTTCTCTAACCCAATCTACACATGTGTGCTCCCGTGTCTAGTTTTGCTCATCAGTTGACCTTTGAAAAAATGAATTCCACACCCCCTTATTTTACTTATGAAATTTTGACATTAAGTCAAGGATGAAAATTTAGGACAGGGTATCTAAATCATATACACGTGATTGTTAGTCACTGTGGAGTCTGTTCAGACTCAAGGCTACCCCATGTGAGAAGATAAATAAAAAATTATTACATCAAGTGTTTCAATCATACAGGTACAAGTTTATTCCATGTCTCTGTGATTTGTAAATGGCGGCTGACACTTTCTTTTGATAATACATTTGTATTATACACTACCTTTGGATAATACATTTGTAGTTTAAGTGCCTTAAAAAAAACAACAAAACAAAAAAACCCGCGTCAAATCAAATCAGCAACTTCCAAACGGCCATTAAATTTGGTCAGGTCCGAAGGTACAGCAACTGTTTTGGGAATCCCAAAGGGGTGATCTTGATAGATGTTCTTGAAGGCTACAGGAAAATGACGGGGGCTTATTAGGTAGAAATCTTAAGAAAACTGAAAACTGTACTGGTGAGAAAAAGGCCAGGAAAGTTGCACTGAGGAATGTTTTTCCATGATGACAATGAGCCTGCTCATCACTCACAGTTCACAAGGGTAGGTATTCCTACAAGAATGTCCTGAGGAAACCTAACGTTACCTACCCTCCTGACCTGACTTCTTTTGATCTTAAAACCCAAAGTACATAGAAAAGAAACATGATTAGAGTTCCTTGAAGATGCCAAAACTGCTGTTTAGACATGTTATAAATCATAGAGCACAGAATTCTTCAAGGAAGAGCTAGAGAGACCAAAACAACACCTTCAGAAGTGTATAGACCTATTTGAAAGATATGGCAAGAAACCATAGCTGTACATTTTGGCATTTAATAAAGGTTTCCATGATTTTGTAGCGATACTTTTTTACTTATCCTGATGTTTTGAGTGTCTTCCAGAGCAGGAGCTAATCTTCCAGCCCTATATCAGACAATTTTGGTTGTGACCTAGAGAGTTTCCACTGACTAATTTTCAAAAATAGATCAATATCTTTCTTCCTTCTTTGTTTTCATCTGTTTCATTTGTTCCACTAAAACCTGCCCATGAGTAACCATGCTGCCAATATTTGACGATGTATCAGTGGCATAGCACCAAAGCAATGTACGTGTCACCACAGTAAGACAAACTGACAGACAGGTAAAGAAACCATACATAGAACATTTTTTTTAAATGCTTTTAAGTATTGCAAGGACAAGCAGTAATGGTAGGTAAGTTTTGGTTAGGTGAAACCAATAATTAAAGTTCTATGTGGAAAATAAGAAACCGTGATAGAGTTGTTACACATTGGGGTTACACATTAGGCTGCTGACCCTAAAATCAATACTTCAAGTCCACCTGGCATTCTGGGGGAGAAAGATGAGGCTTTCTGCTCCCGTAAAGATTTACAGCCTCAGAAACCCTATACAGGGTCGCCATGAGTCGGAACCGACTCCACAGCATATAACAACAACAACAATGATTTATAGCCTTGGAGACCAATACAGAGTCTCTATAAGTTAGAACAGACTGCTCCGCACACCACCAGCACCATGTGTTGTTGTCCTTGTTAAGTGCCGTTGAGTCAGTTCTGACCCATAGCAACCCTGTATAGAGCTTCCCAGGAGCAGCTGGTGAGCTTGAACTACTGACTTTGCAGTTCTTTGTAGTCTGGCTCCTTAACCCACAGCGCCACACTAGGATTCCGTGCACCAGGCATCATGTGGAAGATATAAATGCCTATTCAGCATTATGGATACATGCCTATGCAGCATTTGCAATCGTTATGTGCCATTATGTTGGTTCCAGATCATAGGAGCCCTGTATAGGGTTTTTGAGACTGTTAGTCTTTATCAGCACTGGACTGTGAACCACAAGTTCTGCAGTCAAATCCACCTGCTGCTACATGGAAACCCTATACAGGGTCACTATGAGTCGGAACCCACTAGAAGGCACTTAGCAGTAACAAATCTTTATGGAAATTGAAAGCCTCATCTTTCTCAGAGGACCCACTAGTGGATTTGCACTAGTGGATTTATGCAGCCCAGCACATAACCCACTATGCCACCAGCACCCTTTGATGTGTGTTCTTAAGTGCCACCGAGTAGGTTCTGACCCATAGCGACCCTGTATAGGGTTTCCGAGGAGCTGTCGGTAAGCTTGAAGCGCCAACCTTGCGGTTCCAACCTACTTTGCAGTCCAGCGCATTAACCCACAGCACCACAATAAGGTGAAATGAGAAGGTATAAAACATTTTTTAAAAACCTGCAGTCATCAAATCCTTTCAGCTGCCATTTAAAGGATCCCAAGTCAGGGGCCCTGGGAAGGTACTTACAACAAATACGTGCTAAGCTCTTTTATTGTATTGTATCATCTAAGCCCCAGGTTCCTTGGAGGTTGTTACCTTCACCCAACTTGACAGAAGAGACCACGTGGGCTAGCACAGGTTATCTTCAGAAATCCCAAACTTCAGACCTGTGAGGATCTGATTCCAACCCCCTTGTGCGATGCTGCCCAATGGCATTTTAACACCCTCTCCCATGGTCTATAGGAGAATATTGAAAGTGCCATGGGCTGCCAAACGAACCAATAGATCCGTTTTGGAAGAAATGCAGCCAGAGTGCTCCTTGGAGGCCAAGATGGCCAAACTTCGTCTCTCATACTTCGGACCAGTCGCTGGAGAAGGATATCATGTTTGGTAAGGTGGAGGGACAGAGAAAGAGAGGAAGACCCCCAACGAAATGGATTGGCCAAGTGGCAGCATTGATGGACTCAAATGTGGCAACAATAGTGAGGTTGGCCCAGGATCGGGCAGTGTTTAGTTCTGCAGTGCATAGGGTCGCTGCCGCCTCGATGGTACCAAACAACAACAAACCCATGGTCTAATTTAAAACATATTCACCCCACTTTTGAAAAGTGGCTGATGACTACGACTTTACTGCCCAGTCACAACCCCATAACTGGCCCTCCTGTGATACTGAAGAAATGAGACGGGTCTGTGAACACTGGATGGAGGACAAGTGGAAGAGAACAGGTGGAGTCAAGAGAATGAACAGAGGACAAAAGAGCAGGCGGAGTTGAGACGCTCCTGAGAGCTCTGGGTGGTGGCCCGTGGAGGCCAGAGCCGGGAGAGTCAGCCAGTAAAGCCCGCGCCAGGCAGCGACCGCACCTGTGCACGTGACCGACGCGGGTGCCGGGGCGGAGGCGCGCTCACCTGGGCCCACGTGATGGGGCGGGGCCGCCGTGAGCCTGAGGCCCTCGCGACCACGCCCCCTCCCGCGCGGCGCGCTCGGACCCCGAGAACCCGAGTGGCGGCGGCGGCGGGATCCCGGGCGGCGGAGCTGCGGCGGCGCGCGGAGACGCAGCAGTGGTGGTAGCGGCAGCATGTCGGCCGGCGGAGCGCCAATCCCGCCGCCCCCGAACCCCGCCGTGTCCTTCCCTGCGCCCCGGGTCACACTGCCCACCGGCCCTAACATCCTGTGGACCTACTCGGGCGCCTTCGTCTGCCTGGAGATTGTAAGTGGGGCAACCTGGGCGCGGGGTGCACCGGTCGAGCGGAGACAGGCAGCGGCATCCGATCGCCCTGGCTGTCTCCCTCTGCCTCCCCCGGCTTCCCTCCCCTCCAGGTGGACTTCCCTGCGCCCCCTCGGGGCTCCTTGCCTGGTCCAGCGCAGCCGGAACCTGGCGGCGGCGCAGTTGCCCTGGCCCTCTCGCCTGGCACCTGTTACGTTAACACCTGCTCCCCCGCCGCTGGTGGAATGACTCCGAGAGAGCGACTTGGCAGCCGGGTGGAGCAGAGGATAGGGGGCTTCTAGGGAAGAGTGGTGTTTAGTCCTGGGGACACCATCAGAGACCCCCAGCGGCTTGGCCAGGGGACGTGCTTGGCTCGAGTCAGAGCAGGAGCTCTGGGCCTCGCCTGTTGCTAACCTGCCATTTTGTTGGGTGGTGAAAAGGTGTAGCTGATGACTGGGTGACCAGAGGTTACCAGGATTGGATAGAGGAGATGAGAGGCACCAGGAAGAGAAAGAGGGCTGGAGACCTTGGTGTCTTCTTTTCCTTGCCATTTTAATACCCTTTGGCTTGGAGAGAGAAGCGGGATTCAGGACGCAGCAGGAGAAAGGTGAGTTATGTATGGTGCCCTTGGCAGTTTCCAAACCAGGTGGGTGTGAGAACGGTGGAGGAAAGAGGAAACTTGGTTGTCATGTTTCTCTGCTTGCGTTGTGTCCTCTCTTTCACTAGTCTGTCAAGCAACAGCAAATGTTCTTAGTGTCAACTAGCTAAAGGTGGGGTCACCAGGTCTGCCACACAACCTTAGACTTGGGTCTTGAATGATTTTTTTTTTAATTTTTAAAAATAATTTTCTAGTGTTGGAAAGTTAAAGCTCATTGTGGACAAAGGGGAAATGTGCAAATATAAATTGAGCAAGGGAGCTTGCTTGCATCATGCCTTGTGAATGGCAAATCAATAGTGGAATGGTAATGAGGCTTCCTTTCCTGCAGCCTGGTTTTGTTTGCTAGGTTTGGAGATTTTTGTCTCTCCCTCACCCCCTCCTTTGAGTTTGCATAACCTGGATTTGGGTGCTTCGGTTTCACTTTCGTGCTGTGGGACTGGAACACCTTGTGAGCATTGGTTTCCTGCCCTAAGTTAAGTTTAGCTCAGATTTGAATCTGGAAAAGGAGACACACGTGAGTCACAGGCTAAGACGTCAGTAATCGGATCCTGACTGAGAGTCTAGGAGAGGCTGCTTGGAGTTTGAGCCCAGATCAGAAGCATCTAAATCAGTCTCAGGCATCCAGGTGAGAGCAGTAGGGAGCCACTGGGGAGGGAGACAAGAAAACAGCAAGATCTGTGATGAAAAAATTTAAAGGATCTAGGCTACATTTTAAAGAGCCCTGGGCTGCTAAGTGCAAGGTCAGTTAGTTCGAGTCCATCAGATTTTCTGTAGGAGAAAGATGAGGCTTTCTGATTCCGTAAAGATTGACAGCCTTGGAAACCCTATATAGAATCGCTATGCGTTGGAACCTACTCTAGGCACACATCCACCACCACCAGGCTACAATGTGGGTAGGTGTTGGGCTGCTAACCAAACGGTGGGTGCTTCAAACCCACCAGCTGCTCCTCAGGAGGAAGCTGAGACTACTGCTGTAGTAAAGATCTACAGTCTCAGAAAGCCTGTATAGGGGAGCTATGAGTCAGAATGCATTTGTTGGCAATGAACATGAGTGGTTTGTTAGCTACATTCGCTCCATGTTTCCCAAATTCCAGTTGCCTGCATACCTCTTTTTTAAGTGGCTGTCATATCCGCATTCCACCTGTGTTGGAATTTAATAATGTTCACTGAAATAGACTCTTAACTACAGTACCTACTTTGCCCTCATCCTTAACCATTAAGACACATGAAATCTCAAATTAGTTATGCTGGTTATATTTTTTAATTAAATGCATTTACATCTTTATCTATATATAGCCATCGATCTGTCTCTATATCTGGGAGCACAGTGGCTTCATACAGTCAGCTGGACTGCGAAACACAAGGTCCACAGTTTGAGCCTGCTAACTGCTCTGCAGGAGAAGGAAGAGGCTGTCTGCTCTTGCAAAGATTTAAAAGCCTTGGAAACCCTATACAATGTCACTATGAATCAGAACTGACTCAAAGGCACTTAACACCGGCCGCAGTCTCTACATCTAGATGTTGTTAAGTGCCATCCAGTCAGTACCAACTCATAGCAACCCTATATAGGATTTCTAAGGCTTTAATTCTTCGTGGGATCAGAAAGCCTCATCGTTCCCCTAGGGAGTAGCTGGTGGACTTGAACTGCCAGCCTTGTGGTTAGCAGCTAAGTGCTTATCCTACAGAGCCACAGCAATCCCAACATCTAAATATATATAGTTATATCTACCTATATCTGTATCTAAGGAGCTCTGGTAGCTTAGTGGTTACGAATCGGGCTGCGAACCTTAAGGTCAGAAGTTGGAAACTACCAGCTGCTCCACGGGGAAAGACAAGGCGTTCTGCCCCCATAAAGACTTACAGCCTCGGAAATCCTGTACAGGGTCGCTATGAGTCGGAACCAACTCCACGGCACACAACAACAACAAATACCTGTATCTGGAATCCTGATGTGGCACTGTTGGAGAAGCACTGGACTGCTAACCACAAGGTCAATAGTTTGAACACACCAGCCACTTCTTGGAAACTCTATGCAGGTTTTGTTATGAGTCAGAATCAACTCGACCACACTTAACAATAGCATATCTACATCTAGACATAGATAGAGGACTGAAGACGGCTTCTCAAGAACCACCTATGGTCATGGTTCACTTTGGGTAAGACTTATAAATTCTGGGAGAAAAAAAAAGTGGAAGCTGACCTGTTTGGTTTTCCCTTCCCTTGGACACCCACATCTCATTTGGATCTCCCCTAGTAGTTGATTCTCAATTCTCCTTGTACCTAATCACTTAAGCCGCCTTTAAAAATACTGTTAGCAGTCCCAGATGAATTCAGTCAGTCTCTGAGGATTCACCTAGGGGCCAGAGTCTGCTCTTTTTTTGGAACTCCCCTGGAGGTTCTAATTCACAGGCGGGCTAGAAACCATCCATGGAGCGCTTCATTAGTGAGTACTCTTTACAGAAAATGATGCTTTCTATGCAAAGGTGAACCCTCTCTCATGTTTTAGAACTGCTTTCCACTCCCCATCTCAGGAGGGATCCCAGGCTCACAGAAGCACCTAGCCCATCTCCTTATCTCTCTGCATTTCCTTTGCCCCTCCACCATCACCTCAAAACATGTCTAGAATGCAGACATAGTGATAGCATTGCTTCCCATGGACATTTCAGTTTGCTTTTCAACTTTATGGCCAAACATCATGATAGGTTTCTATCCACAGCTTCTATTACCTCTTCTACCTGATCATCTACCTCTTCCCACAGCCACCCATAAAGGGACAAAGTGTTCCAATGAAGCTAGTGTCCTTGGAGAAACAAGAAAACAGACTGGCATATATCTCTCGCCCTTGCAGATTGCTAAAAGGATGTATGTTTTCAGAGAGCAGAGAGCTTCCTAAATAGTAAAATGCCTGCAGTAAGCAGATGTACAAACGGGCGCTAAGTAAATACTTTGAAACCTCTTGGGTGAGGGCTTTATCCATTTTTTTCATAATTTTCTGATTCCTCTAAAAGGTTCCATTTCCTATGGTTCCTCTTCAGAAACTGCTCGCCCTGTAGATTAAATGTGAGAATTCCCCAGGCATAGTCCTAAACTCAGAGTGATCTCCTCTCTGGAGATCTGTGGTTTTATCTTATGCCAATGTGCCTGGGTATTCCCAAAACCTTCTTAATTTTTACCTTCTTTTCAAATCCACTTTTCATCAGGATTTTTTTTTTTTTTTTACTTATATCCTGTGGTGGTGGTAGCTGTGTGCAGTGAAGTTGGTTCTGACTCATAGAAACCTTGCATAGGGTTTTACACGAGCTGAAAGTCTCATCATTCTCCTGCGGAGCAGCTGGTAGACTCAAACTATTGACCTTGCAGTTGTTGTTGTTGTTAAGTGCTGTGGAGTTGGTTCCAACTCATAGTGACCCTGAACAGGGTTTCTGAGGCTGTAAATTTTTACGGGAGCAGAAAACCTCATCTTTCTCCCACGGTATAGCTGGTAGTTTCAAACTGCTGACCTTATGGTTCGGAGCCCGATTCCTAACCACTGTGCTACCAGAGCTCCTTGACCTTGCATTAGCAGCTCAAAAAATCCAGCCCCAGAGCCCCTGATTGTGCACTGCTCACAATCTCTCCAGTGTAAGTTATTTTTATGCAAGTGACTATTAGGTAAATAATACAAAGATGTGACTAGTGCCAGGTCAAACAATTAATAGCATTGGTTTCATAGGTGAAGAATACTGCAAAGTTTTTTGAGATGGTTGTATTTTATACTTGGAAGTCTAAGTCACCAATCCCTTGATGTTTTGTCTTCCCTGTACTTCCCAGTGTGTGCAAATGCATGCCTTGAAGATTCCAATACTGTGAATTTTGCAAAGTGAAGACTTTTCATTTAGGATGAAAAACATCCCCTTCAAAATTTATCATTTTCAATCTCTGTGCTTGCTAAGTTAGTGTTTCTAAGTCATTCACACATGCAAGTAAAATTTTCAAAAATGGTAGCAGCAGTACATCAATAGGAAGCTGCCAAAAGTTCAAGCTGGATTCAGAAGAGGACATGTAATGATAGATATCATTGCTGAAGTCAGATAGATCAGCAAAGAATACCAGAAAGATGTTTACTTATGTTTCATTGACTGTATATATTTGACTGTGTGGATCATAACAAACTAGATAACATTGTGAAGAATGGGAATTCCAGAAAACTTCACAGGCTTGTGTAGAACCTAGACATAGACCAAGAGGCAGATGTTAGAACAGAACAAAAGGAAACTGAATGGTTTAAAATCAGGAAAGGTGTGCATCAGGGTTGTATCTTTTTCAACAGACTAATTTAGTCCAAATGCTGAGCAAATAATCCAGAAGCTGGACAATATGAAGAACGTGGTGTAAGCATTGGAGGAAGGCTCATTAACAAACTGTAAAGTGCAGATTACACAACATTCCTTACTGAAAGCAAAAAGGACCTGGAAGCATTTACTGATGAAGATGAAAGACACAGCCTTCAGTATGGGTTACAACTCCAGGTCAATAACACAAAAATCCTCACAACTGGAATGACACATGACACCCTGACATATGGAGAAAAGATTGAAGTTGTCAAGAATTTCATTTTATTGGATCCATAGTCAACATATATGGAAGCGGCATTTCAGAAATAAGATGATGTGTTGCATTGGACAAATCTGCTGCAAAAGACTTCATTGAAGTGTTAAGGAATCAAGATGTCACTTTGAATATGAAGGCAAACCTGACCCAAGCCAAGGTATTTTCCATCCCCTATACGCTATGGGTCGGACCCGACTCGATGGCACTTAACAACAACAACAACATATGCATGTGAAAGTTAGACAATAAGGAAAACAGAAAAACAATTGATGCCTTTGAATTAAAGTGTTGGTAAAGAATATTGAAAGTATGTTGGACTGTCAGAAGAACAAACAAATCTGTCTTGGAAGAAATCTAGCCAGATTGCCCTTTAGGAGCGAGGATGACAAGACTTCATCATACTTTGGACTTGTTATAAGGAGGAAGTGGTACCTGAAAAGGACTTCATGTTTGGTAAAGTGTAGGGTCAGCAAAAATAAATAAATAAAATAAAATAAATAAATAAAATGGAAGACCCCAACGAGATGGATTGATACAGTGACCTCAGTGAACTCACATATAACTATTGTGAGGCTGGCGCAGGACCAGACAATGTTTTGTTCTATTGTGAATAGAGTCGCGAGGAGTCACCTTGATGGTACCTAACAACAGCAATAGCAAGTTCTTCACCAAGTGTTTATTGAGTATCTACTGTATGCAAAGCAAAACCAGGCTTCTGGGAACAAAAATGTAGACCTTCATTGGTCTGAAAGTACACATAACCCAGCTGAGGAATATACATACAATACATAAAAATTACCATTCAGAGAAGAAAGAGTTAAGTGTGGCACAGCTAAAGCATTTTCCAGGCATGTGGATCATGAAATAACTTGTAGAGAATTGTGCTGGAAATAGGTTTGCTTCCAGAAAAGATGAATGTTTCATTACCACAGATTAATAGCTGAGTGTGGACAAGAGGTACTCAACAGAGGGGCAGAAGTGAGAGTAAATGAGTTGTTAAAATGGCATTGGAACGTGAACTATTGGTCTGAGCAAGATATTCAGGGTCCCTGCACCCAATGAGCTTATCTTGTAAAAGCCACAAGAGAGATTGGAGATAAAAGTATCAAACACAGAAAAGAATAAAGGTAATTTTTTAATTCCGTGTGTTTCATACTTGCAGTGTTTAGGAAACTGTCCTATAGTCCATGAAGTTCATTCACATTTCTCTTTATGGGAGATACTCTCATGCTTCTAACTGTAGTGTTTGGGTTCCATGGTTACTCTCATTTGTTCCATGTGTTCAACAAATTAAGGGCCTACTATATTGGCGTTGTTTCTTGTTCTGGGAATATACTAGCAAATATAGAGACTTCATTTAATTTAATGTGTGATAGAATATAAAGCGAAGAAATAATTACAACATTGCATTTTAAGTTTCATAATGTTGTTGTTCAAGTCCTGGTGTGGTGCTGTAAGTGCTGGACTTCAAGGTCTCTTTGAATCACAAGATTGGCAGTTCAAACCCACAAGCCACTGCTTGGAAACCCTATGCAGGGTCACTGTGAGTCAGAACTGACTCCACAGCACTTAAAAACACCACCACCATAGAATTACAGGGTCGACTACAGCTACTAGGGGAGACCAGAACAGGCAACTTCAATGGAGGAGTGACATTTGAGTTCATCTTTTATTGATGAGTAGAAGTCCAGCAGACAGAAAAAGTGGAAACGAAACTTGTGTAACCTCCAGACACAAGAAAAAGTAGGATGAGAAAAGGCGTGGCACTTAGAGGTTTGACCTGACTGGTAGGAAGGTGGCAGGAGAAGATTGAGGTTGTGGTTTGATGGGCAATGCTGTACCAAGTCATTGGATTTATTCTTTATGTGGTAGGAGATAGTGAAGGACAAAGATAAGGGGGATTGTAATCTTTGAAGTTTAGGATGTCCAATGTATTAGTTACTTAGTGCTGATGTAACAAAAATAATACAAGTGGATGGTTT
Source organism: Chrysochloris asiatica (assembly GCF_000296735.1). Taxonomy (NCBI): domain Eukaryota; kingdom Metazoa; phylum Chordata; class Mammalia; order Afrosoricida; family Chrysochloridae; genus Chrysochloris; species Chrysochloris asiatica. The sequence goes on from NW_006408519.1 coordinate 24,741,317, forward strand.
TAAAGAAATATATTTTCCTTTGTCTGGAGGTCCTGAAATCAGGGACTTGGCCACATAGAATCCTTCATTGTTGATGGTGCAGGTGGCCCTTGGTTGGTATGTCTTCTCCAACATGTGCTCATTTCTGTGTCTAATCTCTTTACATAACTTAGAAGTGATTAGGCTTAGGACAGACCCTACACTGATGTGGTCTTGTTAACAAAACAAAGGAACACCTTTTTCCAAAAAAATTTTCATCCACAGGTGTAGGGATGAGGATTCTAAAATAAACTTTGGGGAACACAATTTAGTCCCTAATATCAATCAAGTATGTAAAGCTCAGTATGCCCCAAACTTAAATATAAAAATGTAATCCAGAGGAATTCTAAAAGGAAAACAAATCTTAATGACAAGCTGATGGAAAGAGAGACGCTGTGGAGGAGGAGGGTGTCGTAATGCAGTTAAATCTCTACAAGGGAATTTGAGTTATTTTCTACTGAAAATGTGATGCTTGACTCACTAACATAAGTGTTCAGATGTATAGAGTTTTCTTGTTCAGATGTATAGAGTTTTCTTGTTCAGGTGTATACAGTTTTCTTGTTCAGGTGTATAGCATTTTCTTGTTCAGATGTATAGCGTTTTCTTGTTCACATGTATAGAGTTTTCTTGTTCAGATGTGTAGAGTTTTCTTGTTCAGATGTATAGCGTTTTCTTGTTCAGGTGTATACAGTTTTCTTGTTCAGGTGTATAGCATTTTCTTGTTAAGATGTATAGCGTTTTCTTGTTCAGATGTATAGAGTTTTCTTGTTCAGATGTATAGAGTTTTCTTGTTCAGATGTATAGCGTTTTCTTGTTCAGATGTATAGAGTTTTCTTGTTCAGATGTATACAGTTTTCTTGCTCACAAAATAGATGTTGATTGTCAGGAATATTGTGATTGCAAAAAAGGTCTATCTGTGGACATGTTTTTCTTGTTGACTGTGTTTTATACTATAAGTGAAATTTTTCCTTTGCTTTTGGGTTAAAAATCTCCATCCACTGAAAAGAGCCTTTAAAATTTTATAAGAGAAAACAAGTCAATTCCCCTGTCAAAAGATTATTTTCAGCAGTTTTTTGCCCTGTTTGGCAGCCCTGAAAGAAATATTAAGGAATGAAATAAGAAAAACTCTAAACCAAGTTGCTGAAAACGTTGACCTTGAGCTCTAAAGGAAAAGGCCGAGGAGAGGAGATTCATTTTGTAGTGAGAGAGAACTGCTGTACCTGGTAGTAGGAACCTTGGACACAGTGTATCTGTGTTGGTAGACCGGAACCGAGAGAACTGTGCAATGCTAGAGGTCAGATACCATGTTGGCATACCCAGTATCACACACATGCTGTATTTAGCAAATAATAGGTGATTATTCTGGAGGACATGCTGAATAGTGTGTGCAGGTACTCCTGCACAGAGACTGGTTGGAGTGGAGAGGGTGGTGGCTTTGAAGACTCTTAAGTCTTGCCCACCACCACTCATGCATCACTTTGTCATACTTTGGTGGCCTGTGCATTGCTGTGATGCTGGAACCTATGCCACTGGTATATTAAACACCAGCATGGTCATCCATGGGAGACAGAGTTTCCACACTAGGATAGACTAGGAAAAAGGAGAGGCGGACTACTTGTGAATGTTTAGCTGCTGAAAACCTTATGAATAACTGCAGAACATCATAAGATATAGTGCCAGAAGATGAAAACATTATGTATAGCAGCACACCATTGTCAGATGTAGTGCCAGAAGATGAGCCCCTCAGGCTGGAAGGCACACAAAATATGACTAGTGAAGAGCTCCTTCTGAAAGTAGATTTGACCGTAATGATGTGAATGGAGCAAAGTTACTGGAACTTTCATTTGCTGATGGAGCATAATTCAAAATGGGAAAAACCAGCTGTAAACCTTTATTAATAATCAGAACATAAATGTATGAAGTACGAGTGTACCATGGAATGTACGAAGTATGAATCTAGGAAAATTGAAAGTCATCAAAAATGCATTGATTCTTCTATGGTCTTTCTTATTCATTTGTCCAACTTTCGCATGCGTAAGAGGTTGCTGAAAATACCATGACTTGGGTCAGGCCCACTTTAGCCCTCAAACTGACATCTTTAATCTTTAACACATTAAAGAGGGTTTTTTGTGCAGATTTGCCTAATGCAGTACATCATTTGATGTTTTGTTGCTGCTCCATTGGTGTTGATGTGGATCCAAGCAAAATGAAGTCTTGTTGACAACATCATCTTTTCAGCATTTATCATGATGCTATTTATTGGTCCAGTTGTGAGGATTTTTGTTTTCTTTACATTGAGATGTAATCCATACAGAAGGCTATAGTCTTTTTATGTTTGTATATACCAACTTTCAAGTTTATAATAGTTGTATAACTAGCTATGTGCAAACATGAAACAAGAATTTTAAAAATTGAGATTTTAAAATTGGGGAAAATTAGGAATCAGAATAAAAATGATTATGGGGACCTATTTCTTCTTCTTACCATGGTATTTTCTAATGTAATATTAGAGTCCTGGTGTGGTACTGTAGGATAAGCTCTGAACCTCAAGTTCGGTGGTTCAAACCCACCAACCGCTCTTCAGAATCCCTGTATGAGATCTCTATGAGTCAGAAATGACTCCATGACATTAACAACAGCAACAATTTAAGAAACTAAAATGGATGTTTTTGCCAGACAGGGAGCACTTTCAAACATATTTTTAAAGCTTTCAAATGTAAGACTAAAAAGCAGAACCTCTTTTGCATTAGTCTATTTCAAGCACAGGCTCAAGAACCTTTGTCTTGTTTTCTATGGTCTGATAGTGAGCCTTCCTGACTTGTGCCCCTAATTCAAAGCTTGACCCAGAGCTAGTGCAGACTCACTAGGGTGGAAGTCAGGATAATAAGAGGGCAGATGGGGTGAATAGAGGGAATCAGGAGAGGCTGAAGAAGGTAAGATCGAAGACCGGCACTACCTGGTCAAAATTGCCAGTGGCATTACTGTAGAATAGGTAAGCTGGGCCCAAAGAGGATTGAAAATGGAATGATTGTGCTAGACTGGCAAGAAGTAGCAGCTTCCCTATTGCTTTTTGCCCCAGGCTCCTGAGATCTTGCCTTAGGTGTTTCCAGTAATAGTTTAAAAATTGACAAGTGTATGTTCCTGTCTTGTTAGTCTTCATGCCTATTTTTGAACACCCCTTATGTACCAGCAAATGAATAGTGCATACCTAGTATCCCAAACTGGACCTCTGGACCATAGTCTTCTAGAATCATTATTGTGCACATGAGTTGGTTTCTGTACATTACAAAGTGGATGCAAGTGAACACCTTCTGTAGGAAGAACGACCCTAGGTTTTGAGTCTGAGACTCTGGTCTCACAGTCCCGTGGGGGAGAGAGGCATGTGAACCCAATATTGCACTCCTGTTGTTGTGAGTGCGGTAGAGAATGCAGGAAGTATAATAAGCAGGCACCAAGGATGACATCCAGCCAGGGATGCCTTTCTAGAAGAGATGTCAGGCGTTTGTTGTCCTGCACCAACTTTGATGATGGTTTGCTGGGCAGAAGCATGGGCAAGTGTGATCCATTCTCCATGCACAGGGAGGATGCAAAAAGACCAAAGTGCAAAGAGAAGGCAGCAGGTAAAAGGACAGTGCAGGAGAGAGAGCAGCTGAGGACTCCAGACTCATGGAAAGAGAGGGACTGGGTGTTGGCAACCAGGAGGCAGGCTTACAGAATGTGCCCTTGGGTTGTTTAAATATGATATATTCCTGAGTGTTTTTGTGTATACATCCCCCTCTCCGAAAAAAAAAAAGAATAAA
>NW_006408519.1:24745262-24783672 GCF_000296735.1 Chrysochloris asiatica
CACTGACTGCGGTTAGACTCTTCCCGAGTGTTTGTACCATTGGGCTACACTGACTGCGGTTAGACTCTTCCCGAGTGTTTGGTGTTTGTACCATTGGACTACACTGACTGCGGTTAGACTCTTCCCGAGTGTTTGTACCATTGGACTACACTGACTGCGGTTAGACTCTTCCCGAGTGTTTGTACCATTGGACTACACTGACTGTGGTTAGACTCTTCCCCAGTGTTTGTACCATTGGACTACACTGAATGCAGTTAGACTATTTGTGTACTGCCTTACAAAAGCATATACTAGTTATGATACTGTATCTGTTGACTAAAGTATGTTCCTAGTTTTAAATGTCTTCACTTATATATGTGGACTCCTAGTGTGGTGCTATTGGATGAGGACTGGACTGCTAACCACAAGGTTAAAAGTTCAAACCCACCAGCTGCTCCTCCAGTCTGCAGGATCACTGTGAGTGCTATATATTGTAGTACAAAGTATATATAAGATAGCACAAATTGTAGGAAGTCTTTTCACTAAATGATAAGTTATCTGAATGTAGTAAATACTTCAGTAACTCTTCATGTTCTTTCCTGTGAATGTACATCCAGTAAAATAGGAGAGCTAGGTAGCTATTCTTAACTTTCAGAAAGTCACAGACAGCCTGATTCTGATGAAAGCTGTAGATCTTACAAAATGCATATGTAAATTACCTGTCCAGTTTGGTCAAATTTTATGCACTTTGTAATCCACCCCCTACCTTTCCGCAGTAGAAAGATGAGGCTTTCTGCTCCCATAAAGATTTATAGCCTCAGAAACCATGTATAGGGTCGCTATGAGTTGAGACCGACTCCACGGCACATAACCACCACCACCACCTTTGCCTCCAAGGTTATGTGTGGCAAATGGATGACAACCCTGCTCTAGAATGGACACAAAACCTAGAAAGATGCTGAATAGCATAATATAAGAACATACGTTCTACAAGCCAATTTGAGTGGAACAGATTCCAGGTCTACTATTTATTAACTTTGTACTATAGGACAAGTTATTAATGGCTCTGCACTTCAGTTAACTGATCCATAAAATGGGAATATTAGTGATTATGTGTCAGGGTTTGTAAGTATTAAATTAGTACAAATAAGGCAATTAGAACAGTGCTTAGAACATAAAACATCGTTAAATGGTAACTGACATGTCTGCTTGTTCTTGTTAAGTATCATTTAGTCAGTTCTGACTCAGAGACCCTGTATAGGATTTACACAGAGTGCCTAGTGAGTTTGAACTGCTAACCATGCAGTTCAAACCGACCTTGAGGTCCAGTATTTATTCTACAGTCCAGTTTTTACCTGGCGTCCTGGTGTGACACTGTGGATTAATGCGCTAGATTGAAAGGTCAGTTTGAACCACATGGTTGGTAGGTCAAGTTCACCAGCCACCCCTTGAAAACTCTATACAGAGTCGCTGTGAGTCAGAACCAACTTGACAGCACTTAACAACAACAACAACATGTCTGTTTATCATCAGCTTCAAACTTTTACCCCAACTGACTACTAACTCTGCAAGCCAGACTGGGAGACTTGAATTAGATTGTACCCCAGAAATTTGCTACTGCAGAGTAACAAAATGCCCAATATGTGAATTGTTGTTGTAAAGTGTCTTTGTATCGAATTTCCAAAGAGCAGCTGGTGAGCTTGAACCGCCGACCTTGCAGTTCAAATGCCTTTGCAGTCTGGTACATTAACCCACAGCACTACACCAGGACGCATGTGAATAGTAGGAGAATTAAAAAAAAAAAAAAAAAATGCAGGAAGTCCTAGGTCATGAAGCACTTCTCTTTGGTATGCTCACCTGCCCTTGACACCTGATTCTCTTACCTTTTCTGTGCTCATTCCAAATATTAAAATAGGGCAGAGTGGGAATTAGCCTGGTTACTTAGTACTAGACTACCAACCATAAGGTCGGTGTTTCAAACCCACCAGCCGCTCCTTGGAAGCCTTATATAGGGTCATTGTGAGTTAGAACGAACTCAGCGGCACTTAACAATAACAGCAACAAGAAGAAAGTAATTAAAAACTTATTAGTTAAGATGTTGGAGGGCATCGTTAAATGGAAATGTGACACTGGACAAGAAAAGGGAGTGTTGGCAAAAGCAATTCTTGGGAATGTGTGAAGACAATCCAAATAGAAGGCAAGTTGAGGTCTGTCAGAATTGCAAGAGTTGCTGCTTGCTCAAGACCATATTTCCCTGTATGGCTCTGTGTTTTTCCCAGTCCACGGTTGTTATAAAATCTTGTGACTTCAGCTCTTATAGTTACATTCAGGGTGATTTGTCAGTGAATTTTTTCTGTTTTCTCATGAGAGAGATTCAGCCAAGTCACCCTTCTGGCTATTAGAGGCCAAACGAAAATCATAAAGGAGACCAGTTGTTTTAGGAGTGTGTTGTAATTTAATACCAGCAGCTCAGAACACATATGAGTACTTATGATCTGCGCCAGGTACAGTGAAAGTTGAACTAAGAAGATAAGCGTCACATGAGTCATAGAGGAAGGCTGGTAGCTTGTTCTAGGAGATTTTCACCTCAACATCACCTGGAGATAAAGGAGTTTTTTTAGTAGAGCTGGAGGCTAGGAGTTGGGAACCCTGACTTCATTCCTGAAAGAAATTTCAAAATCAGAAGCATTTCGTGGTTTGGTCCGTCATTGTCAGATTTCAGGATGCCAGAGAACAACAGAAGGTGAGAGTCAAACAGGGTTCAAATCCTAGACTCGAAGACCAGGGGGAGCATTGTGGCCTCCCACCCCTCTCCACAGTGTGCACTTGTTGCAGTTGGTACAGTATTTTCCTAACCATTCTCCCCTGGGTTTTGAAATCATTGAACCATTTTTCTGCTCAGCTTTAGTCATGTCTGCTAGACTGGGTTGGAGATCATTGCAATGTTAATTTAGTACTTGGGGCTTACTGAAACCCCAAATTATTGTTGTTTTTAGCTGCTGTAGAGTTGGCCCTCAACTCATGGCCACCTCATGTGTAATAGAATTGGACTGTTGTGATCCGTTTGGAAGCAGGTCTGCAGCCTGATCTTCCTCGTCTGTCTTATTTTGGAAGCTTCGCTAAAGCCTGTTCTGCATGATGGGAACATGGAAGCCTCCATGACAGCTGGGTAGCGACTGCACATGAGGCACATTGGCCAGTAATCAAACCCAGGTCTCCTACTACTCAAACATTACTGGCACATTGGCCAGTAATCAAACCCAGAGTTCTACTACTCAAACATGAATGGCCACAGGAGAAAGGTAGCTTTTAGCAAAAGGAAATCACAAAGTCAGGAAGAAATAACTACATCAGACCCCAGTGACCCATACACCAGAGTGACACTTTTGTAAAGGAGTGGGGGGAGAGACGTGGATTTCCTAATGTGGGCTTGTTATGTGCTCTGGCCCCACCTGTATCTTCCAAAGCAGCCCTCGTGAGCAGGACTTAAATCTAGATTACATAGCATCTCTCATGTAGCGATATGCTGTTTATGTTTATATGAAAAAGAGAGGGGACATATTTTTGCCCCTCTGTCATCCCCTGTGTTTTTCCATGCAGCACATACACCTCTGGTTTTTTATATATATACATATAAGTACTTGATTTCCTTTCCAAGCCTTTGAGGTGTTTGGGAGGGTTATAATTTTTGAGTACCAAAAGAACAATTCATCTATACAGTTTCACATTTATAGCAGCATTGTCAAAGCTCTGGTCTGTCTTCAAAGCCTCCTTCAAAACCTGCCTCCTCTGCACACCTTCCCCGGTCCTCCCATTTGACTTCTCCCAGCTCTCAGTCTCTCTGAGCACACCGAGGAGCTCTTTTTATAGCACTCCCCATAATCTGCTGCCTGGATCAGACTTACTGGTCTCTGTTTCTGCCGTATTTAGAGCTCCTGAAGACAGAACCTTGCCTTTTGTGTAGGTGTGAGCATTCTTCTGCAGCACCTGCAGTAGTAGGACAGGGACTGGCGTGTTTGAGATCTGTTGTTAGTTAGGTGTTATTGAGTCTGCTCCAAGTCACAGTAACCCCATGCATAACAGAAGAAAACACTGCCCGGTCCTGGGCCTGCACCACCCTCACCACTGTTATGTTTGAGCCCATTGTTGCTGCCGCTCTGGCTGTGCCAATCCGTCTCATTGGGGGTCTTCCTCTTTTTTTGTAGACCCTCCTTTTTGCAAAGCATGATGTCCTTCTCCAGGGACTGATTCCTCTTGACAACATATCCAAAGAAAGACCATCTCACCATCCTGGCTTCTAAGGAACATTCTAGCTGTACTTCTTCCAAGACAGATTTGTTTGTTCTTCTGGCAATCTGTGATACTTTCAATATTCTTCACCAACACCATAATTCAAATGTTTTGACACTTCTCTGTATTCACTGTCCAACTTTCACATGCATATGAGGTGATTGAAAATACCATGGCTTGGATCTGGTGCACCTGATTCCTTGAACTGATAGGTTTGTTCTTTTAACACTTTAAATTAGAGATCTCTTGGAGAAGATTTGACTAATGCATTGCATGTTTTGATTTCTTGATTGCTGCTTCCATGAGAGAGTGGGTTTTGGATCTAAGCAAAATGAACTATTTAACAACTTCAATCTTCTCCATTGATCATGATGGTATTTATTGGTCCAGTTATGAGGAATTTTGATTTCTTTACAGTGAGATGCAATCCATGGTGAAGACTGTGGTGTTAGTTTTTTTTTTTCAGTAACTATTTTAAGTCCACTTCTCTTCCAGGAAACAAGGTTTGTCATCTGCATTTTGTAGGTTGTTAAGGAGTCTTCCTCCAATTCTGATGCCCAGTTCCTCTTTGTATAATCCAGTTTTTCAGATTATTTGATCAGCATACAGAATGAGTAAGTATGGTGAAAGGATACAACCCTGATGTACCCCTTTCATCTTTTAAATCATTCAGTTTCATACCCTTGTTCTTTTCTAATGACTACCTTTTGGTCTATGTACATATTCCTCATGAACAAATTAAGTGTTCTGGAATACTTGTTCTTCCCATTGTTATCCGTAGTTTCTTATGATCCACACAGCTGAATGCCTTTGCATGGTCAATAAAACACAAGTAAAAATCTCTCTAGTATTCTCTACTTTTAACCAAGGTCCATCTGAAGTCAACAATGAAATCCTTCATTCTGTGTCCTCCTCTAAATCTGACTTTTATTTCTGGAATGTATTAATGTAACCATTTCTGAATTACTTTCAGCAAAATTTTACTTGCATGGGATATTAATGATATTATTCAATTGTCTCTGCATTCCATTGGGTCGCCTGTCTTTGGAATGGACACAAATATGAATCTCTCCCAACTGGTTGGCCAGGTAGCTGTCCTATAAATTTCTTAACACAAATCAGTGAGTGCCTCTAGTCTGCATCAGTTTGTTGAAAGATTTCAACTTGTATTCCATCAATTTCTGCAGCCTTATTTTTCGCAACTTGGATTTCTTCCTTCGGAACAATCAGTTCTTGATCATTTGCTACCTCCTGAAATGGTTGAGCATCAACCAAATCTTTTTGGTACAGTGACTGTGTATACTTTCCATCTTCTTTTATTGCTTCTTGCATTATTCCAAAATTTTTCTATACAGTCCTGCAATGTTGCAAGTTGATATTTGAATTATTTCTTCAGTTCTTTCAACTTGAGAAATACTGAGAATATTCTTCCCTTTTGATTGTCTAACTCCAAATCCCTGTACATTTCATAATATTTGACTATCTTCTCAAGTTACCTTCTGAAAGCTTCTGTTGAACTCTTTTACTTCCCCATTTCTTCCATTCGCTTTATCATCTCTGTCAGAGAGTAAGTTTCAGAGTGTCTTCTGGTATCCAGTTTGGTCTTTTTTTTTTTTCTTTCCTGTCTTTTTAATGACCTTTTGTTTTCTTCTTGTATGATGCTCTTGATGGCTTCCCATAACTCTTCTGGACTTCAGTCTCTGGTGTTTACTGCAACAAATCTGTTCTTGAGCTCGTCTCTAAATTCATATGGGATATATTCAAGGTTATATTTTAGCTCTAGTTGTTGTTGTTGTTGTTAGGTGTCATGGAGTTGGTACCAATGCACTGCAGAACAAAACACTGCTCGATCCTGGGAAACCTCACTATTGTTGCCACGCTTGAGCCTATTAATGATGCCACCTTGCCAATTCATCTCGCTGGGGGTCTTCCTATTTTTCTCTGACCCTCCACCTTACCAAACATGATATCCTTCTCCAGTGATTTATGGTATCTCCTGACAATATGTCCGAAATATGAGAAACAAATTATGGCTATCTTGGCCTCCAAGGATCACTCTGGCTGCACCTCTTCCAACAGATACCTGTTTGTTCTTTTGGAAGTCCATGGCACTTTCAGTATTCTCCTCCAGCACCATAGTTCCAAAGCATCAATTCTTCTGTGGTCTTCCTTATTCACTATTCAGCTTTCACATGCATGTGAGGTTATTGAAAATACTATAGTTTGGGTCAGGCGCACCTTAGTCCTCAAGCTGACATGTTTCTCTACAACACTTTAAAAAGGTCTTGTGTAGCAGATTGGCCTAATGAAATATGTCCTTTGATTTCTTGACTGCTGTTCCTGTGAATGTTGATAGTTGATCCAAGAAGAATGAAGTCCTTGACAACTTCAGTATTTTCTCCATTGATAAGTATGTTGTTTATTGGTCCAGTGATGAGGAGTTTTGTTTTCTTTACATTTAGATGCAATCTAAACTGAAGGCTGTGCTCTTTGATCTTCATCAGTAAATATTTTAAGTCTTCTTCACTTTCAGCAAGCAAAATTATATAACTAGTTTTATTTTTCTTCAACTTCAGCCTGAACTTGCATAATTAATGGGCTATTCCATAGTCGACTTCTGACCTTGGTTTTGCTGATAATATTGAACTTCTCCACCATCTTTTACCATGTGTGTTATCCTGCTGGTATCAAAAAATCAGTGGCATAGCATCCAGCATCACAGCAACACACAAACCATCACAGTACAACAAACTGAGAGATGAGTGGTGGTTGAGGTGGTGATAGTGGTGTTGGGTGTCTATGAGTTATTTCTGACACATAGCAACCCTCTGTGCACAGTAGAATGTAACACTGCCTTATCCTGTCCCATCCTCACTATTGTTATACTTGAGCCCATTGCTGCTGCCATTGTGCCAGTTCATCTTGTTGGGGGTTCTTCCTCTTTTTTGCTGTCTCTCCACTTTACCAAGTTTGATGTCCTTCAGGGACTGGTTCCTCCTGATAACATGTCTGAAGTATGAAAGACGAAGTCTTGCCATCCTGGTATCTAAGAAGTATTCTGGCTGTATTTTTTCCAACACATATTTGTTTGAGCTTCTGGCAATCTTGTTGTTGTTGTTGTTGTTGTGAAGTACCGTCGAGTCGATCCCGACCCATAGAAAGCCTGTATAGGGTTTCCAAGGAGTAGCTGGTGAGCTTGAACTGCCGAACTTGCAGTTCAAACGGCTTTGCAGTCTGACACATTAGCCCACAGTGCCACACTGGACTCCCTCTGGTAATCCTAGGTACTTTTAATATTCTTCTCCAACACCATAACTCAAATGCATCTTTCTTATTCAGTGTATATTATTCAATTTTACACACCCACCACTAAAGCCAATGAGGATGAAATTGAAGAATTAGATCAACTTCTTCAGTCTGAAATTGATCAAATGTGCAATCAAGATAGATTGATAATCACTGGTGATTGGAACACAAAGGTCAGAAACAAAGAGGAAGGATCAGTAGTTGGAAAATGTGGCCTTGGTGATAGAAATAATGCTGGAAATCACATGCTAGAATTCTGAAAGACCAATGGCTTTTTTTTTTTTAACAACATAAAAGATGACTATACACATGGGCCTCACCAGATGGAATACGTAGAAATCAAATTGACTACATCTGTGGCAAAGTGACAATGGAAAAGATCCATATCATCACCCAAAACAAGGCCAGGGGCAGATTGTGGAATAGACCATCAATTGCTCATATACAAATTCAGTCTGAAGCTAAAGAAAATGAAAACAAGTCCATGAGAGCCAAAATGTGACCTTAAATGTATCCCACCTGAATTTAGAGATCATCTGAACAGATTTGATTCATTAGACAGTAGAAATGGAAGACCAGAAGAGTTGTGGAATGACATCAAGAAAATCTTACTGGAAGAAAGCAGAAGGTCATTAAGGCAAGAAAGAAGCAAAAGACCAAATGGATGTCGAAAAGACTCTGAAACTTCCTTTCCAGTGTAGAGATGCTAAAGCAAATGGAAGAAATGAGGAGGTACAAGAGCTGAACAGAAAATTTCAGAAGTCAGTTCAAGAAGACAAAGACAAATAATGAAATGTGCAAAGGTCTGGAGTTAGAAAACCAAAAGGGAAGAACTCGTTCAACATTTCTCAAGCTGAGGGAACTGAAGAAAAAATTCAAGCCTCAACTTGCATCATTGAAAGATTATTTTGGCAAATTATTGAATGATGCAGAAAGCATCAAAAGAAGATGGAAGGAATACACAGAGTCACTGTACCCAAAAGAAATTATTGATGATTAACCATTTCAAAAGGCAGCATATGATCAAGAACCAATGATGCTGCAAAAGGAAGTCCAAGGTGCATTGAAGGAAATGACAAAGTACAAGGCACCAGGAATTGATGGGATACAAATTGAAATCTTTCAAGAAAGTGAGGTGGCACTAGAAAAAGTCACTCATCTTTGCCAGGAAATTTGGAAGACAACGTCTGGACAACTGATTGGAATAGATCCATATTTGTGCCCATTCCGAAGAAAGGTGATCCAATGGAATGAAGAAATCAATGGACAATATCATTGATATCCCATGCAAGTAAAGTTTTACTAAAGGTAATACAGAAACAGCTGCAACCATACACTGACAGAAATTCCAGAGTTTCAAGCCCTATTCACAAGAGGATGTGGAATGAGGGCTATCATTGCTGACATCAGATGGATCTTGACAAAAAGAAGAGAGTACCAGAAAGATGTTTACCTGTGCTTTATATACTATGTGTGGATCATGACAAACTATGGACAACATTGCAAAGTATGAGTATTCCAGAACACTTAATTGTGCTCATGAAGAACCTGTACATAGACTAAGAGGCAGTTGTTCGAATAGAACATGAACCACCGAATGGTTTAAAATTAGGAAAGGTGTGTGACAGGGTTGTAGTCTTTCACCATACTTATTCAGCATGTATGCTGAGCAAATAATTTGAGAATCTGGGTTATATGAAGAAAAATGTGACCTCAGGATTGGAGGAAGACTCATTAGCAACCTGTGATATGCAGATGATACAACCTTGCTTCCTGAAAGTGAAGAAGACTTAAAATACTGATGAAGATCAAAGAGCACAGCCTTCGGTATGGATTACATCTCAATGTAAAGAAAACAAAAATCCTCACTACGGACCAATAAACAACATTTTTATCAATGGAGAAAAGATTGATGTTGTCAAAGACTTCATTTTTCTCAGATCAACCATCAACACTCATGGAAGCAGCAGTTAAGAAATAAACAACGTATTGCATTAGGCAAATCTGCTGCACAAGACCTTTTTAAAGTGTTGAAGAGCAAAGATGTCAGCTTGAGGACTAAGGTGCGCCTGACTTAAGCCATTTGTATTTTCAGGAACCTCATATGCATGCGAAAGCTGGACAGTGAATACGGAAGACCCTAGAAGAATTGATATTTTTGAGTTATGGTGTTGGAGGAGAATATTGAAAGTGCCATGGGCTGCCAAAAGAACCAGAAGATCTGTATTAGATGAAGTGCAGCCAAAGTGCTCCTTGGAGGCCAGGATGGCCGAACTTCATCTTTCATACTTCGGACATATTGTCAGAAGGGGCCAGTCACTGGAGAAGGATATCATGTTTGGTAAAGTGGAGGGTCAGAGAAAAAGAGGAAAAGCCCCAGCAAGGTGGATTGGCAAAGTGGCACCATCAGTTGACTCAAGGATAGCAATGATTGTGAGGTTGGCCCAGGACTGGGCAATGTTTCATTCTGTTGTGTATAGGGCACCTAGCAACAAGAACTTTCACATTCCTATGAGGCTCTTGCCAATACCAAAGCTTGGGTCAGGCTCACTTTTGTCCTCAAACTGTTACCTTTATTCTTAGATGCTTTTAAGAGGCCTTGTGCAGTAGATTTGCTTTAATGTAATGCCACATTTGAGTTACTGACTGCTGCTTCCATGAGTGTTGATTGTGGATCCAATCCAAATGAAATTTGTGACAACTTCAAACTTTTCTTCATTTATTTATTATTTATTGGACTAGTCCTTTTTTTTTTTTTCCCTTACGTTAAGGTGCCACCCATACTGAAGGCTGTGCTTTTTTATCTTTATCAGTATTAAGTCCTCTCTGCTTCCAGCAAGCAAGATTGTATTATCTACATAATACAGGTTGTTAATGAGTCTTCCTTCAATCCTGATGCAGTGTTCTTCTTTATATTATCCAGCTTCTCAAATCATTTGCTCAGCACACAGATTGAATAAGTATGGCGAAAGGATGCAATCCTGGAACATAACCTTTTCTAATTTTAAGCCATTCGTTATTCCCTTATTTTTACAAATAACTGCTCCTGTTCTAGTTGTGTTTTTTTTTTTAATTAATTATATTTTCGTATTAAACGAGGATGGAGCAACTTACAGAATTTGGTGATCCTAACTTCTAAATTAAAAAAAGATAAACAAGCCTGAATTAATTGGACTGTGTATGTTCTGCATTCTCTACTGAGCTTATGAAAATGAAAAGATTGTGTGGTTTCGCTTTGGGAGGGAATATGTCATATTTAGTAATAAGAATCGCAAATGTGAATCAGTAGAAAGAAACAGCTTTTAAGAATTCTGTCAGAAAGCTAAAATAGTTGAGAATAGGCATCACAAATATTTCTAGAGATAAAACAATTAAATCACAAAATAAACACTATGGCCTAGTTTATAGGAATGAAAGGTGATGCTCAGATAGCCAACTGCTGATATTTGAGACTCTGAAATTATCACAGTGCCTAAAACTGTACTAATCTAGATTATCATTTTTCTAAATAAAGCCCCATTAAGTAACAAACAAAAAGATTAACAGCTGTAAAAATAAATTGAATTTTCATTAAAATAACATGCAAACTATAACATCTATTATCTTCTCACAAGAGGTATAGTAATCAACAAAATCCTGGAAGAGAAAAAGCAAATTTCAAGATGTCACTCTATGTATTTAGGGATATTCACTATCGTTTTAGCTGTCCGCATTGTAAGTGCTGAAAGTTAGTAAAGACCAGTGGAATGTTAACACAGTCTAATGCTACATTTGAGTAGTAATACATGGAAAGGTTTGTACAGGTTTCTCTTGAGCACAATTAAGTGTCTGGAATACTCGCTCTTCTCAGTGTTATCAATAGCTTGTTATAATCCACAAAGTTAAAAGCCTTTGCATAGTCAATAAAGCACAAGTAAGCATCTTTCTGGTTCTCTGCTTTCAGCCAAAATCCATCTGATGTCAGCACTGATATTCCTCATTCCACGTCCTCTTTTGAATCTGGCGTGAATTTCATTCCCTGTCAATGTACTGTTGAAGCCATTTTTAAATTATTTACTTGTGTCTAACAGAAATGATACTGTTAAATGATTTCCACATTCAGTTGGGTCACCTCTCTCAGGTCTATTAAATGTTATTTTTAATTCCAAAGAAGCATGTTGGCCCTTCTTTAGAGTTTTAGAATGATCACATTCCCTGTGTCCCATTTTTACACATATCTATTTGGGTACATTTTTTACTTCTAAACAGTGGCCAGTTGGTCTTTATTATCATTTATATCCATGAATGGTTGTGATAGTTAAAGTTTTGTGTCAAGTTAGCTTTACCTGGCTTATCAGTGATTTGGCAAGTAAGATGTGCTAATCACCCATGATGAGAAGTAATAGAATGCAATCACCCCATGATGTAATCTGATGTGATCAGCCCTCATCCTGATGTAAGTTACGCATGTGTTATAAATCCTCACTTCTGTCATGTTTTCTAGCGTGGTGCTGTAGGATCAGTACTGGACTGCAAAACAGAAAGTTGACAGTTCAAACCTACCAGCTGCTCCTCAGAAACCTTGTACAGTGTTGCTGTGAGTCAGAACTGACTCAACAGCACTTTAACAACAAAAATAATGTTAATAAGGACAGATGCAGTGTATAGGATTAGGTTGTATCTCGAGTCGATTTCTTTTGAGGTATAAAAGTCATTAACAGCAGTGGCGTGGATCCTTTGGAGCTGGGGTCCCTGCTCTGTGAAGCTCCAAAAGCCAGAGGAAGATTGATGCCAACAGGCATGGAGCTCGCTAAAGAATGTTGGGCTGACAGATGCTGAATGGAGCCAAAGACCTTACTCCAGTGCCTTTCCCTAAAGACAGCATCCTGAATTTGGACTGGTACCCTATTAAACTTTGAGAGTCAGTTTCTGTTTGTTACCAGCATCCACCTATGGTATTTCTGTTATAGCAGCATGAGATCAATAAGACTGTTAGAATCCACTTTGTGGCATCCAACAACGTATCTGTACATAGGCTTTTGGCGAATTATTATCGAAATCTGTATTTGTAATTTTGATGTACATTTTTAAAGTTGGGTTTAAACTAATATAAGCTGTTTGTATCAGGAAAGTAAAGGACCATCAGAAAGAAAAGGCTATGAAAGCAGGAAAGACTAACTTATTGAAAACAATCTTACCACTTCTTTCCAATAGTTATTATGCAAACAGTATGAAAGTGCAAAGAATCTTTTACCAGGAACATGTTTCTTTTTTTCATAGCCCTTGAAAAGGTTGGGGTTAAAACATTTAATACACATTGATATTTGTCACTTAGACTCATTTCATAGAACTTTATGGGTTGACTATTAATTTTTTATGTGAAATTGGGCCTTGAGCTATGCTACTGTAATGATAAATGATGCTTTAGGATAGGTATTCAAGTGTAAACTTGAATAATAAATCATAAATAAAAAAGACATGCTTTAAGGATAGGTATTCAAGGATAAACTTAGGATGCTTTCAAAAATGTTTCTTCAAAGTAGTAATAAATTGTCTAACTGGAACTTTTTCATTTTAGAAATTTAAATTCAGTTTCGTGATTTTTACTTTCAGTGGCTTGCTCAATTTGGATGCTATCTAGAGTTGGAAAGCAAAAGACAGGATGATTGCTTCTTTAAAAAAAAAAAATTGTAGCTCAAATAGTTCCAGCCATCAAGACAGACTCCTGGGCACTTGGAGTCTATTTGTTAACTAGACAAATATTTGAGGGCCATCTGCGTGCTAGATGCATATGTTTCTAATACATCCCCTGCCCCGCTCTTCTTCACCAGAGAAAACGATGCTCCCACTTGCAATTGGTGCCTTAATTTCAGGTGTATTGCCAAGCTTTTGGTGTTGCTAAATCTAGCAGTGTGCCTGATTATTAGTTAGGGAAGAATTAGTGCTTTGATTAATAAGGTGGTCTGTGGGGTGAGAACTAGATCCATCTCTTTGCCTTTAAGAATTTTCGGTACGTCAGATCGTAAGCATACTTTTATTTAGGCTTACAAGAAAGGAGTCTGGTAGTGCAGTACTTAGGACACTAGACTGTTAACCAGAAAGCAGTGTTTCCTCCCTGCCTCCCCCCGTCACTCCATGAGACAGTAATGTGGCAGCCTGCATCTGCACAGGCTGACAGCCATGAAAACCCTATGTGACAGATCTGCTTTATCCTGACGCTCACTGGCAGCGGGTATGATTAGTGTAAGAAAAAGCTCAAAACCCTTTCAATGATTCAGAGACTGCCTTGTGCAGCAGGTGAAGGTGATTGTGATGAAGAATTTGTTGTGAGTAGGGGTTGAAGTCTTGGTGGGGTGCTGTGGGTTAATGTGTGGGACTGCAAGGAGGTCAGTTTGAGCCACAAGATCGGCCCTTCAGGCTCACCAGCCGCTCCTCAGAAACCCTGTACAGGGGCGCTGTGAGTCATAACCAACAGCCTGGCACTTAACAACAACAACAAAGGGGTTGGTGTGGTGCTGTAAGATACAAGCACTGGACCACAAGGTTGGTTTGAATCGCAAGGTCAGTGGTTCAGACCCACAAGCTGCTACTCAGAAATCCTGTACAGCGGCACTATAAGTCAACTCCAACTCAGTGGCACTTAACAATAGCCGGGGTTGGTTCAGAAAGTTCAGAATGAGGGAAATTTGACATAACGTTAATGGGCATTTTAACCAGGGAATGCCTGTGCCTGACTTCAGTCACCCAGTGTGTTGCCAAGAAGGCTTCATAGAGCAGACAGACGGAAAGCGTGGAGATCACTCACTGTGTCTCAGCAGTGTAACTGATCCACAACAGAGAGATGTTCTGGAAGAAAGCAGAGCAACTGAGCCGAGCCGAAATCAGGAGAGGGTTTTGGTGGCATGATAGCCTGGGTGTGCCGTGTTACAGATTGCATGTTGTTTCATTGTTGTTTGTTGTTGGTAAGTGCCGTTGAGTCAGTTCCAACTCATAGCCACCCTGTTGAGGGTTTCCAAGGACTCTCTTTTAGTTTGAAACCTTTTCTTAAGCATTTACAATGATGGTCTCATATAATATTTGCCCTTTTGTGATTGACTAATTTCACTCAGCACAATGCCTTCCAGGTTCATCTAAGTTTATCACTTACTAATTCTGCCTTCCAGCAAACATATGAACATAATTCAAACAAGTTCTCTGCCACCGCATAAAAAGCATTGCCCTTTCTCCATTGCCTAATTACACTTATCATTTTCTTAGAAAGCCTCACGAGAAGCACATCAAATGCCTGCAGCATTCTGTTTCTGGAAGCATATGTATTCTCTAGGATGGCAGAAACTTTATCCAGCGCTCTCTTCACTTCCCTCTGCGCCCTCATCAGAATCTCCTTTTGAAGTCCATAATTTTACCAACAGTCTCTTCAAGGCATCCTAGGCTTTTGATATTGTTGTTGTTAAGTGCCATCAAGTCGGTCCTACTCATAGTGACACTTTATAAAATTTCCAAGGTGTGGCTGTTGGGTTTGAACCACCAACCTTTGGTTAGCAGTCTAATGCTTATCTTACAGCGTCACACCAAGACTTATGCTATTGTTGTTGTTAGTTCCAACTCATAGTGACCCTGTATAGGGTTTCCAAGGAGCAACAGGTGGATTTGAACTGCTGAACTTGTGGTTTAAAGTCCAGTGCTGATGCTACAGCATCACACCAGGACTCCTTAAGAAGCTTCCAGATTCTACCCTTTATTCAATTCTTAAACTATAGTGATGGTTACCAGAGGTGGGAGGGAGGGGAGAGTAATTTACTGGTTAGAACTGGTTAGAGGGTAGACACATGTTAGCTCAGGTGACAGGAGGGTAATATACAAGAAGAGGGAGGTAGATAGTGATATAGACACAATCTTGGAACAACAGTGTTCTGATCATAGATACATGGATTGAAACATAGGCTGAATGGGTAAGTGAGGAAAAGTGGGAGATATATGTTTGTATAGCCCACAAATATATGAGTTTAAAAGAGAAAAGAAAAAAAAGAAGAATCCTGGTTTGCCGGTTGCCAGAGGTGGGAGGGAAGGGATAGTAGTTCACTGACTACGTGAAGACCACCCAGGAGTAGAAACTCAGAAGTGGCAGCAACCTTCCTCCAGAGCTGATAGGGAAAGAGACCCTTCCCCTAGATTCAGTTCCCTCAGTTAGGACTCTTAAACTGTGAAGAAAATACATTTCTGCTTATGAAAACCATTCCCCTGTGGTGTCTCTGTTACACCAGCACCAGAGAGCTAAGACAATCCATGAATGGGACTTCCTCAAATACAGGAGGCAAGAGCATTGCAGATCCGTCATGTGCCAGCCACTCAGATGACAAACAGTTTTATCTTTGGCCTGCGGTTTTCCTCTTTTATTTATTTTTTGTGTGTGTGTTAAGTTTGTATTGTGAATTGAGTGAAAGTTTACAGGGAAAATCATCAATTTTACATTCAACAAATCATACACTTTGTTTTATTACAATGATTATAATCCCCTCCATGTACCATCAGTTAACAGTATTTCTCTCTAGTCATTTTAGCTCTTTTTTTTTTTTTTTTTTAAACACTCAGGCATATGTAATACTTTACATCACCAAAGGGCACATTCTGCAAGTCTGCCTTCTGGCTGCCAGCTCTCAGTCCCTCTCTTTGCATGAATCTAGAGTCCTCAGCTGCTCCCTCTCTCCATGTCCCCATCTCTGCCTCCATCTCTGGTGTCGCTGCTTCTCTGGAAAGGGTCCCGCATTCCACTTGTGCTCTTCTCCCTTGATGGTCCTTGGGTCCTCTGTTTCTGGACTGTAAGGTTAACTACTCCCCCATTTTGTTACAAAACTTCTTCCTTCACAATTGTGACAGTCGCTATTAGTCATGATATCAGTTACTCACTATTGAATCATAAGCATCTTATCCCCATTTTTTTTCAACAGACCCATCTAGACAGTGGTTGTTCTTCTTGAGGGAGATAATAGCTAGAGACAATGAAGAAAAAGGCTGATGTGATCATATAGGAGCAAGCATGCATTACAAAGGAGCATGGTGGCTCCATACAATAAGCACAGGACTTGTGAGCCACAAGGTCTGCAGTTCGAGCCCACCAGCCACTCTAGCAGGAGAAAGATGACACTTTCTGTTCCCATGAAGGTCCAAAGCCTTATGCAGGGTCATTGTAAGTTGGAACCGACTCAACGGCACTTAACAACAGCAATCTGCTATACAAGATCAGTGTTGGTGTTAGATCCAGAGAATTCATCTGTTCATGCCCCTAACCAGTTTTCCTCCAGTGTTTTCTCTCTACTGGTTGCCAAAACCAGAAATCTGGGTAATTCTCTTGTCTATTCTTTTTCTGTTGTGTCCCACATCTAACTAGTCACCAGCTACCATAATGTCTACTTTAAAAATTTCTCCAAGAATGCATTGACTTGTCTCTGGAACAGCCATTGGTTCTTCCCACTCTAGTCAGAGAGATCCTTATCAGTGCATAGCCGATCTTGCTAGTTCTGCTCAGCATGGTTCGTGGTCCTCATCATCCTTTAACTGAAGTTCTCCACATTGGCCATCACCTTCAGGACCATTTCTGCTCAATCTGTAGCTTGAACCTGGCACCATTCCCATCTTGGTGGCTTGTGCCCCCACCACTGAGCTTTGCTTTCTGCTCTCAGCTCTGCCAGGCTCTCTCAGCAACCCCCAGATCGTCTCAGCTGTTCTCTCCTCCACTTCTCTCCAGGTGTGTCCTTTGTTGTTGTTTCCAGGATAGATTTCTTGACTTTCAAGCCTGAATTTAGAATCCTTCCTGTGTGGACCTGCAGTAGTGTTGTTGTTGTTAAGAGCCGTCAAGTCAGTTCCAAGTCATAGCGACCCTGTATAGGGTTTCCGAAGAACAGCTGGTGAGTTTGAACTATTGACCTTCTGGTTCAAACTGGCCTTGTTATTCAGTGCTTTATCCTGCAGCACCACATAACTTGCAGTACTTGCCCAGTTATCAAGTAGCATTTTAATCACTTGCTTAATTGTGTCTTTCCTCTAATAGACTGTGAGTTTTGCAATGATAGAGACCAAGTGCAGACTCCCTTATCATCATATACCCAGTGTCTGACACAGTGCCTGACCTGTTGGAGGCGTTTATTGACTATTGTAATTAAGTGATGTAGAGTCAGTTCTGACTCATAACAACTCAGTATAGGGTTTCTGAGGAGCCGCTGGTGAGTTTCAGCCGCTGAGCTTGTGGTTAGCAGTGTGGTGTTTATCCTGCAGTGCCACAAATATTAGACCCACACATATCTAAGTACATAGTCCCATGTCCAGCACATATAAATACTCAATTGTTGTTGTTAGGGCCATCGAGTCAATTCTGACCCATAGAGACTCTGTATAGGGTTTCCAAGGAGCAGCTGGTAAGCTCGAACCACTGACCTTGAAACGCTGACCTTGCAGTTCAAACGACTTTGCAGTCTGACACATTAGCCCACAGCACCACACCAGGGCTGCAAAAGTACTCAATAGGTAATGGTAAAGTGTATTGTTCACAGTTTATTTACAACAGGTAGAGCTGTCATAGCCATAATACAGTCATATAAAATGATGCAAATAAGCCCTGATTAGGACTGCAAAGTGTCCACTGGATGTGGTAGATAAGAAGCTGTTGACTGACTTTTGCTAATAAACTCTTGAAAAGTGAAGCGGACAGAAGCCAAGGCAAAGCAGTTTGCGGAATAACTTCAAGGGCAGAACGTAGAGACCAAGGATAGACAATTCTGTAACAGTGACTGACTACAAAGGACCCTACCTAGAGAGGACAGTAGTTAAAGTAGCTGCAGGGTCAAGAGAAGATGGTTTAGAAACTGAAAAGAATGGTTCAGGTGTTCCCGGGCTCTGGATGAGGCCAATGTGGAGGCAGATATAGAAACACAGGCCTGGAATAGGATCAGGACTCTAAATAAAAGGGAAGGTCTTACACCTGAGAAAAGATGATGAACTAGAAAATGATGAGTGGGGTACAGGAACATGTGCAGTGGTCTGGGGAGAAAAGAGAATGTGGCTGATACAAGTATACTAAATTCTGGTGCACAAAAGTTTTAAACCTGTCACTCGTGGTCTTGTTTCTCACAGGTGTTCGGGGGACTTGTCTGGATTTTGGTTGCTTCCTCCAACGTTCCTCTACCTCTGCTGCAAGGATGGGTCATGTTTGTGTCTGTGACAGCCTTCTTCTTTTCCCTCCTCTTCCTGGGGATGTTCCTGTCTGGGATGGTGACTCAGATTGATGTCAATTGGAACTTCCTGGTAAGGGATCTTGATTTTAAGTCTGCTTCAGAAAGCTGTGGGAAGCTTATAAACATCGCCTTCTGTTCTGAAACACCCGATTTTGCGTTCTGATTTATTGGGTACCTCCAGTGGGAGAGAGAGGTCAGAATGCAGGGTCTGACCCAGTGCTCTGCAGGTCAACAGGATCCCAGGTGTTGAAATCCTCATGCTGATAGAGCGAGCGACTACTTATTGATTTTGATGACCTTTACTAAAAGACTGTTTTGTTTTCTACAACGAATGAGTTACATTACAGTCAAGGAACTATTGAACAGATGCCTTTGGGAGATGAATGTTGGAACACATATCTGGAAATTTTTCATTGGTTTGTACATTAGATGTTTAACATGCATGTATTCTCTTCAGAAAACCATTAATAATACCTTCTGCTTGCCAAACACATAGAAAGGAGAAGTGGATATTTTGTTTTTGTTATCAATTTCTGTCCTTTATTAACAAGAATTGATGAGTACCAATAAATGAATTTTCCTTTTACTTTTTTTTTTTTGTCATTTTTTTATTGTGTGAAAAATAGACCTTAAAAAACATACACCAAATGACCAATTTTTCTTCTAGATGGGCAACTACTCAAGAACAAATTTTTTCAACCAGCGCAATTTTTTAAATTAGGAGGCCACTGAATGGATCTAAAATATCACTAGAAGATCATAGAAGCCTTTATTAAGCAAAAATGTCAACATATGAAGCTACTATTTCTCGACTTAGTATTTATCTAGGTCGTCTTATTGTTAAGTGTTGTCAAATCAGTTCTGACTCATAGCAAACCACTCTGTATAGAGTTCCTAAGGAGTGGCTTGTGTGGTTAGCAGTCCAGTGCTTATCATGCAACTCCACACCAGGGCTTCTAAAAGTGGTGTTTCTATCTCTCTAACCCTTTCCCATAGAATTCTACTGCACTCTTGGATTTGTATCTCGTCAAACAGCAGTTTGGGCACCCTAAGAAGACTCAAATAGTATTCCTTTTAAAGATTTTGTTTTCAGTTTGGGAAACAAAATGAACTCCAAAGGGGCAGGATCAGGACTTTAAAGTGGATAGAGTAAGGTTTTCCAGTGAAGTCTCATTGTTGTTGTTAAGTGCCCTCGAGTCTGTTTTGACTCATAGTGACCCTGCTTAGGGTTTCCAAGGAGCGCAGCTGGTGGGTTTGACCCACTGACCTTGGGGTCAGCAGTCCAGTGCTTATCCTGCAGCATCATCTCACAGGACAGCCCTTTTTACATTCAAAGAATGAGTAGGTGCATTGTCAGAATGCAAACAATTCCTTACTGTAGTTTTCCTGGCCTTTTTCTCAACTATGCAGTTTTCAGTTTCCTTAAAAACTTCTTAATAATATGTCTCTGTGATCATCCTGAGTCCTTCTAGAAAAAAAAATCTGTCAAGATTTCCCTTTTGGAATGAGAGGAATAACCAAAACAATGGCCATAACCTTCTGAACTGACCAACCTCTGCCTTGAATTGAACTGGACAGCAGATCCCCTCAGAAGCTACTGTTTTGATTGGATTGTTTGTGAAGGCACTCTAATGAGACTAACACAAATACATTCTGAGAAAACTTGTCTGCAGCTATCCACTGCTCAGAAACATGGTTAAACATGTTTTGCTTGGAATAAACCCATGCATGTATGAACTGGAACCCTAGTAGCAAGACTTTTTGACGTGTGCTCGTATACTTGTTAGTACGTAGTCACTGCCCAGCTTGTTTCATCCTGCTGCAGGCTGCGCCATCTACCAACCTGATCCCTCCCTTGGGACCTTCCTGGCCCTTCCAATAATCCCAGCAATTAAAAGGAGCAGCTGATCAAGTAGGGATTCTCCAGCATCCTGCAGGGTCCAGAACTGTTTCAAGTTGGTGGTTGGTTGATGAACATGCTTTCCCAATGTTTAACTCTACTTTGAGTATCACTCCTGTTTGGATTCAATCTTTATGGTCACACCCTCTTTTTCTCCATTTGCATTTATTGAATCTGGCTCCAGACGATCAGCACTGGATTGCGAACTCTTAACGTCTGCAGTTTGAGCCCACCAACCACTCAGTGGGAGAAAGATGAGGCTTTCTTTCTGCTCCCTCCAAGATTTAAAGCCTTAGAAACTGTATACAGGGTTGCCTTGAGTCAGAACCAAACTGACAGCACTAAACAACAGCATGAGTCTTATCTGTGATATTAAGTACAATAATTAGTATCCTTATTTGTTTATTAATTTTCCTAAATTTGTATTACCCCCGGTTTATAGCAATGTGTCTAATGTGTCCTGATGATAAAATTCAGGAGTTTTCTTTGTATTGTTTGACACCACGATGTAAGAGAGATCATTGAAGTTAGAAAGAACCCTATCAGTTCTATAGGTTGTCTGTAAAGCTTTCCCTGTGGGTTTTCAACTGGAGCAGCCCAGTCTTGTCCTTGAGGGGCACAAGCAATTAAGTGTTCAACTACTAGCCAGAAGGTTAGTTCAAACCTTCCCAGATGTGCGTGGGGAGACAGACCTGGTAATCTGCTTCTAAAGCTTTGGAAACCCTCTGCACACAAGAGGTTGTCATGAGTCAGAATTGATTTGATTCTGAAAACAGCAGTCCTCTCACTAAGAAACAATGCCGATAGCAACACTCACGCCATTGGAAAGTGGTTGTCCCTTCTTGGTGCTCATCACATGGTGGGCATATAAGAATGTTTTAAAAGTTCGTAGAAAATTTCCATTATCTTTTAATTCCAGTGTTCCACACACACTATTTGAATCCCTCTTATACTTTAGAAAGCCAACTCTTGATCTCAAGGAGTTTATTTAAATGCCTACCCTATTTGGAAATAATAAGTTGGGTGGGGTGTTGTTTGTTTGTTTGTCTCTCTCTCTCTTTGTGATTTTCTACATACTCAGTCATCTTTGATCACATGATTTACATTCATAGGCTTTGTGATATCAAACACTTCTTACACTCTCGGTCAGGAAAATTGACAAGTAAGACATCTCATGGAGTTGTCCCCAAGTGGTAACACATAATTGCTGCATTCCAAAATTGTGAAAGATCGATTGTTCTCCCCCTCTGGTGATAATTTACTGCAGCCTCTATGCCGTGTGTGGAAGAAGCTAGAATGCATTTTGATAAAGAATTTCTCTTCTAAAATGACTTGTTCTGGGAAATTGACTGTAATGTTTCATCTAACTGTCATTGATCAGGAGATTAAATGAACATTCCTGATACAGCTGGTCCAGCTTTCCCCCAAGCTTTTTAGCTTTAGTATCAATGGTGAAAGAAAAGATAATATGCAAAAACCTAAGTTAAAAATTTGCCCTGTTCTTACTGTGTAACAAGAAGCATATTTTAGTTTGCAAGTGATTTTTGTTTTTTCTTGATAGTGGTTTTTTCTGGAGAGGGAAGAATACCATTTTGCCTAATTTGAAACAAGAGATGCCATATTTATATACTCCCTAAGAAAGGGGGTTAAGAACAGATAGTTTAAAAAATGAGAGTTATTTTTAAAGTCTCCCTGTATTCCCCAAGAATGTCGTTGGCATACATTTGATTATAATCCTCCCTTGCCTGTTCTGGATGTCACTCATTTAATATCTTAAATGTCCTGAGCTATATTTACTGTTCCCCCACATTTATTTACAGCCTAAGAAACCCTACACAGGGTCGCTGTGAGTCGGAACCAACTTCACGGCACATAATCCCCACCACCATCACATTTATTTACTCATTTGATGTTTATGACAGTTCTTTACAGAAGATAAGTATTCTTGTCCTCATTTTTGCAAAATAAGAAACCTGAAGCTCAAAGTGGCGGTTGTCCCGTTTGTGGCACCATAGAATATGTACTCGACCTCAAGGTTGGTTTGAATTGCAAGGTCAACAGTTCAAACCCACCAAGTGCTCCCTGGAAACGCTATAGGGTCGATATGAGTCGGAACCCACTCAACAGCACTTCATGGCAATAGCAACAACAGTGTGTAAACTAGGAGGCTCCTGTAGACAGCTGGGGAGTTTTAATTTATCAGTAGAAGCTGGGTTCTGATGCTGAGAAGCCAAGGGTGACCTCAAGATAGGAATGGGGCTTGGGAATAATTGTGTATATGTTGGTGAATAAAATATGACAGGAGGGACAATACTCTGGAGTGTAGGCAGTGAGAGATTGTGAGAGAACCAAGGCTATGTGTAGGGCATGTCCCCCAGTAAGTAGGGTGAGCACGAACTTCCCAGTGCTTGCTTACTCATCTGTAGTGAACAATTCAGCTCAGCCCAGGATTACCTTGTTTATTTGGTAATCACCCCCGGCACCAAGAATGTGGATGAGGTCATCTGTGAAAGGGAGAGTGCCAAGAGCTTAGGACAGTGACTCAAAGGGTGGTCCCTGACCACCAGCAGCACCTGGGAACTTGTCTGAAATGCAGATTGTGCTGCAGTGAGCTCTTGCATGTCACTTCTAGCCGTGGTCTATAAACTCCCACCAAAAAAAACTTCCTGGTGGGCCTGAGTAAGAGAAGCGGGAGAGAATGCTGATGGATCATAAAATTCAGTTGTAAGATTTTTTAACAGGGCTAAGTGTGATACAATTTGAGCCTGCCAGCTGCTCTGTGGGAGAAAGTGAAGCTTTTTGCTCCCACAAAGATTTAAAAAGCTTCGAAACGCTATACAGGATTGCTGTGAGTCAGAACCCACTCGAAGGCACTTAACAACAACAGTGGTGACTGGTCAGTGTTGCCATCCTTGTTGGGTATAAAATGGACCATCTCAGCAGCAAAGTGGGGAATCTTACTACCATCTAAGGAGAGCCAGGAGTGGAGTGCATCTGTTTGGACACTGATATCCCTGTACATGGAACCTCCTGAACTCAGGGACAGATGACCTGTGACACTGGAGAGTGGCAGAGGAGCCACAGAGGAGCCCCAGCAGCTGCAGAGCCAAGCCCAGTGCACGAGAGAGAGGTGTAAAACTCAGCCCACAGAGCAATAAAGCTGAGTGACTTTGGGTTTGCAGAGTGAGGAGCCTCGAGCACCTAACTGGAGGAGCTAGGCTTGCTGACCAACAGAGTTAGAGCTGAGTGCCTTCAGGCTGAGACTATGGTGGAGAAGAGTTCGCTGTAAACATTAATAACCAGCGGCCCTAAAAAAGCTTCGTAACATTCACTGGACAGAGGGAGGCCTACCTGTGGGCACAGCTGGGGAGAAGCTGCCCTGGCTAGAAGAGCTGTGCCCTGAACGTTTCTAACCCTGAATTGAAACCTGTTAGTATCCCTGGTGAAGCCCTTAAGTGTGAGTACGGTGTCTGAGTTCTGTGTGGCCATGGCAATGGATGATGGAACCTAACTGAGTAGACTTGCTGTAGGAGGAATGGTGGTACTATTTTCTGCACTTGGCTTCCATGCAGATGGCTCTGTCCGAAACTCTGTATAAGGTCCTGTAGTGCCACAAATGCTCCAGGGGGTTCAGATGCACACTAACCCATGAGGACCACTGATTTTTAATGACTAGCCTGGCTGTATGTTCAGAAAATGTATTGCGTGGCAGCCCCAAGAAGTAAGAGTGGACCAAAAAAGTCTTCAGACCAGAACAACTTATTTCTAATAGCCCTGAAAAGAAGGAAGGAAACAACCCTGGGCAGGAGGAATACACAAGCAGAGATGTGCAGGCTGTAATTGGTGTTGAGAAGAACCTTTTCAGACAGAGACAATACCATGTGTAAAGGCGATAAGCTTTCCGACATAGAGTGCTGTCTGTTGTTAGGTGCGATCGAGTCACAGAGCCCTCGTCAGGGTTCCTAGATGAAATGGAAGCAGATCATCAAGTCTTTCTGTCTCCCATGGAGCTGCTGGATGGATTCAAATTGCCGACCTTTCATTATTAGCTCAGCCCTTAATCATTCTGCTATCAGGTCTCCTAAGGACCAAAAGGAGGCCAAAGTAGCTGTTGTTTAAAGAGGTATGCGACCAGCATCAGATGAGACTGGGGAGGAAGCCAAGGGCTAGATCATACCAAAAGTTGTAGACTGTGACAGAATGTTTTCCTTCCCTCTGAAAATAAAACAAGCCATTTCTGAGAGTCCACGTCAGTCAGTTAAATACCTAACGATCCCAAACATATTTTCCCTTCATTATGATTGCTAATTAAGACTCAGCTTTATTGTATTTAATCCCTAGAAGTAGTGACATTTGAATTCGCATTTTGACTTTCACCGCTACCATCTGCTAGGCATTTCCTAAGTGTACCATTAGGAAAATGGTCCAGCATGTACCATTTTTCCTAAGTGTTTTGAAGACATTGGTAGTTCAGCTTACAAATGACAAGTGTTAAGTAGAAAGAACACCGTTAGTACTGTGCCTTTGTAATTCTTACCCCTGGTTAGTTCAGTTCAGCCTCGCAGATTATTCTAGATATAATAGAGCAATTCCAGTGGGTGCCATTGTTTGTTCACATGGGCATTTACAAAGACAGTGTGGTGTCCTGTGTTGTAATATTGCTGTATCAACAATAGAGGCAGCGTGATAGAAAGGAGAGAAAATGGACTTTGGAGCCAGACCTCTGTGGGTTTGTATGCTTCTTCTAAAAGTTCATCTCTGTGTGGTTTGGGAACAGTCATTGAACTGAAAAGGAGGAAGACATTTACTTCTTCGTAAAATCAGGATAATAACTGGTGGCTAAAAGGAAGAGTAATAATGAATGTAAATGCTTCATATTGGGGAGTCATTACCATCAGTAGCAATGTGTTGATGGTACATGAATACGGTGAGACACTGAATTCTAATAGTTAATGCCTTTTTTTCCCAGCAACATACAAAATAACGTAATAAACAACTAAGTGAGTTTTGTAGGAAAGATTTCCATACCTTTTTTCAATATGCTGGTAAATTCTGTGACTTTATAATCCAGCTGCATATTTCAGTATATGGGATGATGATCCAATGGATAAAATAATAATTACTCAAAAACAAAATCATTATAAAATGTGTACATATGTTCACTGTAGCTATAATAAAAAAATGTAATTTAAATTTTACTTGAATTTCAAGAACAGCATACATTACTTTTTTATTATTATATGAATAATATCAATCTCTGCGGCACCTGGATCCAAAGTAAAGTTATACATTTCATTAAAAATATGGGAGTCCCTGGTTGGTGCAGCTAGTTAATGTTCTCAGCTGATAACTGGAAGGTTGGAGGCACCTCAGGAGAAAGCCTTTGGAAAAATCAGCCATTGGAAATTCTGTGGAGCACAGTTCAACTCTGACACACATGGAATCACCATGAGTTAGAATTGACTCAGTGGTAACTGGTGTATGTGTTGTTTGGTTTTTCTTATAAAATTCAGTGTATCACAGGGAACATCATCTATAGCTTGATGGGGTTAGGTACTAATCAATACCTAACCTGCTAGATATGGAACCCTTTGGGGGAAGGTCTGATTTTTCTCCTTAGTTATCCCAAGTCTTCTTTAGTTTTTTAGAGTGCCAATCATAATGTCTTACTTATAGAACTCCTGGAGACCATGCATGGGAAGCATTGTCCTGTAGTGGGCACTTCTGTCCTTTCCTTTGGTTTTTTTCTTTTTCATCCATATGCTGCTTTATGAATATAACATAAAAAATTGGGGGGAGAAACAAACAAGATGGTGGATTGGATGGAAGTGCAGTAAGGAGCTCCATCAACAATAACACAGAATACCGGACCAAGCAGACTCGGGGGGTGGTCCCAGAACTCTTAACCACATATAAAGGAATATTTAGAAAGTTGGAAAGCTCACAGCCAGTAGAATTTATAGCAGAAGCAAGAAATCTTGCGCTTTCTAATCCAAGGCACTCAACTGCTCCCGGAGCCACCATCTTGGGTGAGACCGAACCGGGGAAGGATCAGAGCAGCCACGGACACCTGACAGAACCACGGAGATAAAGATGTGGACATTCTTTTTTTCATATCTGCTTATTGGCCTCTCAAATACGATAGTGTAGTCAAAACATTCCAGGATAAACAGGAGCTAAGGGATTTTGACAAAGCCAACCCTGTGATGAAAAAACCTAAAGGGAATTCTGTGGATAGAGAACCAACAAGTACAGACAACAACCAGAGATTGACGTACGTGGCAGCATCACCCAGAAGTCAATCAACAAATGGAAGAGTCGAGAACAGAATAAGACTGTAAGAATAAATTCAGAGGATCTGGGAGGTCAGACTATGATCCAAACAATTACAGTGTGAAAGAAGCTCAACACAGCAGAACAGAAATCTAGGTGGTGGGAAGGTCAGATAGATTACAGGATAAAATATAAAATAGACTGTCTTAAATGGAGGGAAAATTTAATGGAATATAAGGTAACCACAACGGTGGGGTTGGGGTGAAATGTTTTGGGGAGGTGGAGGGAGGCGATGATAGAGCACAGTAATGAAGCTTCATAAAAAGTAATGTGACTTTACCTTTTTAACACACATAACATTTGATGACTAGTAAAACATGGAAATGAAACATTAAAAAAAAAAAAATTCAGTGTATCAGAACATTTGCCACTATGCTAATTAAGATGAGTTGGTTGAGTTTCACTTGGATTCTAACAGCTTTATATTGCTAATACTTTATATTAGCTTTATATTGCTAATACAGCCAAAATAAATAGCCAATATCACGCTAAAGTTGTTTGAGTAAATGTTCTGATCTTCCTGAACCTCAGCTTTCTCGTTTGAAATGAAGAACAGAAACCCAAACCTTAGTGTTTTAATTTTCTATGGCTTTACTTTATCTTCCTCGTTTCAGGATTTTGCTTACCACTTTACTGTGTTTGTCTTCTACTTTGGAGCCTTTTTATTGGAAGCAGCAGCTACATCCCTGCATGATCTGCAATGCAATACAACCGTGGCTGTGCAGCCACTTCTGAATGATAACCAGTATAATGTCAACGTTGCAGCCACAGTAAGTGTCTAATGAGTACAGCCCCCCACCACCCCATCACTTCCCCCCCATGCCAAGTTCTCTAACTTAGGCAAAAGTAACTCTAGCCATTAAATGGAGTATTCATTGTTTTCTGTCTGCCCAGGTGATGAAACTGAGACACAAAGAGGTTGACATTCCTGTAGGAACATAGCCAGTTTGAAGGCATTGGTGGGCCAGTTTGCAGATTGGAAGTGTTTAGGACAAAGGTTTGTTAGTGGTACGCCATTATAATTCTCACCCGTAGGTAGTTGTCTTCAGCCTTGCTGCTTATTCTAGATGAAATAAGAACAATTCCTGTGGAAGGTGTGGTTGACTACCTGAGCATGTAAAAAGGCAGAGCAGGGCCCTGTGTTGTAGTACTACTGTACCCACATAGAATCATTGTGCTAGAGAAGAGAGAAAGTGGAGTTTGGAGTCAGGTCTTACCCAACACAGGCTACTTTGTACAAAGACTTAATTGAGCTTTCTTTACTTCTCGTAGCTTCACCTATTTTTAAGGAGATGTGTTTTTATCTGTGTCCTTCATTGTTCAAAACCTACATGTAATTCATTTTCATTCCATAACTATTTATTGGAAATCTACCATTTGCTGATGTTGGGGACAGGAGTGAATGAATTGCAGTCCCTTCTTCCTAGGAAAGGGCAGCCTAGTGGGGGAGGCAGACAAGCCAACCATTATAAGCTAATCTAAAAAACAAACCCACTCTCATCAAGTGGATTCTGACTCTTGTTGGTATTAACTGCCATTGAGTGGATTCCAACTCATAGCGACCCTATATACGGTTTCCAAGGAGTGGCTAGTGGATTTGAACTGCCAAAATATTGGTTAGCAGTTCAGTGCTTATCCTACAGCACTATTTATATAGAATTTCTGGAACTATAATTTTTTTTTTTTTTTTTTTATGAGAACAGCTAGCTTCATCTTTCTCCCACTGAGCGGCTGGAGGACTTGAACCCCTGACTTTGTGGTTAGCAGTCAGTCCAACACTAGCACACATGCCACCAGGGATCCTTACAATAAATGATACTGTTTTTGCTATTAAGGGCCATTGAGTCGGTTCTGACTCATAATGACCCTGTATAGGGTTTCCAAGGAGTGGCTGGTGGGTCTGAACCACCAACCTTGCAGTAAACAGTCCAATGCTTATTGTACAGTGCCACAATAGATGATACATAGATGAATTTCATTCTGGAATGAGCTTGTTATTTTGCATTAATATACATTTCTAAAGAAATGATGTGAGGGGGCTTCAGAAAGTTCATGAAAAATGGAACTAAAAGATACTGGAATTTTTCCATGAATTTTTGAAGCTGCCTCATATATTGTTTCTGGTCCTTGTAGATAATTTCTTAAGATAGCAAATGTCATTGTCTTTCTCATTAGCATTCATTTCCCTAAGAATCCAGCATAGTGTGACTGTTCTGGCAGTCCCTCTTTTGTGACTTTGTCCCTAATATTCTTCCTCTTTATGTACCTACAAGAGAGTTTCAAAAAGTTCATGGAAAAAATGGACTTAGAAGATAGGGCCTTTAGTCCCAAATGGCTTGAAGCCCCATGGATAAAGTTCTTTATCTCTCTGCCTTAATAAGCCCATAAATCCTTCAGGTTTTACACTGAGTCCAAAAACATTCCCTCCAGTCTAAGTAAATCTAGTTTCTGAGTTTTAATCGCACTGAAATGTGTGAGCCATTCTTTTGTGACATGATATTAGAAGCTCTTCATTTTCATTTTTATTTTAATATACTTGAGAGAGAGGAAACGTCATTTTCACTAATAGTAAGTGTCAAAAATGATTACTTTCTTTCAGAGGACAGTTTCTAGACTAGAGATCTTTCAGAGAGATGGTCATCAGGCAAAGGGTGTGGAGAAGAGCAGAACAGGAAACTGAGCATGCCCTGTTGGTTTTAAGTGCCATCAAATTGATTCAACCCATAACCACCCTGTATAGGGTTACAAGGAGCAACTGGTGGGCTTGGACCACTGACTTTGTGGTTCAAACTGACCTTGCAATCCAGCACATTATTCTCTAGCGCCACACTGGGACTCTGAAAATGTCATGTAGGTGAATCCAGTGTTCGTCTCAGTTATTGTTTCCTGGTTAACAATCCCCGCACTAAATCATGCCATTGTATCATATTCAGCTCTTTGGTCTTGGATTTTCTATGGATCATAAATCCCCAAAATGGTGTGGACAATGTCTCTATTTATTTATATGGACCAAGTGTAGTGCTTGGCACATAGCTGGTACTAAAGAAACCCTTGTTGGCTATCGAGGGCAGTCGTGCAAGGCAGAACACAAACTCATGCACAAGGGCTCCTGCCCACACAATAGGGAGAGCAACGTCCCGATGCTTCCTTCCCACCCATTGTCTTTGATCACTGTGAAATCACATTCTATTGTCACAGAAGCCATGCGCTGCCTCCCTGAGTTGTGACAGTCATTGTCATCATTGCCCGAGCTCACTGTCTAAAACAGTTCTTTTAATACAGTGGCCAAGTCTTTCACAAAAACTAACAAGTGAGCCAGTTTGTGAACAGATAGATGGTCAGCATAAGCTGCCCACCAATGAGAGAACTAATAGAGGTGTGGCACTGTAGGATGACACTCTACTGCAAGGGTCATTTGAATCGTAAGGTCAGTGGTTCAAACTCCCAGCAGCTCCTCGGAAACCCTGTAAGTCAGACCCAACTTGACAGCATTTAACAACAACAATATGAATGCTTAAAAGAAGAGTGATGTTGTAAGAAGAGAGGATGAAGCAGTAATATAAACTATATCCAGACAAGGGAACTATAAAACATTTCTGGGTTTGATAGTGCTCAAATCACTGTTCCTTAGGAGGATGGTTCCCTTAGAGTTATAAGTCTGATGTAAATTTTTCTTTCTTTTTTCTTAGATTTTTGCCTTTGTGACAACAGCTTGTTACGGTTGCAGCTTGGCACTGGCTTTACGAAGATGGCGACCGTAACACTCCTTAGAAACTAACTCTCCGTGTGTCCATTTCATTTATGTACTTCATATGTCTTAGCAACTTGGGTACCATTTTGTCCAGATGTAATAACATATTACAGAAGTATTTGTTTTTTGTTTTGCTTTATTTTTAATACATAGAATCTAAGTGCAATTTTTGGTTTATTTCATGGGTGAAATCTTAATTCTTTGATGTTCAACAGAGAAATGGTTATCATTTCACTTTTCAATTCTGCACCTATGTTTAAAAAAAAAAAATTATTCTTTATCTCCATAAAATAAGCAGTTATTCTACATAAAAAGTATTATTCATTCTATGTGGGTATTGAATCACCTGTACCTTAATTCTAGTAGGTAACAAAAACTCCCTTAAACTATGTTTAAAATAGGCTTCTACTGAATCTTTTTGTGTAAAGCAGGGACCAGCATACATTTCTATAAAGGACCAGATGGTAAATACTTTCATCTTTGAAGGCCATATAGTGTCTGTGACAATTAATCAAGTCTGCTATTGTAACATGAGAGCAGCCATAGACGACCTATGAATGAATGAATGTGGCTATGATCCAAGAAAGCTTTATTTACAACATCAGGCAGCACCTGGACTATGGGCCATCATTTGCTGACCTCTTTTATAAAATCCTAGTTCTCTGTTCTGTATTTTATTGAACTGAAAGGTATAAAACCAATTTGATAAGCCACACAGTAGTTACTTTCATTATGCAATAATCACACTGCCTTTGTGTTAAGTGGTTGACAGGTTACCTTTGGAGGAGCACATTGTCTCTCAAGTGACTTCAAGCACAGTCTCGGGTACAGGGGACAAGTACTTTGAACCCTAGCTGCATAATCTAACTAAAGCTCTCCTTACAGTGGAGTGAGACTCATCGGTGCCCTTAGAACAGAATGCTTAGAGACCAGGAATCACTACTAGGACTGATACATAGCTCCTTATGTCTTACTTTGAACTTATTTATGCTTCAGTATACAGTTGCATGCCCTGTGCACGAATATTACAAATACCTGTACGTGGATATGTGAAGCTTTTTGAAACAGAACTCCTTGAATTTTTTTTTTTCTGATTATTTTGCAATAAGTTTTAAGTTAACTATAAATAGAGTATTAAATACAGCTAAAGGTTGGGGGTTCTTACCTATTTTAATAATAGCCTACATTGCCTTTGAGTTACTGACAAGTACATGAAATCAATCTTAGAAAGAGCAATTGACACACACAAAAATTGTCTTTTGCTGAATAACACGAAGAAATATTTCAACCTACCTATATAAAGACCCTGGTATGGCACTGTAGGATAAGCTCTGGCTTGGTAATCACAAGGCTGGCAGATCAAATCCAACAGCTGCTCTCAGAAACCTTATACAAGGTTGCTATGAGTCACGACCTACTCGACAGCACACAGCAACAACAGACAACATCTAAAGACCCTGTAGTAGAAAGGCACCCCATGGCTTGAATGGGAGTGCAAGAGAGTCAGCCCAGGACCTTCCACACTGTCCAAGTAGGGAGCTTGCTCCTTGACCCAAGAGGTCTGCTTCAGGAACAGAGGGCTTTTTGATTACCGTGTTCTTTCAGCCCTTTGCTTCTAAGCTAACGCAACTCAGTGAATGCCATGAATAAGTTGGGCTACCAGACCTTATGGAACAGATTCACCATGAATAAGCAGCATGATTCACATAGGAATAAACTGGTTATAGAAAGAAACCCCGAGAAAGGAGAATCATGTGATAGTTTTATTTGTGATACGACTTTAAAGGCAAACGGTGTCTTTGCATATGTAACTAGAAAAAATCAGCCCTAACTGCTCCATGCTCATGCCATATCTTTTGTATAATATCTTTCGTTTTTGGTATTCCTAGCTCCATACCATGCACTAAACCTGTAATAGGATGTACATTACAAAGACAAAAATGTGCCATAAGAATATATAGTCCATTCTAGGTGAAATTGTGTAAAATTAGGCTGCTAGATTTAGCTTTGAGATTTTATTTTTGTTTCTAATATATAACAGAGCCATGCTTGGTAGCATTAAATAAAATGATTTTATTAAGATGCTTTGGTGGCACTTTTGTAAACAGATCGCTTCTAGATCATTAAGAACCAAGTCTAAAACTCATCTAACTGTGAATACTTACATTTATCCATCAATTGCATTCTGGATTTGTGAACTGAATGACAAAGTGCTTGAACCAACAGCATGGCATTCAGAGTTTCCTTATATACCTTAGCTATAAAAATGAGAAAGGGTTGGTTGGTTTAAAAATCTAGTTACTCCATGAAGAGAAATTTATTTTATAAGTGTTATGACTCTAATAAAGTATCCATTTGATAATTTTTGGTCTTTTTTTTTTTTAAATAAAATTCACTACGAAATTCAGTTCAAAGGGTAATATAAACTTGGCAGATTAAAAGTTTCTAGACTTGTGTAGAAGAGTTCTGCTTGAAGCATTTCTATTTAAAGAAAGTCTACCCAGGTAAATGCCAGCCTTTATTCTTTGATGCCAATGAAAGCAGCAAGTCTTAAGAAACAGTATTCCTAAGAAAGATTCAATGAACAATATGTTCATTTTATTTAGAAAATATATATATCATTACTGTGTGCCAGACACTGTTCTGAATGTTTTTGTAAGTATTAGCTCATTGAGCGTTTTTTAAAGTGTTGGCTCATAACAATCCTATAAAGAGCCCTGATGCCACAGTGGGTTAAGCATCAGGTTTGTTAACCACAAAGTTGGCAGTTCAAAACCATCAGCTGCTCCACAGGAGAAAGTGAAGGTAATCTGTTCCCATGAAGAGTTAACAGTCTCAGAAACCCTGAAAAGCAGTTTGACTCCGTCCCATATAGAATGGACTCCCTGGCAGTGGGTGGGGCTTATTAACCCTAGAAATACTGCTATCCTGTTTTAAAGATGGGGGTCACTGAAACACAGACCTGAAGAAGCACCCAGGGTCACATACCTAGCAGGTGACGCCACAGTTCACACACCAGCAGTCTGACTTCCAAGACGAGGCTGATAGTTGCTGTGTTCACCTCAGTTGTCCCACACTTTACATATTTCCTACATCAAAAAATGTAGAACCTGGTCATGACCCTTTTTTCCCCAAGGAAGCTTTTGGCAGGATGTTCGGTGGCATAATTGATTGTGGATGGTGCCATCTTGTAGAACTTTAATTGTGACTAAACAAGGACTCTTTTAGCTGTAAGAATTTTGTTTCGTTTAGCTGTAATGTAAGCATTTTGGCCATATCCTCACCATGGGGAGAAGCAAACTGCAGACTTAAGCAAAGGTGCTGGACAGGCTTGACTGCCTGATGATCTCTCTGGACTCTGTTTCTGGACAGTCGTTACCTCTGGCACGGACTGGAAGGACCCTCATCTCCATCATATCAAGTCAGCCCCTCCTGAATTGGCCCAGCTGCTTGATCACTTCTGGAACTGACTTCAGAAGGGATTTCTAGTCAATCCACTCTTCACATTTGGCTATGAATCACTACCTCTCTAGAGGCCAGAATCAGAAAAGCATCTTCTTGTGAGCTCTCCCCTTAACATCATACTTCAAGTTTGTCACAAAGTGCACCCTCATCTTAGGTAGCAGCTTAAGGTATTCACAGAGGAAAGATGATGGCAAGGCAAGCATCTTAAGAATATATACTTTTTATGTTTTGACAGTTGAGCTTTTTGAAAGAAGCATTTTGCTTGGACAGCTTAAGCTGTACTCCAAGCAATGGGTCAACGCAAGTTCTCTCTGAAGCATTCTTTTCGTGGATGTTTTCATCGTGTGCTTCCTCACCCTGCTGGGTCTTTGCTCCGTGAGGCCTGCCTTGAAAATGCTACTTAAACTTGAGTCCTTTACCTTATTTCCTGTTCTCCTTCCCTACTATATTTTTCTCTGGTATTTATGATGATCTGTGATAGCATATAGGCTATTTGTTTTGTTTGCCCTCTTCTAGAATATAAGATTTATGGAGAGAAATTATCTGCTTTGTTCATTGTTGTGTCCCTTAAACTTACTGCCACCAGATCCATTCAGACTCATAAAACCCTTGTATTGATAGGATTTCTGAGGCTCTGGTAGTGTAGTGGTTATGAATTGGGCTGCTAACCTCAGGGTCAGCAGTGCAAAACTACCAGCTGTTCCATGGGAGAAAGATGAGGCTTTCTGCTCCTGTAAAGATGTACAGCCTCAGAAATCCTGTACAGGGTTGCTGTGAGTCAGAACCAACTCCATGGCACATAACAACAAATCTTTTCCGAAGCAGAAAGCCTCATCTTTCTCCCTTGGAGCTGCTGGTGGGTTTGAACTGCTGACCTTGTGATTAGCAGCCTAGTACTCACCCTACAGCGCTACACCAGGCTTCTTGTTATGTTCCTAATGTCTAGGATTGTTATTGTTAACTGCCATCGATTCAGCTCTTAGCTCACAATGGTCACAGGTACAACAGAACAAAATGCCCATTTTGAAATGTTGTAGGCCAGTTGAATCTGACTCATAACGACCCTATAGGACAGGATAGAATTTCCCTCTAAGGATGCCAGGGTTGTAATCTTTATGGAGGCAAACAGCTAAATGTTTCTTCCACAGAGAGGCTGGTGGGTTTAAACTGCTGGGTTTTCAGTTAGCAGCTGAGCATTTAGCCACCCCACCAT
The DNA here is from genome assembly GCF_000296735.1 of Chrysochloris asiatica. Classification (NCBI taxonomy): domain Eukaryota; kingdom Metazoa; phylum Chordata; class Mammalia; order Afrosoricida; family Chrysochloridae; genus Chrysochloris; species Chrysochloris asiatica. Next base: position 24,780,707 of record NW_006408519.1, read on the forward strand.
CAGAGCCTGATCTTATATCAAACGATTTTCTGTTTAATCCACATGGTTCTCATTGGTGAATTTTCAGAAGTAGATCATCAGGCCTTTCTTCTTAATCTGTTTTAGTCTGGAAGCACCACTGAGACCTCTCCTCAAGAGCAGACTGCTGGTATTTAAGCTCCTGGTGGCATAGCATTCAATGTCATAGCAACATGCCTAGAACAGGACATACCAAATCAGCATGGAATAACTCTTTCTCAAATTCACAAATCCCTGAGTATTAATGACAATACCTTACTCTTGTGTTCCAGTAAATGTATGTGAAAAGTTACCCTTTTAAAGTTGAAAATGTCTAGTGTAAAATGATTAGGTGTTAACTCTGGAAACAGGAAGAATGCTCATTTTACACGTTCTCCAATAGTTCAATATATATCTGTAGCAATAAAATGCTATAGCATCTGCCCTCTATAGCACATATTTTTTGAAAAAATTTACGCAAACTGTGAATATACACATGGACTTCACCAGGTGGAATGTGCAGGAATCAATACATCTGTGGAAAGAGAAGATGGAAAAGCTCCATTTTATCAGCCTAATTAACGTCAGGGGCCAACTGTGGGACAGAACAGCAAGTGTTCATGGGCATGTTCAGCTGAAGCTGAAGAAAATAAGTCCATGGGAGCCAAACTATGACCTTGAGTATATCCCACCTCAACTTAGACACTCTCAAGGATGTATCTGATGCATTCAGCACTTCTGACCAATGAACTGAAGAATTGTGGAATGACATCTAGTACATAGTATGTGAAGAAAAAAAAAATGTTATTAAAAGACAGGAAAGAAAGAAAAGACCAAATGTGCATCAGAAGAGACCCTGAAACTTGCTCATTAACATAAGGAAACTAGGGCAACTGGAAGAAATGATGAAGTCAAAGAGCTGAATAGAAGATAGCCAAGGGCAGTTCTAGAAGACTAATGTATTAGCATGAAATGGGCAAAGCCCTAGATGGAGTTAGAGAAGCAAAAGTGAAGAACATGCTCAGCATTTCTCAGGCTGAAAGAACTGAAGGGAAAAGTTTAAGCGTTGACTTGCAATATTGAAGAATTCCATGGACAAAATATTGAATAATGCAAGAAAAATCAAAAAAAGATGGAAGGAATACACACAGTCACTGTACCAAAAAAATAATTGGGGGACATTTAACCATTTCAAGATGCAGCATATGATCAAGAACTGATGGCACTGAAGAAAGAAATCCAACCTGTACTGAAGGTATTAATGTCTCCAGAAATTGACAAACCAATTACAATGTTGAAAAACAGCTACCTGGTCAACTGACTGGAAGACATCCATATTTGTGCCATTCAATAGAAAGATGACTCAAGAGAATGCAGAAAGTATCAAACAATTGTTGTTGTTAGGTGCCATCGAGTCGGTACCGACTCATAGCGACCTTATGCACAGCAGAACGAAACACTGCCCGATCCTGGGCCAACCTCACTATTGTTGCCACGCTTCAGTCCATCAATGCTGCCACCTGGCCAATCCATCTCGTTGGGGGTCTTCCTCTTTTTCTCTGACCCTCACCTTACCAAACATGATATCCTTCTCCAGTGACTGGTCCCTCCTGACAATATGTCCGAAGTATGAGAGACGAAGTTTGGCCACCTTGGCCTCCAAGGAGCACTCTGGCTGCACTTCTTCTAAAACGGATCTATTGGTTCTTTTGGCAGCCCGTGGCACTTTCAATATTCTCCTCCAAATCAAACAATACGTTATATATTAAAACAAGTAAAATTTTGCTAAAGATTATTTTTAAGTTACAGCAGTACATTGACAGGGAACATCCAGAAATTCAAGCTGGATTCAGAAGAGTCTGTGGATTCAGGGATCTCATCGCTGATGTCAGCTGGATCTTAGCTAAAAACAGAGAATATCAGAAAATCGCTTGTGTTTTATTGACTCTGCAAAGGCACTCAGTGTTGTGTACCTTAACAAACTATGGATAGCATTGTGAAGAATGAGAATTTCAGAAGATTTTATTTTGCTCATGCAGAACTTGTATGGACCAAGAGGCAGTCATTCAACCAGAATGTTTTAAAAATCAGCAGAGTGTGTGTCAAGGTTGTATCCTTTCACCATACCTACTCAATCTGTATACTTGTTGAGCAAGTAATCTGAGAAGCTGAACTATGTGAAGAATAACACTGCACCAGGATTGAAGGAAGGCTCATTAACAACCTATGATATGCTGATGACACAACCTTGCTTGATAAAAGGGAAGAGAATTTAAATAACTTGTTGATGAAAGACAGCAAAAATCAACTACATACAGTCTCCACTATGGATTGCATATAGATAACATTTACAATGTAAGTAACATCATAATAAATGGAAAAAACATTGAAGTTGCCAAAGATTTCATTTTACTTGAATTCATAATCAGCACTCATAGAGACAGCAATCAAAAAACAAATGAAATATTGCATTGGATGAATCTGCTTCAAAAGACCTCTTTAAAGTGCTAGAACACAAAGATGTCACTTTAAGGACAAAGGTACACCTGACCCAAGCCATGTCACTTTGTATTCAGTGGGCAATGGATAAGGAAGACTGGAAGAGAATTGTTGCTTTTGAATTGTGGTGTTAGAGAAGAAGATTGAATATACCATGGACTACTAGAAGAACAAACACAACAAATAATTGTGTTTCAAACACAACAAGAAGTACAGTCATAGGTAAATACTGTTCCATACACACTCCAGGTAGTGGAATCCTGGTGTGGCACTATAGGATAAGAACTGGACTGCAAGGTTCATTTGAACCAGAAGGTTAGTGGTTCAAATCCAACAACTGTTCCTCAGAAACCTTATACAGGGTGATTATGACTCAGAACTGACTTGATGGTACTTAGCAGCAGCAACTCAATGTAAAGAAAACAAAAATCCTCACCACTGGACCAATAAACAGCATTCTTATCAATGGA
>NW_006408519.1:24784202-24793530 GCF_000296735.1 Chrysochloris asiatica
GAGATGGATCAGCCAGGTGGCATCATTGATGGCGTCAAGTGTGGCGGCGGCAGTGAGGTTGGCCCAGGATCGGACATTGTTTCGTTCTGCTGTGCATGGGGTGGCTATGAGTCGGTTCCTGACAACAACAACAACAGCACAGGTAGTACTGAAGGAAGAAGTCCAAGGTGCACTGAAGGCATTGGTGAAACAAGGCTCGAGAAATTGACAGAATTCAAATGAAAATCTTTCAACAAACTAACGTGGCACTAGAGGCACTCACTCATCTATGCCAAGATATTTGGAAGACCGATACCTGGCCAACCAATTGAAATAGACCCATATTTGTGTTAATTCCAAAGAGAAATGACCCAACAGAATGAGGAAATCATTGGACAGTATGATTAATATCATATGCAAGTAAAATTTCACTGAAGATAATTTTTAAATGGTTACAACAGTAATTCGACAGAGAACTGCCAGAAATTCAAGCCAGATTCAAAAGAGAATGTGGAACTAGGCATATAATTACTGACATCAGATGGATCTTGGCTGAAATCAGAGAATACCAGAAAGATGTTTACTTGTGCTTTATTGATTTTGCAAAGGCTTTTGATGGTGTGGATCATTACAAACAATAGAAAAAAATGCCAAGAATGGATATTCCAGAATACTAAATTGTGCTCATAAGGAACACAGACCAAGAGGCAGTCATTTGAATGGAATAAGGGAACACTGAATGGTTTAAAATCAGGAAAGGTTTGTGACTGGGTTTATTCTTTCATCATACTTAATCTATATGCTGAGCAAATAATCAGAGAAGCTGGATTATATGAAGAAGAACATGGCATCAGGATTGGAGAAAGACTCATTAGCCTGAAATATGCAAATGATACAACCTTGCTTGCTGTAAGTGGAAAGGGCTTAGAATTCTTGCTAATGAAGATCAAAGACTACAGCCTTAGGCCATCTAAGGTACAACGATTGTTCTCTCCATGTCCAGAGTAAAGAAAAGTGATGAAAATGGAAGACCCTTGGAAATAATCTAATGAACTAATGTTGTTGTTGTTGTTAAGTGCCGTCGAGTCGGTTCCGACCCATAGCGACCCTGTACAGGGTTTCCGAGGGTGTAAATCCTTACGGGAGTAGAAAGCCTCATCTTTCTCCCGCGGAGCAGCTGGTAGTTTCGAACCGCTGACCTTAAGGTTCGCAGCCCGATTCGTAACCACTATGCTACCAGAGCTCCATGTGAATATCAGTCTCCAAGACCCTGAGAACAGAAAAGAACTAGATGGTGTCGAGCTACCACTACCAACTGCTCTGAAAGGGATCACATTAGAAGGTCCTGGGTAGAGTGGGAGAAAACCATGGAATACAACTCAAAGTCAAAAAGAAAGACCAGACTTACTGATCAGATAGAAACAAGTTAAACCCGTAGTCACCCTTCAGTTCTGAAACTCAACTCAGAAAACTGAACCCCATGCATGGCTCAATTTTCAGTCAAACAATAGCTCTATAAATGGAACACTAGAGACATATATACACCTTAGAATAATCAACCATTTGAAATCAAAAGAACATCATGTTTACCCAAGCTCAAAGTTAAGAAGAGTTTAAAAAGGAGGAAGACTGGAAATGAACAAAGGGAGAAAGTAGGATAAGTGATGTTACATTGAGTGGATTGCAATCAGAGGAAAGAAAATGTTAATAAATTGTCCCATGTAAAACTGACCATCTACTCTGCAAACCTTCACTCAATTCACAATAAAAAGTGGGTTTTGTTTTTTAAGTGAGGACATCTTCTCAGGTAATTTGGATGTTTCATCAAGAGTGACCAGCCCCTGGAGAAGGGTACCATGCTTGGTAAAGTGGAGGGGCAACGGAGAAGAGAGAGACCTCAATGAGATGGATTGACACAGTGACCACAACGATGAGCTAGACCATAACAATGGTGAGGATGGTGAGGGGCTTTCTGGTCAGTGTTTGATTCCATTGTACATAGACTGGCTTGATGGTACCGAATAACAACAACTATAGATTGGAGCTCTGGTAGCATAGTGGTTACAAACCAGGCTGCGAACCTTAAGGTAAGCAGTTCTAAACTACCAGCTGTTCTGTGGGAGAAAGATGAGGCTTTCTTGTCCCGTAAAGATTCACAGCCTCAGAAACCCTGTACAGGGTCACTATGAGTCGGTTCCGACTCCACGGCATATAACCACCACCACCATAGTAGAGAATATGTGCGTATTAAAATGAGACATCCCAATTCATAGATCTTTATTCCAACCACAAGGTCAAAAGGTCGGCAGTTCAAATTCACCAACCACTCCTTAGAAACTCTATTCTGGCCTACAATGAGTTGGACCTAGCAACAATGATGATGTTACTGTAGATTCAACTAACAATTAATACTCAAAGCTTCATCAAAACTAAAACTAGTCCAAGGCTACCATTTTCCTATAACTGTAAAGGGAGTGGAAGGCTATGGCTAATGGTTTTGACCAGAAATGATGCTAGGCATTGTTCTCATTTTAACAACTGGTAGAGGTATCTGGATAGTGTTGTTAGTGGCTGCCCAGTCAATGTGGTATTTTGATTTTTCATGTCTCCCATCTCCACACTTTATCAAGGTGAAAGACACTGTTGGCTTCATCCTCGGCAGCTTTATGGAATTCTTTTCAATATGCCTAGTATCCTGAGTCATTGTATGGTTTAGCAACAGCACTGAATTTCTGATGCATCAGTAGTCTACTTGTGTTAGGGGTCTCTGCTTCTGCCCTCTCCCACTCAGCCACACAAGTTGAGTTAATCCAAAGCATGGTTATGAAGACGCCTAGTGCCCTGTTGATTGGGTGGGAATTAGTGAAACAATATTATACACTGCTGAATCAGACAGGCCCCAGACATGCTACACAGATTTTATGGGAAGAACTCCTATGTCCATGAAGGATTGGATTCAAATGGAAAACCAGCAGATGCAGTCTATGGACAAAAAGACATCTACAGGAAAGTGATGTCACAAACACTGACCAACTGCCACACTAAGCTTCGCTGTGTTGATTCTCATGCTACTCTAAATGATGGTGTGGTGGTCCAGGTGATGGGGTTTCTTTCTGATAGCAACCAAGCATTGAAGAGATTTATGCGGACAGTTGTTTTGAGGGCTCTGTTGTAAGTAAGTTCTATATTCACCATGATATCTTCAGATATAAAGATGACGTCTTTGGTGGCGTTGTCACTGAGCCTCAGGAGGAATCTGAGGAAGAGGTAGAGGAGCCTGAAGAAAGACCCCAGACACCAGAGGTGGTACCTGATGATGCTGGAACTTTCTATGATCAGAGACTGTCAGCAATGACTTAGAAGAGCATTTAGAAAAACCTGTGAATGAACCAGAGCCTGATCTGGAACCAGAACCAGAATCAGAGCAAGAAGCTGTATCTGAAATCCAAGAGGAGAAGTTTGAACCAGTATTATAAGAAAGTGCTCTTGAGGAGACTCAGCAGGCTTCTTCTCCAGTGCCTGCAGACATAGTTCAGACTGCACAGGGAGACTTGAGGACATTGTCTTGGGAATCCATGACCATGGTATAAGAACCTTCCTCCCAGTGGAGCCGTTCTGGTTACTGGGATCCCACCTCATGTCTGTAAAGTTCCAACTTCAGAGCCCTGCATGCTGCAGAAACCAGGATTTGGAGTGGAAAGGGTCATTGTTCCAAGGCTGTGGATTCCTCTTCTTCACTGGTTGTCATGCAGCAGTACAAGCCCTAGCTCCTGTGGTGGTGGTGGTTATGTGCCGTGGAGTCGGTTCTGACGCATAGAGACCCTGTACAGGGTTTCCGAGGCTATAAATCTTTACGGGAGCAGAAAGCCTCATATTTCTCCCACAGAACACTGGTACTTTTGGACTGCTGACCTTGTGGTTTGCAGCCTGCTTCGTAACCACTACACCCAGAACTCCTTAGAAGGGTGAATTTCTGCAACCAGCCTTGGTCATACCTTGGAGTATGACCCTAATCTGTCATAAAGTGCATTGATACACTTTAACTCCTTTCTGTGTTCACGGTGTGTGTGTTCCCAGTCTCTCTTTCCTCTCCTGATCTTTTAGTCCTTCACTTCCAGTTTTGTGTAATAATATTTTAAGGAAGTGGATTTTTAAAGAAAAAGAAGGGGAAAAAACCCCTGAATTTCCTTGCATATATACACTGGATTTTTTTTTTTTTTTTTTTTTTTTTAAGCATCCATTTCCCCAAAGGAATGGGCCTTGCTTATTATTGACATTTGTTATGTTCCATTTACTGGAATATTCCTTATTTATTTTTTTATGTGTTTCAAAACCCTGTAAGAAATACTGGATTGGATAAAACATTTTGAAGGCATGAAAAACTGAAATTGTTTCTTCTTTTGAGAGCCATCTTCTGGTGTGGAGAAATTGCCTTTGAAAAAATTGACAATTTTGATTCTCACTGGTATGATTAAAAATGGAATAAAAAATGTTGGAGGTTTTTTCTTTTGCTAGCACACAACAATGTCAAAACATACTGTTTTTTACCATTGGCATTTAAATTGTGCAATAAATTTTAAATGTCTAAATGCAACTGTAAGGAATAAGGAAGAAAGAGACAAGGAGAGAGTCTTGGCTTCAACAGCAGGCAGGTTTATTGGGAATAAACCTGGAAGGGAATACTGTAAGTCACCAAAGGAGACCAAGAGCTCATCTCTTTTTTTACAGACTGGGGTATTTAAGGCAGTGTGGTCTGGCAAGTTTACAATGGGTGGGATTATGGAGATTTTCCTGAAACCTAGAATTACCAGGGGAGGGTATCTAGGTATAATAAAGACTTAAGTTTTCCAGAGACCAGAAAGTGCTACTTGGGGGTCACTGCAATGCCATTTTGTTTATCAGGTGTAGGGTCCTTCATTCCAGACTCTTGGTGTTAAGGGGATAAGGGCAGAGGAGTCTCTTTGACAGCTTCCTGCTGATTTATGGGGGTAGATGGGGGTGAGTCTACAACAGAAGAGCAGTTAACACCTGATCTTTCACAATGGCACTGAGTGGGCCTGCAAGAAATCTTTGAAAAGAATTGATCATACAAGGCAGGAATACAGCTCCCAGACAAAGGAGGAGAAGCCGTCCTATGAAGGGTCCAGACTGAAATTCCTGCTGCCCCAGTCCCTATACCTGCTGCTATTCCTAGGCCCACAAGTAGGGGGATACATTGTAAGGCGTGTGTGTTTTGGCTCAAGGGGGTGTTTATTGGGACTAATATAGGTTGGTTTTCAAAAGAATAGGTTATGGGTGGGGATATGTATGCTAGGGTGCATGTACTAGTCCAATTAGGTAGGTAGGCAAATGTAAAGGTTTTTTCCTTTGAGGAAAGATACTCCTTGGTGAAGGTTAATACATCCTTGGATTTGGAAAGTTAAATGTTGGGGCCTATCCGCATGTACTGCTCTTTTCCATGCTGACAGGCTAAGTGGGCTGCTCCTAATGGTTGTAGGAGGATGGAGTTGGCAAGGCTGGAGTTGTGGCTTGCTTTTAGTGCTAACCTGTGGGTTTGAGTATGCAGAAACAGTTGAGTGTTATTAATGGGTAACATGTGATAGTCTCTTCTGATTTGGGGCCTATTGCTTTGAGGCACTTGTTGAATTGTGGGTAGTCGGTAGATGTGGGATGTCTGGAGTCACAGTGTAGTGAGGTTGTTGTAGATCCTACTGGTGGTGTAATATGAGAGGGGTGAGAAAATCTTAGGGGGTAAGTGACAGGGGAAGCAGTTGAAGAGGCATTGTTTGAAGCTACAAACTTTGGGGCCTCCTATTGCGGCCCTATAAGAGTTTGGGAAATGACAGGGATGTCAGTATTCTAAATTATGGGATTACTTGATGAAGTTTCAAGGGGATTTACAAAGGTGCCTGTGCTAGTAAAAGGTAGGGGTGACTGTGTCTCAGAAATTCACAAGGTATTGTTTTTGTTGTTGAGTGCTGTCGGGTCGGTTCCGACCCATAGCGACCCTGTACAGGGTTTCTGAGGGTGTAATCTTTACGGGAGTAGAAAGCCTCATCTTTCTCCCGCGGAGCAGCTGGTAATTTCGAACCGCTGGCCTTAAGGTTTGCAGCCCGATTCGTATCCACTACGCTACCAGAGCTCTTAATTTGTGTAAGATATCACGTCCTAAAAGAGGAACGGGGCATTGGGGCATTACTAAAAGAGAATGAGTGAAGGATAAATCTCCAAAGTAACAACTGAGGGGTGGTGTTTGTTTGGGAGTGGCAGGTATGTCGTTCATTCCAATTACTGAGCTTGAGGAAGAGAGGAGTGGACCACTCTATTCTGTTAAAGCTGCAAGACTCACCCCAGTATCCAGTAGGAAAGAGATGGTCTTACCGGATACCTTCCCAACTATCGTGGGTTCAGAGGGCATATTTACTGTGTGGGCGGAGAATCCCAGGCATCATCAGTCTTCTGAAGAAGGCTAATAAGGATGAAGGGTCTTTCACCGATGGCTGGGGGCTAAAGATTGGATGGAAGCTGACCTGGGAGGGCATCCCTGGTGGAGGCAGTCCATCTTCCAGTGGCCCCATTGACCACATATTGGGTATGGCTTGGTCAGTGGCCTCAGGTTAGGGCATGCTTTGTCCAGCGTCCAGCCTGCCAACGTCAAAAGCACGTTCTAAGGACTGTTGTGCTTCTTCCTGCTCTGGGCTGGGGTGAGTGTGAGGTGGCAGACACTAACGTCTGAAATTTAATGTGGAGTTTTCACTTTTTGGTTCCTTTCTTCCTCATCTCAGTTGTTTAAAACATTTAAAGCTGCATTTTAGAAAATTTCGTTGTGGGGTTGAGGACCTTCCTCTAACTTTTGTAATTTCCTTTTAATGTCGGGTGCAGACTGGTAAAAAACTGCAAATGAAGGAAAGTTTGGCCTTCTCTTGAGTCTGGGTTCATGTTGGTATATTTTATCATGACTTCTGAAAGGTGGGAAAGACAAAGAAAAAAGGTAGAATTTTCACTGGGGCCTTGGGTGACCTCACGTAATTTATCATAATTGACAGCCTTATGGGCGTTTTTATCCATTACACTATAAAATAAGTCATCATGTAATCCCTTTGTTGGGTGCCTTCACTTCCATGTTGATAATTCGAATTAGGCTCTCTGCAGAGGGATGGCATCTGCTGCTACAGCGTGATGAGTGGGGGCCTGCTCAGGGAGAGCATCAGCATGGACTTCTGCTCTCCATATAAATTCCCTTTCCTCTGGGGTCAAGATAAAAGATAATATTTTAAATAATGTAAATATCATGCCAAGTTAAACTAAAAGACTGGGTTATCCGCAGGAACTCTTTGTGGAATTTGACTGGGTTTTCAGAAAAAGATCCTAAGCATTCTTGGATCTGGGAAAATTGGACATAGAGAAAGGAACATTCACTAGGGTGGGCCATTGACCCCAGATACTCCCCTTAGGGAGGATAGTTGATGCTGTACCAGGATTGGGTAACCAGAGGCAATGAAGGAGACTCTCAGGAAGGGACAATGAATGGGTGAAAGAGGAGGGGGAGGTGCAAAGGCTGGTGTAATGGGTGGGGGGATGTTCATTGGCAGGATTAAAGGGAGATTCAGGAAGACATTGTTTCCTAGAAGGTTATTTTGGTGAACCGAGCTAGGGGAGGGGTGCGAGAGGAGGAAGAAGAAGGCTCAGACATGAGGAACCTGCCATTTTGCCATTTCTTTAGAGAAGTTGTCAATGTCTCTGAGAATTTGGAAGTCAAAAGTGCTGTTTTCTGGCTACTGACTGTCACTCCAGTTTATAATTTGTGACCAGACTATGGAGTCCTGGTGTAGCGCTGGGGGCTAATGCGCTGGACTGCAAAGTCGTTTGAGCCACAAGGTTGGTGGCTCAAGCTCACCAGCTGCTCCTTGGAAACCCTACACAGGGTCCCTATGGGTCGGAAATGACTCAACAGCACTTAACAACAATATTGCAAAAACCAATTAATTATTTTTCGGATTGATTTCTGTTAGATGTAATTTCTTTAGGTTATTCAGAAGACAGCTTAGAGGGGAGGGAGTGGTTTGCGAAGCCCCAGCTCCCATTTTGGGAGGTTCAAGGAATCACTGCCACCGAAGGCGGTGTCTGCCTTCTCAAAGGTGAGAAGGGACACGGCAGGAAGTCCGACTGTTGGACCTGATGGCCTGGAGACTGTTATGCGCTTCCCCACGCCCTCTTCCAGGGGAGTCCAAGTGATCCTCCGAGGATCAGGGGACGAGGCAGAATCTCCTGGGATCCTCAGGAGAAGGTGAGGGGGGCTGACTTAACTAGACCCAGGAATTGGATCTAGGAATGATTTGTCAGAATGCCCTCTGAGATCTGGAGCCACGTAAAAGGAAAAATGGACTTCTTGGAAGTGAGCGGGTAGGGGGAAAGGACTTTACAAGAGTTTTGAAAACCACCAGGGGATCCCTGGCCTGGCAATCTTCTTGCAAGGGTCCGTGATCCCTCATAGTCAGTTGCAGAGGGAAAGAGAGAGAGAGGAGAAAAGTGGACAATTAGTATATGAGCAGTTGGAGAAAGAGATCCTAGGTTCAGGAGTTTTGAGAGTTCACTGGGGTGTGCCCCAGTCAGACCCTCACAATCCTCCCAAAAGAATCTGCAATCTCTCTCGCAGTCAGCTGGAGAGAAAAGTGGAGAAAAGTGATGGAGAGGCGGTTAAATGCTAAGGACAGGTTTGGGAGGCGGTGTAGCTTGGAATGGGAATGGGCTAGCTGCAGAGGGCTTTTGTGAGGTCTTGCCAGAGGGTGGAATTTAATCAAAGGACATATTGCATTAGGCAAATCTGCTGTACAAAACCTTTTTCAAGTGTTGAAGAGCAAAGATGTCAGCTTGAGGACCAAGGCTCATCTGACCCAAATCATGGTGTTTTCAATAACCTCATATGGATGTGAAAGCTGGCTTGTGAATAAGGAAGACCCTAGAGGAATTGATGCTTTTGTGTTATGGTGTTGGAGAATATTGCAAGTGCCATGGGCTGTCAAAAAAACCAACAGATCCGTGTTAGAAGAAGTGCAGCCGGAGTGCTCCTTAGAGGCCAAGATGGCCAAACTTTGTCTCTCATACTTCCTACATATTGTCAGGAGGGACCAGTCACTGGAGAAGGATATCATGTTTGGTAGGGTGGAGGGTCAGAGAAAAAGAGGAAGACCCTCAACGAGATTAATTGGCTAAGTAGCAGCATCGATGGACTCAAGCATAGCAACAGTAGTGAGGTTGGCCCAGGATCGGGCAGTGTTTTGTTCTGCTGGGCATAAGGTTGCTATGGGTCAGTACCAACTCAATGGCACCTAACAACAACAACAACAAC
>NW_006408519.1:24793965-24800244 GCF_000296735.1 Chrysochloris asiatica
GTGTCCCCTGTACTGTTCTAATGGTGGATCCCTGAAACATGTAAGGAAGGCCTGCTGAGGCCCATGTCTCGGGGCTGGAGAAGGCGCTCTCTAGGTACCTTAGAGAAAACCTCTGGAGGCCAACTTACCTTCCCTGTGGGAATGACTAAGGAGAAATCAGCTGGTGGTAGATGGCTGGAGTCAGCCTGGAATGTGGTCCTGTGTTCTGCTGGAGCCACGAGGTCAGGAAGGAGAAAAGTGCTTATCATACAGCACCACATCAATTTTTAGCATTCGTACCGTATGTTTACAGAGTCCTGGTGTGGCGCTGTGGGTTAATGCGCCAGAATGCAAAGCCGTTTGAACTGCAAGGTCGGCGGTTCAAGTTCACCAGCTACTCCTCAGAAACCCTATACAGGGTCACTACAGGTTGGAGCTGACTCGATGGCACTTAACAACAACAACACCGCATTTACATATGCAACTTAAATGAACTTGCAGCAACATATTTAAAAAAAAAAATGTAAGGATGGCAAGGCATCACCTCCTGTACTTTGGGCATGTTATCAGGAGGGACCTGATAATATTTCATTGTATATATCGTGAAATAGTTAAATTTTTCTTCTGTCACCCTAGGAGATAGATTATCTGGCATATTTCTTAAAGTGGGTGCACTAGGCAGCTAGGTTTATCCCCTTTGCTGAATTGATGGAAAAGTTAAATAAGATAAATTAAGGTTCTGGGTCAAAAGGTTCTGGGTCTGAAATTTGGTACAGATCTGTGAGCTGGATAAGTAATTTTGAGCAATTGCCAGCAGCTTCCTGCTCATCTATTTTTGTCTTGTTTTAATTGGCGATGTTAAGCAGAACCTTGTTGATGGACCATCTGTGTTTACCTCTATGGATACTATCTTCAATGACTCATCTGCATAAATCCCCATGGATCAGGGGTCCTTGTTTGCATCTCCCTGATTGCAGTCCCCTGGATTTCTGTAGTTAAATATCACCAACTAGACATGCTTTTGATGAGCTGTAAGTATGGTGAAAGGTTACAACCCTGATCCACACCTTTCCTTATTTCTGATAGCCTTGGTAAATTGCGTGCCAGTCCTGAGTGGCACTGTGGGTTAAAGCGCTGGACTGCAGTCAGTTTGAACTGCAAGGTCAGTGGTTCAAGCTCAACAGCCACTCTTCAGAAACACTATACAGGGTCACTATGAGTTGGAAGTGCCTCAAAGGCACTGAACAACAACGACAGGCCTTCCCATGGAGTAAAATAATTTAGCAAATCTTCTGGCTTCATATTCCTACTCCAACATGTCCACTTCCTTGAATTTTTTAATTCCCTCTTTCAACAACTCATACCTTCCTTGGCAATTCATCTAGGAATCTGCACCATCCACTGGGGTTAATGAATCCTTGTTTATCCAGCTGTGTGTTATGGTCCACTGGATCCAGCATCACTAGAATCCAATCCTATTGGCACTCCCTTGGCTCCTATTAGTGCTTGCTAGATCAATTCTGCAGCTCCTTTGAAGTGCAGTCTCTTCCCTCATCAGCCCCAGTGTGTATTTAGTTATCATAGGATTTCATCTCTGGCAGCCAGATGTGCGGACAAGTCCTAAGAGAACCTTCTGTTGCTTCCTGGGGATGAGGCCTCTGAAGAGGCTGAAGTACTAGCTCTTCATAGAGAGGTATGAACGAGCTCTACAACTTTTAGCATTCGGGGGACCTAGAGAGACAATCTCTGGGAAATCCCATTCCATGTTTTAAGACCTCAGCCTTTGCCCACCAGGACCCTGACTTGATCATTAGGGATTTGCCTAGAAAAATGTGTTTCTATAAACCCATCAGATCTCAGCTATACCCTTTAACTGTGTTTGCTCCCCTACTGCAAAAGATAGATCCTTTTCATAAGATCCCAGATCTGTCTTCAGGTTGCTACAGCTTGTTTTTAGCCACCTTCAGTTCCTCATTGTTCCCCTTCTGAGGGCATCAATGAACATAGAACAGCTCTAGTTTATTGCTTGATATTTAATGTGCTGGTCTCATTGTACTTTCAGTGGCCTGAACCATCACATTGATCACAGCGCTTTGTTCCATGGGACAGTCCATTGTTGTTGTTGTTAAGTGCTGTGGAATCGATTCTGACTCATAATAACGCTATAAGAGTTTCAGAGGAGCAGCTGGTGAGCTTGAACCACCAACCTTGAAATTCAAACAGACTGCATTAACCCACCGAGCCATACCAGGATGAGAGTTACTCAGTCAGGTGCTTGAGCTTCTCATATTGTCAGTTTTACAAACCATTGTTACAAAACTTAACATGGGTGTCATTTTGATTGTCATTAAACCAAAAAGATACCATACCAAATATCTAAGATTCCAATAACAAATATCATACCAAATATCTAAGATTCCAATAACTAATCATAGCATTTCTTGACTAGAAGAGATCTGAGTAGATTTGGTTTTAAAATGTTTAAAAAATAAATAAATAAAGATCCAGATGGCTTGCTAGAACAGAGTTAAAAAATAATGGAAGGACTTTCCTAGACAACTCCACGGCTCCTAGAATCATCTGCCCTAAATGGACTTTGTTCATTTTATATTTTAATAATAGTACTCTTATCTTGTGGGAGAAAGATGAGGTTTTCTACTTCTGGAAGATTTGAAGCCTAGGAAACCCTATACAGGATTGCTATGAGTTGGAACCAACTGGACAGCACTTAAAAGGAACAGCTCTTACCTTGATGAATTAGAAAAATCCTCTACCTCTTTCTTCTCATTTCTTCTATTTTCTCTTCTTTCTGTAACTGGTCATTTCAAGTAAATTTGACCTGTTGTTAAGTGCCGTGGAGTTGGTTCTGACTCATAGCAATCCTGTATAGGGTTTCTGAAGAGTAGTTAGTGGATTTGAACCACTGACTTTATGGTTAGCAGTCCAGTGCTCATCCTACAGTGCCACAATTGTTAAAATGCTTTATGGTGGTTGATTTTTGAGAAGTACAGATAAATTGTTAGTGTGTTCAGTGTAATTATTGGGTTTTTTTCAAAGTTTCATAGTTTATCATTTATTTCTCACTGGAGTTTTTTGTTTTTGTTTTTTCCCTGATTTGGGTATAATGGAAAAACTACTAGAAAATGATTCAAGAGAACTTCCAGTCATCCATTATTTCAACAAATATTTTTGAACTCCTATATGCTAGCCATATTACTAGCAGATACAGAGATAGCATGGGGAAAATAACAAAAAACCTTGTCCATATGTTGTTGTTGTTGTTGTTGTTAGGTGCCATCAAATTGGTACTGACTCATAACAACCCAATGAACAACAGAACGAAACACTGCTCAATCCTGAACCAACCTCACAATTGTTGCCATGCTTGAGCCCATTGATATTGCCACTTTGCTAATCCATCTTACTGGAGGTCTTCCTCTTTTTCTCTGACCCTCCACCTTACCAAACATGATATCCTTCTCCAGCGACTGGTCCCTCCTGACAATATGTCCGAAGTATGAGAGATGAAGTTTGGTCATCCTGGCCTCCAAGGAGCACTCTGGCTGCACTTCTTCCAACACAGATCTGTTGGTTCTTTTGGCAGCCCATGGCACTTTCAATATTCTCCTCCAACACCATAACTCAAAAGCATCAATTCTTCTATGGTCTTCCTTATTCACTGTCCAGCTTTTGCATGCTTATGAAGTTATTGAAAATACTGTGGCTTAGGTCAGGGGCACCTTAGTCCTCAAGCTGACATCTTTGGTTTTCAACATTTTTAAAAGGGTCTTGTGCAGCAGATTTACCTAAGGTAATATGTCCATATGGGGTTTGCATTTTATTGTAAGGACATATCAATAATCAAAGGCAAAGTGGTTCAAAACTCACCAGCTGCTCCTCAGAATCCCTATGTAGGGTCGCTCTGAATCAGAACTGACTCACTAGCACTTAACAGCAACAACAACATATAAACTGGTAGAACCTGAGAAGACCCATGGAGTGACAGTGGAGAGGGACCAAAGCAAAGTAAAGGGTGTGGGGCTACCAGAGGAAGGGGAGTTGGCATTCTAAAAAGATGTGTAGGGAAAGGCTATCTTAGAAGCAATGAGCAGAATCTGAAAGGGTTTCCAAGGAGTGGCTAGCGAGCTTAACTACCGACCTTGCTGTTCAAAGTGACCTTGCAGTACAGCGCATTAACTCGCAGTGTCACACCAGGATTCTATCATATAGACTGTATTATTTGATCTTTACCAGTAATTGCTTCAAGTCCTCTTTGATTTCAGCAAGCAAGGTTGTGTGATCTGTGTGTATCATAGGTTGTTAATAAGCCTTCCTCCAATCTTGATGCCACATTCTTCTTCATATAGTTTGTCAAATTATTTGCTCAGCATGCAAGTTGAAAAAGTATAGTGAAAGGATACATCACTGAACCATCCCTTTTCTGATTTTAAACCACGCTGTATCCCCTTGTTCTGTTTGAAGAACTTCTTCCTGGTCTATCTATGTGCAGGTTCCACATGAGCACAAATAAGTATTCTGGAATTCCCATCCTTTGCAATGTTATCCATAGTTTGTTATGATCCACATAGTTGAATGCCTTTGAAGTGTCAATACAATTCAAGCACACACCCTGCTGGTGTTCTCTGCTTTCAGCCAAGATCCATCTGGTGCCAACACTGATACCCCTGGTTCCATGTCCTCTTCTGAATCTGGCTAGAATTTTTGACAGCTCCCTGTCGATGTACAGCTGTTTGAATCTTCAGCAAAGTTTTACTTTCATGTTATATAAATGATAATTTTAGTATTCTGTTAGGTCACCTTTCTTTAGAATGGACACAAATATTCCAATCTGTTGACCAGATATCTGTCTTCAAAATTTCTTAGCGTAGACTAATGAGTGCTTCCAATGCTCTATCAGTTTGTTGAAACATGTCAATCAGTGTTCTGTCTGTCCCTAAAGTTTTGTTTTTCACTAATGCCTTCAGGGCAGCTTGGACTTCTTCCTTCAGTACCATTGGTTCTTGGTCATATGCTACCTCCTGAACTGGTTGAAGATCGACCAGTTCTTTTTGATAAAGTGACTCTGTGTCTTCCTTTCATCTTCTTTTGATGCTTTCTTCATTGTTCATATTTTGCCCAGAGAATCCTTCAATTTTGAAATTGAGGCTTGAATTTTTTCTATAGTTCTTTTAGCTTGCGAAATGCTGACCATGTTCTTCCCTTTTGATTTTCTGACTCTAGGTGTTTACACATTCCATTCTAATACTTTACTTTGTCATCTTGAGCTGTTGTAAACTGTGCCTGGAGGTGGTGTCTGACCTCCTCTTACTTCGCCATGGGAAGAGAATCACCATCAACCTCAGCTCAAGGCTAATTCCTACGAGCAAAGATCAGACATGCCTCCAGCCTTCTACCGTCTCTACCAAATCTGATACCAGCCATTGCTCCTCGCACACTCTGCTCAGCTGGGTTCAGTAAGTTATTGCAGTGGCCGCACAGAACTCAGACAGTACTCACGATTATAGGTTTATTGAGAAGTTAACAGGTTACAATTCAGGATTTAAAATGTTCAGGATACAGTTCTTGTGTCAGGACAACCTCTTCTCTGCTATGCCAACAGGCAGGCCTCTCTCTGGCCTTTGACTCCTTGGCCTGGCCTCTGCCATGCTTGAACAATACTACAAAGCTCTTTTGGTGGTGGTGGTGGTTATGTGCCTTGGAGTCGGTTCCAACTCACAGTGATACTGCATACAGTTTCTGAGGCTGAAAATCTTTATGGGAGCAGAAATCCTCATCTTTTTTATGTGGAACTGCTGGTAGTTTCAAACTGCTGACCTTAAGGTTAGCAGCCCAACTCATAACCACTATACCACCAAAGCTCTTTTGTTGTTGTGAAATGCTGTCGAGTCGGTTCCAACCCATAGCAACCGTGTATAGGATTTCCGAGGAGCAGCTGGTGAGCTTGAACTGCCACCCTTGCAGTTCAAATGGCTTTGCAGTCATTAACCCACCGTGTGGGTGGTTGATGAATACCCAAAGGGCACTCCATGACAGTATAAACCTCAGTAAAAGACCGTTGACTTTTGCTCTGCAAGTCAGCAAAATTAGCTCCTCCAATTAAGTGCCTGGATGCATCCCACTCCACAGGCACCCCACTCTGTAAGCACTGCTGTCCAAAGGCACTCAGATTTCCCAGGAAGCCCATAGCTATGGCTCACTGCTGTCTAAAGGCACTCAGGTTTCCCAGGAAGCCCACAGCTATGGCTCACTGCTGTCCAAAGGCACTCAGGTTTCCCAGGA
>NW_006408519.1:24800693-24802829 GCF_000296735.1 Chrysochloris asiatica
TGATAATGATGTGTCCTCCTATCCAGTTCCTGCTTCTGAGGTGGCTCATTTTATACTTGCATTAGAATTCCACATTATACAATCACAATGAATCCTACTAACAATCATCCAGAACTGAATCATATCATCCTTCCTGTTAGCATCTTCTCCCACCTTCTCTCTTACACAGACCTATCAAGAATAAAAGTTGTTTGGTGGGAGTTACAAAGATGATGGGTAGAAGAACTTGGTAGCTATCCTTTGAGGTGTTCTGCTCTGCTCTTTTATTTTATCATTTTTTTCCATTACCTTTAGCCAGTCTATTCAAGAGCAAGGTTCAATGTCTTTCCTGACATATACTTCAGTCTTTTCTTTCTTTCCTCTCTTTTTAATGGCCTTTAGCTGTCTTTATGTATGATGTGCTTGATGTCATTCCACAACTCCTCTGCTCATGGAGCATTAATATTCAATGTGTCAAATCTGTTCTTGAGACGATCTCTAAATTCAGGTGGGACATACTCAAGCTTGTATTTTGCTTCTCATGAATTTTCAATCTGGACTTGCCTAATGACAATTGATGGTGTTTCATAGCTAGTCCCTGGATTTGTTTTGTCTGCTGATACTAAGCTTCTTTCTCATCTCTTCCCACAGAGGTAGTCAATGTAATCCTGTGTATTTCACCTACACATATACAGTCACTATTTATTTTATTTACTATGAAGAAGTCACTGGTCTTACAAAATGTTAGTGTGTCATCTCCAGCATCATTTCTATCACCAAAGCATATTTTCCAATTACCTATCATCTCTCCTCTTTGTTTCCAACTTTCCCATTCCAATCGCCAGTAATTATCAATGCATACAGATTTCATGCTTAATCAACTTCATACTGAAAAAGTTGGTAGAATTCCTTGATTTATTTATCATTGACTACAGTGGTTGGTGCATAAATCTAAATAATCGCTGTATTACCTGGTCTTTCTTGTAAGCATATGGATATTATTCTATCACAGACAGCATTGTATGTCAAGATAAATCTTGAAATGTTTTCTTGATGGTGAATAAGACACCATTCCCTCTTGAATTTGTTATTCCTGGCATAGTAAACCATAAGATTACTTTAAAATGACCAATATATATTAATTTCAGCTCACTGATGCCTACCATATTGAACTTCATGTGTTCCATTTCATTTTTAACATCTTCCAGTTTTCCTTTGTTCATTCCATGTGCCACTTGGCAATGGATGTTTGCTGCTACTCTCATCTGAGTTGTACTCTACAAGCAAATGAAGGTCCCTAAAGTTTTGATCCATCCACATCATTATGGTCAACTCTACTTTGAGGAGGCAGCCCTTCTTCAGTCGTATTTTGAGTGCCTTCCAACTTGAAGGGCTCATCTTCCAGCACTCTGTGAGACATTGTTTCACTGTTACACATATGGTTTTCACAGGCTAGTCACTCAGAAGTGGACACCTATTTCATCTTCCTTGTGTGCACCAGTGGTATAGCTTCCAGCCTCCTAGCAACACAACTGACAAGTGTGCGGGGTGTGAGGTAGAGCAGGACAATAAATGTGAAAGACTTCAGGAAGTTTCAAGATCCAGGTGAGTCAAAGCCCCCCATATTGTCCAGTGATCTGCATTCATCTATCACAAATGTGGCACAGTTATTTTTTGGAATGTAACATGCTTAAGTATATCACTGGTTTGTATTTAAAGCTAGATGCCAGCTTGCTTCAGTGCAGCTGATGTATACAAATAATTATCAGTTTGACACCTGTGGAGATTTTTTTGAGAAAAGAAGAAAATAAGAATTCTATGGTGACAGTTGATTTGAGAGTTGATAGAATCTTGACATTTGCTGAAGGCAATGCCCAAAGGATGATGTCACTACCTAGGTGAAATCACCACCAAGTGATCATCTCAAGTGGAAGTTATGCGGGGTTTCTAGGGCAAGAAAAGCATCTTGCAAGAGATGAGACTAGAATGGTGAACAAAACCCCCGTGTGCCCATAAAGAACGCAGCCGAGGTTAGTGGGAGACCTACATGTAAACATATCATTCAGATGGTGGTGGGGATGTGCTTCTGAGTCACTTTGGACCCACAAAGACCCTGTATAGGGCTTCTGAGGCTGTAAATCTTAACGGGAGGAGAAA
>NW_006408519.1:24803449-24804626 GCF_000296735.1 Chrysochloris asiatica
CAAAGATAATGAAATGAGCCTTCCAGGCAGAGGGACCTATTTGCATAAAAGCCCAACAAAAACAGATGATGTGCTCATAAAGTCATATAGTTCTGCGTGATCGTACAGGGCACTAGGTGCTGAAGTGTATAATCAGAAAAACAAAACAAATGCAACACCGATATCCTCAGTCTCCACTGTGTCTTGTTCTCTGGCTTATGGGTTCTAATTCAAAGCTATTCACAGCTCAGATGGAACAATCTTACTGATCAAATGGCCCCAAAGCAAACTAGTCCAGCATTGGGAGGCTTTTTCATGGAAGCCGTTTGATCTTGATTTATATTTGCTCTGGGAAATCATTATTTTTCTCCTTTGCTCACTTGGTTATTTCCATTTCTATTCCATTCAAATTTGTCTAAAACATGCCATGCTCAAACTCAGTCAGAATTGCTCATTTAGCTGTTCTTCCATCCCACCAGAAGAGGGCAGTCAGAGTACGTTTGACTGATTTTGTAGGCCGCAGCTTAAGGGATGTAAAACTTCAGAAAGACTTTGTATTCTAATACTGAGTTTCTTTCCTCAGGGAAACTTGTAAATCCAAAATTTGAGGCCCTGAGTAACAAGGAGGAGCTGAGAGCTGTGGTGGCTTATGAGGAATGAGCTAAAATGTCATCTCTTGTTCTTTGGACTTGTTAGGAGGGGCCAGTCCCTGGAGGACATCGTACTCAGTAAAGAAGAGGGTCAGCAATAAAAAAGGAAGACCCCCCCCTACACACACACACACACACAAGAATTGAGAAGAATCAATAAAGTGGCAGCGACAGTAGGCTCAAATGTGACAACTGTGAAGATGGCCGTGTAGAAGCTTAGGTAAAGGCTGACTAAACCGGTTTGAGAAAAGAGGAATATCAGAACACTCCTTGAGGGAAGGAGATTTTATACATAACGTTTTATATAGAAATATATATCAGACAGATTTTATATATATATAAGATTTCATATGATTTGATTATATATATATATATATATGAAGGAGTTCTGGCAGTGTAGTGGTTACGAGTCAGGCTACCTATCTCAAGGTCAGCAGTTCTGCGGAAGAAAGATGAGGCAGTGTTTCACTGTATGGTTCATAGTGTATCATCATTGTTGTTATTAAGTGCTGCTGAGTCGGTTCTCACTCTTAGCGGCTCTGTATAGG
>NW_006408519.1:24805281-24812943 GCF_000296735.1 Chrysochloris asiatica
TGTACAGGGTTTCCGAGGCTATAAATCTTTGCGGGAGTAGAAAGCCTCATCATCTTTCTCCCACAGAGCGGCTGGTAGTTTCAAACTGCTGATCTTAAGGTTTGCAGCCCGATTCATAACCACTACGCTACCAGAGCTCCTTATTGAGACATTTACTCCATTAAAAAACATATTTTAATACCTTTCAATAGCTTTCACTGTCAATCAAAATACAATTTAAGGTGGCTCTGATTCACTAAGTTCTGATTGCAACTCCATGGCACTTATCAACAACATCACCACCAGAGGTTAAAGCCTTCCCTTAAAATCCTAGCCGTGATTTAGTTATTAACAATAATGCACAATCTAGAACATCATGCAATCCTGTGGTAAGCAAAATGTAAAGAATACATGACAGACTGTGTAATTTAACTTCTAGTTTTGCTTCTGCATTTTTGATTGATGTCACAGAACTTCTCACAGCCACCTTTGTGCAGTGGTTCAGGGTCGAGAGTCAGGCAGAACTTGTTTCCTATTTTGATTCAGGTGTGAGGTCTCAGGTGTCAGGCAATTGTCTTGATTCGAGTCAGTTTTTTCACCAGTCTGGAAGATAACCAATACTCCAATCCTTCTAAGAGGGATTGAAGCAGACAATGCTGCTGGGTTTTGTTTTGGGTTTTTGTACCAAACTATCCAGGTACTGGACACCGGATCGCATAGTGATCACGTGTTTGGTTGCTATCAAAGAAGTCAGTGATTCAAACCCACTGTGGGAAAAAGACATGGTAATCAGTTTCCATGTAGAATACAACTACCATTGAGTGGACTCCAGCTCATACTGACCACATGGGCAAAGAGAACCGCTCCATAGGGTTTCCAAGGCTGTAAATCCACGGAAGCGGACTGCCTCATCTTTCTCCCACAGAGTAGAAGGTGAGGTCTAACCACAGATCTTTTGTCTAACAGGTCAACACGTAACCATCTGCACCACAAAGTCTCATTTCCATGAAGATTTTTGTTGTTGTTGTTGTTGTTAGTACTGTCAAGCCGGTTCCAACTCATAGCGACCCTGAATAGGGTTTCTAAGGAGTGACTGGTGATTTTGAAGCACCAACCTGGTGGTTCAAACCCACCTTGCAATGCAATGCTTTATGTCACAACACCACACCAGAAAACCCTACGGGGAAGTTTTAGCCTGCTCTCTATGAGCTGGAATCAACTCAGCAGCAATGGGTTTGTTTTTTTGATAGCTAAGTACTGGAGCCCCTGGATGGTGCAAACAATTAACATGCTCTCCTGCTAACTGAAAAGTTGGAGGTCTGAGTCCACTAGAGGGATCTCAGAAGAATACCGTGGTAATATACTTCCCCAAATCAGGCATGGAAAGTTGTATGAAGCACGGTTTTCCTCTGACACACATGGAGCCATGATGAGCTGGAGTCAACTCAATGGTAACTAGTATCCAGTGACTTTCCTCCAGAGTAACCATGCTAATACAGTTCTTTGTCCAAATAAACATGATTTTATCTACCAATTCAAATTTTATTGTCATCCCCCTCAACAATTGTCATATGCGCTCAAATTTCTTCTTGGATGTAAAATCTCTTCCTTGTATTTATCTTCTTTCTTTTCAGGAATACCAGCATCAACAGTATAAGAAATTCTTGGAAGGTTGTTGTTAAGTACTACCAAGTCCGTTCTGACCCATAGCAACCCAATGTACAGTAGGATGAAACATTGCGCAGTCCTACATCATCCTCACAAGCATGGCTGTGTTTGACCCTATTGTTGCACCCACCACTGTGTCAAACCATCTCATTCAGGGGCCTCCTCTTCTATCTGACCCTCTACCAAGCATGAGGTCATTTTCTAGGGACTGGTCATTCCTGATCACATGTCCAAAGTATATGAGAGACAGTGTCGCCATCCTTGATTCTAAGAGCATTCTGACGGTACTTCTTTCAAAACAGATGTCTGCTTCTGTCAGGCCATGGTGTCTAGTCAATATTCGTCACCAACACCAAAGCCATCAATTCTTCTTCAGTCTTCTTTATTCACAGTCCAGCTATGTCACACATATGAAACAGGAAAATACCATGGCCTAAGTCAGACACATCTTAGTCTTCAGAGTGACAGCTTTGCTTTTCAACACTTTAAAGAGACCTTTTGTAGCAGATATGCCCAGTGTTATTTGATTTCTTTACTACTGCTTCCATGGACGTTGATTATGGATCAAAGTAAAATGAAGCCCTTGACTATATCAATCTTGTCTCCATTTATCATGATGTTGCTTTTTGGTACAATTGTGAGAATTTCTGTTTTCTTTATGATCAGTAATAATCCATACTGAAGGCTGAATTCGTTGATCCTCATCAATAGGTGCTTCAGGACATCTTAGCTTTTATCTCCATATCTCAGTCTGTTCATGAGTCTCCCTTCAAAGTCTTCTTAGTGAAGTCTTCCTTCAGTAAGAAATAATAGCAAAAATGTGCTAATTATTCTAGTTGCAGTTGATTCTGAGTGTGTACAAAGTTACCTCTTACAAAGTTACTTAATTTGGTTTTTAAATAAGCAATGTTTTCAGCAAATACTATGA
Source organism: Chrysochloris asiatica (assembly GCF_000296735.1). Classification (NCBI taxonomy): domain Eukaryota; kingdom Metazoa; phylum Chordata; class Mammalia; order Afrosoricida; family Chrysochloridae; genus Chrysochloris; species Chrysochloris asiatica. Next base: position 24,807,857 of record NW_006408519.1, read on the forward strand.
ACATAATGATACTTTGTGTATTTCACAACTTTGATATGTATAAATGAAACATAGAAATAAAACCATCAACCTAAATAATGCACTTTCACAAATATAATTCATTATTTACAACAGTCTCCTAGGAGAACAGATGTTATTCTCATTCTACAGAGAAATAAACTGATGCCAATGAAGCCATTCCCTCTAAACAGATCTCAGAAGCCAGATTTCCAGACTCCTTCTGTGACACAACAGCATCTCTATAGTTATTCAACAAGTGTATCACACCTTGTTTGTAGCAAGCCCCCCAGTGGCTGGTGTAACATCCTTTGACTACTGTTTGCCCACCTTTAGTAGTCAAAGTAGATTGAATTTATAATGCACCACTGCACCTGGAAGGATCCTGGGTAGCATAGTGGATTAAGAGGTGGGCTGCTAACTGCATGGTCAGTAACTCGAATCTTCTAGTCCCTCCAGAGAAGAAAACTGAGGCTTTCTGCTCTCATAAAGATTTACAGCCTTGGAAACTCTATACAGCAAGACTAAGGAATGTCCAGCCTGTGGGCCATATAAGGTCCACTGAATCATTTGGTCTGGCCCTGCCAACGCAACTGCAGCTCCAACCTTTGTTGTTGCTGTTGTTGTTAGGTGCCATCAAGTTGGTACTGACTCATAGCAACCCTATACACAACAGAACAAAACACTGCCCGGTCCTGTGCCAACTACACAATCATTGCTACTATTCACTCCATTGTTGCTGCAATGCATTGTGTCAATGCATCTCATTGGGCGGGGAGGGATGTCGAGTAAATGTCTGAACAAATATATTAAACTAAATTTTTAAGTTGATCATTTTGTATTGTCTATGAATGATGTTGTAAATTTTGTCAGAAAAAAAAAAAAAAGTTTCTCCATTCCTGCTATACGGGGTCATTCTGAGTCAAAATGGACTTGGTTGCACACAACCATCACTCTGGTAGCGTAGTGGTTACGAATCGGGCTGTGAACCTTAAGGTCAGCAGTTCGAAACTACCAGCTGCTCCATGGGAGAAAGATGAGGCTTTCTACTCCCTTAAAGATTTACACCCTCTGAAACCCTGTACAGGGTCGCTATGGGTCAGAACCGACTCGACGGCACTTAACAACAACAACAACAACAAATGAATGATGTTATAAATTTTGTCAGGAAAAAAAAAGTTTCTCCATTCCTGCTATACGGGGTCATTCTGAGTCAAAATGGACTTGGTTGTACACCACCATCACTGCCACAACTGCACATGTGGGTAACCAAAGTGCTTTGCAAATTCTATGTCACCCTGAGGAGACCTTGGCAGCTGAAAAAACTAGGTTCTTTCATTTCCAAGCTAATAACACTTTCAGTGAATACTGTTGGAAGTTATATTAAAACTGAAGAAGACTAAGGACGAAAAGTACAGATCATCATTTGGATGATTAAAAACAAAATCATTGTTGCAAAGGATGACGTTATAAACACACATGTAGTTTTGCAATATGCATGATCGGCTTTCATGCATTGTTCAGCATATTCTTTAGTCTTCAAGCATCCTAAGGACTGAAGGATAATACAGGCTGATGTAAGACACTAGTAGTTAATGGTGATGGCTGGTATCCAATTAGAGTGTTAGAAAGATACAATGCATATTTTTAATGGTGTGTCACTGTGATAGGAAGGGCTGGCTGTACATAAGTAGTGTGTCAGGGGGTTTTTCATGTATTGTTTCGTTTAAAGCTTCATATCACTCCTATGAGACTGGGAATGTCATTAAACCAGTACAGATAAGTAGAGAAGGCTGAAAGAGAGTTCCTTTGCATGAACTAATGGCTTTCATAGGGAAAGAATGAGGACGTGAGCTCAGAGTGGAGGAGGGAAACAGAATTTTCCTAATCAGAGTTCTCTAGAGAAGCAGTCAGTACAGTATACATGTTGTTGTTATGCTCCAACTCATAGCGACCCTGTATAGGGTTTCCTAGGAGCAACCAGTGGGTTTGAACTGCCAACCTTGTGATTCACAGTCCAGTGCTGATCCTACAGCACCACATCAGGAGGAGGCAAACATTCCATTATCCTCATATTCATTTATTCCACAAATCCTTCTGAAGTCTTCTCATATACCACCACAAACACTACACCACATACAACTAACACTACTGTTGTTAGTTGCTGAATCAGCTCTGGCTCAGGGCAGGTACCTGTAACATAACAAAATGTTGCCTGGTCCTTCATGAGTCTATGTTTGAGTCTTTTGTTGTGACTATTATATCAAACATCTTGTTGAGGGTTTATCCTGTATTATCTTAGACTCGCTATCAAATATGATGTCCTTTTCTAGAGATTTGTCTTCCCCAGTGACCATCCAAAGTAAGTGACAACTTTGCCATCCTTGCTTCAAAGCAACATTCTGACTGTGTTTCTTCAAAGACTGATTTGTTTATTCTTTTGGCCACTCATGGTCTATCACAACACCACAATTCAAATGTATCAATTATTTTTCTATCTTATTTTTTCACTCAGTCACTTTCACATATACATAAGGTGATTGAAAAGTCCATGGTGCTCCTTAGTAAGGTCAATTTAAACTGCAAGGTTGGCAGTTCAAGCTTTCCAGCTGCTCTTCAGAAACCCTATAAAGGGTCACTATGAGTTGGAACTGACACAACAGCACTTAACAACAATTTTATATATTTATATATGGTGTGTCTATCTTTAGGAACTGACTCACATGATTGAGAGGGACTGGAAAATCCAAAATCTGTGTATCAATTCACAGGGTTGCAGCTCTGTGTCCCAAATTCACAGGCCAGATGATAAGGAAAATTAAGAGTGACAGAGTTCTGGCAAAATGTCTATTTATTGTCTGGAGGCAGAGTACACCCAAGAGAGGATCATTTTTCCTCTTAAGGTCATCAACTGATTAGATGAGGCCCACTCATATTATGGAAGATAAAGATAAACTGCTTTATTAACTGTCAACTGATTTAATCACATCTTACTACTTTAGAACAGAGTCTAGACTACTGTTTAACAAACAGTGGGGTAATATAACCTAGCCAAGTTAACACATAAAATTAATCATCATAAGATTATAATGAATTGTGTTTTGTTGTAACTTTTTCTTGTGAATTGAGGGAAGATTAACAGACAAGATGATCAGGTTTACATTTATTCATGATTAAAGAGTCAATTATCTAGAAACAAATGAGAATGAAACCACAACATACCAAAATCTCTGGGACACAGCGAAAGCGGTGCTGAGAGCACAATTTATTGCAATAAATGCATACATCCAAAAAGAAGAAAGAACCAAAATTAACACATTAACACAGCATCTACAACAATTAGAAATAGACCAACAGAGGAAACCTACAGCCACCAAAAGAAAAGAAATAATAAAGATTAGAGCAGAAATAGATGAGATAGAAAACAGAAAAACTATAGAAAAAATCAATAGGACAAGAAGCCGGTTCTTTGAAAGGATTAACAAAATTGACAGACCACTGGCAAACCTAACAAAAGAAAAGAGGGAGAAGACACAAATAACATGCATTAGAAACCACATGGGTGATGTCACAACGGAACCAAATAAAATCAAAAGGATAATAACAGAATACTGTGAAGAGTTTGACCCCAACAAATTTGAAAACTTAGAAGAGATGGATACGTTTTTAGAAAAACACAACCTACCTAAACTTACACACAGTGATGTAGAAAACTTCTACAGACCCATAACAAAAGAAATTGATCAGGTCATCAAAAAACTGCCAATCATAAGAAGTCTAGGCCCAGATGACTTCACTGATGAGTTCTACCAAACATTCAGAGAAGAGCTGTCACCAATTCTACTAAAAATATTCCAGAATATAGAGGAGGATGGAAAACTTCCTAAAACATTTTATGAAACAAGCATAACCCTCATACCAAAACCAGGGAAGGACGTCACTAAGAAAGAAAATTATAAACCAATATCCCTCATGAACATAGATGCAAAACTTCTCAACAAAATCCTAGCCAACAGAATCCAGTAGCACATCAAAAAATAATACATCATAATAAAGTGGGATCCATATCAGGGATGCAAGGATGGTTCGACATTAGAAAAATGATCAACATAATCCACCATATAAATAAGAAAAAAGAAAAGAACCACATGATCATATTGATTGAAGCAGAAAAGGCATTTGACAAAATCCAAAATCCATTCCTAATAAAAATACTCAACAAAGTAGAAATTGAAGGGAAATTCCTCAACAAAATTAACAGGATATATATAAAACCAACAGTCTACATTATTCTCAATGGAGGGAAACTGAAAGCCTTCCCTCTGTGAACAGGAACCAGACTAAAATGCCCTTTGTCACCATTCCTATTCAATATTGTGCTGGAAGTCTTAGCAAGATCTATACAGCAAGACAGGGAAATTAAAGGCATCCAAATTGACAAAGAGTAAGTAAAACTCACTCTATTGGCAGACGATCTGATCCTATACGTAGAAAACCTGAAGGACTCAGTAAAAAAACTACTAGACTTCATTGGAAGACAGCAAAGTGGCAAGACATAAGATCAACATCCAAAAATCAGTTGGATTCCTCTATACCAACAACAGTGATTAAAAGGATATTAGGCAAGCAATACCATTTACAACAGCCACCCAAAGGATGAAATATCTAGGAATAAATGTAACCAGAGAAACAAAGGACTTATATATACAAAGAAAACTACAGAACACTACTACAAGAAACCAAAAGAGACTTACACAAATGGAAGAATGTACCATGCTCCTGTGTCGAGGTCCTATGTCGGGGTCCCACCTCGACAAGGAAGTGTGGGTGTCATGAAGAAGGGAGACCTGGCAGCAAAAGTGATAGAGAAAGAGAGAGACGAAATATATACAAAAAAGACAGACACACAGATATGTGTGGCAGGTATACAGATCTGCAAACATTTTGCCTAGCATTGCACAGCATTGCCTGCAGAACTTACTCTATCTCAGCCTTTTATTCTCTTTTTTAGGGAGGGATTTGTTACAAAGGAAGGATGTAATTCACTCAGGGAGGATGTCACAAAGGGAGGATGTGATTAAGACAGGATA
>NW_006408519.1:24814508-24838019 GCF_000296735.1 Chrysochloris asiatica
GGATGTGGAGAGACTGGGATGCTCCTGCATTGCTGGTGGGATTGCAAAATGGTCCAACCTCTCTGGAAAGCAATATGGCGCTTCCTCAGAAGGTTGGAAATAGAAGTACCTTATGCTCCAGCAATTCAAGAACAATCCCAAGACAGGCTGTCTGGCACAAATACCAAGGTAAACAACCCCCTGAAAATTAACAGGTTGATTTCATGCAGATGCCCCCAAGTGGGGGAATTAAATATTTGCTGGTTTTGCAGACACCTTTTCTGGTTGGGTATAGATTTTCCCACACCAGAACTAAGAACTTCAGAAATAATGAAAATCCTATTGAAGGAGATTACCTTCAAGTTTGGACTTCAGAGTGTCCAAAGTGACAACGGAGCAGCAAACACCTACAGATGAAATGGAGATTTCATTCAACAGGGAGGTTCGAGAAAATGAACCATACACTAAAGAGACAAATGACAAAACTGTCAGGAAATTTATCTACACTGGGTAGCCCCCAGAAGTGGGCTTAAATTGAGCCCTTATAAAGTTGTATACAGTAAACCTTCCCAGGCAACTTCCCTTAACCCTCTACCTGACCTCAGCCAAGGTTTAAAGGTGCAGTGGTATGCACAACACCTCCCCCACACACTTTCTATTATTTGTAAAATTGCTCTTCCCAGGTCTGCTTCCTTCCCTACAGGTAACCTGATCCCTTCCAGAGTGGAAATCATATTCTGCTCAGAACATGGACCTGAAAACCAGTTAGAGTGAAAAGTGGACTGGACTCTGGGAAGTCCTTTTAGCCACCCCGTCAGCTGTCAAGCTAGCCAGACTCAACTTGGACACAATGGGACTCTCATAAGATATTGTTCCTTTCAACGGGATGAAAAACATTTGGGCCTATTTAGCTCAGAGTGTAATAAATATATCTGATTTGTTTTTCCTTTTGGGAGGGCATCCAGAAGCATCTGCAAAGATTACTGAGGACTAGAACAAGAAATTTTACCAAGCACAGCAGCCAAGGTAGAAGGAGTCCCCACCTGGATTCACCACAGCAGGCTGAAGAAAACCTTGGCTCTGTGAGAAGCTGAAACGGACCCTACCAACCCTCACAAGGTAACATTGAAACGTACAACCCGCTCTGCTTCAGCCACAAACCAGAAGCTGACTGATCTATGCACAGCCGAAGCATGAGGATGTCCACCATTAGATTCATTTTAATTAGACTTAGGGGTGTGGGAAAGGGAGAAATCTGTGTAATCTATACATCCACACCACAAAGGTGGGCCAAACAGTGACCACACTACTCTTCTAAAAGTGAGGGCACCCTCCTAGGTAACTGAACCAATGGAACTGAGGTGGCCCTAACCCCTCTTGCATGTCAACAGACCCAGATATGAAATGCCATCTACCAAAATAAAAGGAGCTCTGGTAGTGTAGTGGTTACGAATCTATACCTTATATCTGAACCTTAAGGTCAGCAGTTCGAAATACCAGCTGCTCTGTGGGAGAAAGATGAGGCGTTCTGCTCCCGTGAAGATTTACAGCCTCAGAAACCCTGTACAGGATCGCTATGGGTCGGCACTGACTCGACGGCACTTAACAACAACAACAATCTACTTATTGGCTGTGGAGGGAGGAGGGGTATTTGAGAAGGTTAATTTTGCTAACTGCTGCATATAAGTAGCTGACCAGAATCTGGCAGTAGAAAACCTTGTAAAAATGCAGAAAGTTGCCCATGTCCCTGTGCAAACCTGGAGTGGGTGGAACCAACAGAACCTATGGGGAGGGTAATTCTTCACCTTTAAAGGGTTCAAGACCCTTGTGGATGGGATCCTGTTTTATTTGGAATTTACTTACTCAGTCCATGCCTACTCCTACTAGCAATCAGGGCCATGGAAACTGCTATTAAACAATAATCAATTGAAAAGGATACCAACAATCCAAATCAATACCAAAATACCATTCCTTAGGCAACATTTAGATGATGTCCCTGGGAACAAGGTACCAAAGGGCATCAAAGAGGAGAATGAACAGGAAAAGGTAAAAATCATTCACTGCCCTCTCTGCCCAGGAGGCAAGCTAACATGTTAATCAGGTCACCAAATGGGACCAATCTTCTTGGTTTTCCCCCGCCCTCAAACAGGTATGCAGCCTGGCCTCTCCCTGACTCTGACCCCATATAGGCCCATGTTGCCCTCTATTAGGGGCTCAGAATCTGGAGAAATTAGCTCCTCTGAGTTAGCTGGTTTAATAAAATCTGAAACTCTGCTTCACCTCTCCAAGTGGCCTCGATTTCTTCGACCACGAATCTAAAACTGCTGCAACAGTACACGTAAAACCTCAATATGGAAAAAAAACCAGAAAGTCTTCATATCTTAAATTCTGCGGATCCCCAAATATTCCAGAGCATCCATGATTGTGAGCACGAGATAAGTTTGCTCTGCCTGTGATGGATTGATGTCATGTGAGATTCAGGAATTATTGGTTGCTACAGAATAATCTAGCCTATTCTGAATGATATACTAATTGTGTGAATCATGGAAAATCAAAAAAGCATTTACTAGATTTAATGGGACAATATATTACATGTTAGGAAAGTAAAAGAACATACTGAGTGCTTTTAGGAGACTTAATATGTAGTATATGTATTCATTCATTTCTTTTTATTGAGGGATATTATGGGCCAAATATTGTTGAAGGCAATGTGGATACGGACTTCTTGGACTTTGCTCATAAACAGGTAACAAACCTGTGAAAGGAAGTTGACATTATAAAGTACAATAGGATTACAAATAGGCTTCTATAGGTGTTCAGAGGACAGTAATCTCCGCTGCACATCATCACAGCATCTTCCTGGAGGAGAAGTTGTCCTTGTTGAATTTGAATCACAGACCTAAGTTAATTAGACGTTTCAGGGAATGAGCAGGTTTTGAATCTGAGGTTACCATTTGGAAAGGAACAAGGCAAAATGATTCAAGCATGTTGGGAACTGCACATTGTTTCTTATTATTGAGACAGAGAGTGAGAGCCAGTAGTGAATCTAGAAATTGGGGAGGGGGGACAGTAAGACAACAGAAGGGTGGTATTTGTATAAGGAAGTTTCAGCTTGATATTTAGAGTGAAGGAAGGCACAGATTTGTAGCAGAGTTGTGATTTGATTCGATTTTTATTTGAGAAAGCATTCTGTAAAAGCAATGGAAAAGAGAGTGGATTACAGGAGTGGTAACTGGAAATCAGAACGTGTTTTAGGACGCTATAAATAATTCCTGCAAGAGATAATGAAGTTCAGTTTTAAAATGATACTGTGTGCCATTGAGTCGGTTCCAACTCAGAGAGACCCTGTATAGGGTTTCAAAGGAACAACTGCTGGGTTTGAACTGCCGTTAGCAGTCCAGTGTTTATCCAACAGCACCACATCAGGACTTCAGTATTAACATAGTGGCAGAATAAATAGGAGGAAACAATAAATGTTTAGGGAATATATAAACTAGGTATAATTGATACAACGTAATAACCCTTTGTTATGAGTACCTAAATGAACAGTACCCGAGTTTTCATGAGAACAGGAATGTGTGCATGGGTGGAGACAAAGAGTGAGAGGAATAACTTCAATGCGAGACTCCTTGACACATTTCTATCTGTAAGCATCTTGTCAACTATAGATCCTGATTTTCCAAAATCCATTTGAGCTACAGATAAAATTTTGAAGCTGTGAGCGTACAGGTTGGTTATCCTTGTTAAGTACTGTCGAGTTGATTCTGACCCATAGCAACCCTGTACAGGGTTTCCGAGGAGAAGCTGGTGAGCTTGAACCACCAACCATGGTGCTGTGGGTTAATGAGGCAGACTGCAAAGCCATTTGATCAAGTTAGGTAGGAGATTACTAATGATTCTATTAGTTTACCAATGAAAATATATAAATAATCTAGAAACACCAATTGTTGTTGTTGTTGTTAAGTGCTGTCGAGTCGATTCCGACCCACAGCGACCCTGTACAGGGTTTCCGAGGCTGTAAATCTTTACGGGAGCAGAAAGCCTCCTCTGTCTTCCGCAAAACAGCTGGTAGTTTTGAACTGCTGACCTTAAAGTTCACAGCCTGATTCGTAACCACTACGCTACCAGAGCACCTTATAGAAATACCAGTACAAAGGCTCAAATAAGTAATGTTTTGGTTGTTGTAGTTAGGTACCTTTGATTTGGTTTCGACTCACAGCAACCTCAAGGCCAACAGAACATAACCCTGCCCAGCCCAGGGCTATTCTCACAAACGCTGCTAGTTTTGAGTCTGTTGTTCCTGCCACTGAGGCAATATATCTCCATTTAGCCAACCCTCCACCTTACCAAGCATCATGTCTGTCTCCAGGGACTGATTCTTTCTGACAATATGTCCCAAGAACAAGAGACAAAGTCTCAACATCCTGGCTTCTAAGGAACATTCTGGTTGTACTTCTTCCAAGACAGATTTGTTTGTTCTTCTGGCAGTCCATGGTACTTTCAATATTCTTTGCCAGTCCCATAATTCAAATGCACAGATTATTCTATGGCCTTCCTTACTCACTTTCCAACTTTCACACGCATATGCTGTTGTTGCCATCAAGTCGGTTCCAACTCATAGCACCTCTGTACATATAGACCCTTTCTGAGGCTTTACATCTGCAGGAGCAGAAAGCCTCATCTTTCTCCTACAGAGATGCTAGTGGGCTCAAACTGCCAACCTTATGGTTCACAGTCTAGTGCTCATTCTATGGAGCCATCCATCCAATATCACATGTATACGAGGCTATTGAAAATACAGCTTGAGTAAGGTGCACTTAGTTCTCAAACTGACATCTTTGGTCTTTAAAGCTGTAAAAGGGTCTCTTGGAACAGATTTACCTAATTCAGTACATTGATTTCTTGATCTTTGCTTCCATGAGTGTTGACTATAAATCCAAGTAAAATGAAGTCTTTGTCAACTTCAGTCTTTCCTCCATTTATCATAATGTTATTTATTCGTTCAAATGTGAGGATTTTTGTTTTCGGTACACTGTGATGCAATCCATACCGAAGACTGTAGTCTTTGATCTTCTTCAGTAATTATTTAAAGTCCTCTTCACTTCCAGCAGGCAAGGTTGTGTCATCTGCATAGTGTAGGTTCTAATGAGTTTTCCTCCAATCCTGATGTCATGTTCTTCTTCAAATAATCCAGAGTCTCAGATTATTTGCTTAGCATACAGATTGAATAAATGTGGTGAAAGAATCACCCTGACTCACACTTTTCCTGATTTTCAACCATTCGGGTTCCTAATGAGCACAGTTAAGTATTCTGGAGTTCCTGTTTTTTAGCCAGTTTGTTATGAGCCACACAGTCAATTGTCTTTGCATAGTCAGTAAAGCACAAGTAAACATCTTTTTGGTAGTCTCTGCTTTCATCCAAGATTCATCTGAGATCAGTAATGATACTCCTTCTTCTGAATCCAGTTTGAATCTCAGGTAGCCCCCTGTTGATGTACTGCTGCTACCATTTTTTAATTATCTTCAGCAAAATTTTACTTGTATGTGATTTTAATGGTATCATTTGATACTACACTTTGTAGGATCACCTTTCTTTAGAATGGACACAAATATGGATCGCTTCCAACTGACTGGCCAGGTGGCTGCCTCCAAATTTCTTGGCCAAGGCTAGTAAACTACTCCAGTGCTGCATTCGTTTGTTGAAACCTTTCAATTTGTATTCTCTCAGTTCCTGGAGTCTTACTCTGAGCCAATGCCTTCAGTGCAGCTTGAACTTCTTGATCGTATGGTACCTCTTGACATGAATAAACATCAACCATTTCTTTTATGTACAATTACTCTGTGTTCTTTCAATCTTCTTTTGATGCTTCTTGAGTCATTAAATATGTTGCCTATTCTTCAATATTGCAAGTCAAGGCTTAAATTTTTTTCTTCAGTTCTTTCAGCTTGAGAGATGCTGAGTGTGTTCTTTCCTTTTGGTTTTCTAACTCCAGGTCTTTGCACATTTCATTCTAATACTTTATTTTGTCTTCTTGAGCTGCCCTTTCAAGTTTTCTGTTCACCTCTACTTCATCACTTTTACCAGTTGTTTTAACTGCTCTACGTTCAGGAACAAGTTTCAGAGCCTCTTCTGGCATCCATTTTGATCTTTTCTTTCCTGTCTGCTTAATGACCTCTTGTTTTCTCATGAGTGATGTTCTTGAAGTCATCCCACAGCTCTTCGTGTCTTCCATCACTAGTGTTAATTCATTAAATCTGTTCTTGAGATGAGGTCAATTCAGGTGAAGTAAAGTCAGTGTCATATTTTGGCTCTTGTGAACTTGTTTTAATTTTCTTCAGGTTCAGCTAGAATTTACACAGAATCAATTGGTAATCTGTTCCATAGTCAAATCCTGACCTTGTTTTGGCTGTTGATATTGAACTTCTCCATCATCTCTTTCCACAGATGTAATCAATTTGATTCCTGTGTATTCTATGTAGTGAGGTACATGCAGCCTTTTTTGTTGTTGAAAAAGGCATTTTAAATTAATAAGCTATGGGTCTTGCAAAATTCTATCATGCAGTCTCCAGCATCATATCTATCACCAAGGCCATATTTTCCAAACCTTGATCCATCTTGTTTGTTTCCAACCTTGATATTCCAATCACCAGTAATTATCAATGCATCTTCATTGCATATTTGATCAATTTCAAACTGAAAAAGAATTCTACTAGAATTCTTGAATGTTATCATCACTGACTTTAGTTGTTGGTGTGTAAATTTGAATAATTGTTGTAGTAACACATCTTTCTTATAGGTGTATGGTTATTATCCTATCACAGACAGCACTGTACTTCATTCACTACAGATCTTGAAACGCTTTATTTGACAATGAATATGAGGCCATTCCTCTTCAATTTGTTGTGCCCAGAATAGCAAATCCTATGACTATCAGATTGAAATGATCAATACCAGTTCATTTCAGCTCATTAATACCTAGGAAATAAATTTTTTTTTAGTTCCATTTCATTTTGATTACTGGATTCATACTCTGTACATTCTGTGTTCTGATTATTAATGGATATTTTCAGCTGCTTTTCCTTATTTTGAGCTGTGCTCCATCAGCTAATAAAGGTCTTGAAAGCTTTTCTTCAGTTACATCATTTAAATCAACCCTACTTGAAGGAGGCAGCTCCTTTACAGTTTTATCTTGAATGTCTTCAAATCTGAGGGACTCATCTTCTGGCACTAAATCTGACAGTGTTCCACTGCTATTCATAAAGTTTTCAGTGACTAAACATTCAGAGTGGTCCGCTTCTCCTTCTTCTAAGTCTGTCTTACTCTGGAAACTCCACTAAAACCAGTCCCCCATTGGTGACTTGTTGTTGTTAAGTGCCGTGGAGTCAGTTCTGATTCATAACGACCCTGTGCAGGGTTTCCAAGGCTGTAAATCTTTACAGGAGCAGAACGCCTCAACCTCCTCCCACAGAGTGACTGATATTTTCGAACCGTTGGCCTTAAGGTTCGCAGCCTGATTCGTAACCACTATGCTACCAGAGCTCCTTTTCATTGGTGACTTTGCTGGTATTTTAAATATAGGCATAGTTTCCATCACAGCAACACACAAGTCACTTCAATTCAACAAACTGACAGAAGAGTGTGACAGTAAGGAATTGTTGTTGTTGTGAAGTGCCGTCAAGTCGGTTCTGACCCATAGCAAGCTTGTATAATAGGATTTCTGAGGAGTAGGTGAGTAAAAATGATCTGAAGGGGGGGTGGGAAATCAAGAAGAACCATCCAGAGATTTAGATTAAATGTGGCTTGATGAAATGAAAGTCTATGAAAGAGAGACCCAGGAATAATCATCAATCAATCAAAAGCTTTAGCGGCCATGTATACACTTGATGTGCATTACCTAATGATTATTCTAATAATTCATTAGAACAAGGTACAAAAATACAACCAATGAGCAAAAAATGGGTGGGGAGTATTTATTTCACAAAGGGTCACTGAACACCTAATATAGAACAGGCACAGAGGAAAAGGTAAGGAGCGAAATCCAGTGAAGAAAAACTGGAATTTATTGACTTTCCACTTTCCATCTCCTTTTGTTAGATTATCCAAAATGATCTCAATTAACTCTGGTATTTACAAATAATCCAGGTCCACATCTTTTTAATCACAAAATTGAAAAAGGTCTGAAAACTGGTATTTCTTTAAAAACTCTTATTTAACCAAAACTGATGCAAGACAATTTTTAGCCTTTATTTATTTCTCAATGTAAACATCAGTGCATTTTAACACAGAAATGTTAGTGCATCTGAATACGAGATGCTGCACTGTATACCTGTGATGTTGTGGGTTAATGTGTCGGACTGCAAAGTTGGTTTGAACTGCAAGATCAGCAGTTCAAGCCCACCAGTTGCTCCTCAGAAACCCTATACAGGGTTGTATGAGTCAGAACCGACTCAAGGGCACTAACAACAACAACAACAACACATAATCTTTATTAGCCTTTTAAAATCCCCAAAACTTTGAATTCCAAACCACATATGACTTCAAGGATTTTAAATGAGAGATTCTTGACATGCAGAATTATAATATTTAAAACATCTCAGGAGAAGCTTTTATTTTATTTTATTTTTTCCTTTGCAGACTAGTCACTGCTGACTGGAGCCATATATAATATTTATTTAGAGTGTGAAACATTCTGGTTGAAGTCAGTTTATTGCACCAAACAACAGTCTATTTATCTCTTTCCATGGCAACTATCACCACTGCTCCAGTGCTCAGCTTACAGAGCAGGCGGCAGAGCCTAGAGGGTGCTCCTTAGGGAGCAGAGAGCCGTCCTGTCCTGGAGTTGACCTTACTCCCCTGAGCACTTGATTTGCTTCCTTTGCTCTAGGGCCCTTCGCTCTGCTGGCTCTCTGTTCTCCTCTGCACCTGGACCTGCTTCCGTTTTCTTTTCCATGAACTCTCAGGCCAGGAGAATCTTCCCATTCTCATTTGGCAAGCTTGGGATCATCACCATCTCAGAGTTGGAAGAAAACTTGGAGAGAGCATTGAGTTCAACCCCCTCCTTTCAGAAATGAGGATACTGAAATGCAGATTTGTGAAGAGACTTGGCCACTTCATCTAGTTAATTTATGGCAAAACTAGAACGGAGATCCAAACTGCTGTTTCCCTTTCCCACTTCATGGAATTCATGGGTGTAATGGATGATGGAGTGGACAGTTTTGTTTGACTTTGTTGTTAATTGAATTGTTTGCTTTACTCTTCATCATTTGTTGTTGTTTATTCTGCAACAATGCCTCAATCTTCTTGCTCCATGTCTACCACTGTGGCTTAAGGCGCCACATAACTGGGGCCTGGACAGTCAAGAAATCATACCCTTCAAGCACAGGAATGTATCTGAAATAAACTTATGACTACAAAATAATGAATGAAAACCTGGGGCGTTTTGACACAATTACTGACAAAGGAGTGAATCCATTTTTTAAATCCCCCATTTGGACTCTCATGAAGCCTACAAGCATGTGGTTCCAAGTCATCTCCTCAACACAGGAAGTCAAGAGAAGAAAACAAAGCTGAGAATTAGAAACAGTTCTGATAACATCATCTGAGTCATGGCGTCATAGGATAAGCACTGGACTTCACGGTTGATTTGAACTGCAAGTCATTGGTTCAAACTCACCAGCCACTCCTCAGAAACCCTATACAGAGTTGCTGTGAGTTGGAACTGACTCAATGGCACACAACAACAACAAGAGCAAGTCTTCCTAGGTCTGGAATCCCCTTTGTTCCTAAATTTTCCAGTCTTATAAACCAATTCATTTCTTTGTTTGCTTAGCCAATCTGTGGAGATTATCTGCCGCTCAGATCCAAAATGCCTTCAACCAAAGTGTGACCTTTTCCAAAGTCATTTCAAATACTGGCAGTTTAGGATCTGGTGATTTTATAGTATTCTGGAATCTCGAAAATTTGATGTCTTGCTAAATTAAGGTAAGAAATTATGCAGAGCAAAACTCTGGTCTCTCAGTAATGTGCTAGGCTTTACTACTCTATATAAAGGGCATCACTGTTCATTTGACCAAAGTCTGATTTTCTCATTATGTCATGGATGGGTAAAGCTATTTGGTCAATTTGAATCTTACATAATCATCATAAATTTTTATGTTGCAAACTGAACTCCAGTATTGGACTTCTCTGTTTATTTGTATTTGCAAAATCATAATTTCTTGTTCCTAAGGAAGAAAAAGAGAGTTAAAAGGATTAAAATAAAATAAGCTGTTTTTAAAATAAATAAGTCTCAAGAGCTTTCTTAAACTTCAAACCATTTTAAAAGAATAACATGGTAATGAGTTCAATGCATCAGACCTTTCTGGATCAAGTGTGCCTTCAAATCCACATGAGATTATAAACCAAAGGGAAAGTTTTTGATTTGTCAAATAACCCATGGAGAATGGATACTATTTAATGTGTTTGTTGACACTAAATTTGGCCATTCTGTTGAATAATTGCTTTATTTGCATATGGAGAATATCTTCCCATGACCTCCAAACCACAGGATTTTCCTGAATAAAATCTATGGAGGATGGTATGAGTTAGAGAAGACAGCTTATAAACCACTCTTGGGGGATTGATGGGACACACAAGACAATTTTAAGTCTAAGAGAAGAGACAAGAAGGTTTCATTTCTTTTATTCAGAGTCTAAATTGCCTACCCACATTTTTCTCATTCCAGTTCCTGGTCATCGGTTTTCCAACTTCACTCCATACCATCTTCTCCTTGCTCATTTCTATCTAGACACACATCAGACCCCTTTCTGAATCTCAACATTGTCAATCTTATTTCCTACATTAGGGTTTCTGCACTGACCATCCCCCCTGTCTAGAAAGCTCTTTAAAAATTGGTCCATACAATATTCTTAGAGGGACCTTCTTCCTTGCTTATCCTAGCTTACCTAGTCCTCATCCCACACTATTCTCTCTCACATCACCCAGTCACCCTCATTCCCTCCTTAGGCTGTTTTTGTTTTGTTTTGTTTTAATGTTTTATTGTGAATTATGGGACAGTTTACATGGGAGAACATTAGCTTTACATTCATCCTATCCTATATCATTTCATTGCCACGATTACAATCCTCTCCATGCATCATCAACTAACCAAAGGGTATACCTTGCAAGCCTGCCCCTCCCCCAGTCATCAGCACACAACCACTCTACTTCTCTGGGTCTAAAGTCTCCAGCCACTCCACCTCTCCACATCATAGTCTCTGCCTCCATCTCTGGTGTCACTGCTTCTCTGGGTAGGGTCCCGCTCTCTGCTCTTCTCCCTTGATGGTCCCAGGGACCACTGCTCCTGGACTGTAAAGTCAACCATTCCCCTCCTTTTGCTACAAAATGTCCACCTTTACATTTCTCCTTAGGCTGATTGTCTGTGTCTTTTTCATTTACATTGGTTTGTCCACCTCTCACTTAGAGTAGAAGCGGTTCTAGCCCAGGGTCAGCTTGCTTGTTTCCCTATTGCATTTCCAGTGCATTGAACAGTGTCTACCATATGATGTGAAAAGAACAAATATCTGTGAAATGAATAAGTACATGAAAGAGTGAAAGATGAAATTACAAAATATGAGCGCACTCCTTTTCCATCTTATTTTTCTAATATTTGCCCTTCACCTGAAGGATTGTTTCTAGGGAGGACAGGTTAGTATGCTTATATATTAGCTATCTAGCTACACTGGAATCCTGGTGTGGTGCTGTAGGATAAGCACTCGACTCCAAGGTCGGTTTGAACTGTAAGACTGGCAGTTTGAACTCACCAACCACTCCTCAGAAACCCTATGCAGAGTTGCTATGAGTCGGAACCAACTTGACAGCATTTAGCAGCAACAAAAAGCTAGGGCTGGGAGAAGGAGTCTCTCCTTTGTCTTGTTTCCACTCAGTTCCATCAATAGAATTGGCATACACCTGGTCTTTGCAACCCATAACCTAACTTAAATAGATGACTGCATCACACACACAGCTACTCCACCAACAACCTTAGACAATTGAAGTGTCTCTGTAAGTTGGGAAAAATCAAACACCCAGAACTCTAAGTTACTAAAATGAGTTATATGATTTCCAACTTCTGGACTGACATTTAGAGATAAACCAAAATACAGTCTACTCCTAGGTTTAAGGATAATCACCAATTGCCCAATTAAATGAGTCACTAGCAATGGAAAAACAGAAAAAATATCACTTTGGGTATCATCCACAGTGAGGCCAATGATTTTAAATATATATATATATAAACCGATCTTTCTTTTGTGTGTGCTCACAAAATCCAGCCTAAGTCAACATACATTGCTTCATTTGGCTTTATTTAGTACACAGGCATAATAGGTATTTCCTCATATAGCCCCATTTTCTAGGTGAAGCACTAACCTCTCCCAACAGTGGTTCAAACCCACCAGTCACTCTTTGGAAATCCTATATAAGTAACTAACTCAAAGGCACTTAACAACAACAAAAGTATACACCTTGCTCTGGTGGAGAGAAACATTAATCCTTTATCTGAAAATTAGAGGGGATTTGTCTTAAAAGCTAGCTATTAGGTTGCAGTATCTTCAGTGTGACAAAAACAAACCAACACAAACAGAATCCTTGACATACTAGTATAGTTTTCTCTTAGAAGTGTTCATTCTACCCAAATAATATGGAGTGAGCAAAGATAGATCTAGTCAGGCATGTATCCTAGGGTCTCCACACCCTATACCCATGTCTTTAGTCTGGAACTGTCTCCAACTGGTTCACCCTTATGGTCAGCATTTTAAAGATAAGATTCTATTGAATAAGCCAGCAGTTGGGAATGAGGAGAAGGCAAGAGTGGTCCTTGGGGAATACATTGAGTGTGTTTTCAAAAATCACCACATTTCCTATCTTTAGCATTTGAAAAATATTGACTGTACTGAAAAGTTTTAAATTTATGACATGTTGCTAGAGATTTTCAATGTAGCCTGATCCAAGTATTTCCTTTGAAGTGATGCCTATAATGTAGTGCACTTCACTAAAGAGAAGAAAAGAAAAAGAGCCTGTCTCCTTGAGAACAAGAACAAACGGGCTACAAACATGAATCGAAAGCCTGCTTTCTGAGTAGAGGAAGTAAGCTCCTCCAAGTGAGGACCAGCAAATCCATAGCCTGCCTCTATGCCTCACTCAACTACATCTGGGAGGCAAGGGGGAGCTGATTTCTCACTTATGACTTCAGAAAATCATTAGCCTGCAGATCAGCAAATTCAAAAAAAGAAGAGTGGTCTAAGATGTTAATGGAGGTCAGAAGACAGTCTTTCCTGCTGCCAGTTTGTTGGAAGCAGTGGATGAAAACAGCCCTGACCACCTCTCCTACTGCCAGTTTGTTGTAAGTGTTGGATGAAACACCCAAGTTCTGAGCTCAGTATTTTATCCCTTCATAAGAATAAGCCTTACAGGACTTGCCCAATATGCCAGAACTAATTACCACTATTCATCATCATAAAAGACTTTGCGTTCCTTGGTGAACATTGGCATATGAAAGGTCAGGATACCATCCTAGATTTGCTTTTTCCTAGGGAACTTCAATGTAGAGATTAGATTTTCGGCTGTTATTTTAGAAGCCTCACAAACAGTGCTGAAGAGAGATCAGTGTCAATGTAAGACCTTTGTGATTTAGCCCATGAGCACTTGAGCGCACCATGGAAGAGGAGAGTGGTTTGCTTTGCAAGCTTTGTGCAGAATCTTGGTTGTAAATGAATCAGGAGGACCTCTCTATGTGGCCTTGGTTAGAGAAGAAATGGAAAAATCAGTTGCTGTATAATCAGACTTTGAAATAGCATGGTTGAAAAGTTTAAAAAGACAAATGCAGTTAAGAGGGAAATCTAGACTAAGACATAAGCAATGAAATCACAAGTCTGAAAGAGCGTATAGGTGTTTACAGAAGTAGAAAAAAAATCTTGTTTCTATTAATTAACTTATTAATATTTATTAAGTGATGGTGAATCCTGTGTGTTGCTTCAGGATAATGCACTGGACCACCCGGTCAGTTTGAACTGCAAAGTCGGTGGTTCAAACCCACAAGCCACTTTTTGGAATCCCTTTGAAGTGTCTCTAGGAGTCCTGGTGTGGCACTGTGGGTTAATGTGTCAGACTGCAAAGTTGTTTAAACTGCAAGGTCAGTGGTTAAGCTCACCAACCACTTCTTGGAAACCTCTACAGAGTCGTTATGGGTCGGAATTGACTTGACAGCACTTAATAACGTAAGTAATATTGCATCAGACCAGCCCAATGACACATAGCAACAACAATTAATAAAAGTGAAGGTGCCAACTCAGTGGTACCTAACAACAACAACAACATTTTCAGTTTAAATATTTAGACTTACAGTATAGTTACAAAACAGCAGAGCAAGTTTCCATATGTACATGGAACCAGAAAATTCTTATTGACACAGCTACTAACTAACCTCTGGGCCTCATTCAAATTCCACTGGGTTTTCCACTACATCCTCTTTCTGAACCATCATCCAACATTGAATTTAATTGTCTTGTCTCCTTTGTTTTCTATAATCTGTGACAGTTCTGAGTCTTTATTTTTCATTACCTTGTTATTTTTTAAGAGAGCTGGTCATTTATTTTATATAATATCCTTTGACTTGAGTTTGTCTAGTATTTCCTTTTATTTAGATGGAACTTAGGCTCAAAGTTATTTACAATGTTAACTTTAATCAGTTGGTTACAGTGGTGTCTACAGAGTCTTTCCACGGTAAAATTACAATTTTCCCCATCGTAATTAATGGGAGATTAGAGATAGACACTGTTAGGTTATATAAATATCCTTTTATCATATTTTTTTCTCACTAATTTTAACACTTATCGGTGACCCTTGCCTTCAACTACTATTAATGGTATTTTAATGATAAATGTTCTATTTCCTTCAGTCCTTCTACATTCATTAGAATTCTACTGTAAAGAAGTTGTTGCTAAGTCAATTCCTACTCATAGCGACCCTGTACAGCATTTCCAAGGAGCAACTGGTGGGTTTGAACTGACAACTTTGAGAAAAGTCATGGATATTTATTTTACTCTATGTGTTTTAACCTAATGATAGCACATCTTTTTTACGAGTGCACACGTATCCAGGATAATACATAAATTACTAGAAATACAATGGTAAGCAAGAACAGAGTCTGCACTTAGATACATAAAGACTGTTTTTGTTGTTGTTAGGTGCTGTCCAGTCGGTTCCAACTCCTATCAACCCCAGGTACAACAGAATGAAACACTACCTGGTCCTAGGCCATCCCCACAATTATTGTTACACTTGAATCTATTGCTGCTGCCACTGTACAAATCCATTTCTTTGGGGCTCCATCTCGTTTTTGCTGACCCTCAACTTTACCAAGCATGATGTCCTTCTCCAGGGACTGGTCCTTCTTGATTAAGATGTTTAAAGTCTGAGACAAAGACATAAAGACTAGTGGCATAAAAAACAAAGAAATTAAAAATAACAATTAAGAAGTTTTAAAACCTGTGATCGAAAAGTCCTCGTGTGGCACTGTGGGTTAATGAGCTAGATTAGCAAAGTCAGTTTGAACTGCAAAGATGGCAGTTCAAGCTCACCAGCTGCTCCTTGGAAACCCTATACAAGGTTGCTATGGGTTGAAACCAACTCGAAAGCACTTATCAACAACAATAATGGTCAAAGAAGTATAGAGTATGTCATGCTATTGTTATTAGGTACCATCTAGTTGGTTCTAGCTCATACAACCCGGTGTATAACATGGTGCACACTCGTGAATCATCCTCAGTACCATTATTCTGCTTAAGCCCACTGACGTAGCCCATCCTTCTCATTAAGGGTCATCTCTTTTCCACGGACTCTACTTTATCAGACATCATGTCCTTTCCTAGGGACTAGTCCTTCCTGATAATGTGTCCAAATTACATGTGATGAAGTTACCCCACCTTCATTTCTAAGGAACATTCTGATATCTTGCTCCATTGCTCATTCTTCCGGCAGTCCACAGTACATTCAGTATTCTTCACCAACACCATAATTCAAAGTTATCAATTCTTTTTCAGTCTTCTTTATTTGCTTAAATATATTTGCATGCATGTGAAGTATTTCAGTAAGCTGCATCTTAGTCCTCAAAGTGACATATTTGCCTGTTGGGTTAATGGTGGCTAAACTCAGAGAAAGATACTGCAATAAATAACAACTTCTTGTTGCGAGTTGTCCAGACCACTCGACGTTATGTCTGACTGCTTTCTTTCTCTCATGGATTCTCTCCAATCCATTGACTCTACTTTTAAAAGGGAATTCGACCCTTTCTCACTATCTCTACTGTTAAGCTTTACCCAAGACATTGTCATTATTTACCTGTTCTAAACCGGTCTCCCTGATTTCTCATTTGGCTTCCTTTTAGTTTCTTCTCAAGTAGTAACAATAATGAGGCTTATAAAACAAAAATTATTTATGTATACACAATAAGAAAACCATTCAGTACTTAATTTCTCTCCATTTTCAAATGAAAGTCCTGGCACTCTTCGATAAGCACTAGACTGCTAAGCACAAGGTTGGAGGTCCAAACTCCAAGCCACTACTTGGGAACCCTCTACAGGGTCACTGTGAAACAGAACTATTCAATGGCACTTAACACAGCAAAAGCATTTTAAATGAGCATCCAGAGAATGAAGCAACATCCTTGTATCCCAATGCATAAACATGTACTGAAATTCAAACATGAAATGTAGAATAAGATTTGATGTTACAGACCTGGGTTATCCTTCACTAACGACATAGACTAGACTTCAACAAATCATTTAACTTACGTGTAAATGGGTTTTGTGCCCTCAAGAGCTCTCCACCAACCTTGACAAACAATAAGAGGTTCTATGCAATTCTCCATACTTAAGGAAATTTCTTAAGACTGCACTTTCCATGTATCTACTAAATTTGATGTTGTGGTTCTATCAGATAAGCACTGGACTGCAAACCACAAGGTCAGCAATGCTCTGCGGGGAAAATATGAGGTTTTCTAATCCCACAAAAAATTTAAAGCCTTCTTGTTAGGTGCCATCAAGTCGGTACCATCTCATAACAACCTTATGCACAGCAGAATGAAACACTGGGCCAACTTCACAATTGTTGCCACACTTGAGCCCATTGATGCCGCCACATTGCCAAACCATCTCATTAGGGATCTTCCTCTTTTTCTCTGACCCTCCACCTTACCAAACATGATATCTTTCTCCAGCAACTGGTCCCTCCTGACAATATGTCTGAAGTATGAGAGATGAAGTTTGGTCACCTTGCCTCCAAGGAGCACTCTGGTTGCATCTTTTCCAACACAGATCTGTTGGTTCTTTTGGCAGCCCATGACACTTTCAATATTCTCCTCCAACACCATAATTCAAAAGCATTAATTCTTCTGTGGTCTTCCTTATTCACTGTCCAGCTTTCTCATGCATATGGGGTTATTGAAAATATCATAGTTTGGGTCAGGCGCACCTTAGGTCTCAAGTTGACATCTTTGCTTTTTAACACTTTAAAAAGCTCTTGTGCAGTAGATTTGCCTAATTCAATACATCGTTTTATTTCTTGACTGCTGCTTCTGGGAGTGTTGATAGTTGATCCAAGAAGAATGAAGTCCTTGACAACTTCAATCTTTTCTCTGTTAATAAGAATGTTTTTTATTGGTCCAGTGGTGAAGATTTTTGTTTTCTTTACATTGAGATGTAATCCATACCGAAGGCTGTGATCTATGATCTTCATCAGTAAATATTTTAAGTCTTCTTCACTTTCAGCAAACAAGGTTGTATCATTTGCATATCACAGGTTGCTAATGAGTCTTCCTCCAATCCTGATGCCACTTTTTTCTTCATAGAATCCAGCTTCGGATTTTTTGCTCAATATAAAGGTTGAATAAGTATGGTGAAAGAATCCAACCCTAGAAACCCTATATAGTGTTGCTATGAGTCTAAACTGATGCCATGGCACTTAATAACAATAACAACAATGTCAATACCAGTGATAGTCTCTTGAAACTTCAGTTTTTTCTTTCCTTCTCATTAGACTGTCCTATGAAACCTATTTTTGCCAGGACATTATCTTTGTTTTTTCTTTATTCCAAATCATATGATGGGTCAGTCCTGTTCTGACTCATTACAACTGTTTATCCCCAATGCAATGAGAAACTGAAAACTGCTTTCTCCTCCTGGCACTGAAAGGAGCTTTAAAAATTTCCCAAGACAATTACAATAATTCTCATTTCAGTTTTGTGAAGATTAAAATAATGTTATGTATTTAAAAATAGGCACATATGCTTACTCATTAGTATCAAGTCAACTGTGACTCACAGTGACCAATAGAACAAAATAAAGCTACCCCATCGGGTCTATAAGGCTGTAATCTTTATGGGAGCAAAGTACCACATTATTCTCCCTGGGAGCTGTTGGTTGGATGAAACCATTGATTGGTTGGTTAGCAACCAAGAGCATAACAATGGCACCACTGCACATAGCACATAAAAATCAATCAATATTAATTCCTCTGCCTCTTTCTCTAAATGTTAGACATGACAGCAAATGCTCCTTCTGTACCAAATTATGAGTCTGTAAGCTGCAACAGGACTGGCTCCAGGCACTGATTCATGATGATAAAGAGAAGGTGGGAAGGAGCATGAGGAATGCTTGTAAAATGAAGGCAAGTTCTCTGTCCTTTCGTTTTACTAAATGTTGAAAACCCTGTGGAGCATGGCTCTACTCTGCATACACAGGCTCAGCATGAGCTGAAACTGGCTCTATGTCGATTAACAACAACAACTGCAAAAGATCAAATAAGTCTGGAATTGATGATTGGTTGAATATGAAGATGAGAGATAGAGGTATAAAAGATAATTCCCAGAATCTGGCATGAACCACTGAGTGTATAATGGGATGCTCAATGAGACAGATAGATTAAAAGAGAAGGAGGTTTATAAGAGGAGCTCAAAAATTAAATCTGGACACAAATAACTTAGGAATAACCAAGTATAAAATGCCAAGTTGGGAGTAGAATATATGGGTCTACAGTTTAGATGAAAAATTCAAGGTTATAAAAAAAAAAAAAAGCCCTATGGTAGTATTTCAAACTATGGAAATGGTGGGGCTGCTTATCAAGAGAGTACTTGTTGAAAAGAGACGTGCCACAGGACTGGGAGCATCACAATTGAAAATGTCAGATGGGGAAGAAAGGGTCACAAAGATACTTCAGAGGAGGTGTTATAGAAATAGGGGCAAAAGAAGATGAGGTCCAGTCTCCACAACTCTCAGACCGGAGGACCTAGAAAATGCCCAGCTATTACTATCAACTGATCTGAAAAGGATTACATTATAAGGTCCTGGATAGAATGAGAGAAAATGTGGAACAAAATTCAACATATAAAAAAGACCAGGCTTACTTGTCAGAAGAAGACTGGAGGAACACTTCAGATCTGTAACGGAACTCACCCTCATAGCCCCATTTTAAGTCAAGCAGTAGATAGGTATAGAGTGGGGGACAGCCACACTAATAAAGTATAGAATGATCGATCAAGCATTAAAAATCAAAAGGGCAACATTTACCTAAGGTGGCACTGTGGGCTAATACACTGGACTGCAAAGTCAGTTTGAACCGCAAAGTCACTATGGGTCAGAACCGACTCAACGGCTCTTAACAACAACAAAGTTGGGAATGAGGGTAGACTAGAATTAAGATCCATAAGGAGGAGGTGGGATAACTGTTATTACATGAAGGGAATTGCAATCATTGAAATGAAAGAAAGTGTATAATTTGTTGAATGTAAAACTGATGATCAGCTCTGTAAACCTTCACTCAATTCATAATAAAAAATTTTTAAAAAGAGAGAGAGAGATGATGTCATAGAGAGTGTTTTTTGCTTCCATCTATAGTGGCGCTGTCTGGAATCCTAGTGTGGCGCTGTGGGTTAATGCACTGGACAGCAAAGCCGGTTTGAACTGCAAGGTTGGTGGTTCAAGCTCACCAGTCACTTCTTGGAAACCCTACACAGGGTTGCTATGGGTCAGAACTGACTCGACGGCACTTAACAACAACATAGTGGCACTGTGGGCTAATGCGTTAGACTGCTAAGTCATTTGAACTGCAAGGTCAGTGGTTCAAGTTCACCAGCTTCCCCTTGGAAACCCTATGCAGGGTTGTTATGGGTTGAAATCAACTCAACAGCACTTCATACCAGTGTGGTTCCTGTTTCTATTCTTCTTTCCCACCAATCCTCTTCTTTTCCCCCACTTATTTATGCTATATTGGAAAACTGAATACACACTTCTGGTAAGTAGTCATCCAATATAGCCTTTCAGCAGATTTCTATAATGTTAGTAATTCCATCAGTTAACCTTATATACTACTTATAGCAAACTTTCCTAGAATTCCTGACTTAAAAATACTATCTATCATTATCTCTCATGGTTCTGAATTGACAGCGTTCAGTTATGTATACATTTCTTTCTTGCAGTTTCTTATACAGGTGTAATCATCTACCTGCTGGGGTTGCAGTAATGTGAAGGCTCAACTGGGGTGAACAACCAAGATGAATCCTTCACATAATTGGTGGTTTATGCTCTCTGCCAGCTGATCGTTCATCTGAGGCTATCTGCTAAATCTATAGTGCAAGACCTTTTATGCCAGTTATTAATTTTTGCCTCTCAGTTCTAAATATACCTTTCTCTGGCCTGTTTTATGATATTAAAATGGAATCCTGCAAACAATACTCCATTGCCAGCATGTGAAATGGTAGTCTTTTTAAATAGATGACATTGGGATAACATTGCAAAATGAGAGCAGTAGGAAGACACTTCCTTGTACTGCTTTAATTCTCTGTTATTTTGATTCAGTCTGGAGATCTGGTGGCTGCTTGTGCATAAAACGCAGTTGCATTGTCCAATCTGACATTGTTCTGGTCAGGAGGATACAACAGTGAACAGTGTCCTACCCAGCTGAGATTAGACTCAAATGAGTAGATCATCAACCAACATCAGAATGTAATAATAATAATTTTTAAAAGTCTACTTTTATATAATTCTAAACAAAAAAAAATACTTGAGTACAAATCTGGGCAAGGGGATGTCCGCCTTGCTTACCCTTCGATAAATCTCTGTCATCTAAACTGAAATAACTTTCAGAAACAATCAAGGGATCTCTGGTGGGCAGAAAATTACCAATGTCTGCATGTTTACATGTTCTATTCTGCTTGGGATGTATCAAGTGCTGCTGACATTTCCTTGTTTCTTTAGTCATTCTTCCTGTAGATTCATGTGGGTGTCTCCATCTGGAACCTGATCGGAAATCGGCTATGAATACCAGTCAAAATATTTTACATTTCTTTTATAGCAAGCTTATAGAGAATGGTGGTCAGGACAGATAGAAACAGATACCCGGTTTTTCATGCATGGAGAACTCAAACCCAGTGAAGGTGCCTACAATCACAAACAGAGTGTAGAAGTTTAAACCTCCAATGCTGATCTCACGTTCTTCTTCACAGCATCCAGCTTCTCAGATTATTTGCTCAGCCTACAGACTGAGTGGTGGTGGTGGTGGTGATATGCCGCGGAATCAGTTCCGACTCACAGGTACCCTGCATAGGGTTTCCAAGGCTGTAAATCTTTATGGGAATAGAAAGCCTTGTCTTTTTCCCACAGAACAGCTGGTACTTTCGAACAGCTGACCTTAAGATTAGCATCCCGACTTGTAACCACTATGCTACCAGAGCTCTTTACAGATTGAATAAGTATGGTGAAAAGATACAACCCTGACATATCCCTTTCTTTATTTTAAACCATTCAGTGTCCCCCTGTTCTGGTCTAACAACTGCCTCTGGGCTATATATAAGTGTTCCTTATGAACTATTTAAGTGTTCTGCAATTCTCATTCTTGACAATGTTATCCATAGTTTGCAATTATCCACATAGTCTATGAAGCACAAGTAAACAGCTTTCTGATATTCTCTGCTTTCTGCCAAGATTAATGTGACGTCAGTAATAATGTCCCTCATTCTGTGTCCTCTTCTGAATGGGGTTTAGATTTCTGGTTGTTCCATGTCAATGTACTGCTGAATCTGTTTTTGAATAATTTACATCAAAATTTTATTTGCATCAATATTAATGATATTGTTTGATGATTTCCACAATCCGTTGGGTCATCTTAGTTTGGAATAGACACAAATAGGAATCTCTTCTAACCAGCATTTCTCAAGTTAAAAGAAAAAAAATTCAAGCCTCATTGTTGCAATTTTGAAGAATTCTATGGGCAAAATACTGAACGATGCAGAAAGAATCAACAGAAGATAGATGAATGCATAGTCACTGTACCAAAAAGAATTGGTTGATGTTCAACCATTCCAAAAGACGGCATATGATCAAGAACTAATGCTATTGAAAGAAGTCCAAGTTGTACTGAAGACATTAGGAAAAAACAAGGCTCCAGGAATGGATGGAATGCAAATAGAAATGTTTTAATAAACTGATGCAGCACTGAAGGCACTCACTAGTCTATGCCAAAAAAAGCATGCAGAGCCTACACAATGTCCCTGTCATGTCCTCCTGATCATGTGTATGTACTTAAAACACTCACTAGTTTTTCAATTCAGCCTATCAGAAGGCTCCTACTTCTACAATTCAAATGTCTCTAAGTCTTACAGCTTTCTGGATAACAATGTTCTCTAATTTGTTAGTAAAATGGCTTAAGCTTCCATACTGTATTTCTTAGGCTATGTTCTTTAGTAAAGCAAAATTAATGAAGTGTGTGTGTGTGTGTGTGTGTGTGTGTGTTTATAACAAAAAGACCTGAAGAAAAAAATCCAAGCCTCGTTGTGGCAATATTATAATTTATATTATTGCATTGTTGCAATATTATAATTATAATTGTTTATAACACACTCACACACTTAACTGATTTTGTTGTGAAATGCCATTCAGTCATTTCAATCATAACAACCCTGTATAGGATTTCTGAAGAGTGGCTGGTGGGTTTGAACTGCTAACCTTGAGGCTAGCAGTCCAGTGTTTATTCTCTAATGCCACACCATAAATATATATATTTGTTGTTGTTAAGTGCTGTCGAATTGGTTCTAATTCATAGCACCCCTGTATAGAGTTTCTGGAGCTTTAAATCTTTGCTGGAACAGAAAGTCTCATCTTTTTCCTGCACACACATATATATGGAGCCCTGGTGGCGTAGTGGCTTACGAGATGGGCAGCTAACAGAAAAGTCAGCAGCTTGAATCTACCAGCCGCTCCACAGCAGAAAGATGAGATTTCTGCTCCTGTAAAGACTTACAACGTTGAAAACCCTGTACAGGGTCACTATGAGTCAGAACTGACTCCACAATGCTCAACCACCACCACCACCATATATAACTGTGGCACTGTAGTAGAAGCACTGTACTGCTAACCCCAAGGTCGGCAGTTCAAACATGCGAGCTGCTCCTCAGAAACCTTATATAGGGTCGCTATATGTCAAATGGACTTGATGGCAATGAA
>NW_006408519.1:24838692-24848117 GCF_000296735.1 Chrysochloris asiatica
ATATTCAAGGAAATAGCTTATGCAGTTGTGAAGACTGGCAAGCCCCAAATCCATTGGTCAGGCATCGGGCTGGAGCCTTTTTCTGATTCACACAGTTGCAGAGGTTGATGAACCCAATATTGGCACGGCAGATAGCAGACTGCTTGCTCCAAGGGTTTCAAGTCTGATGGCAGGCTGCTGACTCATGTCCCAAGAACCAAAAGTCAGAGGATGACAAATTGGATACAGCATCAAGACAGGGTGAGCTTTATCAGAACATCCATATGTATGGGATGCAGGCCACACCCCAAGGAAACTCCCCTTTAAACTGATTGGATGCTCACAGCAGATCACAAATGGAGGATGGTTAATTACATAATATCTGCCAAACCACTGAGAATCACCATCTAGCAAGTTGATACATAACCATCACACCATATACTTAGAAAGCTTAATTTTCCTTCAATATTCCAGGGCATACAATTTAACCACTGAATATTTTACTGCTGTAATACAAATACCAAAATTTGGTGACTTTAAAGAACAGAAAATTTTGTTCTCACCATTTGGAGGCTTAAAGTTTAAATCAGGGTCACAAACAAGTCGTCCCTTCCTTGATTCTTTGGTGACCCACACATGACATCTGTTTTCCCCAGTAAGTGCTTGTCTCTGTGTCTCATTTGCTTTCTTATAACTCAAAAGTCATTCAGTTTAGAACACACACGGCAGTGATATGGCCTCATTACCATAGCAAAGAGATCCTGCCACGTTGGATTACATCCAGAGGTATGGGAGTTAAAATTCTAAAACATATCCTGGGCGGTGAGGAGGAACACTACAATTCAATCTGTAATAAAGAGACAATCCCAACGAATGTAATAATAGAAGTAAGGGAAGAAAATACCTCAGAAAGGAGAGAAAGATCAAGCTGTGAATAATCTTGCCTAGAGGTCAAATCTCACTAGGAGTCAGAAACAACTCTACATCAAGTAACAACACATCAACAACAGAGGTTCTTTGTGGAGCCCCTGCTCAGTCAAATTCAGTTAAAGAGATTGTTGGGGGCTTTTGTTTGGCCAAAGCACTTTCAGTTGTAAGGTGTGGGGACCTATTAATCAAAGGACTTGGCCTCCCATCAGAACCTTCATCTTACAATCATTCACACAAAATAAACAACCAATCAGAATACAGGCGCTGACCCACGTGTTCTCTGGGATACATTGTTCAATAAATTGAGTGATATTGAAGCTGATGAAAGTATGCGTTGTTATTGGTGTACTGTTGTTGTTGTTATTAAGTGCTGTCGAGTCGGTTCCGACCCATAGCGACCCTGTACAGGGTTTCCGACTAGGGAATAAGAAATGACACCAGGAGTTTACTAGAGTTTCATTTGACCTTGGAATTTTACCAAAATTTGTTTCTCAATTCAACCTTGGTCTTGGAGTGATGACAATGGCAGATATAACTGGTTAGTTTGTGAAGTGTAACTGTATCCCCGCCCCATCCCCCTACCCTCACCTCTATTAAACATATTTCTCTCTACACACAACCCCTGCCTTTCATATCTAAAGTCTCTGATTTGGGATCGTTTATGGTTTTAATGCAACCCATTGTTGTTGTTGTTGTTGTTGTTAAGTACCGTGGAGTTGGAACCCATGGGAGATGCCAAATTATGTCAGCCCCATGCTCATTCTCATCCATTGATAGTCACTGGTCCACACACTGTTTTCAAGACGCCAATTGAGATTCAGACCTTGGTAGGGGCTCCACAAATAACTGTTAGAGCTGTTCAATTTCCCAATCACAATCACGTTGTCATCTGCTCACGTGCCTCCTTGAGCTCCCTGAGTTCTCTTTTGTACTTTTTGACCCACCTTATTTTCTGATAAACCTCATCTTTCCCTCACCCTCAACCAACCCCACTAATCCCGCCCCTTTTTTTCTAACGGAACTCTCTTCCCTGCCCACTGATTTAATATAAAAAGCCATCACTCTTTTTCAGTGGTTACACTGGGTCTTGTCTTTGCTCACAACTCTTATTTTCAAAGTACGTTGATATCTTGGACTCCTTATTAACTTTGCATACAGTCAAGGGTAATTTTAGAAGTTCCTCCACAGAAACTTCCGGAGATGCCACCTTCTGCGGTTTATGTCGATTAGAGATAATGTGCTATTTATGCTCTCATATTCTTATATAATTAACTAGCTCATTGACTACATTAGCAAGTTAATGCAGTCAAAATAATGACTTTGGCAGGTATCCATGTGCAGCTTCTTGCTATACCAAGCATGGGGGTCAGACCCACCCATCCTAAATCTTTGCAGTTTCTAGCAGTGTTTTATGCTCAGACATTAAACGTCCTGAAGGTTTGTGACTCACACTTGACATCTAAGAGTAATTACTTCCTAGTAAAGACAGACTTAAAAGAAGCCTCTACACTGAAAATTCTCTTTTAATTAAAAAAAAAAAAAATTATTTCTTTGTTTCCCAAAAATCTCCAACAGAAGTTTAACATGTTCCTGTATATTTTAGACATTGGTTTGCTTGCCTCCAGCTCTTTTGCAATAAGGTAAAATAGAAATTTTTGGATTTGTAGAAAACAAGACCCTTTATCACCCCATCTGAGAGCACTACGTTCTCCCATGGCACCTGACTGGGGACTCTGCATGCATTTGTTTATGTAGGACGTAGCCTCAGGAAGAGGATGAGTAACCAGTAAACCAACAGGAAAACAATCATTTCGCCTAAAAGACAAAGATTACAATTGCCAGCTACTTGCAATTTTTTCTCAGCAACCACAAATTAAGAATTATTAGAAAGTAAGTTTTTATTCAAACACATGTTGTGGTGGTAGTTAGGTGTCACCAAGTTAGCTCTGATTCATACAACAGAACAAAACAAAACCTAGATACGTGCCATCCCTACAGTTGTTGCTATGTTTGACTCCATTGTTGTAGCCACTGTGTCTATTCATCTCACTGGAGGTCTTCTACTTTCTCACTGATTCTCTACTTTACCAAGCATGAAGTCCTTCTCCAGTGACTGGTCCCAGCTGATGACCTATTCAAAGTAGGTGAGACAGTTTTGCCACCCTCACTGCTAAGAAGTATTCTAGCTATACTTCCTCCAAGACAGATTAGTTCATCTGGCAGTCCACAGAATCCAATGTTCATAATTCAATGGCATCCATTCTTTCCTTATTCATCGATTAGCTCTTTCATGCTTATGAGCCAATTCAAATGCCAAGGCTCGAGGCTGGCATATATTAGTTTTCAAAATAACATCCTTGTGTGAAAGAGATTGTTTTGCAGCAGATTTGCCAAGTGTAATATGTCATTTGAGTTCTAAACTGCTGTTTCCATTGATGTTGATAGTAGACCCAAATAAAATTAAATCCTTGACAATTTCAGGATTGTATCCGTTTATAATGATGTTGCTTGTCGGGGCAGTTGTGAGGATTTTTGTTTTCTTTATATTATACTGAGGTGTGATCTATACTAAGAACTGTGATCTTTGATCTTCATCAGTTAAGTGCTTCAAGCCCTTTTCTTTCATTGGCATATCACAAGTTGTTAATGAGCCTTCCTCCAATCCTCATGCCATGTTCTTCTTTATATAGTTCAGCTTTTTAGATACTTTGCTCAGTCTACAGACTGAAAAAGTATGGTGAAAGGATCCAACCTGATGGGCACCTTTCCTAATTTTCAGCTGTACCGTGTCTTCTTCTTCTGTTCAAACAACTGTCTCTTGGTCTTTGTACAAGTTCTGCACAATGAAGTGTTCTAGAATTCTCTCTCTTTGCAATGTTATCCATACTTTGTTATGATCCACACTTCTGAATGCCTTTTGTATTCTCTACTGTCAGACAAGATCCACCTTGGTATCAGCAATGATATCTCTCCTTTACCTTCTATTCTGAGTCTGGCTTGAATTTCTGGAAGTTCCCTGTCAATGTATTTTAAACACACACACTTTTAGAAAATTCCTTTTTAGCATTACGAAACATAAATATTTTTGCTATTCTGAATTCTAACCAGCTGTCATTGAGTTAACACTAATGCAAGGTGGCCCTGTATATGCCAAAGTAGAATTGTGCTCCATGGGGCTTTGAATGGCTAATTGTCTCAGAAGTAGAGCCCCAGGTTTTTCTTCTGAGGAGATTCTAGGTGGACTCAAACTTCCAACGTTTTGCTTAGCAGTTGAGTGCATTAACCTACAGACTCTATCTTGAACTCTACACTTAGAAATGCCCTGCCTTACATGAGAAGTTAGGAATAAAAGAAAGCTATGCTGTTTGGGAGATTCCGTGTAGTGCATATTTTACGATTAGTATGTGTCATACTATGCCCTGAATTAAAACCTCACATCAAAGGGACTCAGCCTCAGCCCTTATTGTTGTTGTTGTCAAGTGCTGTAGACTCGATTCTGACTCACACCAACCCCATATAGGGTTTCCTAGGAGCAACTGTGAGTTTGAACTGCCGACCTTGTGGTTCAAACCACCTTGCAATCTAAATAAGCTCATTGCAGCATCCATTGAGATGAACCTGCTTTTCTGAAATAAATAAGTTATGCCATACTGATGGGTCATAACCTGATACAGAGAGGAAGTTTTTCATTAGACAGAGTCAGAAATACACAGCAGCCATGAAAAATATCTTTGATATGGTGGTCTCTCAAAATAATCCTTATTTTTTTTCAGGAAATGGGATATATTTCAAAGAAAATCTAGATGAAGTCAGGAAAGTGTTCTTATTTTTAACATATATAGGAAATCTCTATTTTCCAGTTTTCTACAATAAACATTTATGAGATAAGTTTTAATGCAAAGCATTTAAAAGTTTCAAAGCTGTTTCCTTTGACTATTTGCTGACAGTTTCTATTGGGTCTGAGTGAGCTTGACAAGTTGGTCCGAGAGGAGCATTTATCACCAAGTTATCATCTGAAGTTGCTCTACCATGTCCTGCTTAGCAGTGACAGGACATCCTCTGTGAGTTAATTGCTTGTCAAAAACTTTAAAACATGTGATAACCTTACCCACAAGCAGGGATATTCTTTCTCATCTCTTGAAGCAGAAATGTACTTGGATTCCAGCCTAGTGGACTCTTTGAACAAGAGGAAGAAGTCCAAGAACTCAGTTCTGTTTTGTTATCACTGTAGAAAAAAAAAAAGCTTCACTCAAAATGATCCACATGCATATTATCCATCTTGTGTGTCAACCACAGTCTGGTGTGGTGTTGTAGGATAAGCACTGTACTGCTAAGCTAAAGGGCAGTGGCTCAAACCCACCAGACACTCATTGGAAACCCTGTACAGTGCCACTATGAATCAGAACCTACTCGATGGCACTTAACAACAACAATATCTACCCATGGGAGCCACTAGATGGTTTGACCCCAAGGGTACTAAGCAAAGATATATCCCCAGTAGCTTGTCACTAATATCATTTGTGCCTTTACATGCATACCTCAAAGACACTGTCAATTCAGTTCCAGGCCGCTCTCACAAAGCAAATATTGTAATAAAGCAAGCCACAGTTTTTCTTCTTCTTTCTTTTTTTTTTGGTTTCCCAATACATATAAAAGTTATGTTTACCCTAAACTGTAGTCTGGAGTCCTGTGTTGGTTTGAATCACAAGGTCGGTGGGTCAAACTCAGGAACCACTCCTTGGAAACCCTATACAGGGTTGCTATGGGTCGGAACTGACTCGACAGTACTTAACAACAACAACAAAATACTGTACTCTATTAAGCATGCACTAGCATTATGAAAAAAAAAATTGAAATGTGAGAATGACCGAAATGTAGCATAGAGACATAAAGTGAGCATCTGCTTTTAGAAAAATGGTGCTAATAGACAGCTTAAAGCAGGATTGTCACAAAACGTCAGTTCATAAAACACAGGTAAAGTGAAGTGAAACAGGTAAAGCACAGTAAACAGAGGTGTGTTAATGTGTGGTCCTAAAGTCTCTCCTGCTGACATTAGTTCTACAGAGTCTTGTGATAAGTACTTTATATGCAATACCTTATTTCTCTTCACAAAACCCTATGAACTTCATAATCATCTTGCTATACTTCCTCCTCTCTCTGTTCCCTAGGAAATTTCAGGAAAAAGAACTAGTAAGTATATAAAATTGTTGAATGACTTTATTAAGTTAATCTCTGAGTCTCAGGTCCCTTGACTATACAATTGGCATAGCAACAATACATATTTCATAGGATTGTTGTGAGGATTAAAATAAAATAATGCACTCAAAGTGTTTATTATGCAACGAAGAATACAACACTAAGTAAGTTATTATTATTTGTTGTGATGATAATACATTTATCTATCTGTACCACTTGAAGTATAAAAACCTAAAATACATTTT
The DNA here is from genome assembly GCF_000296735.1 of Chrysochloris asiatica. NCBI lineage: Eukaryota > Metazoa > Chordata > Mammalia > Afrosoricida > Chrysochloridae > Chrysochloris > Chrysochloris asiatica. Next base: position 24,845,043 of record NW_006408519.1, read on the forward strand.
AAGCAATAAAGGCTCTTTGCAGTTTGATATTAAGTCTATTTAGGACCAAACTATAACTAATCCTATGGAAAATTTTGAGCATAGATGGCTGGATTTGGAATTAGACAACACTTCTCCACCAGTATTACAAGGAATCTGGTAAGCTTTGCTACATTTTGTTGTTGTTGTTGTTGTTAGATTTTATTATGTTACAAATATACATAACAAAATATATGCCATCTCCACAATTTCTACATGTACAATCCTGTAACATTGATTACAGTCTTCAAGTAGTGTAACTATTCTTGCTATCCTTTCTAAATCTTTGCTACATTCTTTATCCAAGTCCATGATATTCCTAGGAATCTAGAAAATCCATGAAAAAATATAGAGAAAAGAAAAAATAACATGTTAGGAGCTTGCTTTGCATAGGATGGAAATGCTGTTTGGTGGTGGTGGTGGTTATGTGCCATGGAGGTGGTTCTGACCCATAGCGACCCTGTACAGGGTTTCCAAGGCTGTAAATCTTTACCGGAGCAGAAAGCCTCATCTTTCTCCTGTGGAACAGCTGGTCGTTTCGAACTGCTAACTCATAACCTCTGTAAACCAGATTATGACTCATAGTGAGACTGTATAGCGGTTCCAAGACAGCTTGTGGGTTTGAACTGCTGACCTTGTGACTAGCAGTCCAGTGCTTATCCTACAAGGCCATGTCAGAGCTGAAAAAATACATACTGTGCTCCAGTAAACCAGTGTTTCTAAAGCTTCTTTTTAATCCATTTTAGGAAATTGTCCCTTTTCTGCTCTTCAATGTCACATTGAATAGTATTACCAGCACCTAGTACTCAGACAAGACAACAAAGTCATAAAGTCTAACTTTTTTTTGTTTCTTTTATATATATGTTGTTACTGCTAAGTGCCATCTAGTCGGTATAGAGACCCTGTGTAGGGATTCCTAAAAGTAGCTTGTGGATTTAAACTGCAGATCTTTTGGTTAGCAGTTCAGTGCTTATATTATAGCACCACATCAGGATATTTATAAAGAGGGAATAGGTTAAGAATCACTGAATAACAACTCATAAATATGTCAAATATTATTTTGCAATATTTTATGTTTCTAATTGTATAACCATCTCAAAAGATAGCATATGATCAAGAGCCACTGGTACTGAAGAAAGAAGTCCAAAGTGTATTGAAGGTATTGGCAGAGAACAAGGCTCCAGGAATTGATGGAATCCAAATTGAACCTTTCAACAAACTGGTGCAGTACTGAAGGCACTCGCTTATCTATGCCAAGAAATTTGGAAGACAGCTACCTGGCCGACTGATTGGAAGACATCTATGTTTGTGTCCATTTCAAAGAGAGATGACCAAACAGAATATGGAACCATTGAACAATATCATTAATATCACATCCAAGTAAAATTTTGCTGAAGATAATTTAAAAATGGCTGCAGCAGTAAATTCTCATGGAACAGCCAGAGTTTCTAGCTGGATTCAGATATGGGACAAGGGATATCATTGCTGACATGTAATAGATCTTGGCTAAAGCAGAGAATACCGTAAAGATGTTTTCCTGTTGTTAAGTGCTATCAAGTTGGGTTCAATCCAAAGCAACCTTGTACAGAGTTTCTGAGGAGCAGGTGGTGAGCTTGAACCACTGGCCTTAGGGTTCTAACCAACTTCTCAATGCAGCGTATTAACCCACAGTACCACCTGTGCTTTATTGACTATGCAAAGACTTTGTACTGTGTGGATCATGACAAGCTATGGATAACAATATGAAGAATGGGTATTCCAGAGCACTTAACTGTGCTCATGAGGAACCTGTGCATAGACCAACTGGTAATCATTCAAACAGAACAAAGGAACACTGAAGGTTTAAAATCAGGAAAGGGTTGTATCCATTCACCAGGTTTTATTCAATCTGTGTGCTGAGCAAATAATCTGAGAAACTGTATTATATGAAGAAGAATGTGGGAACAGGATTGGAGAAAGACTCATTAGCAAACTTGTTTGTTGAAAGCAAAGAGGGTTTAAAAATACTTACTGATGTATGGGTTTTACCTTAATGTAAAGAAAACAACTAGACCAATAAATAACATCATCATAAATGGAGAAAAGATCGATGTTTTTCTTGGATCCACTATCAACACTCAGGAAAGTATCAATCAAGAAATCAAAGGACACACTGCACTAGACAAATCTGTTTACAAGACCTCTTTAAAGTGTTCAAGAGCAAAGTTTGCTCAGTTTGAGGACTAAGGTGCACCTGACCCAAGTCATGATATTTTCAATAGCTTCATATACATGCGAAAGTTGGACAATGGATAACGATGGCCACAGAAGAATTGATGCATTTGCATTATGGTGTTGGAGAAGAAGGTGAAAACTATCATGGACTGCCAGAAGATCAAACAAATCTGTGTTGGAGAAGTGCAGCTAGAGTGCTTCTTGGAGGCCAGGATGGCGAAACTTTGTCTCTCATACTTATGACATATTATCAGGAGGGACTAGTTCCTGGAGAAGAACATCATGCTTGGTAAAGTGGAGGGTCAGTGAAGAAAAGGGAGACCCCCAGTGAGGTGGACTGACACAGTGGCATCAGTAATGGACTCAAGCATATCAACAATGTGAGCGTGATTGGGATCCATTGTGCATAGGGTAGATATGAGTCCAAAGTGACTAGATGGCACTTAATAACAACAGTAGGGTCACCATGGCTAGCTGGCTTCAGCAGAGCTTCTAGTCTAAGGCATACTGGGAAGGACATGGCCCTTATTTCTTTCATCAATAGTTCTCTGTATTTTACTGAGAAAGACAGTCAGTCTCACTACTCGTAGAAACGACTTCACCAGTAATCAAGATTGCTTTCAGAACTCAGCAAATCTGCCCTCGGTCTAGTTCTGGTCCTCCTCCTCTCAGACCCCTCCTCACAATGCAAACAGTCCTAGAAATAAAAGAACGTGCCCCTCTCCCCTAGTGTCTCTGCTCCTCATCTAGACTAAAAGCAGGGCACCTGGAACCCTAAAATTCCCTACCTAAATGAACACAGGGGTCCTGGTGTGGCACTGTAGGATAAGCACTGGACTGTAA
>NW_006408519.1:24848602-24850002 GCF_000296735.1 Chrysochloris asiatica
TGTATAATAGCATTTCCAAGGCTTTTAAATCTTTTTGGGAGAAGAAAAGCTCATCTTTCTCCTGCAACATGAATGGCTGGTGGGCTCAAACTGCAGACCTTATGATTCATAGTCCAGTGCTTATCATATCTTGTTATTAAGTGCTGTTGAGTCAGTTCTGACTTATAACGACCCTGTGTAGGGTGTCCAAGGGACAGCTGGTGGATTTCAATAGCCAACCTTTCTGTTAGCAGTCCAGGGTTTATTCTACAGAAACATACCAGGATTCCTATCAAATCTTGGTGGTGGTGGTGGTTATGTGCCAAGGAATCGGTTCCAACTCACAGTGACTCTGTATAGGGTTTCCAAGGCTGTAAATCTTTACAGGAGCAGAAAACTTCATCTTGGAGCCTCTTAAATTTCACAAACTATCCCTAACTTGCTTTGAAGCTCAACTTCTATACCTAATCATTCTCTTTCTTCAACACCTCTTTCAAAATTTCAAAGAAATCACACTTCTGGCAACATGGCAAACTAGGCAGATTACACAGACCCTCTACAACAAAGGTATGAAGAGCCAAGTGAAAAAAGCACAGATGAGAATTTGGGAACCCTGAACTTCAGAGGAGAGGTTAGAAGAATGGACTGAGTGCTTGCTCAGACGAGCAGCTGTGTCAGTATGGTGAAAGAAGGAGACCAGTGAATGACCCACCAGATGTGACACAACCACCGTGTGAGCAGCTTTAACAACAGAAGGTGGCCTAGCAGAACAGATTCGCACAGGCAATGGGAAAGGTGTGATTCCTTGCTTTCTACCATGCTTCCCTGGTGATCAGAGATCCATACACAGGACTGACCCAGCTCTCCAGGAGTTTGGAGCCATGTGGTTTAGAACCATGCAGGATGCATCAGGGGCCTGTCGCACTGCATTGGTGCCTGGATTCAGGAAGGCTTGGCTCCAGACCTACAGAACCCTCAGAGCCACTAGACCAGCATTTAACCAGTCACATAGTCACCAGATGGCCTGTGGTCCTAACAGACACTGAAACCAGCTCCATCATCAAGGGCCTTCAGAATGACTTCCACATTGAGTGCCCTGATCATAGTTAGCACGGAGACTGACAGGAACTCCACCTAGGGTCAGGACCTCTGTGTCACATCCTCCCACATCTACCTCTGAGCTCCTTGGCTTACAGGAGTCCCCAGATTTTTGCCTCTCCACATCCAACAGCTGCACTGGTTTTTGTTTGTTATCAGGTTTGATTTTTTTTTTTTCATTACTTTTGTTTATTCTTTTCCCTCTCACTTCTCTTTCCATTCCTTTGAATTTTATCCTTTCTATGTATGTTTTTGCTTTTCTTATTTTCTTCTGTTTCTCATTTTCCCTCTTCTCCATTTCTTTCCCCTTTGATCTGTCTTTA
>NW_006408519.1:24850517-24851783 GCF_000296735.1 Chrysochloris asiatica
TAATGGGGGAGTTTTCTGTTTCCCACCCAACAGGACACAGCAACTATACTGACACATCCCATCCACAACCATACACTCTGTAGCGCCACCTACTGGCCAACAGCCAATACGAGCCTGTGGTGGTTACGAGATGGATTGCTAACCTTGAAGTTAAGAGTTTGAAACTGCCAACCATTTTGCAGAAGAAAAATGAGGCTTTCTGCTCCCATAAAGATTTACAGCTCTGGAAACCCTGTGCGTGGTGGCTATGAGTCAGAAACAATTTCACAGCACACCATGACCACCACCACCATGCCATCTGATCAACCACAGACAGCAGTCAACACCAGCCAAACCTACCTTAAACTGAGGTGCACACATTGCAAATGAGAATGGTGTACACACTTCCATTATCTAACTATACCCACAGGAGACAGTTAGTGAAAGCCTAAGGACAAATCAATATACAATCATCTATTAAATACAAATATAACAATCCCATAATGCTCCAGAAAAAACAGACAATTTTATCTCACATGAAGAAACAAGAAAGAATGACTCAGCCAAATGACCAAGATGCAGAGCCAGAGAACATTTCTGAGGAAGAAAAGGTAAGGTAACTAACTAAAAAAGAATTCAAAAGAATGAGATTTAGGTATCTTCAAAGGATTGACAGAAAGATCAAGGAAAGCAAGGAGAACACATAAAAAGAATAAAAAAAGAAAACATTATAAGACTTCAGGAAAACACTACAAGAACAAATAGACAAAATAAATACAAATTTTGAAACAATAAAAAACCTGCAATTAGAAATCCAGATTACTTCTAAGAGTTCAGAAATGGACAATATATTGAAAGGGTAAAGGAGAATATTCAAAACAATGAAAGCCCAAATTAGTATGCTTAAAGATATATCTCTCAATATTCATATGCTAGAACACTCAGAGGGAAAAAAAGATGTAAAAATCAGAAGAAAGTCTAAGAGTTATGTGAGACACTATGAAGAGGAACACTTATGGATGATTACAATTCCAGAACAGGAAGGGACAATAAAAGGCTCAAAGAAAATTGTCCAAGTGTTGTTGGATGAAAACTGCCCTAACATCATGAAAGACAAGAAGGTAAGCGTACAAGAAGCTGAACAAACAAGAAATAATAGAGATCCTAAAAGAAGATCTCCAAGACACATCATAATCAAAATTTCCTAAAACCAAAAACAAGGAAACAATCCTGATAGCAGCTCAGGAAATATGACTTTACCTAAAAAGGGGAATCTCTGATTTCTCA
>NW_006408519.1:24852718-24861348 GCF_000296735.1 Chrysochloris asiatica
AGTTTAAAGGAAAAGAATCATATACCCAGAAAAGCTGTCCTTCAAGTACAATGGTTAAATTAGCAAATTTCCTGAAAAACAGAAATTAAAGGAATGTGTAATGACCAGACCAACTTTATAAAAATGTCTAAAGGGTGTTCTTTGGACTGAGAACCAACAACAGTAAACAACAACCTGAGATTGCCATCCATGACAACACCATCCCGAAATCAATCCAGATATAGAATTATTTTAAGTAAAACAGACCTACAAGACTGAAAATAAAGAACCAGAGATATCTATTTATAATGAAGTCAATTACAAAGCAAAATGAAGGAATAGAATAGATATCGAATTTATAAATGTTAAGGGAGTCAAGTAGAGTTCAAGATAAAACAGATTTTTTAAATAGGGAAAAGATTAATAAATTACAGGATAACTTGTAATTTATCCTGAAAATTAATACACTTGCACATCAAAATAACAAAAGAGATAAATCAGAAAGATTCAGTAAACATTAACACAACAGAAATGAAAATGAAAAGAAAAGTCACAGCAAAATGAATTTAGCTCAGAAAAAATTATGTGGAACAAAGAACCCAACAGCACCAAACACACACACACACACAAAAACAAAAAACAACAAAATTATAGCAATCAATTCATACCTATCAATAATTACAATGAGTGTAAAGGGATTAAATGCACCAGTCAAGAGACAAAGAATGCAGAATGGATAATAAAACAAGGTCATTCAATATTCAGTCTATAAGAAACATACCAGAAAGATGCAGACAGCCTAAATGTCCAACAACAGAAGAATGGTTAAACAAATTTTGATACAGACACTCAATGGAATACTATGCAGCACTGAAGAGTAACAGTGAATCTGAAAAACATCTCACAACATGTATGAACCTGGATGAAATGTTTTTCTTGATAAAAGAAATAACCTATAGCGGATATGGAGGGGAGGGAGGAAGGAAAATCATTCATAGGCTAGTGGGTGATGGTGGTGGTGTTTGTGTGCTGTGGAGTCAGTTCTGACTCATAGTGACACTGTATAGGCTTTCCGAGGCTGTAAATCTTTACGGAAGCAGAAAGCCTCATCTTTCTCCCTCGGAACAGCTGGTAGTTTAGAACGGCTGACCTTGAAGTTAGTAGCCCAACTCGTAACCACTATGCTACCAAAGATCCAGGCTAGTGGGTAGACACATGTTAACATGGGTGATATAGCAGGCAGTATACAAGAAAGAGGAGCTCTGGTAGTGTAGTGGTTACAAATTGGGCTGCTAACCTCAAAGTGAGCAGTTCAAAACTACCAGCTATTCCACAGGAGAAAGATGAGGCTTTCTGCTCCCATAAAGATTTACAGCCTCGGAAACCCTGTACAGGGTCGCTATGAGTTGGAACCAACTCTATGGCACATAACAACAACATACAAGAAAGAGGTTAGCAGAGGAAAGATATAGCAGAAGACAGGAAAGAATGCAATAGTTAAAGTGAATAGAGGTAAATACTGTTAACTGTTGGTACATAGAGAGGGTTGCAATCATTGTAATGAAACAAAGTATACGATTTACTAACTGTAAAACTGATGACCTGCTCTGTAAATCTTCACTCAATTCACAATAATATGTTTTAAATATTTTGAAAGTTAATTAGTGCCTTCTAGTATCTCAATATGGTACCCAATAATATCCCATGCTGAGTATAACTCTCCACCCATTATATAAGATATTTCTCTAGTTATTAAAAAATATTATGTTTTACTCAAGTAACACAGTAAAGCTTTCCAGCATCAACAACACTTTCATAATATTAATTTTCTATTCATCTGCATGATTCAGACATGTGGATGGATGGGAACAAGCATTATGTATTTTATGTATTCACTTTACTCAATATATATTATCACCTTCGGCTTTTTTTTTTTTTTTAATTAAGTATGTAAGCTTTTCTAGGTCTTTTAGGATGAATTGGTTCAAATGTTTTTAAATATTCTCAAGAAATTGGCCAGCGTCTCCAATCTGTGTCCCGGAAGAAGATGGATTGATAAACGGAGCGATGGCCCCTTCTCCAGCTAAGAATAGTGACAAGATGGATGAGATAGTGGTTGTAGCTCAGGGCTCCCAGGCCTCACAGAATGTCACCAATGACCCTGATGTCATCAAGTTGCAAGTGATTCCAACCTTCCAGGCACTTTTGAAACAACAAATACCAAATTGGAGAAAATGAATTCTCAACAGGTGTTTCCTCTGATCTCAGCATCACCTGCATCGTTGTGTGGAGGCCATTCCTGTTGATCAGAATGCTTTGGTTAAATGAATCAAAGAGATGAATCTGTAGAAACCCTCTTCAGCTGCATGCAGGAGCACCAGAAAAGATATGCCAAATACGGGGAGCAGATCCAGAAATTCGATGAGATGTCCACCATCCTTCACCACATAGACTGCACTCCTGATGGAAAGGTTCAACAACATTCTCCCCAGATGGAGAACTGAAGCTGGAGAGCAGGTCTCCCACACTACCAACCAGTCTCTGTGGGACTGAGCCGGATACCATCACCAAAGCCCTGAGGACACTTGGAACCAGAGTCATGCAGTATGACCAAGATTCAAAGCTGGCTGGAGCTTTCAGTACTTTCTGAAATGGATGTGAAGCAGGCCGTTTGCCTGAGAAATCAGACTTAGTACTGATGGTTTTCTTGGTGCATTTTCCTCATGCAAAATGAGCCAAACTAATAAGTGAAGTTGGAACATAAGAATTATTCGGAATTCCTTACAGAACTCAGCATTAGGAGTTATTTTTATTTTGCTTAAAGCTTTTTTTTTTTTTTTTTTAATTAAGAGTGTACAATCTAGTCTATTTAGTTGAGTGAAAACATGAAGAGAAGGGGAGAATTATGTTAAAATGTTCTATGTAGCATCAATTTCATGAAATTATACTCACCTGGCTTTCTAGGCTGTGGGTTACAAACATAAAGAATTAATTGAATCATATATATATTCATATACATATATATATTCTCAAAAATTATTTTAGGTTTGTAAATAGGGTTTGATTAGGAATATTGGTTTATTAGATTTGGAAGCTTGCTTCTTTGGTGTTTAAAGTGCTCTAGAAAAACAGACAAATTCATTTTGTACTTGTAGTTTGAAATGGCTTAAACCTTAATCAAGCTAATAATAAATTAGATAATTTCATCTCTCACATCTAGAAGCTAATTTTAAATTACAACAGGATGGTTCATTTGGAAATAAATTTACAAAATTTAAAGTTAAGCTTATAAACCAAGACAAACAAGATTTAAAAACTGGAGACCTTTTCTAACTTGGGCATTAAGTAAATAACAAAAAAATGTTTTTACTTCATAATGTGGTGCAGGTGATAGAAAGAATGCATGAAATGTTTTGAAAGCAGACTCATGGGACACCATCCTAACATGATATGAGTACGATGTCCTCTGATTTATTCTCTTGTCCAGACTCCAACCTAAACTATTTTTACTAGCAAACACATGAGGATTTATTAGGATGGGTTTCAATAAAAGTAGAGGATTTGGGGTAAAATTTTACAAGTTGTCAGAGTGAATATTTGAATAGTGATCATGCAGAAAGTGAAGGTTGTGTGTACTTTTCCCTCCAATTCACTCTCCGTGATGTCAAAAGACATGTTTCCAACATAAGCTCATTAATTAATAAATCCCCTATTTAAGATATGTCTACATAAGAATGTATATGAGCTATAAATATACCCTTGAATATAGTAGAGCATACAGTGGACAAAGTTAGGAAAACATCTTAGCCATAACCAAACACCTTAAGGGAATGAGTCACTGGGTCTGGGGGCTCAGGACCAAAGTTTTGAGGGACACCAACGTCTGTTGGTATAACTTAGTCCATAAAAACAGTGTTCTACATCCTACTTTGGTGAGAGTAACAATTGAGGTCTTAAAAGCCTGTGGTACCACTATCGGTCCCTCCCCATCCGAAGCAAAGGAGATTGTAGAGTCAAAGATGCAAGAAAAAGATCTGTCCAGAGGACAAATGGAGCATGTACTTCCCAGCCTCCATGACTCTGAGACCAGAAGAACTCGGTGGTGCCCACTTACCATTGCTGAACACTCTGAAAAGGGTTAACACAAGAGATCCTCGATAGAGTGGAAGAAAAATGTGGAACAAAAATTAAAATCATAAAAAATATTAAGTTTACTAGTCTGATACAGATAGATGGAACTTCCAAGACTATAGCTCTTAGCTAATCTTCAGGCCTGGAACTGAACTCACACCTTTGACTCGACTTTCAGCCAAATGATAGAAGGTAAATATCAACAGCAGGGAGGTGCATACTCCTCAGAACCATCAACCATATGAGACCAAATGGTAGCATTTGCCCAAGGAGAAACTCAGAAGGAAGAAAGGGGTAGGAAAGAAGGACGGACATATGGAAGCACATAACCAGAAGGAGGACATGGGAAGAGTGCTGATACATTGTGGGGATTGCAATGAATGTCACAAATCAAAATGTGTATGACTTATTGAATGGAAAATGAATTTGCTCTGTAAAGTTTCACTCAAATCATAACAAAAATTTAAAAATAGACTCCCTCTTTACAACCACTAATGTAAGTGCTGTTGAGTCAGTTCCAACTCATAGAGACCCTGTATAGTAGGGTTTCTGAGGAGCAGCTGGTGGGTTTGAACTGCTGACCTTGAGGTTCAAACCAACATGCCCCTGCCAATTTATCAAAAAAATTCTAAATGATTAATATGCCACTCAAGGTCACTCAAGACCTGGTCTCAAGTGATATTTACAGCCCCATCCTAACCTGCTCCAAGTACACTTTTACACCAAAATTGTACAAAGTTACATGAGTTGCTCAAATAAGTCTTAGGTATCTGATATTGACTTTATTTTTGGACTCCTGCTGAAGGATCAGCACTGGACTTTGAAGCACAAGGTTGACAGTTCAAATCTATCACCTGCTACTCAGAAATCCTATACAGAGTCGTTATGAGTTAGAAGTGACTTGGCAGCACTTAAGAACAACTGACTTTGCTTGGAATATCCTGTTGTTTTGGGGTTTTTTGGTAAGTTACCACACTACAACTTTTCTTTTATCAACCCTCTAATATCTCCTCTCTCATCCTCACTCAGTCAACTTTGTTTTCTACTTACCTAAAATATTGTGGCTCTGTGGGCTAATGGCGTCAGACTGCAAAGTTGTTTGAACTGCAAGGTGGGTAGCTCAAGCTCACCAGCTGCTTCTTGGAAACCCTATACAGGGTTGTTATGGGTTGGAATCCACTCGAAGGCACTTAACAATAACAACAAGAATATTAAGGTCATCAAAGAGCCTTTACATAACTTCACATTTCTATAGCTGTATACCTCTCAGCACCTGTCCCTATACTGCCTGCCTTTTGTGTTGCTGTGTAAAAGCTGTTCACGCTTCTATCCAAGGCTAGTACTTGTCTGGTTGTGCTAGATCCCACACATTCTTGGGATCACTCCAGCAATTCTTCCTTTTTTCTCCTACATCATCAGATTTCCTTTCTTGCTTAGTCATTCCCAATAGCATATAAATTCTACTCGTTCTCCTAGCTTGGAAAAACAAAGCAAACCAAAATTAAAACTCTCCTTTAAATCTACTTTATCTTCTAGCTCCAACAAAAAATTCTTTATTTTATTTTTTTAAATATTTTAAATATGTTTTATTGTTTTAGGTGATAGTTTTCACAGTAACTTGAATTTCCCGTTGAATACTTTTTATACAAATCGTTCCATGACATTGGTTAATTTTCACAATGCGTCACTCTTTCAATTATCATTGTCCCATCTCAATTGATCTAGCTTCCCTGCTTCTCCTGGCCTTCTCATCTTTGCTTGTGGTTAAATGTTCACTATTTGGTCCCATAGAGTTGATTGTCTAGAGGAGCACATTACTTATGGGTGATAATGTTTATTTCATAAGCTGATCTGTTATCTGGCTGAACAATGACCCCCAGGAGTAGCCACAGTTCCAGATTCAAAGGGTATCTCAGGGTAATTGCTCAGGGGCCCTTTAGTCTCTCTCAGTCCAGTAAGTCTGGGTGATTTTTTAGGAATTTGTATTTTTGTTCTATATTTTTTCTCTCATTTTATCTGGGACCTCATCTACTCCTCTTTGCTGCAATACTCTGAAATGTTTTATTCTGCCTTATTGTAATTCTTCTCCTCTCATTCTGTCTTAAATCTGTTTCAATTAGGTTTTCACTGATATCGCACCACATAAACTGTTCTTGTCCAGGTCAACAATGACCTTCACATTGGGAAGTCTAGTGGTCCATAGCAAGTCTAGGTCCTTCAGGAGTGTTTGATAGCAATAATCATTTCCACTTTCTGGAAATTCCTTTTTCATTTGGTCTCTACAGCATCATACTTGGGCTTCCTGTTTTTTTTTTCTCACTAACCCTTCTTTTCAAATTCCTTTACTGTTGCTACTTCTTATCTCAAAAAGTCTTAATGTTGGAGGGCTTTGGGGCTTAGTTCCTGGACATCTACTCTACCAATGCTCACTTCCTTGATGATTTCATGCAATTGCATGGCTATCTATACGATGTGTTTATTCGCTACCCACTTGACTTATCACTGGAAGGTCTAGGAGACAGTTTAACTTATAATGTTCAAAGCTAAAGTCCTAATTATCCCCTGAAACCTAATACACTCAGCCTTTTTCATATCAGTTGACAGACTCCATTCTTCCAGTTTCTTGAGGCAAAATCTTATAGTTCTCTCTAACTTCTTTCTTTCTTTCAAAATCATATCTAGTTCATCAAGAATCCCTTTATGCTAGAATCACTTTGCACCTCTTATGCTGTGTCACCTGTATGCAGGAGAATAAGCACTCAGCCACAAAGTCAGCTTGAACTGTGAGGTCGGTGGTTCAAACTCACCAGCTGTTCCTTGGAAACTCTATACAGGGTCGCTATGAGTTGGAACCAACTCAGCAGCACTTAACAACAACTGTAATCTCTTCTAATGCAGAGTTTCAGAGCTATTTGTGAACTTTCCGAATCCTTAAAGATTTCTTCACCCACTCCAGCCTCATTCTCCTCTTCACTGTTCTTTCCCCAGAATGCAGTTATCTTAGAAGTGTGTAGACAATGTCACTGACCTGTACTTTCCTCCATCACCATCGTTCTGTCCTCCTTTGTCATCAGTCAGAGCATCTAGTGTAGTCACTCTCTAATTAACCTACATTAGGTAGATCTTCTGCATATGACCTTGTTAAAAAGCAAGATGTCAGTTTGAGGACTAAGGTGTGCCTGACACAGCCTATGGTATTTTCCGTTGCTTCGTAGGCGTGTGGAAGTTGGACAATGAAAAAGGAAGACCACAGAACAATTGATGCACTTGAATTATGGTGTTGGAGAAGACTATTAAAAGCACCATGGGGTATCAGAAGAACAAACAAATCTACGTTGGAATAAGTATACTCAGAATGTTCCTTAAAAGCCAGGATGGGAAGCATTGACTCTCATAATTAGGACATGTAATCAGGAGGAGCTCTGGTAGTGTAGTGGTTACGAATCGGGCTGCAAACCTCAGAGTCAGCAGTTCGAAACTACCAGCTGTTCTGTGGGAGAAAGATGAGGCTTTCTGCTCCCGTAAAGATATACGGCCTCGGAAACCCTGTATAGGGCCCCTATATATAGGGTCTCTATGAGTTGGAATCGACTCCACAGCACATAACAAACAACAACAATCAGGAGGGACAAGACCCCATAGAAAGACAGTTTACTTGGTCAAGCGAAGGGACAACAAAAAGAGGACGGTCCCCCAATGAACTGGATTGGAACAATGGCAATGGGCTCAGGCTTAACAATGATTGTGAGGATGGCTCAGGACTGGACAGTGTTTCATTTTGCATAGAGTCGTTCTGAGTTGGAACAGACTCCACAGCACCTAACAACATTCTTCTCTCTCACTTCCATTTCCAAGAAATTTTCCATGCTTTTGTTTTGTTTTGCTTTGTTTTAAGATTGTTTCTTAAAAGACTTCTTCCTAGATAGCAGCTCTAGTTTGGCCAGGGAGAAATACCATTAGCCATACTGCTGGGACGGATACATAGAAGGTTCAAATGCAATGCCTGAATTCCCTTTAGATAGCTAGAGGCTCAGGAGTTCCACAGTCGATGCAAACTCAGCCCTCGACTCCCTTGCATTACTAGTGTACCTCGGATTGTAAACTTTGTAAGGACACACTTGTGTTTTATTCATCTTTATGTCTTTCCTAGAGTCTGACACAATGCTTTCGTCAATAAAAAATTGTAAATGGAAACATTGTTCTTGAAAATTCGTGAATAGTTTAATTGCCTTGCTATAGGGTTATTTTCTAGATTTAGTTTGTTTTTATTTGAATAACATTTATTATTTTTTAATATAGAAAATTTTTAATAAAAATTAAGGAATCCCTGGTGGTGCAATCATTAAGCTCAGCTACTAGTCAAAAGGTGGCAGTTCAAACCCACTAGCTGCTCTACAGAAGAAAGGTCTGGAAGTTGACTTTCATGTAAATTGTGGTTGTTGTTGCTAACTGCCATCAAGAAGGTTCTGACTCTTAGCAACCCTGTATAGAGTTTCCAAGGAGCAACTGGTGAGTTTGAA
>NW_006408519.1:24863943-24872975 GCF_000296735.1 Chrysochloris asiatica
CCAACCTTTGCATTCCAATCACCAGTAATGAGCAATACATCTTGATTGCATGTTTGATCAATTTCAGTTTGAAGAAGTTGATAGAATTGTTTTATTTCATCCTCACTGGTTTAGTGTTTGGTGCGTAAATTTGAATAATAGTGGTATTAACTGGGCTTTCCTGTAGGCGCATGGATATTATCCTATCATAGCATTGTACCTCATGACTGATCTGGATATGTTCTTTTTGAAAATGAATGCAACACTTTATAGTAATGTTTATATATGAGGTAAATATATTGAACACATACATGACTTTAAAAAACACTCAGGGAGCTAGCAAGATATGAAAACTGTCTTCTTTTGATAAAGATTAAATATCAAAACAGGAGTCCTAGTGTGGTGATATAGGATGAACTCTGAACTGCCAATCACAAAGTTAGTGGTTCAAACCAACATCTGTTTGTTGGAAACCTTACATAGGGTCACTATGCATTGGAACTGACTCAACAGCACTTAACAGGAACAAAGACAAATTCAGATGCATTCTATGTTAAGCCAGATCAAGATTAGAATGTCCATGACGTTCATCCACTGATTAATTCATTGATTTACCTTTCAACAAATTGGTTTTGAGTCCCTTCTCTATGTCAGGCTGGTCCTATGCATTGAGAACACAGCAATGAGCAAAACAGACAAAAATGTCCCTCCCTTATAGACATTACGTTACATTCTGATGGGGAGAGAGAGAAGTAGTAAATAACAAATAAATAGCAAAGTGATTTATGTCATAGACTGCGGTACGTGATTGTAAATTCCACAGAGAAAAATAAAGCTAGAAAACAGAATCAAATGTGCTGGCATACGTGTGGGCTTTCCATTTTAAATGTCACAAAAGAGGGCATTTAAGCCAAGAGTTCAGAGAAATGAGGGAGTGAGCCATGTACCTATTTAAGGAATGTGTAAAAGTGAGCAAAACAACAGAATGGGGACTAGACTGAGGCGAGTGAGATACCCAGGCCATTGAGTTTAAGGAGGCACTCACTCTCCGCTCCTGCAAACACAGATGTCCCTGGAAAGACTCTAAGGGAAAACTAGGCTTAGTAAGGTTTAGAAAAAGGAAGAAGCTCATGTGCCTGGAACAAAGCGAACTATGTGTGGTGGTACCTACAGAGCTGTAAGGGGCCACCGTAGAACTGCTAGATTTTGGAAATTCTGAAAGACGGCTTTTGATCTGAGTAACATGACAGCCATTAGAAGGTTTTGAGCTGAAGGATGCGCTAACATCACTTAAAAAAGGAAAAAGAGCAATAAAATCTACAGTGGTAAGACAAAACTGCCAATACTTACAGGTGATATAATTAATGTCAAAAATCAACAAGGAAGAATGTTGGAAAAATAAAAATTGAGCATGATTGTTAGATTCAAGGTCAACTTATGAAAACCATTGTGTTCCTATATGACAGAAACAACCAATAAGAAAAGAATATAAACATCTGATTTATAATAGCAAATTTTAAAAATCTGTACATTATCTGTTGCTGTTAAGTACCATCCAGTTGGTTCTGACAAATAGTGACTCATAGCAGACAGGTAGGTAGGTGACTTCCTCCTGAGGTGACCAATCAGTTACGCTAATGTCCAGCTTGTGGTTTACAAAGCTACCAAGGGAAATGTGCTTTCATTATTTATTTTAAATGTTATTAATTTTGTTGTTCTTTTTGAAAATGTATGGAGTCCTGGTGTGGCTCTGTAGGATAAAACACTAAACTGCTGATCACAAGGCTGGTGGTTGAAATTCACCAGCTGCTCCTTGAAAACCCTATAGAGAGGGTAGCTATGCATTGGAACCGACACCACAGCACTTAGCAACAACAACATTGAGAATATACATAACAAAATATACACCAATTGAATAGTTTCTACGTGTCCAATTCAGTGACACTGATGACACTCCTCTAGCTGTATAAGCATTGTCATCCTCCTTTTCTGACTTGCTGATCCCGTTATCATAAATTCACTGCTGCCCAAGCTTCCTATGTAATCTTTTGTGTTGCTATTATCAGTTTAATCCCATATAGATCGATACTGAAAGAGCACAATGAAAGGAAGGCATTCTTAATATTGGTGTTGCTGAGGGTTGTCCATTCAGTTCAGATTCATAACAACCCTATATAGAATGGCTGGTGGATTTGAACCACCTACTTTGGAGTTAGCAATCCAGTGCTTATCCTACAACACCACATCAAGACTCCTTCTTAACATGGTTGTTAAGTGCCATCAGGTAGGTTCCGACTCATACCAATCATGTATGGGATTTCTAAGGAGTGACTGGTGAGTTTAAACTGGTGGTTCAAATTGAGCTTGCAATTCAGTGCTTATCCTGGAGCTCTACACCAGAACTCCATTTAACATTAGTTAAAATTAACTATTTTTGTTTGGTTTAAAGAATACTTCAGGAAGATATTCGTGGTTTATTAAAGATTCCTCAGGGCAATAGTTCAGTGATTCATCAACTTCCATTGCTTTAGAAAGTCTGGAGTACGGGAAAATTTGAAATTCTGTTCTGAATTCCCCCCCTTTGATCAGGATTCCGTTATAGAATCTTTGATCAAAATGCTCAGTAATAAATGGTCTCTGTTCTTATCTGCATCCTTTGACTTTCATGTTCTGAGGCTTTTGCAGTGGATCCCACATGCTTGGGCTAGAGAGAGTTTGTTATAGATGAACTGGATAACATTCCTTCAAGAACCTGAATCTTTCTGCTTAACCATTTATCTTCAATCATGTATGGTCTCTGAGCAGGTACACACATGCACAAACACACACACCAAACACACATCATGGAACCATATGATCTTTATGTTAGCAGGACCTCTAAGCAGATTTAAAACCCAGAAAGCTTTACCCAGTAATAAATCTATCACCTAACTATCTCTAACTCTTCATAATATCTGATTCTACCGGAAAGATGCACGGAATAGGAACCTAACTCTATTCTGTGGTTTTCAGTTACATTTTTGTTGGTATCAATTTTTTTTAACTTTTTATTGTGAATTGAATGAAAAGTTACAGAGCAGATCATCAGTTTTATGTCCAACAAATCACACACTGTGGTTCACAATGATTGCCATTCACTCCATATAACAATGTTGTTGTTGTTATGAAGTGCTGTTGAGTTGGTTTCGACCCATAGCAACCCTGTATAGGGTTTCCGAGGAGCAGCTGGTGAGCTTGAACTGCCGACCTTGCAGTTCAAATAGCTTTGCAGTCTAGCACATTAACCCACAGCACCACACCAAGACTCCCATGTACCAATAGTTGGCAGTATTTATCTATTAACTTTATCTGTTTCATCCCTCTCTGTATCTTCTGCTACCTTCCTCTTTCTTCTGCTAACCTCCTTCTTGTATATTGCCTACCCTGTCACCCATGTGTCTACCCTCTAGCCCATGAATAATTTTCCCTCCCCAGCCCCCATAACCACCATAGGTAATTTTTTTCTTAAGGAAAGCTTTTCTTAGGGCTAGAGGGTAGATATATGTTAACATGGATTATGGGGCAGGCAATTTACAAGAAGGAGATTGGCAGAGGACAGATGAAGGTAGCGGAGACACAGGGAGGAATGCAAGAGTTAAAGGAAATAGAGGTAAGTACTGTTAACTGATGTATATGGAGGGGATTGTAATCATCGTAATGAAGCAAAGTATATGATTTGCTGAATGTAAAACTGATGACCTTATCTGTAAACCTTTACTCAATTCACACAAAAAAGTTAAAATGAAGAAAGAAAAAAAGAAAACTTTTGCTTAACTTTTTACAACATCGTTCTCATACATTTGTCCTTTTTTGACTTATCAGTTGCAATCAGCATAATGTCCTCCAGGTTCATCCATATTATGAAGTGTTTTGCAAATTCATCTTTATTCTTCAACAGTTCATAGTATTCCATTGTGCATGTGTACCAAAATTTGTTTAACCACTCTTCTGTTGATAGGAACTTAGGCTGGCTCCATCTTTTTGATGTGTCTCTTATAGGCAGCATATTGAAGGATCCTATTTTCTTATTAATTCTGTTCTCTCTGTCTTTTGACTGGTACATTTCATTCATTTACATTCAGTGTAGTTATCAGTCGGTATGAATTGATTGCTGTCATTTTGTTGTGTGTGGCTTTTTGTGTGTGTGTGGTGTGGCTGGTTTCTTAGTTTCATATAATTTTCTTCACTGTGTTCCTTTTGTTTGTGGGTTGCCTTTTCATTTTTAATTTCTGTTGTGCTAATGTTTATTAAATCTTTCTGATTTTCCTCTCTTTTTATTTTGATATGCAGTTGTATTAATTTTCTTTGAGATTCTTCTGTCATTTATTATTTTTTCCTTATTTAAAGCAGTTTGTTTTATCTTGATATATGCTTGGCTTCCTTGCCATTTGAGAGTGCTATATCTACACTTTCCTCTTTTTGCTTTGTAGCTGACTTCATTATAAATGGACATCTGTGGTACCCTATTTTCAGTTTTGTAGGTTTGTTTTGGAGTCCCAGGTGTGGTGCTGTGGGTTAATGCACCAGACTGTGAAGTCATCTGAACTTCCAGGTCGGTAGTTCAAGCTCACCAGCTGCTCCTTGGCAACACTTTACAGGGTTGCTATGGGTTGGAACCAAGTCAATGGCACTTAATAATAACAGGTTTGTTTTACTTTAAATACTTCTTTATCTGGGTTGAGTTCTGAGTGGTGTCATGTATGGTAGGTAAGCTCAGGTTGTTTTCTGCTGTCGTTGATTCTCAGTCTTTTCGAATTTTTTTTTTTTTTTTTTGCAAAGTTGGTCTGGTCATTACAATTGCTTCAATTTCTGCTTATCAGAGAGCATCTTAATCTCACTGTTGTATTTGAGGGAGGGATTTGCTGCTTATGTTATTCTTGGTTGGCAATTTTTTTCTTTCAGAGATTTGTATATGTCATCCCATTGCTTTCTTGCCTGCATGGTTTCTGCTGAGAAATCACAGCTTGGTCTTATTGGCTCTCCTTTGTAGTTAACTTTTTATTTTTCCTGAGCTACTCTCAGGATTCTTTCCTTGTCTTTGGTTTTGGAAAGTTTGATTATGATATACCTGGGTGATTTTCTTTTGGGATCTATCCTGTTTTGTGTTCGTTCATCTTCTTGTATATCTTGATGTCTTTAATGATGTTAGGGAAGCTTCCTTCCAATAACTCTGAGACAATTTTTCTGTGCTTTTCATTGTCTCTTCCTGTTCTGGGATTCTGATCACCTATAAGTTGTTCCTCTTCATGGTGTCCCACATAACTCTTAGGTTTTCTTCAGGTTTTTTTTCTTTTTTCTGATTGTTTTTAAAGCATACTAGTATTGAGAGATTTATCCTTCAAGCTTACTAATTTGGGCTTCCATTGCCTCAAATCTACTCCATTGCCTTTTTGATGTATTGTCCATTTCTGAAATCTTAGTATAATGTTCTGTATTTCTAATAGCAGGTTTTGAATTGTTACAACAATTGTATTTATATTGCCTGTTTTGTTTTTGTAGTGTTTTCTTGAATTTGTCTGCTTTTTTCTGTGTTCTCCTTGCTTGTGTCGATCTTTCTGTCGAACCTTTGAAGTCTCCTAAATAGAATTCTTTTTCAGTTAGTTCCACTACCTTTTCTTCCTCAGAAGCATTTTTTCACTCTGAATTTTGGTCATCTGTGTAAGTCATTCTCTCTTGTTTGTAGTGTGAGCTAAAATAGCCTGCTGTCTCCAGAACATTGTGCATTGTTATATTTGTATTTAATTAATGATTGTATGTTGATGTGTTCTTAGGCTCTCACCAACTGTCGACATTCTGTGGTGTAGTTAGAGAATGAAAGCATGTACACTGTTTTTGTTCACCATTCGTGCACCTCAGTTTAAGGCGGATTTGCTTGGTATTGGCTGCTGTCTACCATTGGTCAGATAGTATGGGAGCTGGTGTTGGATCTTACTCAGTGGCTGAAGCTGGAGAGAGTATGGATGTGGCTGACCAGCATGGGTACAGTTGCTGTCTCCTGTTGGGTGGAAAAGAGAAAACCCCTTATACACACACACAACACAAAAACACAAAACAGAATAAACAACAAAACACCAAAATGAAAAGGGGAAAAATTAAATAGAAACAAGCAGCAACCAGAAAATAAGAACATAACTATAAAGACAAAAAGGGACAGAGAAATGGAGCTGTAGAAGAGAAAAAATAAGGGGGAGAATAAAAGCAAGAAATCCAACAAAACACTTAAGACTAAGTAAAAAGAGAAAGCAAAGAAGAGAAAATAAAGGTAAAAAATTTGAAAAACACTTAGAAAAACCAGGGAGAGAGGGATGATAAATATATAAAGAGAGGTCAAAGGGGAGAAAGACTAAGAGGAAATGAGAAACAGAAGAAAAGAAGCAAAACAAAAGCAGAGATGGAGAGGATAAAATTCAAGGGAATAGAAGTAGAAGAAGGGAGAGAAAGAATAAACAAAAGCAATGAAATGACAGAAGGAAACCAAACAAGAACAACAGAACAAGCAAGCAGTGCAATTGTTGGACGCAGAGAGGAGAAAACTCTGGGAGATTCCTGCAAGCCAAGACACTCACGAGGTGGGTGTGGGAGAAATGTGACAACCAAGTTCCTGGACCTAGATGCAGTCCTGTTCGGCTCAGTGTTATCTATGTCAGGGAATTCAGTCAGAAGCCAATCATGGAGGCCCTTTGTGGAGCTGGTTTCAGTGTGTTAGGGCAACAGGGCAGCCGAGGAAAGAGTCACTGGTTAATGCTGTTCTAGTAGCTTGGCTGAATCCAGTACAGTAGGCCCCCGCCTCACATTAGTGTGGCTCCGAACTCCTGGAGAGCAGGGTCAGTGCTGGGGCTAGATGAGGATGAAAGCTGGCCACACCTCCTCCGGTCACCAGAGAAGCATGATTTTTTAAAAAAAACAGAAGGAATCGTGCCTTTCCCATTGCCTGTGTGAATCTGTTCTGTCAGGCCACCTTCTGTTGTCAAAGTTATTCATAAGATGGTCACACTTCATCTTGCAGCAGTTCAGTCTTCCTCTCTCACCATCCCTGCTCATCTTCTCTTAGTAAGCACTCAGTTCACTTCTCTTGCCTTTCCTCTGAATTTCAGGGCCCCAGAGTTTTCATCTGTATCTGTTTCATTTGTACTCTCTCATGTTTTTGTTATAGGAATCCTGGTGTGGCACTGGAATAAAGCCCTGAGCCTCAAGGCCCTTTTGAACCACAAGGTCGGCAGTTCAAATTCATCAGCTGCTCCTTGGAAACCCTCTACAGGACTGCGATAAGTCAGAACTGACTCAACGGCATTTAACAACAACATTTTTTGTTGTGGAGGATCCATGTAGGGCTTCAGCCTACTCTACCGTCTTGCTGGAAGTCCTAGTTGCTACCAATTTTTAAGGATTTTCTTTTATCATCATATTGAGCAGGATTTTTTCTTCCCACAAACTCCTTTCTGGGATCCTCATCAAACCTCCTTGGATTAAAACTAGCTATAAAAACTGTTTTTGTTGCTATCTACACACCGCACTGTGGATTCTTGTGACAGAACATTTACTCAGGGTCTCCATGCAGTTTATTTACCTGTCTGTCCCCATAATTCTCACCTTAACTGAAATGGAAACACTGGTAAGCCTCCAGCGTAGAATATGGAGCCCTCAGCAATGAACAGATGCCGAGGGTTATAGGAACACAGAGAACTGCTCTGATGGGTGTTTGGGAAGTTATTGCCAAGGCTTGTAGCCCAGAGACAGATGATTTTGATTTCCCGCCTCTCTTTGATGTCCTTGATGACAGATGATGTGAAGCTGGTTCCCCTGAGCCCAGTTTGTCTGAATTTGCTGGATTTGCAGGTGTTTGGCTTCATCCCATTAATGGAAAATTGTACAAAGGGTCTCTCAAGTCTTACTCAGAGCAGAAGGATCTCATGTATCCTAGGATACCAGAATGTTAGCGTGAGAAGGAACTTTCACATGACTTAGTCTTCTCCCTGATTTTGCCTATGTGTTGACTAATTGTCTTCCTTTCAGACCTCAAGTAGAGACAGTTGGGGTAATGATATTTCCTAGTGAATCTATATTATTAATCCATGTTAAGTCCTTCTCTTTATTTTCTTTTAATATTTTTCCCCTTCATCACAGATCCTTCTCCATTATCACCTTCCAAGCATGGGCATTCACGCTAATGTCATTAAAGTTTTTGTCTGCTTCTTTGAAAAATGTATGCTATTATTTTGTGTATGTATGTGTGTTTGAGAGTTCTGGTGTGGAACTGTGGGTTAATGTGCTGGACTGCAAAGTCAGTTTGAACCACAAGGTCAGTGGTTCAAACTCAGCAGCTGTTCCTTGGAAACCTTTATACAGAGTCACTTTATTGAGTATTGGATCCTGTATGCTCACAAAACAATTGTCACCTTCAAACAATCCTGAGCTTAAAAACCTTCCAAAGCAATGTTGTTAGAATAAGCACCACACTACTAACCACAAGATTGGCAGCTCAAGCCAGCTAGCTGCCCCACAGGAGAAGATGAGGCTTTCTGCTCCTGCAAACACTTACAACCTTGGAGACCCTATGAAAGGACGCTGAGTCAGAATGGGTTCCAGGACGGTCAGCAACAACAGCAAAGGGAGTGGTAAGCCTCCATTCCTGTGCTTACCTAATAATCAGAATTCTGGTGTTGAGAGAGGGGAGCAGCCTCTGTTATGTTCAGAGTTCTGCTATGAAGAGGCTCTCCCACATACACATTTTCTCTCTTTCTCTGGATGTGCTATACGCTCTACTCAAACTCTAAATGCCTTGGATCTAGAGAGCAGATATCAAGAATCACACTGTAAGCTCAAAAGAGGGAACAAATCTTTACACCCCCTAAATACACAGAGTAGACAGGGATGGGCAACTTGGACATTGGCTAGCCAAAATGGGGGTGAGGGGGCTACAAAGTCAAGGAGTGACTGGCTTACAAGCTTTCAAGAGGGAGCCTAGATCCAGAGGGCATGGAGGAAGGTAGAATCTCCACTGAGTAGTATCCAAT
>NW_006408519.1:24881615-24884139 GCF_000296735.1 Chrysochloris asiatica
AGCAAAGCACTGCTCAATCTTGTACCATATTCACAAATATTGCTTCATTTGAGCCCATGGTTGCTGCTACTGAGTCAATTCATCTTACTAAAGGTCTTCCTCTTTTTCACTGACCCTCTATTTTTCTAAGCATAATGTCCTTCTCCAGGGGTGGTCCCTCTAGATAACATGACTGAAGGTCGAGAGATGATGTCTCCCTATCATCACTTCTAAGAACATTCTGACTGTACTTACTCCACAACAAATGTGTTCATTGTTACAGCAATTCATTGTCTAGTCAATATTCTTTACCAACACCATAATTCAACGGTATAAATTCTTTTAGATCTTCCATATTTATTGTCCAGCTTTCATATACAAATGAAGCTATTGAAAATACTATGGCTTGTGTCAGGCACTTCTTAGTCCATGACATCTTTGCTTGTTAACACTTTGAAGAGGTCTTTTGCAGTAGATTTTCCCAGTGCAATATATGGTTTGCTTTGACTACAGCTTCCATGGGCATCGATTGTTAGTGATTTTTCCAATCCTTTGCATTTCCATGCCTGATAATGCTCAAAGGATGTTTCTTTCAGCGTGTTAACCTTTTCTAGACTTTTTAGAATAGCAATCTCATACAATATTTGTCCTTTTGTGATTGGCTTATTGCACTAATGATAATGTCCTCCAGGTTTATCCATATTATTAACTGTTTTTCAGATTCATCATTTTTCTTCCTAAGTTGCATAGTATTCCATTGTGAGTATGCACCATAATTTGTTAACCCAGACACCACTTAGGCATTTACCTCCTTTCCATCTTTTTGCTATTGTGAATAATACTGCTCTGAACATGGGTGTCCATGTATCTATTCTCTAAACTCTTATTTATCTAGGTGCTTTTGGATAAGCACTGGACTGCAAGGTCAGTGGTTCAAACCCACCAGATGCTCCTTGGAAACTTTATACAGTGTCGTTATGAGTCAAAATTGACTCAACAGCACTTAATAATAACATATACCTAGTAGCAGGATTACTGGATCAAATGGAACCTTGATTTTCAACTTTTTAAGTAAGTGTCAGTATGCTGTCTTCCACAGTGCTTATAACATTTTATAATCCCACCAGTGTATGACAATTCCAGTTTCTACACACTCACCAGCATCTGTTGTTGTCTTATTCTTTTATATATATAATTACTGTTATTACCACCACCATTCATCTCTCATTTTGTGTGTGGTTGTGATGCTGGAAATTATGCCACCTGTATTTTAAATACCAGCAAGATCATCCATGGTGGACAGGTTTCAGTGGAGCTTCCAGCATAAGACAGACTAAGAAGAAGGAGAGACAGACTACTTCTAAATGCTTAGCCACTGACAACTTTATGAATAGCCGTGGAACACTGTCAGATAAAGTGCCAGAAGATGAAAACATGAATAGCAGCAAAATATTGTCAAATAAAGTGCTGGAAGATGAGTCCCTATGGTTGGAAGGCGCTCAAAATAAGACTGAGGAAGAGCTGCCTCATCACAGTACAGTTGGCAATGATAATACAAAAGTAAATCTTTCTGGACCTCCATTTGCCAATGGGCCACAGCTCAAAAGGAAGAGAAACAGCTGCAAACATCCATTCATAATCAGAACATGAAATGCATGAAGTATGACTCTAGGAAATATGGAAGTCATCAAAAATAAAATGGAACACATAAAGACCAATATTCTAGACATTAGTGAACTGAAATGGACTGGTACTGGTCACTTTGAATCTTATAATAATATGGTTTACTATGTCAGAAATGACTATTTCAAGAGTAATAGTATAGCACTCATTATCAAAAATAACATTTCAAGATCTATCTTAAATCACAATGCTGTCTGTGATAGGATAATATCCATATGCCTACAAGGAAAATCAGTTAATATAACTGCTATTCAAATTTATACAGCAACACTAAAGGCTTGGTTGGTTGTATGCCATGGAGTCGGTTCTGACACTTAGTGATCCTCTATAGATTTTCCAAGGCTGTAAATCTTTACAGGACTAGACAGTCTCATCTTTTCCCCATGGAACAGCTGGTAGTTTCAAACTGCTGACCTTGAGATTGGCAGCCCAACTTGTAACCACTGTGCTACCTGAAATTGAAAAATTCTATTAATTTCTTCAGTTTGCAGTTGATCAAACACGTAATCAAAATGTATTGATAATTATTGGCAATTGGAATGCAAAGGTTGGAAACAAAGAGAAATAATCAGTAGTTGGAAAATATGGACTTAGTGAGAAAACATGGACCTGGAGAGATTATACAACAGAATTTTGCAAGATAAATGACTTATTTATTACAAATACCTTTTTTTAAACAACATAAAAGACAACTATAAACATAGACTTCACTAGATGGAATATTCAGGAATCAAATTTACTATATCCGTGGGAAGAGACAATAGAAAAGCTCAATATTATCAGCCAAAAAATAAAAATAAAACAGGGTCAGACTGTGGGACAGACCGTCAATTGCTCATATACAAGTTCAGGTTGGAACTGA
>NW_006408519.1:24884239-24889102 GCF_000296735.1 Chrysochloris asiatica
TTTCAAGAGGGAGCCTAGATCCAGAGGGCATGGAGGAAGGTAGAATCTCCACTGAGTAGTATCCAATCTGTCTGGGTGGGGCTGATGAAAGGAAATGGGGATAGGTCTCTTGTGGTACAATAGTGAATAATTGTTATCAGGACTGATTGTAAGGGTTGGAAATGTAAAGATAGATGTTTTGTAGCAAAAGGAGGGGAGTGATTGACTTTGCAGTCTAGGAGCGGAGGTCCCTGGGACCATCAAGGGAGAAGAGCAGAGAGTGGAACCCTACCCAGAGATGGAGGCAGAGAGGATGACACATAGAGAAAGAGTGGCTGGAAACTCTAGACCCAGAGAGGGAGAGGGGCTGTGTGCTAATGACCAGGGGGCAGGCTTGCAGGGTATACCCTTTGGTTGGTTGATGAGGCATGGAGAGGATTGTAACCATGGCAATGAAACTATATATGATAGATATATGATAGGATGGATGTAAAGCTAATGTTCTCCTGTGTAAACTGTCACATAATTCACAATAAAACATTTTTTAAATGAATCACACTGTGCTAGGGATTCCTGCCCTTCTTCTTGGCACTTCCTCAGCACTTCTCTGGATCAGCAAACCATAGTTAACCTGCAGACCTATCAGTAGGAAAATGACTGTTCAGCAAAAACAAATCTACACCTCAAATAATTTATAATTTCTACATATTCAAAACTGCCCCCAAACACAGCCTCTCTTTGACAGCTTGGCACTGAGAAACCCACCCAGTTGCTAAAGCCAAGCACAGTATCGGTCAGTGTATCCTTGGGAACCCCTTGGTGGCAGTTCTGTTCTGTCCTATGGGGTTGCTATAGGGTTCCTACGAGTCAGGATTGATTCAATAGCAATGGTTTTGTTTGTGTTTATTTTTGTTTTTGTTTCATTTTATCTTTGATAAAAGATAAACCCCTTCCCTACAGAGTTCTCTCATGGCACTGTAGGGTAAGCACTGGATAGCAGGGTCAGTTTGAACCACAAAGTTGGAGATTCAAACCTACTAGTCACGCCTCCTCGGAAACCCTGTGCAGGGTCACTATGAGTTAGAATCAACTCGTTGGCATTTAAAAACAACCTTCCAAATAAACTTGTTCCAAAGTCATGATTGGCCTTTCCCATCCATATCCCTGAGGTTAATGGGAGAACAAAGTGAAGAATCCAGCTGTTTAACACAGAGCTAAATGAACCTGATGGTTCCTGGATGGTCTCCGACTCTGTGGTACTCATTTCCTGCAGTATTATATAATCAGGATTTGGAACCCTAATGACACTCGTTTCCCGCACTTCTACACTAGTGGAGAGAACACACCAACTCCCATAAGGCCCCTGGCAACAAACTAAACAAAATGAAATAAAGTTACCCAGGATTTCACCATCAATATGGAAACATGAAAGTCTTGGGGGCTATTGTGAGAAGGAAGTGGAAATGGCCTCCTCTACGCCTGGTGTTGTGTGGTCAGATAAGTGCTGGACTGCGAACCACAAGGTCGGCAGTTCAAACCCACCAGTTGCTCCTCAGAAACCCTACGCAGGGTCACTATGAGTCAGAACAGACTTAATGGCACTTAACAACAAGTGTTAGTCAGAGTTCTGGTGTGGCACTGTAGGATCTGTACTGGACTGCTAAACTCATGGTGTGCAGTTCAAACCTTAAACAGGGTCGCAATGAGTCGGAACCAACTTGATGGCACTTAACAACCACAGTGTTACATCTGACAACAATGAAGGACACAGTGGTGCTTGGGTTCTCCAGGAAAAAATACGGATCACCACAGATTCAGTTTAGGTCCTAGTCCCCAAACCATCTGTGTTTATTTATTGCCACCCAAACTAAGTCTTGGTATGGCACTGTGTATTAAAGCGCCACACTGCAAAGCCCTTTGAACTACAAGGTCGGTGGTTCAAGCTCACCAGTTGCTCCTCGGACACCCTATACGAATCGGGCTGCGAACTTTAAGGTCAGCAGTTCAAAACTACCAGCTGTTCCGCGCGAGAAAGGTGAGGCTTTCTGTTCCCATAAAGATTTACAGCCTTGGAAACCCTGTACAGGGTCGCTATGGGTCAGAACTGACTTGACGGCACTTAACAACAACAATAAACTAAGTAGGCCAGCAAATCAGTTCGATTGTTGTTGTTAAGTGCTTCTGGGTCAGTAGGCTATGACTCATAACGACCCTGTATAGTGGTCCCAAGGAGAGGCTGGTGGGTTTGAACCGCCAACCTTGCTCTCAAACTGACCTTTCCTAAAAGCAGTGTTGTTGCTTTTTAATATAGTTTCAATATTTTCTTCTGTAGTTTAGGGATAATACCTTAGCAATATTGATTTGATAGTTGAAACAAATGAGATTTTCAAAGATTCATTTGAAACGTTTACAAAAGAAACTACAAACTAAATTAAGTGGGATGGTAATAATTAAGAAATTACATAGTGAATCTATTTCAACACAGATCTATGTTTAAAATCAAATGGGTTAGCATTGTGAGGGGGAAAATCTTATTGGAAAAAATAAATCAGTAAAGACAAAAACACCGTATGTTAACAAAAGAAGCAGCTTATGTTATCAAACAGTTGGGATGTATGTGCTGAGGTTAGTCTGGGCTCTGGTCTTCTGCATCTAATTTGGGTCAGTCTGTAAGGAGTATAATTGCAGTGCCTCGACATTAATGCTATAAAATTCAACTTGGTTTCACTCCCATTTCAAATGTAATTCCAGTGCCTTTCAACAAAGATTTATTTTGAAGCCAGTTCTTTCACATGCTATTAAGTTCATGTATTTTATTTGTATGGAAATCCAAATTGATCTTCTCTTGATGTCCAGCCACTCTGTAAGTAGGAAACAGAAAAGATCTGTTTTAACACTGCCAAAGGGAAGACTCGCTGACTTTTGGAGCTTTAGCTATAACAGCACTCTTTTTCCATAATCAGATTGTCATGATAATTTCCAAAGAACGCAGAAGGCCAGAACTGTGTCCTGCTTAGTTTCTGATCTTTCACCTGGTTTGACATCATTCTATGAAATATACTCTGCCCAAATAAAAACGCTGCGTCAGCTGCCACAAATGAGAAACATCTTAATCATAGTGTATGGAATATTCTCACAGAATCCTGGCATTTACAAGTCTCCAAGTCCTCTAGGTTAAGTTCTCTGTCAGCGGTCATTCTGCCCTAAGCATTGTTAGAATCCCTTTAACTGCATTATGTGTGTAATTGTGTATAGAAGCTATCCCTATAACTCAATTCTATCTGAGTCTTCAATCACTTTTAATGTCTATAATTTGGCCAGTAGTTTCTTCAAGGCAATCTAGGTACATATCACCAAGAGCCTCCAATCTTGACTCATTACCCAACTCCAAAATCAAGTCCCCATTTTAGATATTTGTTAAAGTGGTATCCTACTTCTTGTAAGTAACAAAAATACTGCACTTAGTGACTGGTAAGAGTAGTAATTTATTGTCTCACAGTTTGGAAGGCTAGGGGTATAAGTGCAGAATGTCTTTAGGGCTACGTTGGATCCATTCTATGAGAAGATCATTTCTTGTCTTTTGTAGCTTCTAGTATTCTCAGGTATTTCTTAGCATCCCTTGGCTTGTAAATGGAACCTTGTATGGTGTCTTCCACCTGTGGACATTTGCCCTTTTTAGAAGACATCATTCAGAAGACACCACTCAGGAGTCCTGCTGTGGCTCTGTGGAATAATGCACTGGACTACAAGATCAGTTTGAACCACAAAGTAGGCACTTCAAACCCACCAGCTACTCCTCAGAAACCCTATACAGGGTCGTTATGAGTCGGAACTGACTCGACAGCACTTAACAAGAACTCAGAAGGGATTAAGTTCAGGACTAACCTACTCAAGTATGAGCTCACTAACATATAACAAGAGAAAACCCCAAACAGAGTCATAATCACAAGTAAAAATACTAGAACTTCAATATAACTTTTTGGGAATCACAGTTCAATTCACACCACCACCACATTTGAAACCTTAGAGCACTGTTGTATCTTAGAGAATACTTTCTATTGCTATTTGGTCCATTTCTTTAAACAGAGAGAAAACAAGGTACTGTGATTCTGATTTTTCAATTGTATCACTTACCTTTACATATGCATTTGCCATTGTTGTTTTTAAGTACCATGGAGTCAGTTCCGACTCATAGTGAACCTGCACAGGGTTTCCGAGGCTGTAAGTCTTTACAGAAGCCTCATCTTTCTCCTGCAGAACAGCTGGTAGTTTCGAACTGCCAACCTTGAGGTTAGCAGCCCAATTTGTAACCACTACACTTTAGATACATTTAAAACTTTTAGTAGAATTCCCCTGACAATATGTCTCCTTTGACAATAGTATGGATACCAGGTTGTTATTGCTGTTGTTGTTAGGTGGCACCGAGTCGGTACCGACTTTATGCACAGCAGAACAAAACACTGCCTGATCCTGGGCCAACCTCACTATTGTTGCCACACTTGAGCCCATTGATGCTGCCACTTAGCCAATCCATTTCACTGGGATCTTCCTCTTTTTCTCTGACCCTCCAACTTACCAAACATGTTATCCTTCTCCAGTGACTGGTCCCTCCAGAATATATGTCTGAAGCATGAGAGAACAAGTTTGACCATCCTGGCCTCCAAGGCTGCATTTCTTCCAACACAGAGATGTTGGTTCTTTTGGCAGCCTATAGGAAACTTTCAATACTCTTCTCCAAAACCATAACTCAAAAGCATTAATTTTTCTATGATCTTCCTTATTCACTGTTCAGCTTTCACATGCATATGAGGTTATTGAAAATACCATGGCTTGGGTTAGGCACACCTTTGTCTTCAAGCTGACATCTTTGCTCTTCAACACTTT
>NW_006408519.1:24895152-24900879 GCF_000296735.1 Chrysochloris asiatica
GCCCATGACAGCCAAAATATGACTTTAAACATATCCCACCTGAATAGAGACCATCTCAAGAACAGATTTGATACTAATGGCCAACGACCAGAAGAGTTGTGGGAAGACATCAAGAACATCATACAGGAAGAAAGCAAAAGGTCACTAAAAATAAAGGAAAGAAACAAAAGGCCAAAATGGATGTCAGAAAAGACTCTGAATTTGCTATCCAGCACAGAGATGCTAGAGTGAGTGGAACAAATGAGAAAGCAAAAGAACTGAACAGAAAATTTCAAAGGGCAGAAGACAAAGTCATGTATTTTAATGAAATGTGCAAAGACCTTAAGTTAGAAGCCATTTTTGTCTCTAAGAAGCATTTTAACTGCACTTCTTCCAAGAAAGATTTGTTTATTCTTATGGCAGACCATAGTCTATTCAATAGCCTTCAATGACGCAATAAGTCAAATGCATCAAGTCCATTGTCAATGTTCCGTATTCATTGTCTAACTTTCACATGCTTATAAGGCAACTCAAAATGCCAAGGCTGGGTTCAGGTGCACCTCAGTCCTCAAAGTGACATCTTTATTTTTTAACACATTAAAGAGGTATTTTGCAGCTGATTGGCCTAACTCAATATATAGTTTTCTTTCTTTTTATTTTTAAAACAGAAGAGATGATTTATACAGGGTGGCTACGAGTCAGAGACTTTTTCATGGCACACAACCACTACCAACCACCATGTTTAAGTCAGCCACAACTGAGAACAGAGAACAGAACTAGTTCAAAATGTCATAGGTCCAGGGCAAAGGGTCAAAATGGACTGACTTGCTTGCCAACAGCACAGTGTCTCAGGTGTTCACAGCATTTATCCAATGGGCATGGACGCTCTAGATCCACTGAGCCAGAAGTTCCAGGCAGTAGCATGCAGTCAACAACATGTACAGCAGGTGTCTTGGCATCCAGCATTCCCTATTTCTGTTGCAGTGGCTTCTGTGGGTACACATGCTAACGTTCACTTGGACCTCTGCCTCATCTTTCTTCTTTCATACTTCCGCCTGAGTTTCTTCCTCCACTTGGCTCTCGTGGCTCAGAAGTTTCTAACAAGATGGCATTAAGGCAGAGAGATAAACATGGTTTGATTTCTTGACAGTTACTTCCTTAGACATTGAATGTGTATCCAAGGAAAAACCATCTTTGACAACTTCAATCTTTGTTCTGTTTTCCTGATGTTGCTTATTGGTTCAAGTGTGAGAATTTTTGGTTTCTTGGTATGGAACTGAAAGATAAATGTTGGACTGCGAGGTCGGTTTGAACCACAAGGACAGTGCTTCAAACTTATCAGCTGCTCCATGAAAACCCTATGCAGGATCACTATGAGTCGGAATCAACTCAATGGCACCCAACAACAACAATATTCCATACTTAAGACTGTATTATTTTATCTTTATCAATTAGTCGTCAGTGTTATGGATTGGATTGTGTCCCCATCAAATGTGTTGTAAATCCTAACCACCATGCCTGTGGTTAGACTCCTGGTATGGTGCTGTAGGATCAGCACTGGACTGCAAACCACAAGGTCAGTAGTTCAAACCCACCAGCTTCTTCTTGGAAACCCTGTATAAGGTCACTATGAGTCTGAACAAACCCCATGGCACCAAACCACAACAACATGCCTATGGTTATAATCTCATTGGGAATGGGTTGCCTTTGTTGTGTTTATGAGACAGGGTAAGTATAAAGTGTGTCTTAAATCAACCTTCTTTCAGGTATATAAAAGAGATTATTCAATCCTCAATTTCAGCACACACTAAAAGGGGGTGGAGTCAGGGGAGTTTACACAAGTAAACAAGAACAATAGAGATGGGAGAAGATTAATGCCAAGTCACATGGAGATCTCCAAGGAATGAGGAGGGAGAATATGAAGAGACAAGGGCCTTCCCCAGAGCTGACAGAGAGAGAAAGCTTTTCCCTAGAGTCTGGATTTAGAATGCTAGCCTCTTAGACTGTGAGAAAAAGCATGGTATTTTCAGTAGCTTCAAATGCATGTGAAATCTGGACAATGAATAAGGAAAAGCATAGAAGAATTGATGGATTAGAGTTATGGTGTTGGAGAAGAATATCAAAGTTACCATGGACTGCCAGAAGAACAAACAAATCTGTGTTGGAAGAAGTACAAGATGACCAGACTTTGTCTCTCATACTTCAGATATATTACCAAGAGGGACCAGTCCATGGAAAAGAACATGATGCTGGTAAAGTGGAAGACCAGTGAAAAAGAGGGAGGCCCCCAATGAGATGGACCATAACAATGGCAGCAGCAGTGGGCTCAAGCGTAGCACCAGCTGTGAGGATGGTGCAGGACTGGGTGGTGTTTCATTCTGGTATACATAGCATTGCTTTGAGTCAAAACTGACTCGACAGTACCTAACAACAAACTATGAGAAAATACATTTGCTTGTCAAAGCCACTCACTTGTGGTATTCCTGTAGTTGTTGTTATTAAGTACTGTGGCGTTGGTTCCGACTCATAGTGACCCTGCACAGGGTTTTCGAGGGTATAAATCTTTATGGTAGCAGAAAGCCTCATCTTTCTCCCTCAGAATGGTTGGTATTTTTGAACTGCCAACCTTGAGGTTAGTAACCTGATTTGTAACCACTACTCTACCAGAGATATTCCGTATGTGTGGGTAAATTTGTCTTTGTTAATTTGGAGTATCGCCAAGACATAAATGTGTTCATACCTGTTTTTAAAGACAATTGATTTTGGACTAGCAATAAATTCCTGTAATATCTGTCCTCAATAAAAAGCCAAGACAATTCTAGTTCATTTCTTTTCATCTTAAAATACATTATGCCAAACCATCATTTTTTGGCTGTGTATATCCTGATTTATATTCGATGAGAGTTGTAAAAGGCTTTTAGAGAGAAGACAGCCAAGTGACATGTTCCTATAAATCATGACCATTTTTACTGCCACAGAGTTCTAGGGCTGAACTTCAAATACAACCGTGCTGTAAACTCTGTGGATGGAACCACATTCTTGCTGAATGAGAAACATGTTTCCCCTTCCACTATGAGTGACTGCATATTCCACTCCGTCTCTGGCAGATGAGACCATCATTGAAACCCAAGGAATTGTTCTCTGATGTAGCAGTCCATGAAATGCAGGTCACCTGGGACACCTTTGAATACAGCTGACTTCAGATTCAAGAATCAGCCACATTGGTCAACAAACTGCCTGTTGAACTGAAGTAAACTAAGAAAGTACAGCTAACAAAAGTTGTTGTTATTGTTGTTGTTAAACACTGTCGAGTTGGTTCTGACTGATAGTGACCCTGTGTAGGGTTTCCAAGGAGCGGATGGTAAGTTTGAGCTGCCAACTTTGTGGCTCAAACCAACCTTGTGGTCCAGTGCGTTATCCCACAGTGCCGCACCAGGACTCCAGCAAAGTTAAATGAAGCAAATTCGGCAAATATAAGCACTGAGGGTCAGAAATATGGCTTATAGAATGAATTGTATTTGGTCCAATTTGAATCCTCATGAGAAATTCGTCCAACCATGAAAGCTATCATCGTGGTGCATAGGTCTCCTAACCATTCCAATGATCCCACTTGTTCAAAAGAAAATGGCTGTTGTACAAGAGTATTGCAGAACAGAGGAAAGGGGGAGGTGTTTGGAATTAGAAGCTTTGAATTTTCTTTCAGCCTTAGTGACAAGAACCTGGGTGTAGAAGCAGAAGGTTTGTGATTATGGGAAAGATATTAACCCTCTTCATGCCTAGGTTCCTTATCGATATGTAACAGATGCTCTGCTAAAAATATAGGTAAAAGAAATGTCCCTGTATTTTCCCCCCTAAATCAAATTACATCTTGTATCAATTCAAAGTGGTAACCTCCGCAGTTGCTTTTTTCCTAAGATTGTCTGTCACCCATTCCAACACACCACTTTACTGGCAACATTGCATTCTTCAGGCCACAGTCAAACACAGAGGGCTTCACCTTGCTTCTTGAAGACCTGGAGCTTGATTCACAGTCTCTCCTGGCAGTGGCAAATCGCCCAGTATTGATTCTCCTACCCTTATAGCATTAGGGTGAACAGGAAGCCTCCAATCTCTAATGCTTGCTTCCACATTCTTAGTCTGACAATGTTATCTATCTGGTTTAGACCATGCTTTGTTCCAACCATGGAGAACCACAACCAGCCTCCTCTCTGTATCTCTGACCATAAAGTCATCACCTTGAAAGTCTTGTGCCTGCACAAGACCAGGTTTGCACATGCAAGTGAATGGTTGCATTCATACAGAAAGAGACGTAATTTGTACCTTGGGATTAAGGAAACCTCAGACCTGCTTAGTTTTCCTGGAGGAAGTAGTGACAGGGGAGAAGATGCTTCCATTTATATCCTGCTAAGTCCATAGCAAGAACGTGTGTGTGGTGGGGGGACCAGTTACGATTACAACATCACATTCATTTTATAAAACATGGAGAGAATCTCATTTTCTCCCAGCAGCTAAACACCAGTAGATTCTAAACCTACATCTCCAGTTTTTTCTCTCTCTTGAACTCCAAGCCTGCATTTTTGGCCTTCCTCCAAGCTCCTCTTGTCAATACATCAAAAGCTAAATTCATCACCCCCTCTCCACCCCACCAACCTGCCCTTCCTCCTTCCTCACATATATCTGTGAACAGACCTACCATCAAGCAGCCAGAAGCACAGACTGCTTTCTCAATCCACATATTTGTATATGATCAAGTACAAGCCTAAGTAATTTTACAATCTTAAAATAACTTAAATCTATTCACTCTTCTCTTACTCTGCTACATCAGTCCTGCATCATTTATCATTGAATTGCTACTTAATTGACCTTCCTACTTTCAATGTTGCTGTGGACTTTGTCCTGTCCACATCATATTATAACCACAATACTATCTCTAAAAGGTAAATAGTTACCGTGCGCTGTTTATCATTTTTCCATAAAACTTCTTGTCTGCTTTTAATATAGCTCTCTACTTTCTTTTGGTTAACATTTTCCTGCTATGTCCTTTGCCATTTTAATATCTTAAAAGAAGCTAAGTTGCTGTAACAAATACATAATAGACCAAAATGTTAAACAAAATAAAAAATTTTCTCCCCACCCCTTTACCCATACACAAATAGCAGTCCTGAGCAGGTATCACTTCACTGGGGATGACTATTTTCCAAGTTGATATTGGGGGATTCCAGCTTCTTACATCTGGTGGTTATGCCATCACCTTAGGTCTACTAGTCACCTGTAAACAGCCAGGACAAGGGGAAGGCCTGGTAATTTAACAAGCCAGGCCTGGAAATGGTACATATAATTTCTATTCACATTATACACAGTCATGTCCAACTGCAAAAGATGTTGTGAAATGTGGTCTCTCTAAATGCCTTAGAAGACAAGGGTATCAGTTCTAGGATGACTAGAATACCTATCTGTACATTATTGTTGTTGTTAGGTGCCATCAAGTCGGTACCAACTCACAGCAACCCTATGTACAATAGAACAAAACACTGTCCAGTCCTCAGCCAACCTCACTAATGTTGCCACGTTTGAGCCCATTGATGCTGCTACTTTGCTAATCCATTGCATTGGGATCTTTCTTTTTTTCTCTGACCCTCCACCTTACCAAACATGATATCCTTCTCCAGTGATGGGTCCCTTTGAAATATGTCTTAAGTATGAGAGATGAACTTTGGCCATCCTGGCCTCCAGGGAGCACTCTGGCTG
>NW_006408519.1:24900979-24902098 GCF_000296735.1 Chrysochloris asiatica
GTATCATTGGCTCTTGATCATATGCTACCTCTTGAAACTGTTGAACATCAATCATTTCCTTTTGGTACAGTGACTGTGTATTCCTTCCTTCTTCACTTGATACTTTCTGCATCATTCAATAATTTGCCCAGAGAATCTTTCAATAAAGAAAGTCAAGTCTTGATTTTTTTCTTCAGTTACCCCAGCTTGAGAAATACTGAGCATGTTCTTCCTTTTTGGTTTTCTGACTCCAGATCTTTGCACATTTTGTTGTAATATTTGACTTTATCGTCTCGTGCTGATCATTGATATTTTGTGTTCAGCTCTTGTATCTCCTTATTTCTTCCATTTGCTTTAGCATCTATACACTGGAGAGCAAGTTTCAGTGTCTCTTCTGACAACCAATTTGACCTTTTCCTTTATTGTCTTCTTAATTACCTTTTGCTTTCTACCTGTATGATGTTCTTGATGTCATCCCACAGTTCTTCTGGTCTTTGGTCTTTGGTGTTTAATGTAAATCAAATCTGTTCTTCAGATGACCTCTAAATTCAGGTGGGATATATTAATGGTCATATTTTGGCTCTCGTGGACTTGTTTTCATTTTCTTCAGCTTCAGTTTGAATTTGCATATGAGTAATTGATGGTCTGTTCCACAATCTGCCCCTGGCCTTGTCTTGACTGATGATATGGAGCTTTTCCATCGTGTCTTTCCGCAGATGTAGTCAATTTGATTTCTATGTATTCCATCTGGTGAAGTCCATGTGTATAGTCATATCTTATGCTATGTAAAGAAGGTATTTGAAATTAACAAATTATTGATTTTGTAGAATTCTATCATGCAATCTCCAGCATCATTTCTATTACCAAGGCCATATTTTTCTATTACTGATCCTTCCTCTTTGCTCCCAACTTTTGCATTCCAATCACCGGTAATGATCAATACATTTTGAATACATACTTAATCAATTTCAGATTGAAGAATTTGTTAGAATTCTTCTATTTCATCCTCACTGGCTTCAGTGGTTGGTATGTAAAAGAATTGATGCTTTGAGTTATGGTTGAGTTGGCAAAACTTTAGCTGGTGTGGTTTCTCCTAGTGGTGAAACTTATTGTTAATGTAAAAAGCATTCTTTAGGATTA
>NW_006408519.1:24903668-24918923 GCF_000296735.1 Chrysochloris asiatica
TGCTCCCAACCTTTGCATTCCAATCACCAGTAATGATCAATACATCTTGATTGCATGTTTGATCAATTTCAGATTGAAGAAGTTGGTAGAATTCTTCTATGTCATCCTCACTGCATTTAGTGGTTGGTGTGTAAATTTGAATAATAATGGTATTAACTGGTGTTCCCTGTAGGCACATGGACTACTATCACAGACAGTTGTACCTCATGACTTATCTGGATATGTTCTTTTTGACAATGAATGTAGTACCATTCCTCTTCAATTTGTCATTTCTGGAATAGTAAACCATGTGGTTGTCAGATTCAAAATGGCCAATACCAGTCCCTTTCAACTCACTAATGCCTAAGATATCGATGTTTATGTGTTTCATTTCATATTTGACAATTTCTAATTTTCCTAGATTCATACTTTGTACATTCCATGTTCCGATTATTAATGGATGTTTACAGCTGTTTCTCTTTATTTTGAGTTGTGACCCATCATCAAATGAAGGTCCTGCGGGTTTTACTCCCCCTGGCTTTATTCCAGTCACGTCATCACAGTTAACTATACTTTGTGGAGGCAGCTCTTCCCCAATTTTATTTTGAGTGCCTTCCAACCTTAGGGGTTCATTTTCCGACACTATATCTGACAGTGTTTCTCTGCTATTCATAAGGTTTTCAGTGACTAAATATTCAGAAGTAGTTCGTCACTCCTTCTTCCTAGTCAGTCTTCATCTGGAAGCTCATCTGAAACGTGTCCACCTTGGGTGACCCTGCTGGCATTTGAAATACTGGTGGAATAGCTTCCAGAATCACAGCAACTCACAAGCTACCACAGTGCAACAAACCGATAGACAAGTGGTGGATCTGTACATTAGCAGAGAGAAAAAAGTATTCTTGACAGATTATCAGGAAAGGTTTCCTAAGAGGAAACAACTCTCCAGTGTCTGTGTGGTAGAAATTTTAGCTAAGACTATGAACTTTTGACTTGAGGGCAGCCACCCAAGATACTACTGGTCTCTATTCACTTGGAGCAACAAAGAGAAAAAATAGACCCCGGAGTAGGAGAAGGATATGGACGACAGGTCTAATTGGCTCTGTGAACTGCTGCCACTTTTGCTATGAGAACAGAAGAAATAGACGGTACCCAGCTATATCTTTTGGTGTGTGTGAATTATGTGTTAGTTTACATGGGTGAACATTATCTTTACATTTATCCTGTCATATTTTGGTTCATTGCAATGACCACAATGCCCTGCATGCATCATCAAAGCCCAAAGGGTACACCCCACATGCCTGCCCCATGGCTGCAAGCACACAGCCCCTCTCCCTCCCTGAGTCCAGAGTCCCCAGCCACTCCTTCTGTCCATGGCATCACCTCTGCCTCCATCCCTAGTGTCACTGCTTCTCCGGAGAGGGTCTTGCACTTTGCTTTTCTCCCTTGATGGTTCCATGGATCTCCACTCCTGGACTGCAAAATCAGCCACTCCCATCCTTTTGTTACCAAACATTTACATTTACCTTTCCATCACTCAATGTCAAACCTGATAGCAATCATTCCCTATTGAACCTCAGGAGTCCTTTGCCCATCACCGTTTCTTAATGCCATCAAGACAGGTTGGAAACAATTCATTGGAGGTTCTACCTTTCCCTGTATCCTCTGAAGCTAGGTTCCCTATTGAAAGTTTGTAAGCCAATCACTTCTTGCCTTTGTAGTTCCCACATTTTGGGTAGTCAATGTCTAAGTTCACCCTTCCTGTCAACCCTGTGTACCAAGGGGGTGGGAATGATCCTCACTATAGAGATTTGTCTGCCTCTTTGTCATACTGCATCTACAAGCATAGGTCAAGTTCATCCACTTATAGTGGGTTACTCCTTTTTTTTCCCCCCTTTCTTTCTTCCCTTAGTCATGTTCTGATCATCCAGCCATTGATGCCAGGTCAAATGTGTACTATCTGCAAGTGTGGGTGTTCTTGTGCATCCCCCCTCTCTTTATATCAGGTGGATGATTCACACTCCGTTCTAGTCCTTTGGGGTCATGTCCCTGCCCCTGGGCCCAGGAGTCTCCAAGTCTTGTCACACTGCTGGTTAACCAGGTCTCAATCCAGGTTAACAGGAGTCTATTGAATGTGGCCGGACTTAGTTCACAACTTCATTGCTGTTTTTCCCCTACTTCCTCTTATTGGTGACCAACGTTGGTCAGCAGCAGGACCATATGCCTGCTAGTGTATTCCATTTGAGTTTCAGTCTTGGAAGGGGGTTTGGCTTGAAGGGACCTGACCACTTGCCTTGATGGCTCCCTGTGGAATGACTTGCTTGTTCTTGTAGTAGTCAGTTGGACTGCTGTTATTATTATTTTTTTTTCCTGCTGGTCTTTCTTTCAGGAAGTATTTTCTATTCTTCTAGCTGCTCCAGACTGGTCTGCTTGTCATTTCACGTGGAAATGTCCCACCTCAGAAGATTCTGGATGAGGATCAGGATTCCACCTATGGTCTTGTGCAATACAAAGGCTCTGCAGGGATGTTCCTTAACAGGACAAGTTCTAGCCTCATTTTAATTATTCCAAACAGTTATAGGCTGAAGACCCACTAAGAAGCTTTCTATTCCTGGCTATTCCTCTCTCTCCCTTTCAAGTGTCTATTTTACAATAGTAGGCAAGGGAAACCAAGATTCAAAAGGCAGCCAAGCATCTTAACATCATTTCCCTACTTTTCCCCATTCAAACCCTGCCTCAATCTTTGTATCCATGAGCCCTGTTTTTCCACGTTTGTGCTTAGATGGTTATTTACCTCTGTCCTATTTAGCCTGCCTAGCTATTCTCCCATCTACCTTATTTTTCCTTTCCCCTTCCATATCCTGTGTTCCACTATCCTGTGCCTATTCCCTACCTTGTGCTTCACCTACCCCTCCTTCCCCCTCACCCCATCCCATACATTCCAGAAACCAATAAAAAAAAAAAAATTAAAAGAATAAATAAATAAATAATATTAATAAAAGATCATTTTTCCTCTTTTTAGTGTGGGTGCTTTTTCTTAATCTTATTTATAATAATGGATCTATGTCGTATTTCTCCTTTTGCAACTGACTGATTTCACTCAGCATAATGTCCTCAAGGTTCATCCATGTTATGCAGTGGCAGGCTACTTCCTTATTATTCTTCAGGGTAGCATAGTATTCCATTGTGTGTACGTACCAATGTTTGTTTATCCAGTTTTCCATAGATGAGTACTTAGGCTGTCTCCATCTTTTTGCTATTGGAAATAGTGTTGCTATGAACATTGGTGTGCATGTATCTACTCACGTTATGGCTTGTGTTTCTTTTTGGAGGAAATGAACTTTTGAAAATACTTTATTTTAAATGCTATAAAACCTTTGCAAATAAAAATCATCTAATTACCTACCTTACTGTCTTTGGCATAAAAATGGCAATTTGATTATACAGTAACTATTAATTACACAGCAAAATTTCTTCAATTAACAGCCTAGATATTTTATAAACTGGGAAACCTTTGACCAATTGATAAAATTTCTGACTGTGTTAATATTTTAGTATTAATACATACTATGAAATACTATTTGAATCTCTTAAAATTCTGACATTCTATAGTCTGCATTAGACATGCTAGTTTTATAATGTTGTACTTCTGCCTTAAATTTTAGGTTTTTAAAATGTATTTTTGACCTGGATTTAAGTGTTAATTTGATGGAAACTCTGATTTTAAAAAATCATCACTTAATGGGTTTTAATAATTTAAAAATTAAGCATAAAAAAATACCAAGTAGAGGAATTGCTAGATCATAAGGTATCTCTATTTCCAACCTTCTGAGGAAGTGCCATATTATTTTCCAGACCCAGCTACGTCTTGATTAAAAGGAGAAAAAATGTGGGACAGATTTTCAAGTTCTTATTGGAAACCATAGTTACTGAATACAGAGACTGGGGGAGCTGCCAAATCGATTCATTAAAGCTATTTTTAAGGCTTGAACAGAAACTATCCCATGAAATCATCTTTAAATTAAATAATTTTGCTCATTTAATTAAGAATACTCACCTAGAGCACAAAGATGTTGAAAAGAATTGTCGATATAAGATGAAATGATCACAGCAGCTCTAAAACACAGATGAGAATTTTAAGGGGCAGAAAGTCTAGGTGGTGACATAATATGGACAGAGATAGGGAAATTAGTGAGACAGTGCAAAGTATGCAACCATTGTCAATGAAATGTTCTTGTAAAACTATTGAATGGGTGTGTGTTTTATTGTGCTTATTCTCATCAAAAAAGAAGACTTCTGAGACAGACTTGAGTTTATATCTTGGTTCTGCAAATTACTAGTGGTGTGATTTGATATAAATTACTAAACATCTCTCAGCTTCAGTGTGTATAAACTGTGATAATAATATAGGAGGGACTCCTGTAAGAACTAAGGAAATTAAGTAGTTGAAGCAATTAGTTTGATGTCTGTCAAAAGCAGGCTTAATAAATATAAGTTTTTGCCACTAGTTACTGATTTGGTAGGTTGAGGGACCACAAAGGAAGATTTTGGAATCAGATGGATTCTAACCTTTGACATTTGTCAAATTATTTAACATATTCGAGACCTTTGTCATTTCACTTGTAAGATGACCATAATTCTTTTCACCTCATGCAAAAATTATGGGAATTGAATGAAGGATTTTGTACCATGTTCAGCACCTAATATATATGATGGCTATAATTAAGGAAGAAAAAATGTTATAAAGTAAAAAATTATTTTACATTGTGAAAATACTTTTCACCTTTTGAAGAGAACAATTGACCTTTTCAAAACCTCACCTCTCTTTTTAAATTTCTTTATAAGAGTTTCAATTTTCAAATAGCAAAACTCAAGTATGCCAAAAATAGAACTCTTTTTTCCTAGCTACTGTTCAAAATGTAACATATGGCATCTAGGGCAGAAATTGAATTTTGTCATTTCAAAAGGTACTCATTCACACATTTCAAGATTTTCCCATCCAAGTCCATGTAAATCCAGTCAGTTTAAGACTCAAGTCCCTGCCCCTCGACACACACACACACACACACACACACACACACACTGTGGCGTGGTCTCTAAGAATCAGGAAGCCCCTGAAGTAACTTAGAGTCTAGAGTAAGACAGCTGATTCTAGGTCATTAGCTTTCCCTGCTGGCTTCCACTGAGGGCTGGAGTTCTTCATCTTCTCTGCAGTTCCTTTCATTTGGTCCCTTGCTAATCTAATGACCCAATTAACTACCATCAAGTCAATCCTGACTCATGGCAACCCCACACATTTCAGAGTAGATTGTGACCCATGTGGTTTCTACTTTGGGAAGTAGATTTCCAGACTTTCCTTGGGGAAAACTTCTGGGTGGGTTCAAACTACCAGTCTTTTGATTACTAGCTAGTAATAGAGTGCTTAACTATTTGTGCCATCCAGAGATTCCTGGTCCCTGGAATGGTCTTTCCTCGCCATGACTGCCATAGGTCCCTGGCACTGCTGGGTTTTCTATGACACAGAGTTCGCCAGGGCTGCCTCAGTCTCCCTGGCCTGTGCCCCCATGCCTCCATGGCTTCTTCACTGTTTCTACATTGTCATATTTTTGGGAAAATATCTGTAAGATTGCTAGTTCACAGGGTCCAATGGGAAAACAGGTATTATCCTCTTTATTTGAAAATGCTCCCAATTGTCTTGGGAGGTCTCTCATCTCCTTCTTTATGGATGAATCCAAGAACATGCAGGCCCCTCTGAAAACCATCAGCATCAAACTCATTTGCTTTCCCTCAGAGTCTCCAGCTCAGAGAATTGTAAATTTTCCAAGTTTAAATATGGTGGAGCATAATCCACCCTTGAAACTTGAAGGTTAATACTTTGATACCTTGATCTTTGCTTTAGTGTAACAGTTCTCTCTTGAGGAA
This sequence comes from Chrysochloris asiatica, assembly GCF_000296735.1. NCBI lineage: Eukaryota > Metazoa > Chordata > Mammalia > Afrosoricida > Chrysochloridae > Chrysochloris > Chrysochloris asiatica. Next base: position 24,909,567 of record NW_006408519.1, read on the forward strand.
ACAGAAGACTTAGGTCAGACTTCTAAGGTAACCTCACCCTTATCTCAAACCATCCCTTATCATGGAGAAAACAGAAGCATCAAAAAAGAAAGATGTCATCCCATAGTCTCTATATGTATCTATATTCATGTTTGATGTCTCTTCTGATTCAAATGAGTAAGTATCCCTGATCCTACAAGAAATAAGTTCTCCTTCTTCTAGAACCCAGATTCAGACACCTCTCAGAGTGTTCTCACCATGTAATTCTTATTACTTCTACATTGTTGCTGTTGTTAGGTGCCATCAAGTCAATACTGACTCATAACAACCTTATGCACAGCAGAACGGAACACTGCCTGATCATGGGCCAACCTCACTATTGTTGCCACGCTTGCATCCATCGATGCTGCCACTTGGCCAAGCCATCTCGTTAGGTGTCTTCCTCTTTTTCTCTAACCCTCCACCTTACCAAACATGATATCCTTCTCCAGCAACTGGTCCCTCTGACAATATATCTGAAGTATGAGAGAAGAAGTTTGGCCATCCTGGCCTCCAAGGAGCACTCTGGCTTTACTTCTTCCAAAACGGATCTATTGATTCTTTTGGCAGTCCATGGCACTTTCAATATTCTCTTCCAACACCATAATTTAATGCATCAATTCTTCTACAGTCTTCCTTAGTCACATCCAACTTTCTAATGCATATGAATTATTGAAAATACCATGACTTGAGTCAGGTACACCTTATTTCTCTTCAACACTTTAAAAAGGTCTTGTGCGCAGATTTGCCTAATGCAATACATCGTTTGATTTCTTGACTGCTGCTTTCGTGATTCTTGATAGCTGATCCAAGAAGAATGAAGTCCTTGTTGATAAGAATGTTGTTTATTGGTCCAGTGTGAGGAGTTTTGTTTTCTTTACAATAAGATGTAATCCATACCAAAGGCTGTGCTCTTTGATCTTCATCAGTAAATGTTTTAAGTCCTCTTCACTTTCAGCAAGCAAGGTTGTATCATCTGCATAATGCAGATTGTTAATGAGTCTTCCTCCAATCCTGATGCCATGGTTTTCTTCATATAACCCAGCTTCTCAGATTATTTACTCAGCATATAGGTTGAATAAGTTTGGTTAAAGAATACAACCTTGTCACACACCTTTCTTCATTTTAAACCATTCAGTGTTTCCATGTTCTCTTTGAACAAGTGCTTCTTGGTCCAGGCACAAATTCCTCATGAGCACAATTAAGTGTTCCAGAATGCTCATACTTTGCAATGTTGTCCATAGCTTGTCATGATTCACACAATCGAAAGCCTTTGTGTAGTCAATAAAGCACAGGTAAACATCTTTCTGATATTCTCTGCTTTCAGCCAAGATCCATCGGACATCAACAATGATATCCCTTGTTCCATGGCCTCTTCTGAATCCAGCTTGAACCCCTGGAAGTTCTCTGTCAATGTATGTTTGCAGCCATTTCTGTATTACCTTTAGTAAAACTTTACTCTCTTGGGATATCAAAGATATTGTCCGATGATTTCCGCATTCCATTGGGTCACCTCTCTTTGGAATGCGTATAAATACAGATCTCTTCCAATCAGTTGGCCAGATAGTTGTCTTCCAAATATCTTGGCAGAGGTGAGTGAGTGCCTGCTAGTGAGCTGAAATGGACTGCTATTAGCCATTTTGCATCTGATGGCCACATGGTTTACTATGCTGGAAATGACAAATTGAAGAGGAATGGTGTTGCATTCATTATCAAAAAGAACATATCAGTCATGAGGTACAACATTGTCTGTGATAGGTGTGATACATGTGCCTACAGGGAACCCAGTTAATACCACTATTATTCAAATTTATGCACCTACCACTAAAGCCAGTGAGGATGAAAGAGAAGAATTCTACCAACTTCTTCAATCTGAAATTGATCAAACATGCAATCAAGATGTACTGGTCATTACTGGTGATTAGAATGCAAAGGTTGGGAGGAAAGAGGAAGGATCAGTAGTTGGAAAATATGGCCTTGGTGATAGAAATGATGCTGGAGAATGTATGATAGAATTTGGCAAAATTAATGATTTGTTCATTTCAAATACCTTCTTTAGACAACATAAGAGACAATTATACACATGGACCTCACCAGATTGAATACATAGAAATCAAATTGACTACATCTGCGGAAAGAGACAATGGAAAAGCTCCATATTATCAGTCAAAACAAGGCCAGGGGCAGACTGTGGAACAGACCATCAATTACTCATATGCAAATTCAAACTGAAACTGAAGAAAATGAAAACAAGTCCAAAATATGACCTTGAGTACATCCCACCTGAATTTAGAGATTATCTGAAGAACAGATTTGATATATTAAACACTAAACACCAGAAGAGTTATGGGATGGCATCAAGAACACCATACATGAAGAAAGCAAAAAGTCATTAAGGAGACAAGAAAGAAGGAAAAGGTCAAAATGGATGTCAGAAGAGACACTGAAACAGCATAGAGATGCTAAAGTAAATGGAAGAAATGAGGAGGTACAATAGCTGAACAGAAAATTTCAAACATCAGCACAAGAAGATAAAACCAAATATTACAACAAAATGTGCAAAGATCTGGAATCAGAAAACCAAAAAGGAAGAACACGCTCTGCATTTCTCCATCTGGGGTAACTGAAGAAAAAATTCAAGCCTTGACTTTCATTATTGAAGGATTCTCTGGGCAAATTACTGAATGATGCAGAAAGCATCAAGAGAAGGTGGAAGGAATACACAGAGTCACTGTACCAGAAGAAAATGGTTCATGTTCAACCATTTCACAAGGTAGCATATGATCAAGAGCCAATGATCCTGAAGGAGGAAGTCCAAGGTACATTGAAGAAATTGGCAAAGAACAAGGAATCAGGAATTGATGGAATAAAAGCTTCTACATTAGGGGTCAGCAAACACTTTCTGATAGTGAATAGTTTAGGCTTTCCTGGCCACACAATCAGTCATGACTAAAGAAGTCTGCCATTGTAGAACAAAACAGCTACAGACAATAAATGAACAGTAGCTGTGGTTGTATTCCAATAAAACTTATGAACACTGGAATTTAAATTTTATGTAATTTCCACATTCACTCATTATTATTTTCTTTAAATTTTTGTAAACATTTCAAAATGTAAAAACTAGTCTTAACAAACGGACCATATAAAAAACAGGCAGAGAGTCAAATTTGCTGATTCTTTTTGTATATTATTTATGTATCCTCGTTTCATTATTTAGTAACTACTGACAACCAGTTATCTGGTATGATGTAATATTTTATACTGAAATAGCATCTCACCTTGATTTATCATGCTTTTGTAGCTATTTTCTTTACTGATCTTGGCAACAAAACTTCTTAAAACTCTATACATTAAACTAAATCTTCATCTCTCAACTATTTTTTAAATCATTTTAATGTCATTCTTGTCCCACCATTATTTTTTTAAAAAAGAACACATAAATTTATTTATTTTATTATTATTATTTTTAAATAACTCCTCCTATGAAGGTGATTGATTCTCTTTATGTTTCCAAATCAGATGGCACATTTTGGTCAACATGCATTTCAACTTCTCAGCACTTTTCATTATGGCTAACCTACACACAACCTCCTTGTCAAGAGATAACAGCAACATCTTTGTTCTCTTTCCTACCCTCTTCTTTACTAAGGCTAATATTTGCAACCTTTAAAGAAGATTCTAGAAGATAGGAACAGTCCCTTTAATTTGCTTCATGCTGTAAAATGTAGATAACAGCATAAATGTTTCCAGAAATTTTGTTTGTATCCCTACAGTAGATATCCAATAGAATTTTTTTATTGTATTTAACCTGTTTTAAATATTTCAAACCATAATTAGTTCATGTGTTCCAGTTATGGAACATGATGGAAAAGCTCCAGTTATAGAACATGATGGAAAAGAGACGATGGAAAAGCTCCATATCATCAGTCAAAACAAGGTTGGGACAGACTGTGGAACAGACCATCAATTACTCGTATGCAAATTCAAACTGAATTTATATCCCTACAGTAGATGTCCAATAGAATTTTAATTGTATTTAGCCTGTTTTAAATATTTCAAACCATAATAGGTTCCTGTGTTCCATATAAAATCTGAAGTTCCAGCTTAGCATTTTGCATTTCCATCCTCTTTTTTCCACCCTCCAGTGGTCTGACTCCTCCATAAGAGTGAAAGCCAGATCACAAGTGTTCTTCAAATAACCCAGGAGTTCTTCTGCACCCAGATTAGGCAAGGAGTTTAGAGAGTGGGAAGAGCACAGGGTTAGAAACTTGTCACTCCGGTTTGCAATCCTGACTCTGCTACTGATTCCCTCTTCCACTCTGGATGAGCTGGCCATCATCCCCTCCTTGAAAAATAAAGAATTTAGAACAGAATCTTCTCAAAGTTTCTAGTCGACTTGTACCTCTATGGTTCTAATTTCTTCACATACAAATAGCTTTGCACCACAAGGTTAATTTATCTCATAGGTTTGTTCTCTGACATTCAAATTCCATTGAGTTTCCTCCTTTGTAATGAGTCTTCTCTTCTCAAGATTCACATGACTTCTCAAAATATTCAATTTCCTTTTACTGTTTTTCTCTAGACTCTTCAAGCAAGAACAGGACAGATACATTGTTGAAGATGGTTTAGTCAACAAGCAGTCTCAGAAAATGCTCCAGGCACCATTGAGGCTAAGCTTTCTCCCCAGGAATTGCTATTTCTGGATATCCTTGGAAAATACTAGAGAAACATTTCACGACCTATGAAGTCTGTTCTCCCACTGCCTGTGGCAGTCACGTGTACACCCAAACATTAAAGAAGAATGAAACAAATTTTTTCCAAAGTATTCCACTCCTTGCTTGAAGTGAGGGCCCTGTAATTGAAAAATGGAAGTCCTGGTGTGGTACTGTAGGATAAGCACTGAAATGCTAATCGAGCAAGGTCAAGGGTTGAAATCCACCAGTTGCATCTTGGGAACCCTACAAAGAGTCACCAAGAGTTGAAACCAACTCAATGGTACTTAACAACAACAATAATTAAACATCAACACCTTTAAACAAGCCAGGGACAACATTTTAGACCAGTGGCCTTAAAATAAAGTGATTCATATAGTTAGGAAATAATTTGTGAGTGGTTGCTCTGTGCTAGATGTTGTGTTATTTGCTGGGACCATAGAAATGAAAAACTGCTACAATTTCCTCACATTTGGTTTAGTGTTATAGTTATATTGAGTCTAGATGGTATCATAATATTTTTAGTTTACTCAAAACACGGTTTTATGCAGCCATGTGTTTCGTGAAAATCGTAAGAGGAATCCTAGGGACAGTGATGATTTCCTTCTGTGCTGTGAGGGACTTTGGAAAATTCTAGCCTCTTTTGGATAAGGTCCAAGTCCAAGTGTTGACTTGGACCATTAAGAATTGATGAAATCAGAAATTTAAAAATATATATATATACCACCCCATTTTAATATTTCATGTGGTATTACCGGCCTACAGCGTCAAAAGTTTTTCTTCTCCTACAGCGTCAAAAGGTTCTAAGACAAGCCCAAGATTCTTAGCATGAAACAACAACAACAAAATAAAATCCACACACTGTCTAAAACAGGGAGCTTATAAAAGGACACAGTGGATTACTAGGGATACTTGGTTTAGCAGGAAAATATGGTCACTGAGAATAAAGTTCTTATGGAAATAAACCTTCATGAAAAATTTATAAGCCTTTTTACTCACACTGCTTTTAGCTATTTCAAAAACATCAGTAGAGAAGTTGGATAGTTTGTGATTAAACTTGGGAAAGTTTCATTTTCCATAAAGCACACTTGTAATACTTTCCCTCTGGTGTCTCCTTCCCCGTGGTCTTTGCTGTGCTGAGGAGACAATGAGCTAGCTCTTCCAGACGTTGGGTTAGGTGAGTGGGCTCCTCCGAACTGATTGGACTCTCCAGATAGGCGGTTCCTGCACAGGGCTTTCCCATCACGCGTCACTGGGTCTATGACTTTTCCAACCTTGAAGACGATCTCAGCAAGTTCGTGTTTCACGTGCTTCTAGCGTGGGACGGGTAAGGCTTTAAGAATCACAATGTCCCCAGCAGTGCACTGCTGCAGAGTATAGAGGGCAAAATAGGTCTTTTGCGTATTGAAATACTTTAATAAATAAGGATCCAGAACAAGTCTAGTCCTTCGCACTTTGGCAGTTTTTTGCATTACTGTCCCAGTCACCCTCCCATGATCCATTTGGCATGGACGGAGCAATGAACTGTTGACATTTTGTCGCTTCTATCACCTCCGACAGTAGTGGCCTCACTTAACTCTCCTGTCCAGGCTTTGTAAGAACATTACAGCAGGTTTTTTTTTGTTTTGTTTTGTTTTTAAGTTAAAACCTACCCTTCTCACCTCATCTCTTGAAACCCCACTGGAATAGGTTCACGTTTTTTCTGTAGTAGAAATTCCCTACAAATCAAGGCTTTAAACAGGTTCATCCCAGTACAAACATCTACTGAGATTTGTATTTCCACCCCAGATATACTGAATCAGGATCAACATTTTAACAAGATTCACAGGCGATTCTCATGGATACCAAGATGATTCATTGTTGTTGTTATGAGGTGCCATCAAGTCCATACTGACTCATAGCAACCCTTTGCACAACAGAACGAAGCAATCCCCAGCTCTAAACCAATATCACCGTGGTTACGTTTGAGCCCATTATTGCCACCACTGTGCAAATCATCTCATTGGGAGTCTTCCTCTTTTTCTCCAACCCTATAATTTACCAAACATAGTATCCTTCTCCAGAGACTGATCCCTCCTAACAAGATGTCTGAAGTATGACAGACGAAGTCTGGCCATCCTGGCTTCCAAAGAGCATTCTGACTGTATTTTTTCCAACACAGATTGGTTTGTTCTTAATGCAGTCCGTGAAACTTTTCATATTCTCCTCCAACACAATAACTCAAATATATCAATTCTTCTACAGTCTTCCTTATTCACTGTCCAACTTTCACATGCATAGGAGGTTACTGAAAATGCCACGGTTTGGGTCAGGAGCACCTACCTTAGTCCTCAAACTGACATCTTTGCTCTTGAACACTTTAAAAAGGTCTTGTACAGCAGATTTGCCTATTGTAATACATCATTTGATTTCTTGACTGCTGTTTCCCAGAGTGTTGATGATTGATTCAAGCAAAATGAAGTCTTTCATAACTTCAATGTTTTCTCCATTTATAATGATGCCATTTATTGGTCCAGTGGTAAGGATTTTTATTATCTTTACACTGAGGTGCAACCCATACCAAAGTCTGTGGTCTTTGATCTTCATCAATAAGTATTTTAAGTCCTCTTCACTTTCAGCAAGTAAGATTGTATCATCTGCATATCACATGTTGCTAATGAGTCTTCCTCCAAATCTGATGCCACATTTTTCTTCATATAATCCAGCTTCTGGAATTATTTGCTCAGCATACAGACTGAATAAGTATGGTGAAAGAATACACCCCTAGAGCACACCTTTTCTAGTTTTAAACCATTCAGTCTTCCCTTGTTCTGCTGGAACAACTGCCTCTTGGTCTATATACAGGTTCCTCATGAGCTTAATTAAGTGTTCTAGAATACTCACACTCTCAATATTGTCCATACCTTGTCATGATTCACATTAAAAAAAAAAAAAAAAGCCTTTGTATAGTCAATAAAGCATAAGTAAACATCTTTCTGGAGTCATGGTGTGGAGCTATGGGATAATGCACTGGATCGTAAGGTCGTTTGAACTGCAAGCTTGGCGATTCAAGCTCACCTCTACACAGGGTTGCTATGAGTTGGAACCGACTCAATGGCACTTAACAAAAACAAAAATAACAAACAATTTTCTGGTACCCTCTGCTTTCAGCCAAGCTCCATCTGATATCAATAATGATATTCCTCATTTCACCTCCTTGTCTAAATCCAGCTTGACCCTCTGTCAATGAACTATTACCGTAATTTGTTGAACTATCTTTAACAAAACTTTACTTGAATGTGATGTCACATCTCTTTGAAATGGACACATATATGGATCTCTTCCAATCAGCTGGCCAGGTAGCTGTCTTCCAAAATTCTTGGCATACATGAGTGAGTGCTACAGTGCCACATTCGTTTGTTGAAAGATTTCAATTTGTATTCCATCAATTCCTGGATCCTTGCTCTTTTCCAATTCCTTCAATGCACCTTGGACTTCTTCCTTCAGTATCATTGACTCTTGATCATATGCTACCTCTTGAAATGGTTGAACATCAACCATTTCTTTTTGTTACCAAGACTCTATGTATTCCTTCCATCTTCTTTTGATGCTTTCTGCATCCATCAATAGTTTGCCCATTGTTGTTTTTGTTAAGGGTCATAGAGTTGGTTGCAACCCATAGCAACTCTACATAGGGTCAGTTCTAATAGCAACCCTGTATGGAGTTTCTGAAGAGCAGCTTGTGGGTTCAAACCATTATCCTTGTGGTTAGCAGTCTAGTGCTTATCCTATAGAGGAACATATACATATGTTTGTCTGTCAGTTTGTTGCACTGTGGTGGTCTGCATATTGCTATGATGCTGGAAGCTATGCCACCAGTATTTTAAATACCAGAAGGGTCACCCATGGTAGACAGGTTTCAGATGAACTTCCATACTAAAACAGACAACAAAGGAATAGAGACAGACTACTGAACATTTAGTCACTGGAAAGCTTATGAGTAAAAGTAGAAGACTATTCTATAGCATCAGAATATGGAATACTGATATACTGTCAGATACAGTGCTGGAAGATGAGCCCCTCAGGGTAACAGACACTCAAAATATGACAGGAAGAGCTGCCTCCTCAAAGTAGAGTTGACGGTGATGATGTGAATGGAGCAAAGACTTCAGGACCTTCATTTGCTGCTGGGGCACAGAAGAAGAAAGAGCTGTAACAGTCATTAATAATTAGAACATGGAGTGTATGAAGTTTGAATCTAAGAATATTGGAAATTGTTAAAAATAAAATGGAATACATAACATTGATATCCTAGGCATTAGTGAGCTGAATTGGACTGGTACTTGTCATTTTGAATGTAACAATCACATGGTTTTTGCTGTTGTTATTGTTAAGTCCCTAAGAGTTGGTTCCAACTCTTAGTGACCTTGTATAGGGTTTCCGAGGAGTAGCTGGTGAGTTTGAACCACTAACCTTGTGGTAAAAACCATCCTTTCGGTCCAGTGTTTATCATACAGCCCCACAGCAGGACTCCTACCACAGGGTTTAATATGCCGGGGGTGAAAAATGGAAGAGGAATACCATCGCCTTTATCATCAAAAAGATCATTTCAAGATCAATCTTGAAGTACAAGCCTATGTGTAATAAT
>NW_006408519.1:24920228-24922049 GCF_000296735.1 Chrysochloris asiatica
GTTTTTGACAACTGCAATATTTTCTCTATTTATCCTGATGTCAGTAATTGGTCCAGTGGTGAAGATTTTTGTTTTCTTTGCATTGAGGTACAAACCTCAAAGGCTATGGTCTTTGTTCTTCATCAGTAAGTATTTTACATATATTAATTGTTGGTAAGTGCCTTGCTGTTGGTGTTGACTCTCAGAGGTACTGTGTATTGTTTCTGAGACTTCTAAAATCTTGTGCAGGAGCAGAAAGCCTCATCTTTCTCTAGCAGAGTGGTTACTGAGCTCAAGCTGCTGACCTGTGGCCCAGTGCTTACTCCATTGAGCCACCACATACAGCCCTGCTACAAATCCAGAGGAGTTATTTAGCTTGACTGCCCCATTCCAAACTGGAGACAGATAGATGGGGAGTCATACAGAACCTATCTTCCTACCAGCTGATACATTTTTGTCCCATGCCACCACTGAAATTAGTATCTCCAAAGGTGATTTGGAAACAAAATAAATTGTGTTTTACCTGGTTGTAGAATTTATATTTTGGCTTATAATGCTTTCCAGTTACTTTAGAGAATATACAAAATGTTAGGATAATAATGATAAAACACTTCGTATTTATTGAGCATTTACTAGGTGTAAAACATTGTCTTTAGTCTCTTCCCCTTGAATCTTCCCAACACCCCTATCACATTTGTTTTCATTTACTGTACCCAGGATGATGGAGTGAATATGAAATGATTCACTAAAGGTCTCGGACTCTCAGTAGCTTTAACATTCTTCCAATTCCTTTGCACTACCTTTTCTAAACCCATTCTCCAATGTTGATGCTTACAGACTGTACCACATTTGTTTTATGTGCTTTTATCCATTTTTAATTGTTGCATACGAATTTCTAGCGTCACCTTTAGAAGCACAAGGCTCATAGTGGATATTCAATAACTAAATAGATGCTTTAAAGATAGTGAATGAGGGATTGGCCAAAATTGAGAATACAGAAGGGAACATGACCAGAGACTTTTGGAGTGAGTACATAAAATTATAGGAGCATGGTGTCTCTGTAGGATAAGCACTGGACTGCAAACCACAAGTTCAGTGATTTAAGCTCATCAGTTGCTCCAAGGGAGAAGGATGAGGCTTTCTGCTACCCCCAAAAGTTACAGCCTCGGAAAGCCTATACAAGGTCACTATGAGTCAGAACCGACTCAAGGGCACTTAACAACAACAAACAAACATAAAATTGAAGGTCCAAGTGGCAGCATAGATGGACTCAAGCGTGGCAACAGCAGTGAGGTTGGCCCAGGATCGTGCAGTGTTTCATTCTGCTGTGCATAAGGTCTCTATGAGTCGGTACCGACTCGATGGCACCTAACAACAACAAAAAGTGGTATAAGCAGAGTCCTAGTGTGCTGCCATAGGATAAACAGTTGACCCCAAGGTCGGTTTGAATCACAAGGTCAGTGGTTCAAACTAACCAGTTGCTCTTAGGAAACCCTATACAGGATCACTATGAGTCAGAACCAACTTCACAACACTTAACAACAACAACAACAGGTGGTGTAAGTAGTCCATACTCGACCACTAGCTGAAAAGTCTGTCAACAGTTCAAACCCACCCAGTGGTACCCAGACAGAAAAAAAAGGCCTGAAGATCAGATTGCACTAAGTTTGCAGCCAAGGAAAACCTATGGAGCAGCTCCACGCCACAGTACAGGGGTTGGAATTGACTCAGTGGCAACAACAACAACAACAACAACAAAATATTGAAATCTCAACTCTCACAACATGTAAAATTAATCCATGAATATCATCAAATCTATACAAAGACCCATTAGCCTATGTA
>NW_006408519.1:24937292-24937833 GCF_000296735.1 Chrysochloris asiatica
AACTTCGTCTCTCATACTTCGAACATATTGTCAGGAGGGACCAGTCGCTGGAGAAGTATATCATGTTTGGTAAGGTGGAGGGTCAGAGAAAAAGAAGAAGATTGCCAATAAGATGGATTTGCCAAGTGGCAGCATCAATGGACTCAAGCGTGGCAACAGTAGTGGGGTTGACCCAGGATCGGGCAGTGTTTCGTTCTGCTGTGCATAAGGTCTCTATGAGTCGGTACCAACTTGGTGGCACCTAACAACAACAACAATGTGTCTTTTGGAGTCCTGGTGTGGTGCTGTAGGTTAAAATCTATACTGCTAACCACAAAGTCAGCGATTCAAAACCAACAGTTGCTCCTAGGAAACCCTATACAGTTTCACTGTGAGTCACAATCAATTTGCACACACTTAGCAACAATAACAATGTGCCTTTCAGGAGCCCAGGTGTCAATGTAAGATGCTGGGGACAGCATACGCAGACACTGGGTTGATCAGTGGCAGCCCCATTAAACCACCTCTAAATATAATCAGTTTAACCCAGATGCTCTCCTTC
>NW_006408519.1:24938593-24940096 GCF_000296735.1 Chrysochloris asiatica
TGCTTGCTGAATATGAAGAGGACTTAAAATACTTACGGATGAAGATCAAAGATCACAGCCTTCACTGGTTGAACCTCAACATAAAGAGAGAAAAAAATTCTCAACACTGGAAAAATAAATAACATCATGTTAAGTGGGAAAAGATTGAAGTTGTCAAAAACTTCATTTTGTTTGGATCCAACATCAATTCTCATGGAAGCAGCAGTCAAGAGATCAAATAACATATTGCCTTAGGCAAATCTGCTGCACAATACCACTTTAAAGTGCTCCAGAACAAAGATGTCAGTTTGAGGACTAAAGTTTATCTGACCCAAGTCATGATATTTTCAATAGCCTCAGATGCATGTGAAAGTTAGACTATGAATAAGGAAAACTGTAGAAGAATTGATGCATTTGAGTTATGGTGTTGAAGAAGAATGTCAAAGGTACCATGGACTGCCAGAAGAACTCAAAAGCACTTAACAGCAACAACACACGTAGAAATGAATAAATCTGTAGTAGATGTACAGTCAGAATGACGCTTAAAAACAAGGATAGTGAGAGTTCATCTCACGCGCATTGGACATGTTGTCAGGAGAGACCAGTTCCTGGAAAAAGACATCATGTTGGCAAAGTAAAGAGTCCGAGAAAAAGAGGGATATCCCCGAGACAGAGGGACACAAACACTGCAACAAGGTCCTCAAACACAGCAACCATGGTGAGGATGGTGCACAATGGCAGTTTTTCTTTCTGTTGTACATCGGGTTGCTATGATTAAGAGCTGACTCGATGGCAGCTAACAACAGCAAAGAAATAAGTCAGTCCTTTTGTCAGAGGTTAAGACATCTTCTCTTGCTGAGAATGACAGGGGCTATTTACTTTCAGTTTTTGACCAAAATGTTAAGGTCAGACATCAACTTTAGTTATAAATCTTCAATTATAACTATGTATACTCCATAAGAAAGAAAATGCTCACAATTCTAAGACTGGGACTGAATTTCTTGACAGCCAGCCATGCAATAGAAGAAGTACCTGCTGATTTCTATGAAGGACTACGTATGGTCCAGATGGTCTTGGACTTGGGTGACTGGATCGTCAATGTGATATAGACTGAAAATTGGAAACCAAGAAGAGAAATAAAGGTAATAAGTTCAGCTTTGAAAATGTTGCCTCAAAAATGAAAGAACCAGAGTGTGGGACCCTATCCAGCGAAGTATGGATGCCAGAGATAGAGGCAGAGATGACGACGCGGAGAGATGGAGCAGGTGAGGATTCTAGACTCATGGAGAGAGAGGGGATGTGTGCAGGCAGCCCAAGGGAAAGGCTTTGCCCTTTGGTTGTTTGAATGATTGCATTTTCCTGAGTGTTTTGGTGTACATCCAAAAACAAAAACCAGAGGGAATAGAAGCAAATACTGTTGAATGCATGGAGGAGACTGTAGTCATTGCAGTTAAACTAAATACGATAGGATGAGTGTAAAACTGATGTTCTCCCATGTAAACTATCACAGAATTCACAATAAAA
>NW_006408519.1:24949609-24953431 GCF_000296735.1 Chrysochloris asiatica
ACTCCTGGTGCTCTACAGAGATGCATTGAGAAGCTCAGTCCCTCTCTAAGTCATGCAGTTAGAAAACATTCAAACCCAAACAACCTGGCAACAGAAACCAAAACTAAACCAGTTACTGTTCAGTCAGTTGTAGTTCATGGCAACTCATGTGTTACAGAACAGAATGGCACTTAGTTACAGAGGGTTTTCAAGGCCTCTCCTCCCAGGTGTTTCTGGGTGGATTTAAACCATTAACTTTGGGTTAGTAGTCAAGTGCTTAACCATTTGTGCCACTGAGGGACTCTTCCTGGCACCAGAATTCATGTTTTTGACCATGGTACCATATTTCCTGTCAGTCCTAACATGTACATACCTTTACATATAGAGACATGACAAACAATAGTGCCTTGTTCTCCTATTTCTGTCTTCATGATCTTTCAGGAGCATATTTCTCCCTCCTGAATTCAACTTGCACAATAAAGAAAACAGCTAACTCATTCATGTAAATATACCAGTATTGAGACAAATTGAAACTTGGACATGTTTATCTCTCTGTTTAAGAAGATTCCTTCGCTACTCCAACTCATTCTCCAGCTGGGAACTGAAGACAGATCCAACTGGCATGAAAAGGTCATGGTCATTAGGCCATTGGGAAGGGTATTTGGGAGACTCTTAAATTGTCCCTGATTGTCAAAGTTAGAATTGGGGTCCAGGAGAGAAGCAAATTTATATCACATGAAAATCATTCAAGACATTTACATAAAAAAACACTGTGATGAAAAACTCTTCCTTCAGGCTTGGGATCCAAATACTGAGAAGGCTTCAACAAGAAGAATAAACAAAAGGGGGGCTACTTCTCTCTCAGTTCACATCAAATGGATGGGTCACAGTTTACAACCTGACCGTGCACAGAGTTTTTTTTCAATTTTCATATAATGAGCTACACAGTTAGCAACATGAAATAATATAAAGTAAATTTTTAAAAATGTTTTGTTGTTAGTTGGTGTTAAGTACCATTGCTTCAGTTCCAACTCGGCAACCCTGTATAGACTTTCTGAGGTTGTAAATCTTTACAGAAGCAGAAAGCCTCACATTTCTCCCAAAGAGCGATGGGTGGGCTCAAACCTTTCCCAGTCCAGTGCTTATACTACAGAGCCATCGTGTTCCCCAGAGAAATGTTTGGTTTTTTTTTTAATTCAAAGAACTGTATATCTACTTGCTGTTCAACTTTGTGGTCCAGTCTTACAGCTTCGCAACAGGACTCCAAATAGGAATACAGAAGTTAAATAAGAGTTGGGTTTTGTTGTTGTTGTTGTTGTTGTTGTTGTTGTTGTTGTTGTTGTTTCTTTAATGAACAGAAATTTATTTTCTCACAGTTTACAAAGGCTAGAGTTTTGAATTCAGGGTCCAGATCTAGGGAACAGCTCTGTTGCTCTGTAGGCTGGGAGGGAGAGGGAGGCGGGGAGATCCTGTCTCTTTCCAGCTTCTATTCATTGGTTCTTTAGTGATCTTCACATGATTGTGAACTATCAACTCCTCCATTTGTGCTTGTGTCTCTGCACCTAGTCTGCTCCTTTTAAATCTCAAAACAGATTGCTAAAGACATGCTGTGGCGCTGGGTCTAATGCACTGGACTGCAGTTGGTTTGAACCACAAGGTCACCAGTTCAAGCTGACCAGCTACTCCTTGAAAATCCTAAACAGGGTTGCTATTAGTCAAAACCAACTCGATGGCACAAGTAACAACAATAAAGCATTGATATGGTCTGATTAACTTAACAAAACCTTCTCAAATGGGATTACATCCACAGATACAGGTATTTACCATTTACAACATGTATTTGTGGGGTGCACAGTTCAGTCTATAACACATGCTTAAACAGACATTCCATAACAAAACGTTGAATTCAACTTTATAGCAAGTAAATAAGAACAGATTTCTATGATGTTTTACATTAAAAAACTAAAAAGAAATAGAAATAAAAATCAGTTTATATGGATCGATATCTTTTACTCAGTAGAACTATAAGGACAGTGGCATTGATATTCCAAAAGACAAAATTATCCTAGTCTTTGATTGACACTGATAAACAAAACAGATATCTGAACTAAAAAGTGGCATTATACCCATTGATAATTGTAATAATAGAATTTCTAGTTAAAATTGTTGTTGTTACATGCTGTTGAATCAGTTCCAACTCCTAGCTAACACATGTCAAACAGAACCATTGCTGTAGGTGTAAGCACGGTGTCAGTCTGTTTTGTTGAGCATCTCCTTCTTTATGGCTGATAGGTTCAAACTGCCAAATGTCCCATTAGGACATAACCTGCTTAACCACTGTGCCACAAGCTCCTTTTCTTGTTAAGAGTGTTGTTGTTGTTGTTGTTGTTGTTGTTGTTATTGCTAAGTGCTTTCTAGTTGGTTCTGACTCCTAATGACCCTGTATAGGGTTTCCGAGCAGTACAAGCCAACCTTGTCCAGTGCTTTATTGTGTTTCTGTTAGCATACATGTGACATAATGTGAAAATAGCTGATTCTATTTCTAGTTCATTGTATATTCTAATGAAATTTGTGTATTAATTAGGAGTCTACATTGCAAATGGCAAAAGCCCAACTTAAGCTAGTCAATTTCATTAATAAATGGACTGTATGCTTTTGTTTGTTTGTTTTTGTTTTTTTTGTGAACTGAGTGATAGTTTACCTGGGAGAACATCAGTTTTACACCATCATTTAATTGCAATGATTACCATCTCCTCCGTGCATCATCATTCAACAGTATTTGTTTCCATTCCCTCTGTTTATTTTGTTTTGTTTGGAGTTGGGGGTGGGGGAATGTACACAAAAACACTCCACTCAGGAATATATAATAATTTAAGCAACCAAAGGGTACATTCTGCAAGCTTGCCTCCTGACGGCCAGCACTCAGTCCCTCTCTTTCTATGAGTCTAGAGTCCTCAGCAGCTCCCTCTCTCCATGTCCTCATCTCTGCCTCCATCTCTGGTGTCGCTGCTTCTCTGGATAGGGTCCTGCATTCTGCCTGTGCTCTTCTCCTTTGATGGTCCTAGGGTCCTCTGTTTCTGGACTGTAAGACTAACTACTCCCCCATTTTTGTTATAAAACTTCTACCTTTACAACTGTGACGATCACAATTAGTCATGATAATGATTAGTCACTATTGAATTGTAAGAATCTTATCCCCATCTCTTTTCATCAGACCCATCTAGACAACTTGAAAACTATTCAGTGGGGACTCTATCTTCCCCTGACTATATATGCTTTTGAATGTCCCTCTCCTAACTCACAAGATGGAAAACATCAGAAATATAATAATCTTCAGACAGGATTTCATCCAGGATCTCAAAATATTCCACACAGGACTTCATTCTTCATTCCTCTCTGTCTGTGGTCTGCAGTGTTAGCCTGACCCTCAGCCTCCACTTGGGGGATCTCTCAGCTCTTCTTGTTACAAAATAAGTTTCAGAGATTAAAAACTTCAGAACTTCTCCCATACTTGGGGAAAAGTGATGTGCACCTCTCAGAGTTTCCACCCAGGAAAGACAAAGCTAATTTTTTTTTTTTTTTCTTTTCCAAATGCCCCCAGATTACTTCACATTTGATTAGCTGTGGTTTAGCTTCCTGACCCAACCACCATGATGAAGGAGAATAAAAGATGTGTATTCCCAGAAGCCAACTAGGGTTACTGCCCTGTAAGTGGCAATAAGCATCCCACTTAAAATATTTGGACTCAGAATTGGAAAGGGTCAGTTTCCCAAAAACTAAGTTGTGTTGTTGTTGTTGTTAAGTACAGTGGAGTCCGATCTGACTCATAGTGACCCTGCACAG
>NW_006408519.1:24953531-24958337 GCF_000296735.1 Chrysochloris asiatica
ACAAAGAAGGTGAAGCAGATATCAAATACAACACACAAGAAATTAAGGAAACAAATGAAAGTGAGAATTTCAAGAAGGAAGATGTTTTATTTTCCATATAAAAATAAATGAGATTTCTACTTTTTTTATATAATTTTTTTTTTTAAGATTTCAGGTGGATTAAAAGCTGAAATATCAAAAAAAAAAAAAGTCAGACCCCAAAACTCCAGAATCTGTGCTCCTAGCAATACATTTTATTGCCTCTCTTAATATGATATCTCAGATTTGAGAAAGATCTTTGCACTTGTTCTTGCCAGTTTAATAAACTGTTATTTAATAGTTCTGAAAATAGAATTTCCAGTTCATAGCATGAAGAAGATGGAGAAATTCCATATAACTTAACACAGATTAATACATAGACATATGTGTGTGTGATTGTCCTAAACAAAAAGATTGTTGTCGTTAAGTGCTGTCAAGTCGGTTCCAACTCATAGCCACCCTGTATAGGGTTTCCAAGAAATGACTGGTGGGTTTGAAACACCAACCTTGTGGTTCAAATTGATCTATCAGTCTAGTGCTTATCCAACAGCACCACACCAAGAGTCCTAACTAGATATTAAAGAACAAATATAGGTCAGTGGATCTTTGGGGATAGAGGGAGAAAAACAGATTGGCTGTGGTCCAACAAGGTCTTTAGTTTTGTTTATATAATAAATTAGTAAAATTTTTAGCTGGTTGCTCAACACATAGAGATTAGATGAACAAATGTATGATATTGGGCCTCTCTTGTTTATAGAATCATCTGTAAAATAATAGTGTTAAATTACATTTATGTAGTATCTAAGGGCTAAAACATCTGAGCTTCAAAAATATGTTCTATTGATTTGTAAGAGGAAATAAAATACCTGTCTTCACATATTTCAGGGCCATATGGAACAAGAGAAGATTTGCTATATCCTCTATTGTTGTTGTTGTTAAGTGCCATCGAGTCAGGTCCGACCCATAGCAACCCTGTACAGGGTTTCCGAGGGTGTAAATCTTTACGGGAGTAGAAAGCCTCATCGAGCTCCTTTATATCCTCTATTATCTATATTCAATATAAGATGTAATATTCCACTAATTAAAACTGCACACCAATGGATGAAGATATCTTCAGAAGTAACATGTTTTCTCTTCCAGGAACAATTCAGTAGAATATAGATTATTTATCTTGGAGGCTACAGAAAAAGTTACCAACTTAAGAGAGTGATCAAGCTAGATGGCCTCTCACATCTCCCTAGACTTGAATTGGCTGTTTTTTTGGACAAATATTTTCCATTTAAAATATTAGCTTAGATGGTTACAAAAGAATAATTTGGGTCCAACATTTTTTCAATTATAACAGATATAGCATTACAGTTTGTAATAGTTGATCAGGGCCTAAGCAATTTTTTGCTTGTTAAATTGAACATGTAGCCAGGAATAAATAGCACACAGTATGTGTAATGTAATCTTAAAAGTGTTTTATTGGAACAATTCGTAGACCACAAACAAAAATAAGAAATGTAAATGGACGTGATGTCAGACTGATGAAGCAAGTCTCCAGAGATACTCGCAAGTTCAGTGGATTTTAAAATTCATTATGATTGAATTATAAATTAAATGAAAACCAGCAGGGTTAAATAGGAGGTTGATGGAAGTAGGAAAAGACAGCTCTTTGGATACCCCTGACCAGGATAAAACAAGTTCAGTTTCACCTGTCAATGCTGACTCTGGACCAGGGGCACACTGTGCTGGTCACTAGAAACACAAAGACCAAGGACACCGTGTTGACTATTGAGCATTTATGCCTTTGAGGGAAAAGCAGATAACTAAAACAGAGTGCACCTAATTGTAATTCAGCTGTATGTACATGCCCGTCTGTCTGCATTGCACGTGCAGATGAGCAATTCCTCAAACTTTTGGCAGCCATAACACTACTAGGAATGAGGCACAATACCCTCTGGGCGTCAGTCATTCCATGGGTGCTACATTTTTTAGTCCTGGTGTGGCGCTGTGGGCTAATGTGCTGGACTGCAAAGTCAGTCTGAACTTCAAGGTTGGCAGTTCAAGCTCACCAGCGCTCCTTGGAAACCCTATGTTGTTGTTGTTAAGTACCATCGAGTCGGTTCCGACTCATAGTGCCCCTGCACAGGGTTTCCAAGGCTGCAAATCTTTACGGGCAGAAAGCCTCATCTTTCTCCTGTGGAACAGTTGGTAGTTTTGAACTGCCGACCTTGAGGTTAGCAGCCAGATTTGTAACCACTATGCCTAGGATCACTATAGGTCAGAACTGATTCAATGGCACTGAACAACAACATATTCTTTAGTGATCCAGCACGAGAAACTTACACAGTGTTGGCAAAGTGACCACCATGGTTGTTATAGAAAGCAGACAGTGAAAAATGACAACAGATTCCCAAAGGAGAGTGCTCGTCCTTCCCCACATTATGTGCATTCTTATGTTGCGGGCTGGGCACACTGCTGTTCAACATGCTGGGTTTTTATTGTTGCTTCTTCCAGCTACCACCATACTATTCAGGTGGCTGCATGGCTCCCAAAACATATGCCTGTAGCTGGGCCTTGCTGCTGGCTCCCCCATGTTATCCAGCTTTTGGGGGCTCTCTTCCCACCACTCTACCTAGGTCCCCGCTGCCGAAGAGAAGAGCATTGTGGTTGGGCATTGTTCAGTCAGTTCCAACTCATGAGAACCCATGTGGCAGAGTAGAACTGCTTTGTAATGATTTCTTGGTCTTAGGAAATCAATGGTAAATATCCAGAGGCAAGAGTCTAATATGACTTTAAGGTCTCTGACTTAGGTGCCCATGTTCGTGATAGAATCATTCATCTAAACAAGGATGAATATAGAAGCAATTTTAGAATGGAAGGAAAAATAGCTGGTTTAATTGGGATCACGTTGACCTTGAGATATTTATGGGACAATATGGTATCTAAGGAGTCCTGGTGTGGTGTTGTAGAAAAAATCCTGGGCTGCTAATCCCAAGGTCAGTGGTTCTACCCACCAGCCATGGTCGCTTTCAGTTGGAACTGACTCAAAGACACTTAACAAACAGCAATGTAATTCAGTGGCAGCATCAATGGGCTCAAGCGTGGCAACAATTGTGAGGTTGGCCCAGGATCAGACAGTGTTTCGTTCTGTTGTGAATAGTAGGGTCGCTATGAGTCAGTACCGAGTCAATGGCACCTAAC
Source organism: Chrysochloris asiatica (assembly GCF_000296735.1). Lineage (NCBI taxonomy): Eukaryota > Metazoa > Chordata > Mammalia > Afrosoricida > Chrysochloridae > Chrysochloris > Chrysochloris asiatica. The sequence goes on from NW_006408519.1 coordinate 24,956,739, forward strand.
AACAACAACAGCAACAATATAGGGTCACTATGATTTGGAATCGACTAGATGGCATTGGATTTGTTTTTAATTTTAATTCAGTCTGAACTCATCTTAATGTGATTACATCTGCAAAGACCCTGGGGTCCTCAAGTGGCCTTACTAACAGTATGATCAATGGTTCAAACCCACCAGACGTTCCTTGGAAGCCCTATTTATGGTTGCTATGAGTCAGAACTGACTTGACAGCAAATAGCAACAACAACAGCAAAGACCCTATTTACAACCAAACAACACCTTGAGGGAATGAGTCACTTGGCCTCGAGCCTCAGGACCGTAGTCTTGGGGGACACCAAGTTCAATTAGTATAAAATTGTCCACAGAGACATGGTTTTACTTCCTACTCTGGTGAATAGCAACTGGAATCTTAAGAGCTTGTAAGCAGCCATCTAAGTGCAACCAATAGTCTCTCCCTGTTCAGAGGAAAGACGAATGGAGAAAATTAAAGACACATGGATGCAATTAGTGCAAAGGACTAACGCACCACGTGAACACCAGCCTCCATGACCTTGAGATCAGAAGAACTAGATCACTCTGAAAGTGATCACAAAAGCGTGGAACAAAACTCAAAGTAATCACATAAAAAAGACCAGGCTTGTGAGTTTGGTAGAAATTGGTGGACCCCTAGAAATGATGGCATTTAGACATTTTCAGACCTAGAACTCAGCTCACCATGGTGATTCAACTTTCAGACAAACAATAGACAGACCTATAAGGTGATGCCTGGTGTGGTGCTATATGATCAGCTCTGGGCTGCGAACCACAAGGTCGGCAGTTCAAACCCACCAGTTGTTCCTTGAAAATACTGTATAAGGTCGCTATGAGTCAGAGCCTACTCGACAGCATTTCACAATAATAACAACATAAAGTTAATAGTAAAAGCAGGGAAATATGCAGTCCTTAGAACAACCAACTGTAGGAAATGCAAAGGGTAGCTTTTGCTCAAGGTTAGAACTCAGAAGGCAGGAAGGAAAAGGTTAGGAAAGAAGGGCAAATGGAACTGACAAAAAATGGGGGAAATGGGACATTGTGGGGATTGGCATCAGTGTCGTGTATCAAAATGTGTATTAACTGTTGAATGGAAACGCAGTTTGAGCTGTACATTTTCACCCCAATCACAATACAATTTAATAAATTAAGTATAATTTGAAAAATAAAAGTCTCTGCAGTGACTACATAAACCATATAAAAGTCCCAAGTGGACTGGTTACATAAATTCTTAACATTAAAGTAATAAAGACCCTAATTCCAAATAAGGTCACATCACAGGTACTGGAGATTATGACTTGAATACATCTTTTGGTGGGGACATCATTAAACTCATAAGAGCTAAATATACAGATTTGAGACAATTTAGGTAGCACCTGAAATTTTTGGATCAAATCAACCAAGGAAAGAGTTTAACAAAGAGAAATCTGAAATACAAATCCTTATGAATAAAATAATTTTTAAACTATCTGCAGAAATAAAAATTTGAGAAGAAGATTAAGAAGTTCCAGAGATGTAGGGTGGGTAGGTGGGAAGCTACTAAGAATAAGAAACCCAAGGAAGGAAAAGAGA
>NW_006408519.1:24966982-24968673 GCF_000296735.1 Chrysochloris asiatica
CTGACCCTGAGGTTAGCAGCCCGATTCGTAACCACTACGCTACCAGAGCTTCTTGAAACTGTTAGGTGTAATTAAAATGTGGAAAGGGTGATTAGTGTCTTCCAAATTACAAATGCCCAGTAGAAAGTGAAAGATTTCTGGGCAAGACAATGACATGAACATAGGTCATCTCACGGGGTGAAATAAGAATCACACCAACAATAAAACCGATCATTATATTAAGTAATATATTGTGCTGTTGTTAGCTAAAAAGTTGAGCTGCAACTTCTGGCAATGGCTTCAGGAACAAGGGAATCATCCCATTGTGATCCATAGAGTTTTCATTGACTGATTTCTGAAAATCAAGCTCCAGACTTGTCTTTCTAGTCCATATTAGTCTGGAAGTTCAGCATCAGAAGCACACAAGCCTATACGAATAGTAGGATAGAGACTGCACTTGAGGTGGTTCAACCTAGAATTGAACCTGGGTCACCTGGATGGTAGCGGTGGAGGTGGTGATGTGTCATCATGTCAGCTCCATCAAAACTTTGTGTCAGGTTTCTGAGGCTGTAAATCTTTATGGGAGCAGAAAGCTTCATCTTTCTCCAGGGGAGTGGCTGGTAGTTTCGAACTGCTGACCTTAAGGTTCGCAGCCCGATTTATATTATATATGCATGTGTATATATGAATAAAAGCCTGCCACAACTTTGTAAACTACAGTGACATCTAGAGGACAGAAAATCTGAAGAAAATTAATTAATAGATAAAATACAAATAAGACTAGATTCATTCCGCAAATGTTTATTGAGCATTTACTATATGTGGCTATTACATTGGACACTGGAAACACAAGATAAAACAACTTGTGACTCCAGTCTATAACATAGTGTGTCTATTCCCACCTTCTCATGGTGCCTCAGACCCAACAATTTCCTTCTGCCTTGGGGCCTTTGCACATGCTGTTCTTTCTACTTTCTCTGTACCCATTAGTCTTCCCTCTTCACATATTCCCTTATCCTTGAACCTATGGTTCATCATTGACACCATCTAATACGTAAAAGATTTGTCCGTCTGTCATTTTGAGACTTGTACCAGCATAAAGTCAAGGTTGTGAATCCCAGCCCAGCAGTCAAAGCTACCTTGGTGTTGTTGTTGGTAACTGCCATCGAGTTGGTTCCGACTCACAGTCACCCTGTATGGGGTTTCCAAGGAGGGCCTGATGAGCTTGAACTGTCAATCTTGCGGTTCAAACCAAATTTGCATTAACCCACAGTGCCACACCAGGACTCCCAATGCGACCCAGAGACATACTAATTCTGTCTACTGAATTTCCTTCTTTCTGTGATTGCAACTTTAAACCTTTATTCTGAGTGTCCTCAAATCTTTGCTTCTTACTCTCATTAATCTACCTCACCTATTTCATTCTGAGAAAAAGCAACTCATTAGAAACAAACTTTTTCATATACACTTTTTATCCATTCTCATCCTTTCCTCTGTCTTTACTATTATTACCAAAGCCACTGACTCATAGACACCCTATAGGACAGAGTACATCTGTTACTGAGGGTTTTCGAGGCCGTAAACCTTTGCTGCCACAGCCAGCCTCGTCGTTCTCCCATCTTTATTACCGTTTGCTATTATTAAGGAGCTCTGGTAGCGTAGTGGTTACGAATCGGGCTGCTAACCGTAAGGTCAGCAGTTCGAAACTACCA
>NW_006408519.1:24968773-24969467 GCF_000296735.1 Chrysochloris asiatica
GAAGAGCTGATCAGTAAAAACTGAGAAGGGTCTGTTGGTTTTTTAGTAGCTCTAGGTTTTCCAATGGCTTTAGCAAGAACAGTTTCAGAAAAGGTTATAATGAGGCCAGGAGAAAACTGAAGGTAATACACTTTAACCTCCAGCAGAGACAATTCTTTCCAGAATCTGGGTTAAAGGGAGAAGTGGATTAGCTCTTGGTGGGTATAGGATTTCATTTACAGGAGAATAATGGAAACACCAAATGGGTGTCAAAATGCTTTTGTCCTCTTTTTCTTTAGACCCAGTTTGTAAAGTGAGTTTTTTCTTGTGGAAAAATTTCTGAAGTAAAGTTTCCTGAAAACTGTATATGAGATCTGCCATTATTTCACTTGATATAAATTGAATGTAATAAAATTAATCTAATATCTTCTTACTGAGTTCCACATGACTGAAATTATTAGAATCCTAAAATTATGTTTAATTTATGTTTATGCAGCATGTTCTGTACTTATTTATATGAAATGTCTCTTCAGAATAGTATTAAATTAACCTCCCTGTAAGACTGAAATTCAAAGGGAACACATGAGCAGGCATGCAAACTTGCTGGTGACCACACTGGTCTACTGGTGAGTGGAAGAGGGGGAAAGGCAGCAATGAAGAAATGGGCTGAGTTCAACCACGTTCCATAGACTCCCGTTGACCTGGAGATGAGAGA
>NW_006408519.1:24977120-24980358 GCF_000296735.1 Chrysochloris asiatica
CGCTATGAGTCGGAACCAACTCCATGGCACATAACAACAACAACATTATTAAGTGCAGGAGTCCTGATGTGGTGTTGTGGGTTAATGCATTGGACTGCAAAGTCAGTTTGAACTGCAAGGTTGGTGGTTCAAGCTCACTAGCTGCTCCTTGGAAACCTTATGGATCAGAACCTACTTGATGGCACTCAACAGCAACACCATTGGGTTTCTAAGGAGCGGCTGGTGGGCTTGAACCACCAATCTTGCAGTTAGCAGTTCAGTGTTTGCCTTATGGAGCCATATCAGATCTCTGAATACTGATATGGAAGAGAAACAACAGCTTTACATTTTGATAATTTTGTTTTAAAAAGGTTTCTATTATTCAATTATTTTGTTTAGTAAAGGTTTCTATTATTAAACATATCTAATAATATAAGCAATATGTTAATTTAATATATATGTGTATATAAGGGTAAGTCAAAAATTATTACCACAAAATAATAGAAACTTTTACTAAACAAAAATATTAAAATACAAAACTATTGCTTCTCAGCCTATCCTACATCTAAGTCTACATATTTATGACAGCAGTCTTTCCATCTCTCGAATCCTTCCTGGAAGAATTCTGTCTTTTCAATTTACACCATATCAAAGCAGCAATTTTGGCATTCTAAAGAAACTCAAATCATGTTTCCTTTCAATGTCTTTGAGTTTGAGGAACAAATAGAAGTGTGAAGGGAAGAGACTAAGGTTCTAGCATGTATGGGTACAGTTTCACAATCAAGTTCTCAGAGGACAGCCCTTCCCACCATCAAAGAATAAGCAGGTACATTGTAAATAGAGGGGAAAAAATCCTAACCTTTTTCTCACCAAAGCAGTTTTACATTTTCCTAAAACTTCTTCCTAAAAAGCCCCCTATGATCAGACTGTATCCTTTGAGACAATCTATCAAGATTATTCCTTGTTATTGTTGTTGTTAAGTACTGAGGAGTTGGTTCCAACCCATAGCAACAATGAATAGGATTTCCTAGGGTTTAAACTGTCAACCTTGCAGTTAGCAATAGAATTCTTATGCTATAGCGCCACACCAGCACACCCCCAAAACGGTCACTGTAATCTTCTAAGCTGAGCTCTCTGCCTTGAATTAAGTGGCCCAGCAGATTCCCTCAGAAGCCACTGTTTAGATTGGACCTGTTTTTTGCAGGCCCTCTAACAGACTAAGACAAGTATATTACTGAGAGAACGTGTTTGCAGCCATCCACTCATGGTAGCTGGTAGTTGTGTATCAGAGTTGGTTTCAACTCATAGCCACACCGCATAGAGGTTTTGGAGTTGTAAATCTTTATGGGAGCAAAAAGTCTCATCTTTCTCCCATGGAGCAACTGGTGGATTCAAACAACTGACCTTACAGTTAGCCGCTCAGCTCGTAATCCACTAGGCTGCCAGAACTCCTTACTCATGGCAGAGGCATGTTTAAACATGCTTTGTATGGAATTAACCCATGCAGGAATGAATTGGGACCCTAGTAGCAATACCTCTTGATTTACCTAGGTATATCCATACCAACATTGTAAACATAGAATATGTTGTTGTTAAGTGCTGTAGAGTCGGTTCCAACCCACAGAAACCCTGCACAAAGTTTCCAAGGAGCAGCTGCTGATCTTGAACCGCCAACCTTGAGGTACAAACGGACTTTGCATTCCAGCGCATTAACCCACATTGCCATACCAGTTTATCATAGAATATAAACTTTTTAAAACTCGAAGAAACATTTACAAAAATTACAGTGACTTCTTCGAAGCTTTTGAATAGCAAACGATCCCCATGTAAAATAAACTCCTACAATACAATGAGAAAGAGAAGTGTTTTCAATTTATTTTTATAAATTGAAATTAAACCTTGATAAAGAATAAGAAAGAAAAAAAGCTATAAACTTATTTTGCGCATGAACATGAGAGAACAAAGCCTAAATGAAAGCCAATAAATTAACTTAGAAATATGTTTACAGAATTATACACCATCACCAACTAGACCTATTCCAAAAATTCAAGAATGATTTCATACTAACAAATCTACTGATATAAGATACATAGAAACAGTTCAATGAAAAATGTATATATAATTTCTCGAAGGAATGCCCAAAATTGATTTGATAGAATTCAATAACCATTAATAATTGACAGCTTTCTTCAAACCAATAACTCTTAGGAAAACCTTAATTGGTAAAATGCTAGAGGAATTTTTATGTAACTTAGAAAATGACAAAGACATCTGCTTTAATCTCAACAATTAGTGTTTTGGCAGAAGCTAGGAACAATGCATTAAAGAAGAAACAGAAATGAGAAGTAAAATAATCCAGAAGTATCAGACAAATTATCGGCATTTGCAGCTGGCCGGATTGCCTGCCTAAAAGTTGCAACATAATAAAATCTATTAAAGAGATTAGAGCTAATAATAAAGTTCAGTAAAATAATCATTGCTGTGTGTCATTCTGTTGTTGTGTGCCAGTTCTAACTCATAGCAACCCGGTACAGGGTTCCCAAGACCAGCTGACGGGTTTAAACTGCTGACCTTGCCGGTAGCAGTCCACACCAGAACTCTAACTAATCATATGCAGATAAATAACAAATAAAGTTTTAGAAAATATTGTCATCATAAATAACAGTCACAACAAAACAATTAAGAACAAATTTAACAAGCAAAAAGTAGCATCTATATGAGTAAAATGTCATCATCATTTAAGAATATTATAAAAACTGTTTCCCATAAAATTGTGATGTTAAATAGAGAAGAAAACAATTGTAAAGAGAAAGTGTCCAGTGTGTTTCTGAATACTTCCTACAAGACAGACTCTCCTAAGTGTTTACAAATATTACCTCATTAAACCCTCACATAAGTCCCTTGACACTGTTCAATAATTATTTCCATTTTGAAGATGAGTAAACACTTCTTTTTTTTCAAGTGGACACAAAGCATTTAACAAGATGGATCATATTTTAGGCCATAAAACACACCTCACCAATCTGAAAAGAATGAAATGAAACAAAGTCTTTTCTCTGACCACAAGAGAAGTAAACTAGAAATGCATACCAGAAAGATGACCAAATATATGTAAGTGATAAAGGTCACTTCTCAATAGCCAATGCATCAAAGCAGAAGTCACAAGAGAAGTCAGAAAACATTTTAAACTAGATGAAAATAAAAACCTATCAAAACGTGGGATCCATTTAAACATGTGTTTAAAGAATATATATATATA
>NW_006408519.1:24980651-25001202 GCF_000296735.1 Chrysochloris asiatica
GAACGGATTGTATTGAAGGAATAAGACCAAACTGTACTGAAGGTATTGACAATAAAGAAGACTCCAGGAATTGACAAAATACAACTGAAATCTTTCAACAAACTGATGCAGCATTGGAGGTCCTCACTTGTCTATGCCAAGAAATCTGGAAAATAGCTACTGGGCCAACCAATTCGAAGAGATATACATTTCTGCCCATTCCAAAGAAAGTTGACTCAATTAATGCAGAAATCACCAAATAATATCATTAATAACACATGCAGGAGTCCTGGTGTGGCACTGCGGGTTACTGCGCCAGACTGCAAAGCCATTTGAGCTGCAAGGTCGGTGGTTCAAGTTCACCAGTGGCTCCTCGGAAACCCTATACAGGATCGCTATGGGTCGGAACTGACTTGACGGCACTTAACAACAGCAACAACAACATATCACATGCAAGTAAAATTTTGCTGAATATAATTCAAAAATCGTTGCAACAGTACATCAACAGAGAACTGCCAGGGATTCAAGGCAGATTCCGAAAGGGACATGGAACGAGGGATCTCTTTGTTGACGTCAGATAGATCTTGGCTAAAAGCAGAGAATATCACAAAGAAGTTTATTTGTGCTTTATTGACTATGCAAAGGCATTCGACTGTGTGGATCATAACAAACTGTGCATAACATTGTGAAGAATGAGAATTCCAGAATACTTAATCGTGTTCATGAGGAACCTGTACATAAACCAAGAGACAGTTGTTCAAACAGAACAAGTGATTATTGAATGGTTTAAAATCAGCTGGATCAATCTGATGCACACCTTTCCTGATTTAAAACATTAAATAAGTTTACATGTTTATTCAATTTTTATGCTGAGCAAATAATCTGAGAAACTGGATTATATGGAGAAGAACGTGGCATCAGAATTGAAGGAAGACTCATTAACAACCTGTGATATGCAGATGACACAAATTTGCTGAAACTGAAGAAGACTTGAAATATTTACTGACCAAAGACTACAGCCTTCAATATGGATTTACCTCATGCAAAGAAAGTAAAAATCCTCTCAACTGGGCCAATAATAGCATCATGATAAATGGAGAAGAGATTTTAATTGTCAAAGACTTCATTTTGCATGAATACACAATCAATATTTAGGGAAGCAACAGTCAAGAAATTAAATTACATATTGTATTAGGCAAATCTGCTGCAAAAGTTCTGTTTGAAGTGTTATAGATTAGAGATATCAGTTTGAGGACTAAGATATACTTGACCTAAATCATGGCATTTTCAATAGCTTCATATGAGTATGGATGTTGGACAATGAATAAGGAAGACCAGAGAAGAATCAACACTTGTGAATTATGGTGTTGGAGAAGAATACTGAAAGTATCCTGAACTATGAAAGAACAAACAAATCTCTCTTGAAAGAAGTACAGCCCAAATGCTCCTTAGAATCAATGATGGTGAGACTTTGTCATTCATTCTTTGGACATGTTGTCAGGAGGGACAAGTCCCTAGAGAAGGACATCATGTTTGGTAAAGTAGAGGATCATTAAAAAAGAGGAAGACTCCCCCAAGGAAATGGATTGACAAGTGACAGCAACAATAGGCTCAAACAAAACAAAAATTGTGAGGCTGCCACATGACTGGGCAGTGTGTTCTTCTGTTGGGTATACAGTCGCTATGAATCAGTGACAACTGGACAGCACCAAACAACAATAGCCACTGTTAGTTTAAGGCGATTCCAGAAAAAGAGAACAGGAAAATTAGGAGAAAGGGAATTATCAAAGAATTAATGTAAGACAATATCACTAAATGTACCAAAATGATAGAGATTGATAGATAACAAAAAGAGGCAGAAAGAAAGTAAGACTTTGTGAAATTTTAGAAACCTGGAGTTTAAGTCAAATTTATAAAAGTTTTCAAAGATAAGAGATAATATGTCACATACAGAGGACTGGAAATCAAAATGTCACTGATTTATCAAGAGCAACAGCGGAAGTCGTAAGAAGATGGCTTCAAAATTCAAAGACTTCAAAATTCAGAAGATAATAAATTCTAATCTTCTATTATATGACAGTGGGAGAAAGATGATACTTTCTGCTCCCACAAAGTTTTAAAGCCTCAGAAAGCCTACACAGGGTCACTATGAGTCGGAACCAGCTGGATGACCTTAACAACAACAACATTGTACGATCTGTCAAATTATCAATCGGGAATGAAGAAAATAAGAACATTTGAAAAGATGTACAAAATTGTTGTTGATCTTGTTAGATGCCTTCTAGTCAGTTCTAACTCATAGCTGCCCAATGCAACAAAACAAAACACTGCCCAATCCTGTGTCATCCTCGAAGTCATTTCTGTGTTTGAGTCCATCGCTGTAGTCACTGTACTATTGAGAATCTTTCTCTTTTTTGCTGACTCTGCTATACCGAGCATGATGTCTTTCTCCAGGGACAAGTCCCTCCTAATAACAAGGCCAAAGTACATGAGACAAAATTTTGCATCCTCACTTGTAAGGAGCATTCTGGCTGTACTTATTCCAACACAGATTTGTTCATTCTTCTGGCAGTCTATAGCATATGCAATATTTTTTGCCAACAGAACAAGTGACTACTGAATAGTTTAAAGTCAGGAAAGATGTGCATCAACGTTGGATCTATTCCCCATACTCATTCAATCTGTATGCTGAGCAAATAATCTAAGAAACTGGATTATATGAAGAAGAATGTGGCATTAGGATTGGAGGAAAACTCGTTAACTATCTGTGACACGCAGATAACACAACCTTGTTAGCTAAAAGTAAGAGGACTTGAAGAACTTGCTCATGAAAATCAAAGAATACAGCTTTCAGTATGGACTACAACTCAATGTAAAAAAAAAAAAAAAAATCCTCCCAACCTAACCAGTAAACAATATGACAAAGAAAAGATTGAAGTTGTCAAGAATTTCATTTTACTTGGATCCCTCCACAATCAATGCTCATTGAAGCAGTAGCCAAGAAATCAAATGACATATCACATTGCACAAATCTGCTGCACAAAACCTCTTTAAAGTGTTAAAGAGCAAAGATGTCACTCTGAAAACTTCAGTAGGCCAGACCCAAGTCAACATATTGTCAATTGTCTCATACGTATGTGAAAGCTGGACAATGAATAAGGAAGACAGAGAAGAATTGATGCCTTTGAATTGTGGCGTGGAAGAAGAATATTCAAAGAAACTTGGACTGCCAGAAGAACACATAAATATGATTTGTGAGAAGGACAGCCAGAATGCTCCTTAGAATCAAGGCTAGTGAAGTTTCATCGCACATACTTTGGCCATGTTTTCAGGAGTAACCAACCCCTGGAGAAGGACATCACATTTGATAAAGTAAAGGATCATTGAAAAAGAGGAAGACCTGAACAAGATGTATTAACACAGTGGCTGCAGACATGAGCTCAAACATAACAATTATGAGGAAGGCCCAGGACTGGGCAGTGTTTTGTTCTGTTGTGCACAGGGTTGCTATGAGTCAGAGTTGACTTGACAGTGCCTAACAATAACAATATGGTTCCCAGTTGTTTGGCAAAACACTCTAGTTGTTGTCCTGGAGTAAGTTGCACATGATTAAATCAGTTGGCCTTAGGTAGAGCAAATGATCTTCCATAATGGAATGGAATATAATGTAATTACCTCCTATAATGTAATCTGACTGATGCAATGTAATTATCTTCCCTGGTGCTATCTAATGTAATTTAATCAATTGCTCAGTTGAGGTTATATACCAACAAAGTGTAGATTCTAAACTGAATCACTTATGAGTTATAAGAAGATTAGCATACAGATAAAGCCACACACACAGAGAAAGATAGAAGTCATACCAGGCTCATTCATAGCCAAAGAATGCCAAAGGAAAAGAAATGCCTATCGCTCCCAGCAATAAAGGAATTTATACAAACAAGACTCTGATTTGGACTGTTAGCCTCCAGAACTGTGCAAAAATTAATTTCTGTTCTTTAATGCCAACCACTTATTGCATTTTTATTACCATAGCACTAACTAACATAGCAATTACATTGGAAAAAAATGGGGGGGAAAAAAGAATGTGGGGGAGAGAAAAGCATAGGAATATGTGTGACCATGCTGTAAGAAATCTAAACCCTCATCATTCAGAGAAAAAGTCAATGGATAATGTGCACAAGGCTGTGTTGCTCTAAATTCCCTTCTCCAGCACCTTGAACATAGCATCCTACCTCTACAGAAGTTATGTGCATCTCTAGTTTCTCCCATCTCCCAAAGATGCTACATGATACCATTCTAGACACAGGAAAGAGATATTAAGTGATCTCAGTGGCTACTTTAGGGTGTTCAGATTGAATCCTCTCACAGAACTCCATTGAGAAAACCACATGCAGAGCGTTCTGTGTATTATCTCATTTAGTCTTACAGAATCCTAGGAATCAAGGACAATTATTATTACTACCATCTTACAGTCGGAGAAAGAAAATGAGTCATAGACTGGTCAGGGAGATGGTCTATGATCTAAGGACTTGCACTAGGCAGTCTGATGGCGGTGATTATAACCACGAAGCTACTAGCCTGTCACAAAATTACTATCGTCGTCTACTTAGTTATCCAGGGTCGTATCATTCCAACTCTCACCTTCCACATACAGCTAAAGCACCAATAAAGGCAAATCAGCTCTTACCTCCAGCCTCCTCTTTATATTTCCATTGCCAACCTGCTTGTTCAAGTCTTCACAGCTCCCTGAACTGCAGCTAGAGTCTTAACTGCAAAGTGGATCTCCAGTTACCTCCTCTTGTAATTAAGCCTCAGCCCTGATCATGCAATTCCCTGCTACAAGATAGAAAGACAGATTAAACATTTAAAAATAACAACTAAACTCTTGTTTGGCATTTAGAGTCTTCCACCCTTTGACAACTGCAGTCTGATTTTCCAGAGTTAACTCCCACTACCTATCCCTGATCAAGACTAATGAAACTACTCATTCCCTGAATAAGTTCTGGATTTATTCATTCTTATACCTTTGCTCAGAATGCTAGTGTGGCACAGTGGGTTAATGCATTGGACTGAAAAGTCAGTTTGAACCACAAGGTTAGCTGTTCAAGTTCACCAGTTGCTTCTCGGAAATCCTATACAGGGTTGCTATGGGTTGGAACCAACTCGACAGCACTTAACAACAACAACGTACCTTTGTTACACTGTCTCATTGCCCTGAAAAGCCCTTCTCTGCTCAATACTCATCTCCATAATTCAAAGTCCTGTCCATGCCTAATTCTACTCGATGTCATTTAGTCTTCGTGACAGTGTGGTTAAGAGGAGTGACAGGTTTGTCCCAACCTCTGTGCCAGCTCTCACTACACCCACAATCTCACAGCGCCATGTTTACTTGGTACTCATTTCTTTATAGGAATTATCACTTTGTGTCTTGCGCTATAGTTATATTTTTAACTCCATTTCCTTACTAAGGTATAAGCTTGTTGAGTGCACACAATAATCTTATTTATCTTTGATTCATATCACCAAGTATAAAATTGTTGTCGTTAAGTGCTGTCGAGTCAGTTCCGAGCCTTAACGACCCTGTATAGGGTTTCCAAGGAGTGGCTGGTGAGCTTGAACCACTGACTTTGCAGTTCAAATGACTTTGCAGTCTAGTGCATTAACCCAGAGTGCCACACCAGAACTCCAGGAATTAAATAGTTAACAGCAATTGAATTCAACATTGTGAACATTCACGTCAGGTGCAACACATTTCTGTGGTCATGCTTCTCCTAAAAATCAAAGTTATTTGCTGCTGACATTGCAGAAATTGTGTGGGAAAGGCTATATCATCATTTTTGAGGCAAGCTAGATATCATTTGAGAATAGGGATCCACTCACAAAATATCTTTCTCTAGGTGTAGTAATTTGACATTAATCAGGACCTTGACTGTATTCAAGTGACAGTAACTCCCTTTCTCTTTATTCACTTGGCCACCAGCATTTATGAGCTGGGTCCTCCACTATCCAACATGAAGCACTCCCATTGGCTAACTTATGTCCACCCCATAGATATTTGCCTTGTTTCTGGTAGCGATGCCTAGTCTAAAGAGTGCTGCTGAGGGAAGCAGGACTGGTTTCACTCTACCTAATCATAGAGAATTTATATGGAAAGAATTGCTTGGAACCAGTATGTTCAGCTGGGAATATGGGTGAGCAGTGCTGGTGTCTGGGACCCGTGACTATGGAGTGTGCATAAGTTTGAAAAACTCCATTCCAGTGCAGAAAACTTTTTTAAAAATTGTTGATTGTGAAGGATCCCATTTCCTTATGGTGGTGGTTATGTGCCGTGGAGTCGGTTCCAACGCATACTGACCCTGTACAGGGTTTCCGAGGCTGTAAATCTTTACAGGAGCAGAAAGCCTCGTCTTTCTCCCGCGGAACAGCTGGTAGTTTCCAACTGCTGACCTTGCGGTTCACAGCCCAATTTGTAACCACTAGTTACCAGGGCTCCTTCATTTCCTTATAAGGGGGTCATTTTAACAGTGAGAGATAAGAGTATTCACTTGTTTCTTGAAATTCTAGTTCATTCCTTTCTTGAATTTCTTTTTACTTAATGTTTCCCTTTAAGGGTGGAACTAAAAATGCACATATTTTTTAATACATGGCATAGGGAGGTGTTTCTAAAGAGGATAACAGTAGCCATTGCATAGTTAACATCGCATCTCCCGTCACCACGTATCTGCCCTGATTGTGCCTGGAAAAGCAAGAAGTTGAAGATCTGTCAGAAAAGCAAGTGGGTGTGACTGAAATTAGCCATATAACCGGACACCACATAGGGCTGGCCTGTCTAACATTTAATGGGAACTATCTTGTGTTCTACCAACTTCCCATAGTCCCAGACAAGGGACATGTGAAAGAACTTCAGAAAAGAGCAAAAAAGTGATTAAGAAGCTGTGAGGTTGATTCATGAGCTACATTATGACAACTATGATTTGGCTAAGCAATGACTGAATGAAGACACGCTGGATGTCTGTGTGTTTACAGAGAACACGATTGATGCGAAGTCCTCTTGGAGGTGATAACATTGTTGTTGTTAAGTGCCTTTGAGTTGGTTCCAACCCATAGCAACCCTATATAGAGTTTCTGAGGAGCAGCAAATGAGCTTGAATCACCGACCCTGTGATTCAAACTGACTTTGCAGTCCAGCGTATTAACCCACAGCGCCACACCAGAACTCATAGTCATTGGTTATTGTGAGTGTTTTAACACGGAAGGATCATGCTTTATTCTTTCAGTTGATTGCAGAAGTAACTCCAAAGCATACAACCATTACCACCACAGAGGTAAGCATTAATTTGTTTTAAATTTCTTACTATATGAAAATAGCAATGAAAACAGCTCAAAGTTTTACCTTTATAAAACCTAGGAAATTTTCTAAAGGTGTTCCGGGTAGGTGTATCGACTTATAGGTGAAAAATGAAAAAAGATGGTGCCATATATAGGATGAAAGAGAGAAGAGGAAGAAATGAAGGGAAAAAGTGATTTGGCCAAAGTCTTTGCACCTTATAACCTCATGGAGTTATTACCTTGGTTGACAACCAAGCCCAGAAACATCGGCAGATTCTCTAGTAAGTTCTCCTCTGGCTTCACCAGAGACCTCAACGGGTATGCACGATATTTCAAACAGGGGAAGGTCACCATCCTAGCCTATCTCCTTTTGCCCCATGTTGTTGTTGTTGTTGTTGTTAAGTGCCTTCAAGTCTGTTCTGACTCATAGCGACCCTATATAGGGTTTCCTAGGAGCAACTGGTGGATTTGAACTGCTGACCTTGTTGTGCCAGCAAAATTGAGAGAAGGTGGATATCAGAGACTGGGTGATGACTGTATAGAACTAATTTAACCTCAGTTAAAGCTGCTCCTCAGAAACCCTATACAGGGTCGCTATGGGTAGGAACCGACTTGATGGCACTTAACAACAACAACAAAGATGAGAAGGAGGCTCAGTGTGGCGCTGCAGGTTAATGCACTGGACTGCGAAGTCAGTTGGAACCGCAAGTTCCATGATTCAAGTTCAACAGTCACTACTCGGATACCCTATACAGGGTCGCGATGGGTTCGAACTGACACGATGGCACTAACAACAACAACAAAGATGAGGCGCAAACCATCAGTGGATGGATCTCAATTCATCATCCACAGAGCAGTGACAAATTCAAAATGAAGTTTGCCGTTATCTCAAAAGGTTTAAGGATAGCTGGCCACATGTTCATCACTGAAGTAGATGCTGGGGAGATTATGGTATCTATAACATGCTCCTTCTGCTCAAGGAGAAGCAGACAGACACAGGAGACACATCACTATTACCCAACAAATTAGCCCTAACTGTGATAAGCAAGAGGCAACAGGCCTGCACTGAGGACAGAGGGCTAAAGTCTCGCTGGATTTAAGGGGAGACTTCCTGGGGAAAGCAAAACCCGACATTAACATGGCTATTCTGAAGGTGTCCACTTTCCATTTTCAAGTGATTTACTGCAGAGATCATTATCCAGGGCCATTTATGGCACATAGAGTGGATATTTGGTAGCGTAGTGGTTACGAATCGGACTGCGAACCTTCAGGTCAGTGGTTCAAAACTACCAGCCGCTCCGCGGGAGAAAGATGAGGCTTTCTACTCCCGTAAAGATTTACACCCTCGGAAACCTTGTACAGGGTCGCTATGGATCGGAACCGACTCGATGGCACTTAACAACAACAACAACAACAGAGTGGATATTTATTGTTTTACCCTCTAGCGTTGCTTTCCTGAATCATTCCCTTTTACCTAAGAAACTTCTCTTGCTCCCCACTCCAATGATGTGCTGTAACTTAATCCTCATACTTAAACCACTAATAGGTCAAGGGTGAACCCACACAACTTTTTTCTAGAACTTTCCAAATTGAGTCTAAGGGAGAGGGACTTCCTTCTGTGCTGATAAGGTCATAATATAAGAGGCTTGGAGTCAGTTAAGGATGATACTCCCCTTTGATGGAAGAAGCTGGTCTGTGGTGGGATAGACTAAGGCTGACACAGAAAGCAGCAGTAAGGCTGAATGGAGAGGCAGTCCAGTGGCATTTAAGGTCCTGATCCTAGTTCACAATTACATTTCTGTTACTATGTAAAATATTGTAGTATTCTTCCAGTAAAGTCTTCTTTTGCTGAAACTGGTTTCAATTCCATTTCTGCCATTTGCAACCAAGAGTCCTGAGTAGCAGCTCACATCAGCAGTGACTTCTTAACATTTAGCCCTTGTCTTAAAGATGCACCGCTCCTCTCATCCTCCTACTTAGCGAAAAGATCATTGGGAATCTCAGTGCTGTCTGTTGCTTCTTGTTCTGTCTCAGATGAGTCGTACTTTCAATGCTCGGCCAATGCTCTTGCATGGCCATAAACTATGCTTTCAATAACTGCTGTTGTTATGTGCCACTGGTCAGTACTGACTCATGGCACCCTTATGACAAGGAAATGTCTGATCCTGCATTGTCTTCATAATCTGGGTGTTTGAGTTCATGACTGAGGCTACTGGGTAAATCCATTTCATCAAGAGGTCCCTTGTTTTTGCGGACCCTCTACTTTAACCAAACAACTCTATAGGAATGTTTCCTGAAACCTGATCCTCATTTGAAAACATATTAAGATGGTGTCTAGCAATAGTTACTGCCAGAGGATCCAAATAAGTGGGTCTGAGGTGGGGCCCAAGGATATATATATATATATTGCGTTAGGCAAATCTGCTGCACAGGAACTTTTTTAAGTATTGAAGAGCAGAGATGTCAGCTTGAGGACTAAGGTGCACCTGACCCAAATCATGGTATTTTCAATAACCTCATATGGATGTGAAAGCTGGACAGTGAATAAGGAAGATCATAGAAGAATTGATGCCTTTGAGTTGTGGTGTTGGAGGAGAATACTGAAAGTGCCATGGACTGCCAAAAGAACCAATAGATCTGTTTTGGAAGAAGTGCAACCAGAGTGCTCCTTGGAGGCCAAGATGGCTACACTTCGTCTCTCATACTTTGGACATATTGTCAGGAGGGAACAGTCGCAGGAGAAGGATGTCATGCTGGGTGAGATGGAGGGTCAGAGAAAAAGAGGAAGACCCCCAACAAGATGGATAGGCCAGGTGGCATCATTGATGCTGTCAAGTGTGGCAGCAGTAGTAAGGTTGGCCCAGGATCAGACATTGTTTCATTCTGCTGTGCATGGGGTTGCTATGAGTCGGTTCCGACTCGATGGCACCTGACAACAACAACAACATATTGTTACTGTTGTTTAGTACCTTTGAGTCAGTTCTGCCTCACAGTGACCCTGTACAGGGTTTCAGAGGAGCAGCAGTGGTTTGAACTTGCACCACCAACCTTGCAGCTAGCAGTCCAGTGTTTATCTGCCAGTGGCTCTGTAAAATAAACACTGGACTATGAACCATAAGGTCCACCGTTCACACACACACACACTGGGGAAATCCTTTACAAGGTCAGTATGAGTCAGAACCAAGTCCACAGCACTTACCAACAACATATATATACATTATCTTGATTGATTCTAAAGTGCAACTAGATTGTGGTATCACTGGGCCAGATGATCTGTAAAACCCTTCAACTCAAAGAATACATGAGTGTCCTGGACAAGGGCCCACATTAACTATTCAGTCTCTGAATACTGACTACTCTTCAGTCTGATTTACCTCAAAGATAGAATTTAGTACTAGAGTCTTGGCAGTACGTCATGGCACCTTGAGGTGACATCATCACCCGTGGCGGGTGTTGCGGAGGAAGTTGTGGTCCCATACACAAGCTGCCTTTGATTTTCTTCATTCTGGAGTTGGCTGATGGAGAGAAATCGTTTATTTCTTTATAAAGTCTAGAGTGATGTCACAGGTCTGTGTAACTTTTTTTATAAACTGGCTTTCAAAACACACTATCCTGGAAGGAGCTGGGCATCGTTAACATGTGGAATAGCAGTGAAGTTTAAACACGAAGGAAATGTCACCTTTGGAGCAATAAACCTGCTCTCTCTTCTAATGAGAAGTGACTAAGGTTTGAAAGTGGCCATTGTCCAAAAATAGGTGCCTGGTGGGAGAGGGAATTGATTGGCTGAAGAGTGAGCCAAGTAAAACAAGTTTGGTCTTCACACCTTCCTTTAATTCACCGAGGTTTCCACAGTGGCTGAGCAGAACACATCTAGAAAATGCTCAGAGACTCCAGGAGTTTTAGATGTGCTGTTTTTAGGCAGTTGTTTCAAGATTTCTTTACCAAGAAGTAACTTAGTATTCACCTCAGGCTCTTGTTTTTTCAAATAGTATTGTATTGTATTTAGATCAAAACTGTGGATCCAAGCCTCACCGATGCTTGAAACTAGGCAGATAAAAAGAATTTTGGCGTTTGGCCTGGAGCATCTTCCATCCTTACAGAGTCTTTTCTTTTCTCTCTCTTTCTCTCTCTCTGTTTCTCTACTCCTTCACTCCATCCCTCACTCCTACTTATCCAGAGGTAATCTCCCTCTTTCTCTCTTTCTCTCCCTCTCTGTCTCTCTCTCTCTCTCTCACACACACACACACACATAAGCAATGAGTTCCCTAAATGGTGACAAACTTGCATGTGCTCCCCTTATGACTAACCTCCCAGGCCTCTCGCCAGCCCCGCGCACAAGGCCCCAAACTCCAGGCATTCCGTGAAGAGAGCCCCACGGTTCGCAGCCCTGGTGGGAACCGCCTGGTTGGAGGACAGTGATGGGGAGTGGCGGTATCTTTGTCCTGGGGGAAGGCAAAGGCGATTCCAGGAGGAAACAGGCGTTTCCTTCCCACGCGCTCGAGCGAGCCCTGAGGCTCGGCCCCGGGACTCCACCCAGCCCCTCCCGGAACCCTGGGAAAAGCCAGTAGCCACACACAGGCCCTGGTGCCGCGCCCTGAGGAGAGCAGCCCCCGCGGCCAATTGCCATGGCAACCCCAGGGCTCTATCCACTTCCCCACCCAGTCGATCCCCCCCCTCCTCCCCGCGCCGCAGCCAACCGGCTTGTGAGCGTCTCAGGAGCGCGCTATAAAACTTGTGCGGTGGCGCGGGCGGAGCGGCAATTCAGAACCCGGGGACAGCTGGCAGCAACACGAAGCCTTAGAAAGTCTTCTTTCAGTAAGAACGGCAGGAAAACGCCCGAGCATGCCGAGCGGGCAGAGCTTGAGCCTCTACCTGCGAAAGCAGCGCCTTTGCCTGGCCTTTCTGCTCCTGCATCTCCTGGGCCAGGTAAGCGGTGCGCCCCTCAGGACCCCAGATTACTTCGGAGACAAGCCCCTGCTCGCCCGCCCTTGGCTGTCCCAACTGTAGGGTTCCTCCTTCTTGTCTCGCCCGCCCCCAGGTCGTGTTGGCTCAGCACTGCCCTTCCCCGTGCCCGGACCGGTGTCCCGCGGCGCCGCCATCCTGCGCTCCCGGGGTGCCCGCCGTGCTGGACGGCTGCTCCTGTTGCCTGGTGTGCGCCCGCCAGCGCGGCGAGAGCTGCTCGGAGCTGGAGCCGTGCGAGGAGAGCAGCGGCCTCTACTGTGACCGCAGCGCCGATCCCCGCACCCAAACCGGCATCTGCATGGGTAATCCGGCTCCACATCTCTGGAACCTTCTCCCAGGACAGCTGGAGCTCCCACTCTTACTCCCCCTTCCCAAAGAGTGATGAGCAATAATCCTAATGCGGATGAGGATGTAATAGGAAAAGCTTCTGGAACCAGGCATGGTCTGGGGGTGCATAGGGCTTTGGGGAATGCCAGAAGCCAGATAGGAAACCTGTCCAGAGACGTGAGAATGGAGCGAAACAGAATTAAAGACAAGTGAAGTCATTTCCTTTGGGCATTTCCAAGGACGCACTTGGGGGTGATGGAAGCGTGGGTTTGCCCATACCCCCACAGTTCACAAACTGCAGTTCAGCAGGTTTGTTTTTACACCTGTAATCCTCCGATTTAAGTCAAAGCGCCCCCAGTCTCCTGGGGGTGACTATGTAACCCCTGTTTAAGTGGCAAAATAAAATGCAGACAACTAACTAGCCAGCCCAGACTCATGAAATTTACTCAACTGAAGGATCAGTTTTCCACCTGGTTAACTATTTGTAGTGTGAGGCTTTCCCTGCCTCTACATAGGGTGCTTAGGAAAACCTTTCTTGTTTGATCTAAACCAGTCATGACTTACTCCTCTGCTTCAATACCAAAGCATCCCACTGCCTTTCCCAGTTTGGCCATTTAACCTGTGTGGCACTGTGGGTTAATGTGCTGGACTGTAAAGTTGGTTTGAACTGCAAAGTTTGTGGTTCAAGCTCACCAGTCACTGCTTGGAAACCTTATACAGGGTCACTATGAGTCGGAACCAACTTGATGGCACTTAACAACAATGAGGTTCTGGAGTAGGAGTATCTTGAAAGGTTCTTGCAAAATGACATTTATCACAGGAATCAATAGTTAGGGGTCAGTGGGTGTGTAATGAGAACGTGTTGATGGTTTCTTCTTGCTCTGAGGGAACCTCCATGAATGTATCCCTAATGTAATGGAGAAGAAACCACATCACTGGAATTAGAAAAGAACCACTCAGGGTTTGAATATTGCTGGCACGTCTTACCTAGCCTCTCTGATGCATCCTGTCCTGTTTTCTTTCCCCTTGTTTGTCTCTCCCCTACTTTCCCAATATCCTAGTGCTAGAAGGAGACAACTGTGTGTTCGACGGGGTCATTTACCGCAGTGGAGAGACCTTCCAGCCAAGTTGCAAATACCAGTGCACCTGCAGAGATGGGCAGATTGGCTGTGTGCCCCGCTGCAACCATGACCTGCTCTTGCCCCGGCCTGACTGCCCAGCTCCAAGAAAAGTTGAGGTGCCAGGGGAGTGCTGTGAAAAGTGGATCTGTGACCCCGAGGATGAGGGGGGATTGGGAGGCCTCGCCCTACCAGGTGAGAAGCTCCATGTGCCTGAGGGGGATTCCAGGGCCTTCCTGTAAGGTAAAGGCAGGCTAGCATGAGGACCCTTTTGGATGTCAAGTGAGAAAACGGATCTCAGTTTCTGGCCATTCAGTGGTGGATTCCAGAATGCCCACTGAGAACAAACGTCCAAACCCATTTACAGCCAAGGTAGATTCCTGAAATATACACACAAGGGCTTCTAAAGTTGTGTTGTTGTCAGTTGCTGTCCAGTCAGCTCAGGGAATGATAACTCAGCAAAGTTGTCCTCTTCAATAACGTTACTATGTTTCAGTCCACTGTTTAGGCTATGTCTGTGAAAAAGGACCTGCCTAATCAAGCAATGAGACTGACCTTGTCTTGCTGAATGACCACTGTTTGGATTTTTTTAAGTCAATCCTACTTGACATTTAGTAATATTGTTGTTGTTGTTAAGTGCCGTCTAGTCGGTTCCGACCCATAGCGACCCTATACAGGGTTTCCAAAGCTGTAAATCTTTACGGGAGCAGAACGCCTCATCTTTCTCCCACAAAGCGGCTGGTAGGTTCGAACTGCTGGCCTTAAGGTTCGCAGCCAATTCATAACCACTACGCTACCAGAGCTCCTTTTAGTAATATTACAAAGAGCAATTTTTATTTCTATCTTTAGTAATGTTACAAAGATAAAAATAAAAAGTGCTCTTCATTTTCTAGATTGCAAACACTATGTCCTCTTAAAAGCAGCCTCCCTGAGGAATGTTCCTCAACCTAGACAGGTGTTACAATGAAATATCACTGTTCCAGACGCTGCTAGAAGAGTCAAGTGTTTTTGTTTTATCTTACACAGGAAACAGGAGTCCTGGTGGTGCTCAGGATGTTGTTGTTGTTGTTGTTAAGTGCCGTCAAGGTGATTCTGACCAATAGCGACCCTACATAGGGTTTCCGAGGAGCAGCTAGTGAGCTTGAACCGCTGACCTTGCAGTTCAAACGGCTTTGCAGTCTGGCACATTAACGCATAGCGCTGCACCAAGACTCTGGTGCTTAGGATAAGCGCTGTTTATTCACATGGTTGGCAGTTCAAACCCACCAACCACTTCTATAAGTGATGAGGCTTTCTGCTATTGTAAAGATTTACAGTCTTAGAAACCCTATACAGAGTCACTGGGAACCAAAATCAACTCAATGGCAGTTGGTTTGGTTTTAAAGGAAATCTTTTTCTGGGGAAAAGATGCTTAGGAGTTGACCTATCTGTTTGAAGCTATTGAAAAGCCAGGTCATTTATATTATCAGTATGTTGAGTTTAGTCCATAAATGATAAATGGTTGAGCACTTTACTACAAAAGCAAGACTGGTAGCTAGAATCCACTCAGAGGTATGTACCTGAGAAGAAAGTCCTGGCAATCTACTTCTGAAGGACCGCAGACATTGTAAACATTATGGAGCACAGGTCTCCTCTGACTTCCATGGGGTCCACATGAGTCACAATCAATTTCACAGCATCTGTTTTGTTTCTGCTGTTGTTGTTTCAGTTTTGTGAGATTTATAGAATTTCTGCCACCAGAAATTATCAGCCAGCCTTATATGGAGAACTACCATGTAGAAATGTGTCCCTATTCCTGTTCTGACAGAACTTTTAGTTATCGAAGTCCAAGTCTCTGTATCATGTGGCCATAATAACCCCTTCTGCTGCCCAAAAGCAAAGCACAACTTCCATCACTATTTTGAAGAGAGCGATTCTACTTACTAATCACAATTAAAATTTTATCATAATCTTGTTTTTAATGTAAAAGTCATATGTTGAGAACACTAAAAAGGCTAGTTTTTGATGCTCTGGTGTCTTCTTTTGGAGTCCTGGTATGGCACTGCAGGATAACACACTGGACCGCAGAGGCAGTTTGAGCCGCAAGGTCGGCAGTTCAAATCCACCAGTCACTCCTAGGAAATCCCATACAGTGTCTCTATGAGTGAGAACCAACTCAACAGCACTTAGCAACACAACAACAACAACAACAACAACAGTGTCTTCTTTTTGCTTAACTCACTGTTAATTGCTTAGTTGGCATTGGACTGCTAACCACAAAATTGACAGTTCAAAATCACTAGCCACTCACTCCTTATGAGAAGGATGAGGTTTTCTGCTCCCTGTGTCCTGTCGGATCGCTGAGTTGGAATTGACTCTATGGCTGTGGGTTTATGGTGAGTATTCTCTGTCCTTAAGAGAATACTCTTAAAGACACGTTCTTCTAAGCTTCTTAGTAATTCATTGGAGAGTCATTGTACAAAGATTTCTTCTGTGTGTGGATTGGGCCTATTGGTGTCAATTGCTGCCGAATCAGCTCTCATTCATGAACAAAACATTGTCCCAGAACTAAGCCACCGTATGCTCGCTGGTCTGCTCAAGTCCATTGTTGTGACCACTGTGTTTTTTGAATGCCTTCCAGCCTAAGGAGCTCATCTTCCAACTCTATACTGGACAATATGCTGTTGGGATCCGTGAGTTTTCATTGGCTAATTTTTGGAAGAAGATCACAGGTCTTTCTTCCTAGTCTATCTTAGTCTGGAAGCTCTTCTGAAACCTGTCCACCAAAAGTGAGCCTGATGATGTTTAGAATACTGGTGGTGTATCTTCCAACGTCATAACAATAATGCTCAAGTCAACACAGTGTGACACACCAGCAGATGAGTGCTGACTAATTGTCGTTATTGCTGATATTTAGGCTGTTCCAACTCATAACAACCCTGTAAAGGATTTCCAAGTTGAGTTTGAACCGATGCCATTGCAGTTAGCAGTCCAGTGCTTATTCTACGGTACCACACCAGGACTTCCAACTAACTGTTAAGTATCAGTAAATAAAGAGATCCAGATCTGCTCCTAGGAACACCAGAATTTAGTAGGTACAGAACTGGATAAGACCCTCTTTCTAATAATGATTCAAAGGACCACTTGGTGATTCCTGTATTTTTATTTGTACGTTTCATAGCCTACAGACCAGAGGTCACCCTAGGAGTTGAAGTCTCTGACTCGAGTATCAACTGCATTGAACAGACCACAGAGTGGAGCGCTTGTTCCAGGAGCTGCGGCATGGGCTTGTCCACTAGGGTTACCAACAGGAATCCGCAGTGTGAGATGGTGAAGCAGACTCAGCTCTGCTTGGTGCGACCCTGTGAACAAGAGCCTGAGCAACCAACAGAGAAGGTAAGGAGCCTGCAGAAGTCTCCTGTCTATCACAGACAACAGGGTCTTGCTTCATTGGAGACTGAGCTTCAGAAGGTTAGTGTTGGTTGACTCAAAGGTCAGCTGTAGCTGGGAGTCCACCCCCGAGAGATTTCCGGCCCAACCTGAGCACACTTGCACCTTGTTTCCTCTTTAATGTATTGTAGTGCACCAAATAACTCAGCAAACCCGTAAGTAAAGTGATAGGGTCCATACAACTCAATACTTTCCCCAAGTCAGAATTCTCTGGACAGTCCCCATTCCATTCCTGGATTAAACTGGCTACAAAGTCACCAAGTCTAAATGATTTCAGAAAGTCCCCATTCCCCTCTCACTTTGTAGAAAGCAATGGGAACTGGACCATGTCTGAACACCACGCAGTCTACCTGGTTACATAGCATGCCCAGTAATTGTTGATGAACAAATGAATGGGAATCTATGAATTTCAAGATTTTCAAAGGCTTAGAGGAAAAGTACACTTGCCAGTATAAAGCAGTATCAGCCACATTAAATAGCATGTTTCTTGTTTTGTTAGCTGGAAGTGTATGAACTCAGTGTGTGAACACTGAGTCTGAGGCATGCAGATCAGAAACTCTGATTGGTTCTTGATGACATCACAGACCTTGTTACCAGAACCCTTTGTCAGATTAATGAAGCACTCAACAGCTATGTACACCCTTGTACAAGCTTAAGGGCAAAATATAGCAGTATCTCATAAGGAAGGGTTTGCATATCTCTGGACTAAAACAATGTCTTCTAATGCTTACGGGTGCAAACTCTGGAGCTAGATAATCTGGCTCCAAATCCTTGCCTGCCACCTGGATTGGGTAGATGACTTTGGGCAATTAACCTCTCTCAGCTTCAATTTCATCCCCTGTGTAATAAGACCATTGGTAGAACCCACCCCATGCTTGCCATTAAATGGAATGAATTTGCAAAATATTAGGCATGTACTAAGCACTTGCTAACAGTAACCAGCATTACTTCAAATTTCATTTATTAGCAAAGATTTTTAAAAGTCCCAAGTAGTTGCATTATTATATAGTTGCTTAGCTATTGAGTTTTTTTGGTTCATCCTAAGTTTTTGTTTCTGAGAGAATGCTCAGAAATAACCTTATCCCTAAAAGTATCCCCTAAAATCTGTACCTTCCCAAATTATAACAAACATGTAACACAGTTCACCCATATAAGCAATCATACATACACACACATGCAGACACAAACACACACACACATGGAGTTGTTGCTGACCTTGTACCATTTTGTGGTGTAGGCTAGAATATAAGCTAAACATTAAATATGAAAAGGAAGAAATAAGAATTCATGAAATTTTTTAACCTCTTTTTCAAATCAGGTTTTTCTATCTCCTGGCTCTAAAACATGGTTTCTTCTATTGTTTCGTTGTCCAAAATGTATGTTCTTTCCTTGTAGCTTGCTTCCAGTTAATATTGGGGAGCACTTTATTTAGCAAATTGATGTGCAGGTAGTATATGGAACATAGGGAAATAATAGCAAAATAATCATCACTGCCTATCCCCAGGAGCTTCCTATGTAATCTGGGACCATGGTTCTCAAAGTGCACACCCCAAAACATCATTATCACTGAGAACTTGTCAGAAATACATTCCTTGGAACCCGTACTAAACTCACTGAATCAGAAACTCTGTCAGTTCACTTTTTAAACAGACTGTAGATCATTCTAAAGCATGCAAAAGTTTGAGAACTACCAATCAGTGTAAGAGAATTCTGTGTCTGACCACCGCACAAACTAGGTAATGTAAGAGAAACCTAAGTCTGACAGTGCCTGAGAAGATGAAGAGTGATCGCAGCAAAGAAGTGAAGAGATAGGCATCAGTCTGCCTTTCTTGAATTGTCACAACTGTGTTTCCAAAACCATTATTAGTGGAATCTGAATGAAATTCTATACTTGACTTACCTTCATAGAAAATAACCTGAATCCCATTGTTTTAGAATTTCCTATAGTCATAGTATAAAAGAAAGCTTGAGTTTTGCCATCAGACAAATTCAATTACTGGTTGCTTTCTCATCTCTTTAGACTTTTGAGCTTCTGTGTTTTCATTTATAAACCTTGGGTAGTAATACCATCCAGACAGTGGACTAAGATGTCCCTCTTATGTGCCCTCATTCATATCTCTAACCTTACACTGAGTATTATCAAGATCTGTGTGTTCCCTATTCCCCTACAAAATCTGCATGATTGCACAACAGAGACTTTGTCTTACTGGGTCCGCATGCTAACTGTTCTTATATGAGTGAATGTTGTTAATAAGGATTAAATGGGTTAATGTCAGAAAGAATTTGAAACGCTGTAGCCAGGTTTATATTCCCTTTCTCTCTATGACACCTAAGAATACACTTGGCTAAAAATAACAAGCCTCATCGAGTTGTCTAAAATATGATTGTGTTTCCTTATCATACACATGCCTTCACCCTCATGCTTGTCACCTCAAGGTCAAACAATTCTTGTGGTACCACTCCCTCATGTGGTCATAGAATGTGTGGTGCCCACATTGCAAGCAGACAGGAGGCAATGCTGGAAGGAAGAGGAAACATGTCAGGAAATGTCAGGAAGGCAAAGGATTTCCGAGAATCCTTTAGGTGGTAATTCATTGGCAAGACCTTGACCACAAGGCCATCCCAAGCTCCCACTTCGTCTGGGGAGGCAAATGCTTTTAACTGAGTATATTTTCCAAACAAAGTTTCCATTCCATTAGGCAAACAGGAATAGTAATGGCTATTGGACAGGTTATTTCCTACTCCGAAAATAGTTCCTCAGAGGAATAGTAGCCATCCATGCATTCCTGTTGTTCTTCAATTTTAGAAAGGAAAAAAGTGTCTCCGTACCAAGAAGTCACTCAAAGCCATTCACCTGCAGTTCAAGAACTGCACCAGCCTGCACACCTACAAGCCCAGGTTCTGTGGGGTCTGTAGTGATGGCCGATGCTGCACCCCACACAACACCAAAACCATCCAGGTTGAGTTCCAGTGCTCTCCAGGGCAAATCGTCAAGAAACCAGTGATGGTCATCGGGACCTGTGCCTGTCACACCAACTGCCCTCAGAACAATGAAGCTTTCCTCCAAGATCTGGACCTCAACACCAGTAGAGGAGAAATGTAACGAATGTCTAGGGAGAAATCCACCTACAGAGACCAAGTTTAGCTACTGCTTGACTCACCAACCAAATGAATATATGAAAACTAAGGATGAGTCATTATTTCACCCAAATGAATATATGAAAACTAAGGATGAGTCATTATTTCACCCAAGTCCTGTGTATCATACTGTCAACATGTGAGGTCAGTTTATCTGTCTTTTTTTTTTTTTTTTTTTTTTTATTTCTCAAAAAAAAATCATAGATATGATTAACTGTAAACTGAAAAATTGAGTTCTGGATAAGACTTAGGGGTGACTTCCCTTT
>NW_006408519.1:25001302-25004066 GCF_000296735.1 Chrysochloris asiatica
CTGTCAACATGTGAGGTCAGTTTATCTTTTTTTTTTTTTTTTTTTTTTTTTTTTTTTCTCAAAAAAAAATCAAAGATATGATTAACTGTAAACTGAAAAAGTAAGTTCTGGATAAGACTTAGGGGTGACTTCCCTTTTGGCGGTTTTTTATAAATGCAAATGTCTATGAACTTAAAGAAATCCGCTGTTTTACTTTATAGAATATATCACATTACATTCATTTTACATTGTATAGACCAGTGCAATCCCAAGAAAATAATCACTGTAGTCAATGGCACCGTGGAGTTCAAGATCATACTGACTATGTCTTCATGCAAATATTTTACCATTTAGATGTTAAGTTTCGGAGTTCTGGTATGGCACTGTAAGATAAGCACTGGATTGCTCATTGCACGGTTGGTGGTTCAAACCCACCAGCCGCTCCTTGGAAACCCTAGACAGGGTTTCCTGTATCATCAGAACTGATTCAACTGCACTTGACAATAATATGACATTTTTGATATGATGGTTCTCGGTTAAGATCCCGTTATGGGTACCACAACTCCGAACTCTCAAGTTCACAATTGGAGTCATGTTAGAGCTCTTCGACCTGGACTCCGGAGGCTGTGTGTGTTTTGTTGTACACTAGGAATCATATTGTAGTTCCAGTACTAAACTGTTGGTAAACTAAGTGGGCTGGTAAACTGCAAATTAACTCCTTTCCAGTAGAGATAGCATAGAAAAATAGAAATCAGAGAACTCTCCTTGGTCCAGAGGCTGCTGAGGCTCACTTGTTTATTAATGCTGAAGAAGCACAGTACATCATCAGGAATGCTGTCATCTTACTGATGAGCAAACTGATGCCCAAAGCATGTAAATGAATCAAATTCTTAGCCTCGGAAGACTTTCAAATGTGCTTTTCGTGAAATTTTGTATCAGAACAAAATCAACTATTCAGGGTGCAGCTACCCCAAATTTTATGAGTTCAGAATCCTCATGGACATGCCCAAAACTTTACCTTGGGCCTTAATCACAAAAACCCACAAACAAGATATATGTGTGTATAGAAACATGTATCTAACTTGTCAGGATATAAGACCGACTACAAATCACATCTGTACATTTTTCTCATGTCATTCTGAAAGTATTTATGTAAATTAAATTGTACATTTTGTAAAGTATTCTTTTTCATTTCTGAACTTGTCAGACAGCACTAAATAAACCTGGTCTTAACATTATGTGACTCAGCTATGACTCTGTGCATAAGTTTAGCATTATTGCTTACTGAAAATTAAAACTTACGGAATAAATGAGATACCAATCAGCAGTTTCTATTGAAAGAACAATGGGGCTCTGACATCTCCTGCCAGGAAGGAAACAAGAGACAGCTCTCACTGAGGCAGTGACTCCACAACCAAAGTGCCAAATATTCTGCACATTGTTGATTCTAATGGACATTTTGAGTCTTGATACTTTTTCTGGAGCCTTCTACCATTTACTATCAAGTCAGTGCCAACTCATGGTGACCCCATGTGTGTCAGAGTAGCCATAGCATTTTCAGTGGTTGGTTTTTCAAAAGTAGATAGGCAGGCCATTTTATTGAGGCACCTCTTGAGGGACTCGAACGACCAACTTCTCAGCCAGCAGCTGAGAACATCAACTGTTTGCACAACTCAGGGACAACTGCTAGACATCTCTAAATATTGAAGATGAACTTGTCAAACCAAGACAAAACTTCCCTCCCTGTCTTCCTTATCTAGTTAAAGGGCTCTGAATTCTTCCAATTACCAAGTTTAAACCGTCGGCATTACCCTGATCTGCTTTCTTATGCCGCATGCCCAGAAGAGCATACTTCCAAAGAGGGCACTGAGAAGAGAGAGTCAGAATTAATATAAATTCTGTATTGTAGTTTTTGACTGATTCAGTGTGAGTCTACTGTGCTTTCACTCTTAGAAAAATGTTTCCTGTCCTCAACATTACTCTCTGTCTGTAGCTTCCTTGCCCCAGTCTCTTTGGCTAGTTTCTACCTGTCCTTTAAAAACAGATTATGAAGGAGATTGTAATCATTGCAATGAAATAAAATACGATAGGTTGAGTGCAAAACCGATGCTCTCCCATGTAAACTATCACTCAATTCACAATAAAAGCTTTTAGAAAAAAAACAAGAAATTACTGAAGTAGGAAGAAATTAAAGAGAAAGATCATATCTTAAAGACGTTAGAATAATTATAAGATATAATAAGCTTTTCTGATCTTGTAGCTGTGACTTTCTGAATGTGTATAAAATATATTTTTAATGTGCAGAAAACAAACTGCTATTTTTAAATGAAGAAAAACACAAAAAATGTTAAGAAGAGGTTTTCTTGATAAAAGAAACATTCAGTGATGGTTATTGGAGGTAGAGACAAGATTATTCACAGGCTAGAGGGTAGACACATGTTAACATGAGTGATGGAACCAACAGTATACAACCAGAGGGAGGTTGGCATAGGAAAGATGAAGATAACAGTAGACACGGGAGGAATGCAAGACTTAAAGTGAACAGAGATTAAGTACTGTGAACTATTGGTTCATGGAGGGGATTGTAATCATTGTAAAGCAGCAGAGTATAGGATTCCTTGAAAGTAAAACTGATGATCTTCTTTGTAAACCTTCACTCAATTCACAATACTTTAAAATCAAAAACAAAACAAAAAAACTTGAAAGCAAATTTTACTCCTAGGATTGGATTCCAAGAAAATTCATAAGGTCAGCACACTTATTTCACATGCTTACTTTGTGCTGA
>NW_006408519.1:25005116-25019871 GCF_000296735.1 Chrysochloris asiatica
CCAACGAGATGGACTGGAAAAGTGGCAGCATCAATGAGCTCGAGTGTGGCAACGAGAGTGAGGCTGGCCCAGGATCAGGCAGTGTTTTGTTCTGTTGTACATAGAGTCGCTAAGAGTTGGTACTGACTCAATGGCACCTAACAACAACAACAACATGAACAGAGTGAATAGTGTTTGTTTTAAAAATCTATAAACACAATGGAAAAGAGATCTAGGGGACAATATGCAACAAATTACTAATGTTGGTCTTATTTTCTTTTTTCACTTCTTTATCAGTTTTTATTTACTAAGAATATATAACCTTTAAACCAGGGGAAAGAAAGTCATAATTCAGATGTCCCTTCAAGTATGCTTTTACTCCTACCCTGATTCATGCAAAGTTAGTTGCCCTTTCCAGCATCCAAAAGATTTCCTTCCTTTCTTTCTTCCTTTCTCTTCCTCCCTCCCTCCCTTCCTCCCTCCCTTCCTTCCTTTGTCCCTTCCTTCCTTCCTCCAACCCCCCTTCCCTCCTTCATTCATTCCTTCCTTCCTTCTTCCTTTTTTCCTTCCTTTCTCCTTCTCTCCTTCCCTCCTTCATTCGTTCCTTCCTTCGTTCCTTTCTCTTTCTTTCTCACTCTTTCTTTCATTTTGTTTATTCAACAGATATATACCAACAGCTGCTGTGTGTTCAGCTTTATTTTATTTCCTGGGAATACATCAGTGAATAAAACAATTTTCTCCATTCACTTGATATTATTTATTAGTCCACTTGTGAGGTTTTGTTTTCTTTATATTGAGGTGCAATCCATCCTGAAAGCATAGTCTTTGATCTCAATCAGTATTTCAAGTCCTCTTTGTTTTCAGCAAACAAGATTATGTGATCTGCATATCCCAGAATGTTCATTGGAGTAATCCTCTAATCCTGATGCCATTTTCTACTTCATATAATCCAATTTCTTGCATTATTTGCTCAGCATACACATTGAGTAAGTATTGTGAAAGATCACAAACCTGGTGCACACCTTTCCTGATTGTAAATCATTTGGTGTCCCCTTGTTCTATTTGAACAACGGCCTCTTGGTCAATGTGCAGGCTGCTCATGAACAGGTTAAGTGTTCTAGAACACCTATTCTTCACAATGTCGTCCATAGTTTGTCATGATCCACAATCAAAGCTCTTTGCTTTTAGCCAAGAGCCAGCTGATATCAGCAGTGATATTCCTATTTCCACATCCTCCTCTGGATCTAAGTTGACTTTCTGGCAGTTTCCTGTCAATGTATTGTTGTGACCATTTTAAATTATCTTCAGCAAAATTTTACTTGTGTGTGATGTAAATGATATTGTTTGATGACTTCCGCATTCCATTGGGTCACTTCTCTTTGGAATGGGCACAAATATGGATCTCTTCCAATTGGTTGTCCAAGTAGCTGTCTTTGAAATTTATTGGCATAGATGAGTAAGTGCCTCCAGTGTTGCATCAGTTTGTTGAAAGATTTCAATTTGTATTCCATCAGGGACTGTATCTTTATTTTTCACCAATGCCTACCGTGCAGCTTGGATTTTTCCGTTGGTACCATCTGTTCTTGATCATATGCTACCTCTTGAAATGTCTGAGAATCAATCATTTCTTTTTGATAAAGTGGCTCTGTGTATTTCTTCCATCTTTAGATACTTTCTGCATCTTTCCATGTTTTGCCTATGAAGTTCTTCAGTGTTATAAGTTGAGGCTTGAAGTTTTTTCTTCAATTCTTTCAGCTTGAGAAATGCCGAGTGTTTTCTTCCCTTTTCATTTTCTAACTCCAGATCTTTGCAAATTCCATTATAATACTTTACTTTGTCTTCTAAGGCTGTTCTTCAAATTTTTCTTTTCAGCTCATTTATTTCCTCATTTCTTCTATTCACATTGGCTTCTCGACACTCAAGAGCAAGTTTGAGTCTTCTGACATCCATTTTGGTCTTTCTTTTTTTATAATCTTTTTACTGGTCTTTTGCTTTTTTCCTGTATCATGTTCTTGACATCATCCCACAAGTGCTTTGGACTTTGGTCATTAGTTCATCAAATCTGTTCTTGAGATGGTCTTTAAATTTCTATTCAACGACAAATTTTGGCTTATGTGGAATTGTTTTAATATTCTTCGATTTCAGTCTAAACTTGCATATGAGCAACTGAGGTCTGTTCCATAGTCTGCCCCTGGCCTTGTTTTGGCTGATGTTACTGAGCTTCTCCATCATCTCTTCTCACAGAGTCGTCAGTTTGATTCCTGTGTATTCCATGTGGTGAGGTCAGTGTGTATAGCCACCTTTTATGTTGTTTAAAAACGTATTTGAAATGAATAAATTGTTGGTCTTGCAAACTTCTATCATATGATCTCCAGCATTATTTCCATGACCCAAGTCATATTTTACAACTACTTATTCTTCCTCTTTGTTTCCAACTTTCACATTATAATTGCTAGTAATTATCAATGCAACTTGACTGTATGTTTGACCAATTTCTGACTGAAGAATTTGGCAAAATTCTTCAATTTCATTGGCTCTAGTGGTTGTTGCAAAAAATTTGAATAATAGTGGTATTAACTGGTCTCTCTTATAGGCATATGGATATTATCCGATCACACGCAACATTGTACTTCAAGACTGATCTTGAAATTCTATTTTTGACGATGAAGGTGATGCCATTCCTCTTCAGTTTGTGGTTCCCAGCATAGTAAACCATATGATTTATTATGATTGTCTGTTTCAAAATGGCCAATACCCATCCATTTCAGTTCACTGATGCCTAGGATATTGATCTTCGTGTGTTCCATTTCATTTTTGACAACTTCCAATTTTCCTACATTCATACTTTGTTCATTCAATATTCTGATTATTAATAAGTGTTTGAAGCTGCTTCTCTTCATTTTGAGTTGTGTCCCATCAACAAATGAAGATCCTAAAAGCCTTGCTCCTTTCACATCATTACAGTCAACTCTTCTTTGAGGCAGTTCTTTTCCAGTTGTATTTTGAGTGCCTTTCAGCCTGAGGTTCTCACTGTATCTGACAACGTTCTGTTGCTATTCATAAGGTTTTCAGTGACTAAACATTCAGAAGTAGTCCACCTCTCCATTCTAGTCTTTCTTAATCTGGAAGATCAACTGAAACTTGTTCACCATGAGTGATCCTGCTGAAATTTAAAATACCCGTGTTGTGACTTCCAGCATCACAGCATCATGGAAGCCACCACAGTACTACAAACTGACAGATGAGCATCTGCCTTTCAGGCAGAAGTAATGAAAAACAACAAAAATGACCAAAAAAAACACCTAGAGTCAGGAATAATCTTGGAGCTTTGGAGATTGGTATGGTTAGAAGACAGAGGATGAAAGAAGGTGGGAGGGAGCTTGCCGTAGGCTGGAGCAGTAAGATATGCTTGTATCATCATAATTCTTGCATTCATTTATAACTGTTTCAGTAGACCTCCATTACAATAGAGCATCTTGAGGTCAGTGTCTAAGTCGTTGTGTCTTTGTATATGCTACAGTACCAGGCTGTAGGTAAGACCTTCCTGTATACCTGCTGAATTAATGTATGGACTGTGCACAATGTTGTTGGAACTATTGTGAGGCTATTGTGGAGGTGGTACCTGACTTCCTCTGACTGCACTTGGGGGAAGGAAAGTCAAACTCACCAGCTCAAAGCTGATGCCTGTGAGGCAGAGGTCAGAAATGCCTCCACTCCCTTTCCTCCTTTATACCAACAACCCTTTCCAACTCACTCTCAGCTTCTCTCCTGGGTTCAATAATCCATTGCAATGACCACACAGAACTCACAGACCAAACTTATGATCATGAGTTTTATCAGGGAAATTAACAAGTTACAATTCAGGCTTAGAAATGCTCAGGACACAGTTCTTTTGGTCAGGAGCCCCTCTCCATAACCTCTCTCTGATCCTACACCTCTTAGCCACACAACCCCTTGGCCTGTGCCCTGCTCAGGCAAGTGCTACAAAGCTCCTTTAGTGCTGCCAGTGACTGCCCCAAATGCACACCACTGTCATGATCCTCAGGCCACCGCTGCTGGACTCTAGCTCTGTAGGTCAGCAAACCTAGCTCCTCAGATTAAGTGCCTGGCAGCACCCCACTCCACAAGAAAGCCTCCTGCCAGAAGGCACTCAGCTTTACTCTGTCTCGTGCTCTTGGCATTATGGGTTTTGCTGACAACCGGCGGCAGTCACTTCTCCCACAATTCATCTCACCACCTATTTTTCAGACTCGTGGATCTCTATCTCTTGGATCAAAAAGGTCCAGATCTTAGGGTCCAAAGATGCCCTCTGTTTCTGGCTCTTCTCTCTTGATGACTGTGAGACATCTCATCCTGCTTCTGATACAGCTCATTTTAAAGTCAGCAGAATGACACAACAAACCAATTCCCACCTTAGAGTTTCATACACCTCATTTGCATGTTTGCTGGATAAGCACTGGACTGCTAACCACAAGGTCAGTGGTCTGAATCCACCAGCCATTCCTCAGGAGAAAGATGAAGCTTTCTTCTCCCGGAAAGATTTACAGCCTCTGACACTCTATACAGAATTGCTGTGACTCCGAACCAAGTTAACAATAGCATTGCATGTGCCCCAGTCATTTGATGGGATTTACAAAAACTATGGCTAGAAGGGAGCCAGATCAAATGTTTCACTGCTTCACAACTACTCTTTTCATCACACCCTGAGAGCAATCCCCCACCCTCTAAACACACACTATGCATTCCTGAAATCAAAATGAAAGGAAATGGAAAAAATTAATCTGCTACATAAATATTTGCAAAGACCAGAACTTTCTGTAATCCAGCACGGAAAGAACATTTACTGAGCAGTTTAGAGCTGGGAAAAATGACAGGCTTAGGAGT
Source organism: Chrysochloris asiatica (assembly GCF_000296735.1). Taxonomy (NCBI): domain Eukaryota; kingdom Metazoa; phylum Chordata; class Mammalia; order Afrosoricida; family Chrysochloridae; genus Chrysochloris; species Chrysochloris asiatica. Next base: position 25,009,980 of record NW_006408519.1, read on the forward strand.
TATTCAAAACTGGAGTCCGGTACCAGATCTACTCGTTACTAGCTGTGACTTAGAAGACAATCGAGTCTCAGTTTCCATTCCCATCATATGAGAACCCAAAACTGGTAGGATGATCAACTACCCTGGTTTGTCCTGGACTGAGGAGGTATCTGCGATGCAGGGCTTTCAGTTTTCAAACCAGACCAATCTCAGGCAATCCAGGATAAGTTAGTCACCCTAATACCAAACTCACAGTGTTGCCAGATCAGTGTAGATTCACACCTGACTGACTATACCTTGCATGTTGCAGGCCCACAAATGACAGCTGGTAAGGTAAGTATCCAGTAGAGGCAAGCACTGCCCTGTTTTTTGCTTTCTGTACTTGGAAGTACACTTTATCAACCTCATTTTTATTTAAAATCAAACCCACTGCCCTAGAGTCGATTCCAATTCACAGTGAGACTGTACGACGGGAGTTGAACTGCTCCCTAAGGTCCTAAGGCTGTGCATCTTCATGGAAGCAGACTTCCTCATCTTTCTCCCACAAGGCAGGTGCTGGATTCAAACCAATGACGTTTTCATTAGTGGCCATTGCTTAATCTACTGTGTCACTAAGGAGAAGAATAAACAATAATAGTAATAAGGACCTGTTCGAGTCAACGGTGCCATTGACTCGACCCTGACGCATGGCACTTCCAGCTTTGTCAGAGTAGAACTATGCTCCATGGGTGTTCAGTGGGTGGTTTTTCAGAAGTCAGCTGTCAGGCTTTTCTTCAGCAGTGCCTCTGGGTGGACCAAAATCTCCAACTTTTCACTTAGCAATCGAGAGCATTAACTGTTAGTGGTCATTTGCACTCAGGGACGCCTCGTGACCTATTAAGGGCACAGTAAATGAAAGATTCAAACTTAGGGTCTGTCTGAACTCCGAGCCAAAGCTCCTTCCTTTCCACGGAGCCTCAGTCGCTGAGGTCAAGCATATTTTCAGCAACCAAAACGATTCCAGCAGTTTCTATGTGGGGCTATTTTCTCAAACTATAAATAGTCTCCTTCAGCAGCATCGTTGTAAAGCAGTGAGATTGTTGAGCTCATTCGATGGGTATGAAAATTGTGTTGCTGTTTGGTTGGTTTTTTGTTGTTGTTGTTGTTGTTGTTTCCTTAAATGATTTATTGTGAATTATGTGACAGTTTACATGGGAGAACATTAGTTTTACATTCATTCTATCGGATATTTACAATCCCCTCCATACAATCCTTCCCTCGTGCCCCCCAGGTCTTCAGCACACAGTCGCTCTCCTTCTCTGGGTCTAGAGTCTCCAGCTACTCCATAGCTCCACATCATCATCTCTGGCTCCATTTCAGGCATCACTGCTTCTCTGGGTAGGGTCCCGCTCTCTGCTCTTCTCCCTTGATGGTCCTAGGGACCTCCGCTCCTAGACTGAAAAGTCAGTCACTCCCCTCCTTGCTATAAAACTTCCACCCTTACATTTCCAACCCTCACAGTCAGTCCTGATAACAATTATTCACTATTGTATCACAAGAGACCCATCTGCATTTTGTTGCATCAGCCCCGCCTAGTCAGATTGAATACTACTCACTGGAGATTCTACCTTACTCCAGGCCCTCTGGATCTAGGTTCCCTCTTGAAAGCTTGTAAACCAGTCACTTCTTGCCTTTGTAGTCCCCCCCCCACTCCCGGCCCCATTTTGGGTAGCCAATGTCCAAGTTGCCCATCCCTGTCTACTCTGTGTGTGGAAGGGGTGGAAATGATTCTTACTGTAAGGACTTGTTCCCTCTTTTGAGCTACTGCTTCCATAGGTGTAGGTGTTTGGTTGTTTTTTAAAGCACTTAATTGCTAATAATCATAAGACAGACTTCATTGGAAATTATTTTAGGATTTTCTTTTTCTTTTTCCACATAAGGTTTCTCAATTCAATAGTAAGGCAATGGCATCTTTAACTCCATGAGGAGATAATGTGTCACATAAGAATCCCAAATGGCCAAACTTGATGAGATTATCACTAAAGCTGTTGGTGGAGATTTCTGTGTAGGATTAGATTTTTCTCCCAGTGTCTTTGTCATAGGTACCTATCTTCATGCTTCCGAACTGGTTTCACTTCAAAGTGAAACTCAATATCATCAGTCAGGTTATCAAAACAGGAAGTCCTTTTGACTATGTGTTATCACGCTTAGTTTGAAGATTCATTATTGTTGGAAATGTATTCATCCTAACCACACCGCAAGGTTGTCTCAGGTATTGCTACACTGCCTTAAGGGTTCATGAAATTCAATGACCACTTCAGTATCACTGTTGGCACTCGCTGAACTGTGAGCAATGAAGAATTCTCTGTGGTCATCCAGCTGAGGACTGTGAGTTACTGTTACATTAAGCCAGCTGTTCAAAAGATAATCAAGAGGCACAGAGGGGAAGGACAATGACGTTGTGCCATTCTTCCTAAACAATGTGTGTCTTTCTCCTTAGAACTGAAAGATGAAGGTCTGAATTTCAGCCCAGAAAGATTCAATCCCATTCAAATGACAGGGTTTCATAGTATGACTAGCCCCCTGGAGCTTGGAAATAAATGCTTTATCAGCCAAGAAGAGGATGCTGCTTGGATTTATGTTTTATTACCAAAATCTTGAAGAAAGCTTTCCTTGTAGCAGAGATTCAAGTTTGGAAGAGATTACAGGTTTGGTCAGAGAAGGCTGGGTGTACTCCACGCTGACCTAGATTTGTCCTGTGAGTCAAGGCTCCCTACAAGATCCTTGGGGGACTGTAATAGTTAGGGTTTTGTGTTAACTTGACTAGGCCAGGATTCCCAGTGGTTTGGCAGTTGAGATGTGCTTATTCCCATGGTGATGAAACTTAACACAGGCATAGTTAGCTCTATGATGAGTGGCTATGAGCAGCCAATCAATTGAAGGGATGCTTCCTTGGGGGGTGTGACCTGCTCTCAATATAGTGGACACACAGAAAAGCCGCTTTCTCTTTCATCCCATAGTGACCTGGGACTTTACAATTGTAAGTCATTCCCTTGGTAGTAAACGTCTCTTTACATAAATACATATATGTTTCACTGGTTTTTCTTCTCTAGAAAACCTGGCTTATGACAGGGCCTTTGGCAGAGTAGACAGCAGGAAATGGGAGTTCTAGTTCCTCTGGAAGATCAGGAGGGAACATCTTGCTCAGTGCTTTGCAGAGTTTCTCAGCCTCCAGCAAAGAGTATGAAAACTACAAGGCCTTTATTGAGAATGTCCAGTCAGCTTCTGAAACGCCATAAAAACCCACCATAAGCTCACCTTTGCTAAAATAGACTTCTTGACTGACCCCCAAGTCACTCCTCCTTTCTGCCCAGCTGCTCCTTGTAAAATTGCCATCCTAGCAGCTAAAACACCGTTTGCTTTCATGACTGTTTCCCACAAAACTGTGAACGCCACAAGAGCCGGGCCCTTGTCTGGGTTTCTCACCACCATTTCACACAGTGCTTCTCACAGTTTTCCATTACAGTGTCCTGAGCAGTTGGGCACAATGAACTTTTAGTATCTGAAGATGTACCATGAGAAAGCATCGGAGGCCAAAAATGCTTGTATGTCGTATTTTCTTTTAAAAATCTAGATAAATTTTGGCAGCTCCTTAGTATACCTATACTTATTTAAACATAAAAATGACATTTAAATTTTCTCATTGACTCAGTTATTCATCTCTGCCCACCCTACCATCAAGTAAAACTGAGGTTTCAGAATGATGTACCATGTTAACCATTTGTTGTTGTTATGTGCCGTGGAGTCGGTTCCGACTCATAGCGACCCTGTACAGGGTTTCTGAGGCTGTAAATCTTTACGGGAGCAGAAAGCCTTATCTTTCTCCTGTGGAACAGCTGGTAGTTTCAAACTGCTGACCTTGTGGTTCGCAGCCCGATTCGTAACTACTACGCTACCAGAACTCTTTATGTTACCATATATTCACACAAATAGTGTATATGTCTTTTTTTTTTTTTTTTGCCAACAACACAATCTCACATATTATCTTCCTGTAAGCATCTTGTGTGCTATTTGCATGGCTGTGTTGTCTGTAAGACTATGGTACATGAAACCTTTTGTATCTGCTTACGTCAGTCACACAGTGTAATTGACAGTAATAACAACTCCATTTTGCATCTCATTTTAGGTTCCATTGATTGTAAAATATAGTAGTGATGTTTGTATCATAAAGAAAGTAAAATTTTACCAATTGACTTAGGATATGCCATCAGTTACAACACTCATTCCAATTTCAGAAGCCCAATTGTGTGACTAATGTGTATATGAAATTTAGGAAGAAGATGAAGAAAGAGGAGATAGAAGAGGAGAAGAACTAAATCAAGATTACCACTCAATATACAAAGTGCTTGGCATAAACTATCTCATTTATGTTAGTTTTGAGAGCAATCCTATAGGATTTGATATTATTATATCTCAATTTTATAGATGAGAAAGATAATGCTTTGGGAAGATGAACTGCTTGCACAGGATTATAAATCTATTAAATGGTAAAACCACGAACTGAATCCTTACAATCAGTTGAATTGGTGCATTAAATCCTTCTGCCTTATGTACCACAGTTGGAGAATCAAGTACTGGGTGCTCATGAAAATCAAATGGATAAATGAACTACTACTGAGTTCTGAAGGATTTGGCTGTGGATACTGGTAACCACCTAAGGAACATGTCCACTTCTGAACCAATCAGAATGACTGATTTGGAGTCACAAAATTCACACCAAAAACTGTCAGGAACATGATCCTGAGCTTTTCCACAACCAATGGGATTAAGACAAGGGTTCCTTCTTGTGTTTAAAAAAAAAAAAAAAAAATTATAGTGAATTGATTGAAGATTTATAGAGCAGATCATCAGTTTTACATCATACATTTTATATCATCTCAATGATTGTTATCTCTACATGTAACAACAGTTATCCCACTTCCTCCCTGTGGTTCCTACTTCTTACATCCTCCTTCCCAACCCCTCTGAACCTTGTACCTCAGTATTTGTTGCCCAATATTTGATCTTGACTGGTTGATCATTCCATGATGAGCATACATCACTATATACACGTATTACCTATCCACTACTTGGTTGAAAACTGGGCCATGTAGACCTAATGGACGTATATAGAACACACCACCGAACAACAGCAACATATGTTCCAGACCTGAAGGATGGCTGAGGCCTATAGTCTCTGGTTCCTCCAGCCTCTTTCTAACCAGTATGCACAGTTGTTTTTTTCAAATATTGAGTTTCTTTCCACATGTGTTTCCCACTCTATCCAAGACCTTCTAATGAGATCCCTTTCAGAGCAGTTGATAATGCTAGCTGGGCACCATCTAGTTCTTCTGGTCTCAGAGTCATGGAGACTTATGTTCACATGTTCCATTAGTCCATTGACTAATTGATCCCAAGCATCTTTAGTTTTTATCACTCTTCTTTCTTTGCACATGGAGGCACCAATAGCTGCACCTTAGATGGCTGCTCATAAGCTCATAAGATCCCAGTCACTACTCACCAAAGTAGAATGCAGAACCTTGTCTTTGTGAACCATGTTATGCCAACTGACCAGGAGCTCCTTGTCTTAATTCAGAAATATGCATTGATTATCGTCCAAATTCCTAGGGATGTACTGGAACTAAGAATAAAGCAATAAATAAGGTAAATAGACTCCTGGCCTTGATGAATCTGGTAAACTGTATGAATTTTCTCTTAGACCTTGATTCCTCAGACTAAAATTTTTAGACTTTTCTATGGTTCACAATTTTAAATAACTCAACTGCTCCATAGGTACCTAGCTTCTTCCCTACAAATCCCAGAGCAGATCCAGAGAAATAAAGCTCCTTAGAACTCGGAGTCTGAAGGAGGAGGACCTAAAAAGACCCCTGTTCTTATATAAGTTAACATTTCATTTGAAGCCTCCTGAGATAATAGTTTATGATCTAAAGGTCAGCTACTTCTACAAGTACCCCTCCAACAACACTGAGGAGATTGGCACTCTTGTAGCTCCAAAATACATAACCTAGAAGAGTCCAATAGTACACAGAGAGGTAGAGATTTCAGAAATATTTCCAATAAGCACCCATTCATTAAGAGAAACATCTAGTCCTTAAGCCTATGTGCAATTATGTGTTCAAAGAGACCATTAGCCTCAAAAACCAAAACCACAAATAGATTGATAGTGACAGGATGGAGAAAAATATTCCATGCAAATAGTAACCAAAATAAAGCTGAGTTATCTGTACTAATGTTAAATAAAATAGACAAATAAAAAAATAACAGAGACAAAGGACATTATAGATGGATAAAAGGGTCAGTTCATCAAGAAAATATGGTAATTATAAACATTTATATACCTAACAACAGAGTCCCAAAATATTTAAAGCAAGCATTGACAAAATTGAAGGGAGAAACATTGGTTGGAGACCACCACACTGCTGTTAATATATGAACAGAATAATAATAAAGAAACAGAGGGTTTGAACAATACTATAAACCATGTGGACCTAATAGATTGATAGAGAACACTTCACCTAGCAACAGCAAAACACACATTCATCTTCAGTGCATATGGATGATTCTGCAAAATAGATCACACATTACCCCACAAAACAAGTCTTAATATATTTTAGAAGACTAACATCAGCAACCAGAGTGCTCCTTGGAGGTCAGGATGGCCAATCTTGGTCTCTCATACTTTGGACATATTGTCAGGAGAGAACAGTTGCTGGAGAATGATATCATGTTTGGTAAGATGGAGGGTCAGAGAAAAAGAGGAAGACCCCCAATGAGATGAATTGGCCAGGGGGCAGCATCGATGGACTCAAGTGTGGCAAGAGTAGTGAGACTGACCCAGGATTGGACATTGTTTCATTCTGCTGTGCATAGGGTCGCTATGAGTCGATGCTGACTTAATGGCACCTAACAACAACAACAACATCATACAAATTATATTCATCAGCCATAATAGAATGAAGGTAGTCCATTTCCTTTCTAAAAGGAAACCTAGAAAATTAACAAATATGTAGGCATTTTTTGAACATAAACTATTAAGCAATCAATGAGACAAATAATGTAACAAGGGAACTTAGAAAATAGAGGATCACAAAAATGAAAACACACCACGCCAAAAACGGTGGGCTGAAGTGAAGAGAGTGCTCAGGGGGAAATTTATAGCAGAGAGATTGTTGATGTCCTCTTTCTCTTTAACAAAACGTTTCAAGTTTTGCTGCCCCCATGTCCTTGTTGTACTCCTGGTGTGGCATTTTAAGATAACCACAGAACTAGTAACTGCAAGTTCAGCAGTTCAAATCCACCACCTCCTCAGAAATTTTATACAGGGTGGCTATGACTCAAAACCGACTCTGTGGTACTTAACAAGAACATGACTTTGTTGGTATTGTGTTATGGACCTGAAATGTCCCTCTCCCTTCAGTTCACATTGTGAACTCTTACCTATCATTCAAGGCCCACACAAATAATGGCATCCACTAAGCTTTTCCTACTTCCCACCATGCCCCTTCAATCAAGGCAAAAATATGGCAGCAGAACATATTAGGAACCTTGCAGTCACGGCACCAGACCATGCACTAGTTTCTGGAATTCTGAGATTTCATATCCCCAAAATAAAGATTGAGTAATGCCTAGGGTTCCAGTCAAATTAACACTATGGAGTACCTACTATTTGTCAGGTATTTTAAAATATCATTTTATTACTTTATTTTTCCTCACACCAACCTGCAAGGTAAGTATCATTGCCCAGTTTTATAGATGAGACCAGTAAAGATTCAAACCCAAGAGTCCTTGACTTGTACTGCTAGCTTCCATGAACCATCTTTTCTCCTTGTTGTTAAGTAACGCTGAATCAGTTCCAACTAATAGGGACCCTGTATAGGGTTTCCGAGGAGCAGATAGTGAGCTTGAACTGCTAACCTTGTAGTTTAAACCGACTTTGCAGTCCAGCGAATTAACCCACAGCACCACACCAGGACTCCTTAACTCTTAGTTTTTCAATTCTAATGCTCATACTAAAGGCTTTTTTCATTACGATAAATGCTGTTCTGGTTTTTGATTGCAAATTAAGCAAAGTAGCCTCCAGATTTATTCTGGTCTTTGTGCACTATGGTGATGAGATCAGCAATAAAAATATTAATAAAAACTGCATCTACACAACATCCCAAGAACTTGGATAGATGTGGAAAAGTTAAGTAAAAAGTCAACTGTTAAAACAATATCCCATCAGTCAAAGGTTTTGACTTATTCTTCTATGGGACCTGATGCTGTGTCATTAGGCTGCCCCATGGAGATAGCAAGGTGCATTTTATTTTAGACTGATGTGCTAAATTGATCAATAATTTTATTAAATGGATAATTTATGTCAAGCAACTGGGTTTTAACAGAGAGTTGTTATTGTTAAGTGCCCACAAGTCAGTTCTAACTCACAGTAACCCCATATGGGTTTCTGAGGAGGAGCTGGTGGAGGTGAAAGGCTGACCTTGTGGTTTGCAATCCAGTGCTAATCCACAGTGCCTCACCAGGAATCATTAACACACATTGTTGTTATTGTTATGTGTTGTCGAGTCAGTTCCAACTCATAACAACCCTGTATAGCATTTCTAAGGAGCGGCTGGTGTGTTTGAACCACTAACTACAGTTTGAGTGACCTAGCAGTCCAACTCATTAACCCCCAGAGTCACACCATTACTAAATGTTGTTGTCAAGTGCTGTTGAGTCGATTCCGACCCATAGCGACCCTGTATAGGGTTTCCGAGGAGCAGGTGGTGAGCTTGAACCGCCGTCCTTGCAGTTCAAATGGCTTTGCAGTCTGGGGCATTAACCCACAGCGCCACACCAGTAATTAGCTATTACTAAATAGCTAATGGCAGATCAACATATGCAAAACAATTTATCTATTTTGTAATTCCTCATTAACACTTCAAGATCAGCCTGTATTATACACTTGAACATGGGTTCGAACTGTGTGGGTCCATTTACATGTGAATTTTGTTTTTTTAATTCTGTGTGAATCTAATCATCTCTACATAAGCAGTTCATCTTTCCAGTAAGTTGCACATATTTCAGCAAAAAGCAGTGATCTATTGTAATTTTCACATATTTTTCATCATACTTAGTTCAATATCATAAACCTTAAATAACACCATGGGGTCCATACTATGTGCCACTAGTGAAAAAAGTAAAGAAAATCAAGGCCTTACAACAAAAAGCAGATTTGCTTGATCCATACCCTAGATTGAGCTCTGCTGATCACATGCCAAAATAAGTAAATCCAGCATAAGGACCACGATATAGAAAAAAAAAAAAAAGAAAAAGGCAAGGGAATTTGGGAAGCCATCATTGCAGCTACACCAGAGGCCTGAACAACTTGCACTTGTGAAATACCTTTTTATATTGTACTGAAAATGCCACTTCTATATGGGTGCAGTATATAATGCGTATTTATGTTATTTTTGTTAGGTGGCGTTGGTTCCTACTCATAGTGACCTTATCCACAACACAGTGAAACAGTCTCTGGTTCTGAGACATCCTCCCAGTTGTTGTTATGTCTGAGTATATTGTTGCTACCACTGTGTCAATCCATCTTGTTGTGGGGGCTTCCTCTTTTTCACGGACCCATTACTTTTCCAAGTATTCTTCTCCAGAGACTGGACCCTCCTAACAACATGTCCAAAGTAAGAGAGATGAAGACTCACCATGCTGACTTCCAAGGAGCATTCTGACTGTACTTCTTCCAGCACAGGGTTGATTGATCTCCTGTCAGTCTATGGTACTTTCAATACTCTTCACAAACAACATAGCTCAATTGCATTAATTCTTCTACAGTCTTCCTTATTCATGGCTCACTTTTCACATGTATATGAGGCGATTGGAAATA